>NC_142460.1:96749385-97374385 GCF_049115385.1 Moschus berezovskii
CACTGTGCCAGTGCCGTACCCTTGGCATGCACGCTTCTCAGCTGTCCTGTTTGAACCCTCTCGTTGCCACCTGCTCCACGTGTCACACTCTGAATTCCCTTAGGCTATGGGACCTTGCACACACATCGCGGAGCCATACTTGACCATGAGAAGGAGTTTCCTTCAGATTTAGCTTGTATGAAGCAAATAAATGCCTTAAATATGAGAATGAAAGGTAAAGCAAAATCTTTGCTAAAATGTAGATTTTGCTGATCTGAAATGTTCATCTCAGTTTTTAAAAAATGGAAAACATTTTTTTTCCCTAAGTTTGGAAAGAATATGGATCTAACTTTTGAACTCAGGTCCTAAACAAACGTTGTTTGAAATAGTAAGCCAGATTATTCAGCTGCACTTTGTAAAGCAGAAGGCCGATTATGCCACCTCTGTTTTTTTAGAATCAACAGCCTGAAAGATGAAGTTAACTACTAAGCTAAGTATTCAAGGTTCTCCATCAGCCTTTCCAGCCCTTTGTCTTACTACCCTCCTATATTTCATGTTATTTATGTTTTTGTAAAATGTATATCTTATACAGGGTTATCTATATTTTTTGAAGATTTTTATGTAAGACAGAGAACATTCCATTCTATCATATCCCAGTGTTGATTCAAATCTGGATTCAGGAGCTAATTTTGAGAACTGCACAGAGTGATGAAAACCTCACTTAAGGTTCTCCTGAGTAACTATAATGTTTACACAAGTTACAAAGAGGATGGATATCATTGCACATGTCTGAATTTCTCTGTAATAAATCTTAGCTAAAATCCAGTTTCCCCAAGTAAAACTCATCCTTTTAGCTATTAAGCAATCATTGGATAGGCCCCATTAGTAATAAGTGCATAGCTCTGTGTTTCTCTTTGATAATAATAATAATGGATTCTTTCCTTAGGGCTCATCTAGGAAAAGTAAATGGTATATTGAGTTAATCAGACCAAGGAGTACAATTCTGGTACAAGTGTGCACCTTTGAACACTGTAGGAATTCTGTAGAGGTTGGAGTTGCTGGACTGGAAGCCCAGGACAGCCTTTGGGAGGCCAACCTTTGGTTCTGGTGTTAGAATTGAGGACTCATTTCACAGCCTTGTCTCTTCTCGCTGTCCTTTGCACAGGAAGAAGAAAATAGAAACTGGATCTAAGGGGTAAATCTCACTGCTGCCGTTTCCCACTTGAAGAGGGCTTTTTATACCAGGAATGAACACTACTCTTGTATTGCCCTTCTCTTCATTCTTGGAGGGTTATCACTGAGTACAGAGCTTCTGTCTGTGACTCCCTGCCTCTGGGCCTGTGACAACAGGGTGTCAGAAAAAATGTGCAGCATCACTGGGATTCATAGGTGGGTTTCATCACTGGGTTCATAGGTGAGGAAGCCAAGGCACACAGGAGAAGAGACTGACAGAGTGAGTCAGTGGCTGAAGTGGGATTGGTGGTGATGGTGGTGGTTTAGTCACTAAGTCTTGTCCAGCTCCTGGGATTCCGTGCATTGTAGCTGTCAGGCTCCTCTGTTCATGGGATTCTCCAGGCAAGAATACTGGAGTGGTTTGCCATTTCCTTCTCCAGGGGATCTTCCTGACCCAAGAACCGAACCCAGGTCTCCTGCATTGCAGGCAGATGATTCACCAACTGAGCTGTGAGGGAAGCCCAACTGGGATTAGGATCCAGATTACCTAACTGGTTTCCTGAACACCTAATTAATATCCTTTCTGCTCACTACATCCTCCATTCAGTTCAGTTCAGTCGCTCAGTCACGTCCGACTCTTTGCGACCCCATGAATCACAGCACGCCAGGCCTCCCTGCCCATCACCAACTCCCGGAGTTCACTCAGACTCATGTTCATCAAGTTGGTGATGCCATCCAGCCATCTCATTCTCTGTCGTCCCCTTCTCCTCCCACCCCCAATCCCTCCCAGCATCAGACTCTTTTCCAGTGAGTCAACTCGTCGCATGAGGTGGCCAAAGTATTGGAGTTTCAGCTTTAGCACCCTCCATTAGGTTCACTCATTCAGATACACGTTCATTCACACCTTTATTGTGCCAACATTTAATCAAGCAGGATATGGAAAGTTGTTTTGTTTTCTTTTGACTTCTGTGATAAATGCTTATGCTTTAATGTATAGGATCCCATTGAATTGAGTCTTCAGAGATTAGTAATTGAGGCAACTGAAGCCCAGGGAAGTGAAATAATTTGCCCACTTTTCTAGTTAAAGGGTAATACTGGTATTATAAGTCCAGGTGGCACTAGGGGTAAAGAACCTGCCTACCAATGCAAGTGACAAAAAAGATGCAGGTTCCAGGGCATGGCAACCCACTCCAGAATTCTTGCCTGGGGAATCCCATGGACAGAGGAGCCTGGTGGGTTGTAGTCCATAGAATTGCAAAGAGTTGAATATGACTTAAGTGACTGAGCACGCACACCCTAAATATAATTTTTTTCTGCCACATACCATTTTACTCTTCAGTTCAGTTCAGTCCCTCAATCGTTTCTGACTTTTTGCGACCCCATGGACTACAGCATGCCAGGCCTCCCTGTCCATCACCGACTCCCAGAGTTTACTCAAATTCATGTCCACTGAGTCCGTGATGCCATCCAACCATCTCATTCTCTGTCATCTCCCTCTCCTCCTGCCTTCAATCTTCCCCAGCATCGGGGTCTTTTCCAATGAGTCAGCTCTTCGCATCAGGTGGCCAAAGTATTGGAGTTTCAGCTTCAGCATCAGAAATTCCAATGAATATTCAGGACTGATTTCCTCTAGGATGGACTGGTTGGATCACCTTGCAGTCCAAGGAATGCTCAAGAGTCTTCTCCAATACCACGGTTCAAAAGCATCAATTCTTCAGTGTTCAGCTTTCTTTATAGTCCAACTCTCACATCCATACATAACTATTGGAAAAACCATAGCTTTGGCTAGATAGACCTTTGTTGGCAAAGTGATGTCTCTGCTTTTTAAAATGCTGTCTGGGTTGGTCATAACTTTTCTTCCAAGGAGTAAGCGTCTTTTAATTTCATGGCTGCAGTCACCATCTGCAGTGATTTTGGAGCCCAAAAAAATAATGTCTGTCACTGTTTCCACTGTTTCCCCATCTATTTCTTTCCCATGAAGTGATGAGACCAGATGCCATGATCTTAGTTTTCTGAATGTTGAGTTTTAAACCAACTTTTTCACTCTCTTCTTTCACTTTCATCAAGAGGCTTTTTAGTTCCTCTTCACTTTCTGCCATAAGGGTGGTGTCATCTGCATATCTGAGGTTATTGATATTCCTCCCAGCAATCTTGATTCCAGCTTGTGCTTCATCCAGCCCAACGTTTCTCATGATGTACTCTGCATATAAGTTAAATAAGCAGGGTGACCATATGCAGCCTTGACGTACTCCTTTCCTGATTTGGAATCAATTTTTTTACTCTTACCAGTGCTCAAAACAGTATCAAGGATTGGGAAATGTATATTATTTATTGCATATGGATTGAGGTACTTTATACTAGAGCATTTTCTATAATGACTTAGAAATGTGAGCTGTGGCTCCTGTCATCAGTGAGCTTACTTTTAATTTGAGAGAGACGTTGCATACATTAAAATTTAAGTAAAACTGTTAAGTCAAATGTCATTATCAAATTAGTG
Source organism: Moschus berezovskii (assembly GCF_049115385.1). Classification (NCBI taxonomy): domain Eukaryota; kingdom Metazoa; phylum Chordata; class Mammalia; order Artiodactyla; family Moschidae; genus Moschus; species Moschus berezovskii. The sequence goes on from NC_142460.1 coordinate 96,753,035, forward strand.
TATAATATTTAATGGACTGAAGAAATGCTCATAGTAACTGATGAGTTAGATTGTGTGTCTGGTGAGTAAGGCGTCATTTGCTTCATTTTCAATTTGTTGAGTGATTAACATATATTAGAAGAGTAAATAGACTTGGATTTTCAAATGTAGCAGATGTTTGAAATCCTCTTACCATCTGCAAAACAAGATTTAGAGAGATGCCGCCTATATATTTTTGCCTTCTAATTTATGAGAAATTCCCTTTTTAATTTACAGAGATTTTAACTTAAGAGATATTAAAAACTAGGATAAAGAAGGGTGTTAGTGAAGGAAAAATTTGAAGCTCAGCGCATCAAAATTCAGTCTCAGGATCTTATTCCTCACAGGGTGTCTGCTGGCAGTGTTGTCATGTTAAGGGAATGGAACTCAGACTCTCCTGTTATTCCAGAAACCTAGAGATCACTCTTGACTCATTCCTACCCCATACTCTATCTGACTAATCATGAATTTCTTCACTAACACGGCTTTAATCTTGTTTCTTTCACATATACTATTGCAAAATACTCCCAACCAGCGTGCCTGGGACTAAATGCCCCCTCTAGTTGATATTTTCCCAGACTGCAGTCAGAGTGACATTTCAAAATGCATTTCTTTTCCATTTCACCTCACCAACTCTTTAAAATCTTTCAAAAGATTTCTTATTACACAGTTAACAAAGGTAGTTTTCTTCCAAAGGTCTATAAAGACAACTTTTTCCAGTCCTTTAAAAAAATTATCTTATTCTTTATACTCTCACACCATAGAGTCTTTCTATATACTCTCCCCTGACCTGAAAAAGTGTTCCATTCTGACCCCTTGACGGTGAAAGTGAAAGTGAAGTCACTCAGTCGTGTCTGACTCTTTGCGACCCCGTGGACTGTAGCCTACCAGGCTTCTCCGTCCATGGGATTTTCCAGGCAAGAATACTGGAGTGGATTGCCATTTTATTCTCCAGAGGATCTTCCTGACCCAGGAATTGAACCCAGGTCTCCCTCATTGTAGGCAGATGCTTTACTATCTGAGCCATATTCTGAGCCCTTGGACTTGAGCTAAACTTTTCCTTCTCCAGTAAAGACTACCCTGGCTCCCCTTTCCTTGTAGTAAACTCTCACACAACCATGCACCTCTCTTCACAGATGCAATTTTACCTTGAATTTGTGTCTGTCTCTGCCATTGCTGGATTCTCAGCTCAAGTGAAACTCGAGTCAGGTCTGGTTTTGCTCACCATTGTATTCTCAAGCACAACACAGTGCCCAGCACATAGAAGGAAATTTCTAAATATTTATTGATTGAACAATCTAAGAAAAGTGGGAGTATTCTGATTCCAGGAAGGGGAGATTAAAGTGTGCCTTAAAAGCAATCTTCATTGGAAGCTGCATTCTACTGAAAAAAAGTCTGAAGTTCTTTTTAGCTCTGCTGAGAATGTGTAAAAGAGCTCTGCCTTGTGTAGGACATAAAGAAATACTGGTCTGGATCAACAGTGGAGGCTCTGAAATCTATATAAAGAATATTGATAGTGGCAGAATCTGTTAACAGGAAAGAATAAAGGTTAGATCAGAAGGGGCTGTTGTAATAAAATTATTTCAATAAAAAAACTTTGAGGCAATTTTTACATTCTCACTTGTATTCTAGGCCTAAAGTCTGAATCTGATTGCCATTTATAAATATCCATAAGAATGTGATAAAGCCAGATAATCCCATGTTGGTTGTACTGTGCTTGGATGATTTTCAAGGATCCACTGCAAAGGACAATCCCAGCTGTGACTGGGCCCACATACCTAGTGTTGCAGTGCTGAGGGTTGCCCATGCTTTGTGAGTCTCTTGTTTTAGATTCCGCCCCAGGGAGGTGCTTCTCCCAGGTCAACCTCCCATTTCTCTGAAACTACAAAGATTTATAAAGCCAGAGAGGGCTGCTGGCGCAAGGAGGTCTGAAATAAATGTTATAGCCCTGCAGACTGATTTTCTTAGTAACACTGTAAGCTTCTTTTGCTGAAATTCTGGTAAATTGTCTGTCTTTAACATGAGTGTTTCCCTTAGTGATATCTGCCTGATTACAGCAGCAAACCTGTCTCTTCTCTGGGCGCTTTACTCTGGGTTTTACCCTTCTGAGGCTGGAGCTGAGGGAGATTTGTTAAGTAGTGATCTAATTTGATTGGCATCAGGAAATAAAAGCCTGGGAGTCTCTGGTTCTGTCTCTTGACTGATAAAAGGAACCAAATCTGTTCTCCTGTTTTTCCTGGCTTCTTCTAAATTGGCTGTAAGTTTTCAGGAAGCCTTAAAAGAGACCCTTTGTGGCAGCTTTATGCTCCCAAATCAATTTAACAAATGATAAGTTCAAACCTTAGGTTGCAGATATGCAGATGAACATGGCATATTTTTTTTTGTCCTCACTGAATTTAACATCTGGAAGAGAAGGTGAAATTAGAAGGTCTTGGACCATCATTAATTATACTGTTAGATGAATGAAGAAAGTATGACACTGAGAATCACATCCCGCGAGAATCAGAGATGCTTTCATAGTACATGTGAGTTTTTTTTTTTTAAAGAATGGTAGGATCTCATCAATGGGTAAAATGAATAAAATAGAATCCTCCAGTTCGAGTTGCCTAAGGAATAGGCCAGAAGGCCATTGGAAATGAGAGGCTTAATCTCAGGATAGTTGTAGGAGAGAAAAAGGCTAGATTTTTCCCTACAGAAAAGTCTGTTTAGTCAATTGAGGTGGTTTGGGAGCCAAAGAAAAATAGAATTTAGCGAATACATTTATTCCAGGACAGGAGAAAGAAAGACAGGAAATGAATAAGGGAGAGGCGAAGAGTAGGAAGCAGTACCTGAAGCTGAAGGAGCTGGAGATTTTAAGTAGAGTGGTTGGTCAGTGGTGTTTCCAAATTATGGGAGAGGGAAGAAATAAGTAAATTTGGAATTGGGGTTACTAGCAAATATTCTCTTGACTCATAAATTCCACTGGCTTTTCCTTAAAACCCCTGGCTAAAGGGTAATGCTGCTACCCAACTAGGTCTTTACACAAGTAGCATCTTTCTCTTTTAATTAAAATAGTATTTCTATTTTCCTAATGATCTTGAAACTGGGATTGTCAGTGTTTACTAAAATCTTTGTAGCTGTAAACCTCTTTCTTGAGTCACTAGCCTCCTTAATGACTCCTGTTTCCTCCTCCTTTTTTTCCAGAGCTTTCATCCTCCTCCCCTCCCTTCTGCTATTTAATTATGATCATTTCTCCCAGCATCTCTTTATCCAAGGACCTTCTAATGAATTTAAGGTGCACACAACAAAGATGCAATTCAGAGTACATTACTCTTATCCTTAAAAACCTCTATAGCTTCTCATCGTTAAAGAGAAAAGTCTGAGCTCCTTGGACAGCAAAAAGGAACACACAAAGCATGTTTTTTTTTTAAATAATCTTTTTGTCCTTTAGCACCAATCAGTTTGGGATGAGTCCCCATCTTTGTGTTCTCTGGCACCCAATACAGTGTTGGGAGACAAAATACCTAGTACGTATTCAGCAGTCGAAAAATACGGGCTGCATTCTGGTCTTTGGAAAATGTCATCCTAAGCATAGCTTTGTCTACAAGTTTGAACCGACAGGGAAACAACACGTTAATCAGGCAAGATGCTCAGAAATAGACATAAGCTTAAAAGTGTTTCTTAGTATGTGCAATTATTTTGGGCAAGTAATACCATTTAATCTAATCCAATGGCTCTACTCTCCTGCTGCACATTAGTACACCTGGGGAGCTTTTTAAACGTTGGAGCTTCATCCCTTTCTAATCAGCTCACTTCATAATCATCCCTTTCCAACAGAGGCTCTCCAGGTGTGGGCCCCACACCAGCAACTTTAGCATCACCTGGGAACTTGTTAGAACTTCAGACTCTCGGCCCAACCCCTCACCTTTTGAATCAGAAATCTGGGAGTGAGGTCCCGCATTCTGTTTTCACAAGCCCTCCAGGTGATTCTGATGTGTGTGAAGGTTGGAGCACCACTGATTTTTAGCACTGAACTCTGACTCTTTGCTGTTGTGTCCCAACAAAAGAAGATATTTCTCTCTGGTACATCACTACTGCAGAATGTATCATTTGGGGCCCAGGGGGCTTTTACTCCTTATCCGTTTTCGTGGGGTCACCACGTAGCATGAGACTGAGATGGGGACTGTGATGATATTCCATCCTGGGCTCGTGTTCCTCTCTTGCCCTTAGAACCCCGTCATTTAGCACAGGGCCTGGCAGGAAGTAGGTGTTCAATAAGGGAAGGAATAAACTATGAGGGTTACTCAGGCCAAATGAAAGAAGTAGATGCATTAGTCATGGTGTGTTTTCCTTAAACTGTGTTGTTTCAACAGTATTCATTAAACTAAATACTTTTTAGAAATTTATTTTTAATTGGAGGATAATTGTTCTAGTGATGGGGGTTTTGAGTAGTATGCTGTATTTTGGGGAGAAAGCCTTGAGATGGGCTTTTCAATCACTGCTGAGTCCAACTAGTTTTTCAGTAGCAGTGACTGCTGTTTTAGCCCCTAGCATCAACTCCAAGACCCATTCTCTATTGCTATAAGCTGTCACTGTAAGCAAATAAGAACTCAAAAAAAAGTCAACTTACATTAATAATGAATCACAGAATACTTCTTTTCTTTCCTTGCTGCCAAACTCACATGCATGTGTGTGTACATACACTCAAACACACACACACACACACACAGAGTTGTAAGCTTGCTTCAATGGGAGGAGGGCTGCTGCTGCTACTACTGCTAAGTCACTTCAGTCGTGTCTGACTCTGTGTGACCCCGCAGACAGAAGCCCACCAGGCTCCCCCATCCCTGGGATTCTCCAGGTAAGAACACTGGAGTGGATTGCCATTTCCTTCTCCAGTGTGTGAAAGTGAAAAGTGAAAGTGAAGTCGCTCAGTCATGTCTGACTTGTAGCGACTCCATGGACTGCAGCCTACCAGGCTCCTCCGTCCATGGGATTTTCTAGGCAAGAGTAGTGGAGTGGCTTGCCGTTGCCTTCTCCGGGGAGGAGGGCTAGCATACTGGTAAAGAAGGTGAAAGCTGGGTTTGGACTGCTTGGGTTTAATTCCACCTCCACTCTTTACTAGTTGTGAGACTTTGGGTAGTTTATTTAATCTTTCCATACCTTATTTTCCTCATTCCAGGAACAACTTGTCTCACAGTTTTCAAGGTAAAACTGGTGTCCTTTACCTCCACTGATGAGAGGCTACTCAAGCATTAGCTTCATGGCTTTCTTACTTGTTTAAACCCTTTCATGGCCCTGGGAGGGGCCCTGGTTCCTATATTTTTTGTAAATTTGCAAAAGTAGGATATTTGACCGCAGTTGTATAAAGTTGCTAGTTTTTTTCTCTCAGCCATCTCCTTTATCATTCTTCCTTGTTAAAGGGCAGTGGCATTGTCACTGCCATGTTTGGAATCTAGCTAAGAGGAAGTTGGGGGGCTTCCCTGGTGGCTCAGACAGACTACAGTCCATAGGATTGCAGAGTCCGACGTGACTGAAGTGACTTTCACACGTACGCACAGCAATGTACTTATAATTTTTTATTTTCTTTAAACAAATTAGCCCACCAGGCTCCTCTGTCCATGGAAATTCCCAGGCAAGAATACTGGAGCGGGTTGCATTCCTACTCTAGGGGATCTCCTGACCCAGGGATTGGACTCCCACCTCTTGTGTCTCCTGTGTTGACAGGCTGATTCTTTACCACTGAGCCACCTGGTGAGCCTAAAACGTGTTCTACACAATAGGTTTTATAAAAAATCTTGTGGTAGAGGGGCCTGAGCACTAGATCTGGTCTGCAGACCTGGGTTCCAGTGCTTCTGTTTACCAGTCACTTCCGCTTTCTAACCCTCAGTTTCTCCCATCTGTAGAACTTGTTTTGTAAGGACATTTGTAAGCATCAAATGAAGTGATTTCTGAAACAACATATTATAAACTGTAAATTATTACAACTCAAGCTTTTTTAAAAAAAACACAGATATGTGTACTGCAAATATCTTCTCCCACTCAGGAGCCTGCCTTTTTTATTCACTTAATAACGTCTTTTGATGGATGTAAGTTATTGTGTGATAAACATAATTTTGATAAACATTAAATCATAAAATTTAAAAAGTACATTTGGCAATTTTTTTTGTATGATCAGTGTTTTTTGTGTCCTGTTTAAGAAGTCTTTACCTAATCAAGGGTCATGAGGACATCTACCTAAAAATTATTATGTACTAGAGTTTTACTGTTTTGCTATTCAAATTAAAATTTCTTTGGGATTGATTTTTGGATGTAAGGTAAGGATTAAGAATCATTTGTTTTCAACATGGATATTCAAATGACCTAGATCCATTTATTAAAAGTACCTTTCCTTCCTCCTCTGTATTTTCAATGTCACCATTGTCATAAATCAGATCAGGTAGCCTCATATATTTGAGGATGTATTTGGACTCTTTTCTGTTCAACTTGTCTAGTTGTCTGTCTTTGTATCAATCCTTCATTGTTTTAATCACTGTCTCTTTAAAATAGATGTTTTTATTTTGTAGTATAAAGTCACCCAACTTTCCCTCTTCTTCAAGATTTTCTTATCAATTCTTGGTCCTTTTCACTTATATATCCCCTTGGTAAGTTACTCTTGCCACAAATTTCTTCTATGATTTTGATTGTGATTTTTTTTTTTGTCTATACATCAACATATTTTCAGTGTTGAGATTTCCAAATCATGAACGTGCTTTGTCCATTTGTTTAGACCTATAATTACTCTCAGTAATACTTTGTAGTTTTCTATGCAGGGGTCTTTTTTTCTTAAAGTTTTTTTTCATGAGTATGTGGTGATTTTGGAAAAGACCTTGATGTTGGGCAAGGTTGAGGGCAGGAGGAGAAGGGAGCAACAGAGGATGAGATGGTTGGATGGCATCCCCATCTCAATAGACATGAGTTTGAGCAAACTCCAGGAGATAGTGAAGGACAGGGAAGCCTGGCATGCTGCAGTCCATGGGGTCACAAAGAGTCAGACTGAACGACAACAACATAAATGGTATTGTTTCCAATTGTTTGTTGCCAGTACAATGCAACTGCATTTTATTTTAATCACCTTGTAATCAGCAACCTTGCTAAACTGACTTTTTAATTCTAGTATTTATCAATAGATTAAAAATAAAACCTTTTCTATGTATACAATCATGTTACTCCAGTTCAAATTTTATAGGTTACTATATATTGGTTATTCACCATACCACAGAAGCACGAGAAAATAAGGATTATCCTTGACTCGGGGATTTGGGAGGTTACTTGGGTGAGGTTGAATTTAAGCTGAGCCTTTTTTTATAGAGTTCAAGACCCTTTAAAGAAAGTGGAGGTTATGACAGGGGGAAATGCTTGCTATTTAGTTTGACAACATTTATGGGGATATCTCTAGATGTTGAGTAATTTTCACTGCACTGCAAACTTGTGTTTCATATGCAGCCCTGATCCATTTAATTACTTGAAATTCAGAGGGTGCCTTACAGTAATTAGTGATGATCAATGAAGCAGCTTTCAGTTTGAGAGCCCCTCCCTCACAACATTTCCACACACAGTTTCTTAAATTTCCAAACTCAAATTGAAGTAAAGCTTAAGATCACTTCTTTCCTTCTCAGTGTCTTTCCTAGTAAAATGAACAAACAAGTAAAACTCCATTTCCTTTGAATAACACAAATGATGGTAGCTTTGATATTACTGTAAATTAGAGAATATATTAACGTATGAGTAAAATAAAAGAAGCAGGCAAACAAACAAAAACATAGAATTGGCTGTGTTTTTTTTTGTTTTGACAGGAGATAGGATTACAGCATACCACTGGAGATATATATATATATATATATATATATATATATATATTTCATTTGTGGAGGTATTGGGAAATGTTTCATTTAGAGAATGGGTTTTGGAAGAAGTGGGCACTGTGATCTGAATAGACAGAAAAGTAGGAGAGGCCATCCAGGTGAAGGGGACTAAAGAAGGGAGGTTGTACATGGAAGGAGGTTGCTGTCTGACAAGGAGAGGGTTATGGGGCTTACCTGAACAGAGTATGGTGGGCAGAAGATAACTTAGTGGAAACCATTCATCCATTATTTCATACCAGCCCTAAGAGGAAAGCAGGGAACTGTTGTCAGTAAATACTGAGTGTTGATTATTGAGATAAGTCCCTTAAAGAATGGGAACTGAGGGTGAAAGGCCATCAGCACTGACTTGGGCAGACCTGGTCTGTAGAACGGCCCATGTGAATATTGACGGAAGCCTGGATGAGGATGTAGCCATGGGAATAGAAAGGCGGCAACAAGGAGACACTGTGGGGATAATATCAAGCAAAGTGTGTAGGGGTGTGTGTGTGTGTGTGTGGGTACACGCACTATGGTTGGGGGTGTGTGATGGAGAGGTTATAGTCAAGGAGAAGGCCCAATGTTCCTATTTAATTGCCAGGTGGAGGTTAATGTTGCAACCTGCTAGTTGAGGGGACAAGTTGACATGATGAGTTTAATGTTTTGTCACCATTTCTAGATAATATAAAAGATTGTTACATTTTATAGTGATAAACATTGAAATGCACAAAGAAGTGATTTACAACCTTTATGAAGTCAAAAATTTTAAGTCATTTTTTAATGGGTAGAGTTAAAATTGACCCAAACTCTGTGCTATCTTATTTAGAGATGACAGAGGTGTTAAATTCAGAAAGCTATTGAAAACCAGGTGCATTCAGGTGGGAGAGGACATACTGATTTTATGAGGACTGACCAAGGGAACTAAGGGTGTTTTGTTAACAGAGAAAGAAACAGAAAGAACAACGTTGCTGTCTGCAGAAATCTGAAAGGCTGCCCCAAGGAAGAGGTGCTAGACTAATTCCCAGTGCACCCAAATGGTGGAACTGAGGCCAGGGGAAATGTGTTTTCTTTTAATATTAGAAGGACATTTTTATAGTCATAACTGACCTAAGATGCAGGAGAGGTCTCAGGAGGCTGTGACAGTCCATCAGTGGAGATTTTCAAGAAAGGTTTGTCACTTGATGAGGAGTTGGATGGCATGCCCTTCCAACCTCAGGATTCTGTGATTTTATCAGAATTGTTTTCCTTTCAGCAGCTTTTGTATTTTGAACCAATTTGTCACTTTTTCCTGTCACTTTTGATTATAGGAAGTGGAATAAGGGTGGTAAAAACAGCCTCTTGGTTTTATTAGTTTTCTAGACACATTTGCAATAGAAATACAAGAATAAAGTGGCATATACTTTTAAAACTCTCTTTCACGTTTTTTTCTCTTTTAATACAGTTTTACTCTCAGGGAACCAAGATATTTTGCTTCACCCCATTAGCTAAGATCTATCTAATCAGCTTCTTTCTATTTTGACTTCCGAGAAAATCAAACTGATACAAACTTTAAATCGAAAGGTTTCATCTGCTACTTACTGCTTGCAGGTACCACCAAGATTTCTCTATTTAGACCCCAGCTCCTGTGTACATAGAGAGTTTATCTCTGAGGTTCATGATGGGTGGTAAAAGGAGTGTTTGCCTTTTTTAGGGTGATCCAAGTTATTTCTCTACTTGGAACCCATTTGGGTTTGACTTCTCAAGATAACTCATGCCATCACTGTTCCTTCAGTCCTTTGCTTACAAGATTTCTTTTCTTTAAAATGAAATGTATGGTGTTTGGGGGAAGTGGTTTGACTTCATCATAGCTTGGGGCTGACAGGCAACTTCAGATATCTCTTGAAAAAAGCAAATGTTCAGTGGAATTTAGAAATGGTTAATACTGAGCACAGATTCAACTGTTGAAAAACTCTGGTTTTCAGATATTTGGGTAACAAGTATGCCCCCGATATACTGGTTATAGTATTAAAGGAGTTTCTGGGTTCTGTATCAATATGAATCTTATTTTTCCTTACTTGTGCTAGGACTTATCTAGGACTGCCCTCCTGATGATGTTTTCTATTAAAAAATGGTTATTACTGAAATGCTTTCCTTCTTTCCTCCTTTTATTCAGTGCCAAATACATTACATTACATATCACAGGAGCTAAATTAATGAATTGAGCACTTTCTAGCCAACTTCTCTATTATTTGGAGAAATATTTGTACACTGTACAGTAACTGTTTAAAAAGTAGCAGTCAAAAACTAAATGGTGTGTGTTGGAGCGGGGGAGTTAAAAGTGGTTCCGGCATTTTGTTTCAAAGAAGGTCCAATTATGTTTTTTAAGATTGTCACTTGTAATGAAAAAACACATAGTGTAACACTTACCTGCTTTACCATTTCAAGTCAGTAGTGGTAACTACTTTTACGTTGTTGAGCAATGGAACGCCAGAATATTTTCAGCTTGCAAAATGGAAACAACACCTACTTAGCAACAACTCCTGTCCCGCTTTCTCCCAGCTCCTACAAACCACCATCCTACTTTCTGTGAATTTGACGCCTCTAGGTACCTCATATCAGAGGAGTCATGTAATTTTAATCTATTTTGTGACCTACTTATTTCTCTTGCTATAATGTCTTCAGAGTTCATCCATGTTGTGCCATGTGTCAGGATTTCTTTTGTTTTTAAGGCTGAATAAAATTCCACTGTATGTATGTACCAAATATTGTTTATCCACTCATCCAAGGACATTTGGGCTGCTTCCATCTTTTGAATATAGTGAATAGTGCTGCTGTGAACATGGGTGGGCAAAGGAAGGCCTGATTTTTAATGTAATTATAATACCTCCCCAAAAGAGCTTATCTTAAAATTGTTATGGTTTAATAAAAATGGTGGCATCTGAGATGGTGTTGGAGAAGACTCGAGAGTCCGTTAGACTGCAAGGAGATCCAACCAGTCTATCCTAAAGGAGATCAGTCCTGGGTGTTCATTGGAAGGACTGATGTTGAAGCTGAAACTCCAGTACTTTGGCCACCCAATGCGAAGAGCTGACTCATTGGAAAAGACCCTGATGCTGGGAAAGATCGAGGGCAGGAGGCGAAGGGGACTCAGAGGATGAGATGGTTGGGTGGCATCACTGACTCGATATACATGGGTTTGGGTGGACTCTGGGAGTTGGTGATGGACAGGGAGGCCTGGCGTGCTGCAGTTCATGGGGTCACAAAAAGTCGGACACAACTGAGTGGCTGAACTGAACTGAACTGAACAAAAATGGTGGCATCTGAGGTGATAATTTCATCACCATAGAACACCCATTGTGTATGACTGTGAAGGCAGCATCTGGAATATCCTAGATACATTGATTTGTTTGTTTACTTGTTGCAAAGAATATCTTAAATTCCTTTTATCTAATATTTTCCTTTAAAAAAATTGAAGTATGCTGCTGCTGCTAAGTTACTTCAGTCGTGTCCAACTCTGTGTGACCCAATGGACATCAGCCTACCAGGCTCTCCTGTCCTTGGGATTCTCCAAACAAGAATACTGGAGTGGGTTGCCATTTCCTTCTCCAATGCATGAAAGTGAAAAGTAAAAGTGAAGTCGCTCAGTTGTGTCCGACTCTTCGTGACCCCATGGACTGCAGCCTACCAGGCTCCTCTGTCCATGGGATTTTCCAGGCAATAGTACTGGAGTGGGTTGCCATTGCCTTCTCCAAATTGAAGTATGGTTGATTTAAAATATTGTGCTAGTTATAGGTGTAAGCAAAACACCTGATTCAGTTGGTGGTGAGCTTATACATGTATTTTTTTAATGATTCTTTTCCATTATAGATTATTATAAGATATTGAATATAGTTCTCTGTGCTATAAGTAGATCCTTGTCATTTTTCTATTTTGTGTATAGCAGTTTGTATCTGCTGATCTCAGACTCCCATTTTACCCTTCCCCTGCCCTTTCCTCTTCAGTAATCATGTTTGTTTTTTATATCTGTACCTAATTTTTATCCTTGATAGTATTTTATGGCACAGCACTTTTGGTTTTCTTTTTCAGAATGGCATGAACCGATCTCCTCTCAAATCTATAAATACTCTTATTTACCTTAACTCATATGTTAAAATCAATAAACACCAAAGCATAGGCCAACCCACATCAAAAGTAATAGAGACTGTATTTTAAACCAGCAAGAATCAACATGTGACCACCTTTTTTTACCCTTTATTTTCATGATATCTCCCTTTGAAGTACATCTTGCCTTTGAGGTAAAGTGCAAGCACACAGTTTTGGAGAAGGAGTAATCAATATAGAAGTTGAGGGAATTAAGTAACTTTCTACGATATAGCTATTAATACCTCATTTTTATCCAAAAGAAACAGAAGAAAGAAAGGAAGCACTGTTTCTCTCAATCCATTTCTCTAAGATGCTGTGCCATAGAAAACCAGCTTCTTTCCTGCTCTCCTGACCATATAATCAGTATTCAGTTATCCTTCACAAGCTTCTCTTTAAGAAGCTTTCACTGTGTTTTATGATTTAAAATGATTAGTCTGTGAGGGTTTTATTGGTGAGAGTCAGGTGTTGTAGGCTCCAAGAAGTTATGAGCCTGATGCCAACCTCTTCACCCATCTCTTTCTATAAACTTGGATATTTCAATTCAGTATCAATTTGTGAAGTATTTTTAAAGGCATTGTGCTAGGAGTTTGGTGGTGGTTAAGATAAATACTGAAAGGTCAGTTTTCATTCCAATCCCAAAGGAAGGCAATGCCAAAGAATGCTCAAACTACTGTACAATTGCACTCATCTCACATGCTAGTAAAGTCATGCTCAAAATTCTACAAGCCAGGCTTCAGCAATACGTGAACCGTGAACTTCCAGATGTTCAAGCTGGTTTTAGAAGAGGCAGAGGAACCAGATATCAAACTGCAAACATCCACTGGGTCATGGAAAAAGCAAGAGAGTTCCAGAAAAACATCTATTTCTGCTTTATTGACTATGCCAAAGCCTTTGACTGTGTGGATCACAATAAACTGTGGAACATTCTGAAAGGGATGGGAATATCAGACCACCTGACCTGCCTTTTGAGAAACCTGTATGCAGGTCAGAAAGCAACAGTTAGAATTGGACATGGAACAACAGACTGGTTCCAAATAGGAAAAGGAGTACGTCAAGGCTGTATATTGTCACCCTGCTTATTTAACTTATATGCAGAGTACATCATGAGGAACGCTGGGCTGGAAGAAGCACAGACTGGAATCAAGATGCCGGGAGAAATATCAATAACCTCAGATATGCAGATGACACCACCCTTATGGCAGAAAGTGAAGAGGAACTCAAAAGCCTCTTGATGAAAGTGAAAGAGGAGAGTGAAAATGTTGGCTTAAAGCTCAACATTCAGAAAACAAAGATCATGGCATCTGGTCCCATCACTTCGTGGGAAATTGATGGGGAAACAGTGGAAACAGTGTCAGACTTTATTTTTTGGGGCTCCAAAATCACTGTGGATGCTGATTGCAGCCATGAAATTAAAGACGCTTACTCCTTGGAAGGAAAGTTATGACCAACCTAGATAGCATATTAAAAAGTAGAGACATTACTTTGCCAACAAAGGTCCATCTAGTCAACGTAATGGTTTTTCCAGTGGTCATGTATGGATGTGAGAGTTGGACTGTGAAGAAAGCTGAGCGCTGAAGAATTGATGCTTTTGAACTGTGGTGTTGGAGAAGACTCTTGAGAGTCCCTTGGACTGTAAGAAGATCCAACCAGTCCTGGGTGTTCATTGGAAGGACTGATGCTAAAGCTGAAACTCCAATACTTTTGGCCACCTCATGCGATGAGTTGACTCACTGGAAAAGACTCTGATGCTGGGAGGGATTGGGGGCAAGAGGAGAAGGGGACAACAGAAGACGAGATGGCTGGATGGCATCACCGACTTGATGGATATGAGTTTGAGTGAACTCCGGGAGTTGATAATGGACAGGGAGGCCTGGCGTGCTGCGATTCATGGGGTCGCAGAGTCAGACACGACTGAGTGACTGAACTGAAGATAAATATAGTTCCTGCCCAAAAGGAACTAATGATTTAGCTGGGAAAGCCGGCATATACCAGTGCATTCATGATAGTATATAAAAGTGATCCAGGAGGCTTAAAGGAAAATTAATAAACTGAGAGAATCAGGGAATGTGTTGAGGGGGAGGTGACATCTGAGCTGGGACAAACAAAGGTGAGGTAATTCCAGGCAGAAGAGTTACTGTCTGCAGAGTCACGGAGGTTTCAAGGTTTATGAAATATTTAAGGACACAGTCTCAGATTTTCCATCTGAAGTTAAGGTGCTACAGTAATTGATTTCCTGAAATCCTCTCTTATTCTGCTTATGAGTCTGCAAAATACACAGGTATTGGATAATAGTTTTTTTTCGCTCTTCTACTGTTTCAAAACTCTGACATCATTATTGGGTTGGGGAAGTATGAGATAAATCCAGATTTGAAATTTCCTCCACTGTCTCCTGAGGCATCGCTAAATTATGAGAACAAAAGACAAGATTCACTGACAGGTGTTTATAACATCCCAAGTAGTGTTTTTTTTTTTTTTTTATTCCTCATATTCTGAATATTTTACAATTTTAAAAGAGAGCTCTCTGTGGATTAATTGTTTGGCAACTTAGAAGTGTAAAAATCAACATCATTATGAAAGTGGTAGAAATTCATTTTATTTGCCTACATGTAAACTTTTTTTTCCTCCGTTATCCGTCCTTCCTCCACTGCTTCCTTTCTTCCAACATGTATTTGGAAGGAAGTTAAAACAGCTGCTTCTAAGTGAGAAAGTTAGATTCCCTGCCTTCTAAGAAATAGCCTAGCAGAGGAGCTAAGACATGAATAAGACACATATGCATAAAATGCAAGGCAAGAAGCTGCCTTTGTTATAAGAAAACCAGAAAGTACCCATGACCTTCATAAAATGGCAGAGAGGTAAGTCCTGTTAAGAGTTTTCAAGATAAGTTGCCATTATGAAGGATCTCAAGGGGCTTGAATAAGGAAAGCATTTTCTACCCGATCCAACTTATTACATTATTAACATCCTTTTGTTCTCTGTTGGAAAATCACAGGTGAGGTTCTAAGATGTTGTCGGTTGCTGGTTATCTGAGTGCCTTGGCTCTGCATTCTGGTCAAAACAAACAGGAATTAGCAGGGATATTTGTTCAGAGGGCATCAGGCATAAAAGGAAGCTGCGTTTCCCATACCTGCTACTCTGCAGGTGGCTGCAGTGAGTCTCCCTGCTTCTTGGAAATATCACAGAAGGGTTCTACTCCCTGCTGCTGAGTCTTAGTTACAATCATAGTCTGACGAGACTGTTCCAGTGAGTGCATTTAAGTGCTGCTCAGTATCTCCTCTTGAAAAGAAAAATGTTTTTCTCAATATGGTGCTTACATCTCCTCTCATAACACATACTATTGGGACACTAAATGAAGTGATGTGGAAATCACTATACCTTATTCATGTGTCTTTCCCAAAGGAAGGACATGTTCACTGTATTGAATAGAATTAACTTCAGATTGCCCTACATTTTGTTTCTTTTTTCCACCCAGATAATGCAAATTATAGATTGAAAATCCTATGCTGATTTAAAATACTGTCTTTATGTTTATTGAGTATGTAGAATATGTTAGATACTAGCACACATATCATGCCAAAATGTTATACTTCCTCGCTTACTCTCATCGCTCTCTGTAAATGTTACTGAAAAGTCTCAGGTAATTGCATCATTATATAAATAGCTACCGTTTATTCAGCACCTACTATATGACATGAACCATGCTGAGTAACTGCTTTATTTTCTCACTTATTCATCAAAACAATCCTATTAGCAAGTATTTTTATTCCCATTTCCAAGATGGCTACCAATTAAGGACAATGTCAGTAATTAACCTAAGATTCCACAGTTATTTAGTTAAAGAGTTAACGTTTAAAATCAGGATTCTGATAAGTCAAAAACTCTTGAGACATTTGGTTCTTTCAGATTCTGATATTTTGTACATATGTGTCTCTCTTTCAAGCAGAGCTAAAGAGAAAAGTAAATGTGTGCACTGTTTCCCCATCTCTTAATATAGTTACTAGGGTATTACCATCTTACTTTTGTATTATGCTTTTTATCTCCTATAATTCTGAAATGATTTGGGAAGTTAACAAAGAATTTTAGTAAATATACTGAATTGCCATTCTCTGAAATAGGGTCATCTCTAGGGCATAAAGTATAATGGGCTTCCCAGGTGGCGCTAGTGGTGAAGAACCCGCTTGCCAATGCAGAAGATGTAAGAGACATGGGTTCACTCCCTGAGTTGGGAGGATCCCCTGGAGAAGGAAATGGCAACCCACTCCAGTCTTCTTGCCTAGAGAATCACATGGACAGAGGAGCTTGGAGGGCACAGTTCATGGGGTTGCAAAGAGTCGGACACGACTGAAACTACTTAGCAAGTAGCACAGCACTAGGGTGTAATGAAACCCATCTGTTTGAATAGCTACTCAAAATTCTAAATTTGAAGCCTAATATATTTTCAATTGTGGTAGTCCATTTGAGTTGCTATAACAAAAACATTGTCACTTATAATTGGGTAGCTTATAAAGCAATTTATCCCTCATAGTTTTGGAGGCCAAGAAGCCTAAGTTCAAGACGCCAGCACTTTGTGGTTGGTGCCATAGATGGTGTCTTCTGGCTCTGACCTCACATGGCAGAAGGAAAGGGCGAGGAATCTCTCTGAGGTGTCTTTATGATCACCTCCCAAAGGCCCCATCTCCAAATACCATCTCATTGGGCATTAGGTTTCAACATATGAATTTTAGGGGTACACGGACTCTCAGACTATAGCCTCTATGTACAGTAGCTTCCTGCCTCATCTTTTATATTGTACCTTCATCTGTTTATTTTTAGATGAACAAAAAAGAAGATATATTATTTTTTCCTAAGAATATGCTGTGGGATTCATTACTAGAGTATACCCCAGCCTCCTGCTGCATTGTGTGGACACTGTTGGAGGCCATCTCTATAGTCCTCATCCCAGCTACCTTGTTAAAATCATAGACCATCAGAGCTAAAGCAGGCCATGGGGGATAGCCTACCCCCTCCTTTTATAGATGACATGTCTGGGGCTCAGAAAGGGGAAGAAAGGTCCCGGGTCTTAGGGCAAATTAATGGTAGAAGCAGAACTAAATTCAGGTCTTTCACTGTTAATCCTATGCTATTTTCCATATATGACCTTGGGAAAGCTCAGATTGTCTGCACCTAATTTTCTCTTTATGAAAACAGGCAAATGTGTCCACCTAGGATTTTTCAATAACATTTGTAGAGAACTGTTGAGTTGGTATAAGAGTAACACCTTGGAACTTAGTCTCTTGGAGTCTTATGCTATTTATATCCATTTAAGAAAGTTGTGGTAAAATACTTCCATCCTCATATAATTTTAATGTATTGAGTTTTAGTTTAATGTAATTAAATTTTAATGTAATGAATTGAAGCTGATTAGTACTAATTCTGCTGTACCACACTTACCTAATCACTTTTATTAAGAGATGCAGTTTTAGAGAACTTAAATTGTATCACAGTCATTTAAAGACATTTTCAGTAGCTCTCTGATGCTTTCAAGTGGAGACACAAATTCCATAGCAATACATTCTATTCACTACTTTTTTTTTTTGGAAACTGATTTCTACAATGTGTCTCCATACATCTTATTTTCTGAACCCACTGAACTATCAGCATTCTTCCAATATGGTTCTTTCATTTCTTGTTTTGTTTGATCAGTTTAGTTTTATGAATTGTGCACACGAGATGTAGTAATACACAAGACACACAGGGTTCCTGACCCGGAATACTTCACAGCCTGCCAGAACCCAGCTTTCTGACTTCTCTGTGTTTTTCTTCTCCTCTCGTTTCCATTTTGGGAGCCTTTCAGCCTCTTTTCTGGGAGGCCATGTTTTGCATATTGTAGAGTGGGCAGTTCTCAAGTCACTTCCTGATGAAACCTTGCAAGGTCTCTTCCAACTAAGAGTTTTCTCCTGCACATCTCAGCACAGAGTCCACCTCTCATTAGAGGCATTTTATTCTCATGCGTCTCACATCAAATATTGGGTTCATGCACTAGATAGTAAGTTTTTTGAGGGAATAAACAATGGTTTATTTTCTTTATATCCCCTACACGCTAGGCAATTTAGCATGTAGTAAGTGCCCAGTGACTGAGAGATGGATGAATTGTATGGAGAGATAAAAATAGAGTTCAGATAAGTGTAGAAGGAAAGGAAAATAGTTGCTTTGGAAGTGAACTAGGCAGTAACTCTCATTTCATCCCTTAGCAATTAAAGTTTTTAACACTCAAACACACACACACACATGCAGAAACACACACTGGAGGTAAGTTTTTATAGAAACATGGCCACACTCTTTCCCTAGCATGTGATTCAAGTCAGAAGCAAATCCATTTCTTCAACAAATTTTCCCTAAGCTGTGGTTGTTTTAAAAGATGACCTACAGGCTAATGACTACTCCAGCAATGAGTTGCAACTTTTGGGTTTAATTTAATCTTTGAAGTCAAAGAAGCAGAAGGGGCAATCTAATTAAAGAAATTACTTATGTGACTATCATCTAATACATATATTAAAGGCAATGCCTGCCGTGAAATTACCTGGCAGAGAAGATCCCAAGGCAAAGTTAGGTCCCGCCTTTCAGCTCACATATATTCTTGGCATGCTGTGCCAGATGTTTTGCAAGCTGAACTACCCGGTGAAGAAAATTCTCATTAGCATGACAAAGAATTCTGTATTTTGATAATACTTGCATGGTTACAAAGAGAATTATGAGTCTTGTCCTATGTGGTAAACTAGTAAGAGAATTCCTATGGTTCTACAGAACCCTGTTTTATTAGAAAATAGATTCTGGGTGAAGAGGATGAGGGGAGGTAGGCCATGAGGCAAGACGGAAAAAGTACTACCATACGTGATCACTGGGAGGCGTTTTGGGGGAAAGCACTAATATTTTTTAATTTATCTTATTGATGTATAATTGACTTGCAGTGTTGTGTTAGGTCTTGGTGTACAGCAAAGTGATTCAGTGATACACGTATGTATTCTTTTATGTATTCCTTTCTACTATGGCTTATCACAGAATATCGAATGTAGGTTCCTGTTCTATACAGTAGGACCTTGTTGTTTATCCATTCTTCATATAATAGTTTGCATCTGCTAATCCCAAACTCCCAGTCCATCCATCCCCACCCCCTCTTTCTGAAAACATTAATATTCATTAATGAAGATTTTATAGTTAATTAGGTCTTACCAGGAACAAGTCAGTTTAAAAGTCAAGGGTGAGGAAAATGTCCAACGAAATAAATATAGAATTATCAAATTTAGAAAATCAAAGTTAATGCCATCATTTGCCAGGAATGTCATCTTAACCTACTCCCTCAGCAGTCTGAGCTTCTGTTTATGCATATATAAATCAGGTGCATAATAATGCTAATGATAGTTATTAGCTGATGGATGTGAGGATTGAATGGGAGTCATGCTCTTCATAGTAGTTTTCATTTTTTAACAATAAAGCCTAAGTCATGATCTTTAATTAAAAAATTAAGTCCTATACCAGAGAAACCACTGGCCTTAGATGAAGGAAGACTGAACTGTATTTCATCTTCAGTCACCAATAACTATGTGATTAAAGGTATGTCCTTCCCAGTCTTCAGTTTCATAATCTTTAGAATGAGGGCAGTGGCCTGGAGGATTCTTAGGATTCCTTTCATTCCAGTTCTTAGGTTCTGTGGTTCTGTATCTAAATTTCTGTAATGAAAGCCCACCACTTATATTTTTTCCTAATGATCATAAGGAACAAAAAGGTTAAAGTTTGCCCAGGCTCTCTCAATAAGTTAACAGCAGTCATGCATTAAAGTGCACAACTCCAGAACTTAGTGACTTAATGCTGCATTACATTGCTCTTCTAGATACATACTCATTGCAGTGGCTCCCTAAGAATGAATATTCCGAAAAGAAAATTAAAGGTTGGCATTTTACAGATATTGCCACTACACTTCTTTCTAAATCTTACACACATTTTATTGGCTTTAGGAGAATTGATTAGCAAACCACGCACACTTTAATTTACACAGATTGTGCTACAGGGGGCTCTCTATCAAAGAAGAAAATTAGTGAGACACATTTAGGCCTGATTCTGCTTCAGAAGACAAATAGATCTTGCAGTTTTCATTCAAGGAAGTTGTAGTGAGATGTTGTGCTGTGACAGGGCTCAGTTAGGGTTATAAACCTTGGGGATGTCAGTACTGAGGATTACTTTCTGGTGATTGCAGGACAACAGTGTGACATTGGATGGTTAGTGTTTGTTGGACAAAGGCAGCTATACTCCGAATCCTGGTAAGGCATCCTGTGCAAGCTCAGAGCTGCTAGCTCCTTGGTGAATTTCTGGTTGAGCAATAAGGAAAGAGAGAGAGAAGACAGTTAGTTCAATGGATCAGGGGAAACTGTCAAACCTGGAAAGGGGCCTTAGAACCGAAATGACTAAGTAGAGAGGACATCCTCCCTTCGCAAGTCAACAGTTTTAAGTTCTAGTTTTGTTACTTCTTAGCTATTAACCTGACTAATTGAATTTACACCTCTGTCAATATTTTATTTTGTAAGAGTATAATAATAATCTCCATCATGCATCCTCCATCTACAGGATTTTTGTGAGGATTAAATGCTTCAGTTCAGTTCAGTTCATTTCAGTCGCTCAGTCGTGTCCGACTCTCCGCGACCCCATGAATCACAGCACGCCAGGCCTCCCTGTCCATCACCAACTCCCGGAGTACACTCAAACTCATGTCCACAGAGTCGGTGATGCCATCCAGCCATCTCATTCTCTGTCGTCCCCTTCTCGTCCCGCCCCCAACCTTTCCCAGCATCAGAGTCTTTTCCAGTGAGTCAACTCGTCGCATGAGGTGGCCAAAGTATTGCAGTTTCAGCTTTAGCATCAGTCCCTCCAATGAACACCCAGGATTGATCTCCTTTAGAATGGACTGGTTGGATCTCCTTGCAGTATAAGGGACTCTCAAGAGTCTTCTCCAACACCACAGTTCAAAAGCATCGATTCTTCGGCGATCAGCTTTCTTCACAGTCCAACTCTCACATCCATACATGACCACGGGAAAACCATTGCCTTGACTAGACGGACCTTGGTTGGCAAAGTAATGTCTCTGCTTTTTAATATACTATCAAGGTTGGTCATAACTTTCCTTCCAAGGAGCAAGCGTCTTTTAATTTCATGCTGCAAGCAGCATCTGCAGTGATTTTGGAGCCCAAAAAAATAAAGTCTGACACTGTTTCCACTGTTTTTCCATCTATTTCCCATGAAGTGATGGGACCAGATGCCATGATCTTTGTTTTCTGAATGTTGAGCTTCAAGCCAACCTTTTCACTCTCCTCTTTCACTTTCATCAAGAGGCTTTCGAGTTCCTCTTCACTTTCTGCCATAAGGGTAGTGTCATCTGCATATCTGAGGTTATTGATATTTCTCCCAGCAATCTTGATTCCAGCTTGTGCTTCTTCCAGCCCAGCGTTCCTCATGATGTACTCTGCATATAAGTTAAATAAGCAAGGTGACAATATACAACCTTGACGTACACCTTTTCCTACTTGGAACCAGTCTGTTGTTCCATGTCCAGTTCTAACTGTTGCTTCCTGACCTGCATACAGGTTTCTCAAGAGGCAGGTCAGGTGGTCTGGGATTCCCATCTCTTTCAGAATGTTCCACAGTTTATTGTGATCCACACAGTCAAAGGCTTTGGCATAGTCAATGAAGCAGAAATAGATGTTTTTCTGGAACTCTCTTGCTTTCTCCATGATCCAGCGGATGTTGGCAATTTGATCTGTGGTGCCTCTGCCTTTTCTAAAACCTGCTTGAACATCTGGGAGTTCACAGTTTACATACTGCTGAAGCCTGGCTTGGAGAATTTTGAGCATGACTTTACTAGCATGTGAGATGAGTGCAATTGTGCGGTAGTTTGAGCATTCTTTGGCATTGCCTTTCTTTGGGATTGGAATGAAGACTGACCTCTTCCAGTCCTGTGGCCAGCGCTGAGTTTTCCAAATCTGCTGGCATATTGAGTGCAGCACTTTCACAGCATCATCTTTCAAGACTTGAAATAGCTCAACTGGAATTCCATCACCTCCACTAGCTTTGCTAGTAGTGATGCTTTCTAAGGCCCACTTGACTTCACATTCCAAGATGTCTGGCTTGGAAACACTTAAATCATAAGTTGTGATAAGACTTTTTTTTCTTAAGCCATTCTCCCAGTTCATGCATAAGATAAAGAAACTGCATGGGCCTGCTCCCAACCGCTCTTATTTGAGAGCATCCTTTATAATCAGGTTTTCCCATTCTGCCTGGCTATATCTTTTCCGTTTTTCATATAGGACAAAAAGGAAGAGCTCCAACAACTATCACCACCACACCACCATTACTTCTTTCCCCATGGCTACCAGCACTCACATCCCGGGGAGGTGACTGATCTATTAGTAAAAGCCTGGGTCCAGACTTCCTGTGTTCAAATCCTGGTCATTTCCTTTATAACCTTATTACCTTAGCCAAGTTGCTTAACTTTTTTGCTCATCTCTTCCTTGTTGGTAATAATGATACCTGCTTCATAGGGTTGTTGTGAGAATTTAATCAGTTGTTACATATAAAATGCTTTGACTAATTCCTGGTAAATAATTAGCACTTAAAAATATTTGGTTTAAAAAAAAAGAAAAAAAATTTGGTTTAATTATTGTTGTTTCCATCCAGAGTTATAGAGAAGTGCTGTGTTGTAAAAGATAACCAGTAAGGCTTAGTTCTGGGGACTGAGGGCACCCAGCTATAAGCCATGAAGTAAAGGATAACTGATTATTCTTTTTACTTTACTACCCTGAAGTTAAAAGGAAGATAAAAGGGAATAGCTTTGTTTGTTTCACATAATTGGTATGATGTGGGTGAGTGTATTAAGTCATAGGATTTTAGAGAGGGAGGAAACCATGGCATTCATCTGGTTAATCTCATTTTAAATATGAGAAAAGGGGACCTAGACAGAAGGAATAATCTGTTCAAGGTTCCATATTGAATGAGTAGCATTAAGGTGAGATTTCAGCTTAAGCTGGGAACAGACTGCTTCTGTTGACTCTCCTCATTCTAGAATTATTTTTCTTTTATCTGCATTTTTGCAAAACTGCTTCTTAACAGTCATCTGAGATTGCACACAGGTTTAAAAAAAAAAAAAAACAAAGAACCCAAACCAACCACAACCTCTAATGTCTGTCTATGATGGGAACAGCTTTATTTTGTTTTGGGCCATCTTTGAAGTTAGCTGCTTTGTTTCTTATTCCTCCTCCACCAGCACTCACTCAGAGATACAGGAACCCATTTTGAACCAAAATTGGGAGCATTTAGCAGCTTCAGAGAGTATCATTGGCACCAGAGTCATTTTCCCCCATGACAGTCTTTGCTATAGCTACTAATGTCCTTTCTTTTTCAAGTAAGTGGTCATATAGAATATTGGGTTGGCCAAAAAGTTTGTTCCAGTTTTCCTGTTACATCTTACAGGAAAATCCAGATGAACTTTTTGGTCAACACAATATTTGAGTACCTTATAATCTATGCTCTTTTCTTGTTTAGAATATCAAAAACTAAATGTGATTCCTGGTTCCAGGACACTTCCAAAAGTGTCCTTTAGAGAACTTAAAACATATAGGTCATCAGTTATTCTTTTAAAACTTTAATTTTATGAGTAAATGGAGACACAAAGGTTAAATGACCATTCTGCAGTCACACAACTTTCTTCTTAAATATTTAGATATGAGTATTTCTTTCCATATTTAAGATAACTAAGTGCAAGGAGATCCAACCAGTCCATTCTGGAGATCAATCCTGGATGTTCATTGGAGGGACTGATGCTAAAGCTGAAACCCCAATACTTTGGCCACCTCATGCGACGAGTTGACTCACTGGAAAAGACTCTGATGCTGGGAAAGGTTGGGGGCGGGAGGAGAAGGGGACGACGGAGAATGAGATGGCTGGATGGCATCACCGACTCTGTGGACATGAGTTTGAGTGAACTCCGGGAGTTGGTGATGGACAGGGAGGTCTGGCGTGCTGTGATTCATGGGGTCGCGGAGAGTCGGACACGACTGAGCGACTGAACTGAACTGAACTGAATAATGAGTGATGTTGAGCATCTTTTCATGTCTTTGTTAGCCATCTGTATGTCTTCTTTGGAGAAATGTCTGTTTAGGTCTTTTTCCCACTTTTTGATTGGGTTGTTTGTTTTTCTGTCAGTGAGTTGTATGAGCTGTTTTTATTTTGGGAATTAATCCTTTGTCAGCTGTTTCATTTGGTATTATTTTTTCCCATTCTGAGGGTTGCCTTTTCACCTTGCTTTCAGTTTCCTTTGCTGTGCAAAAGATTTTAAGTTTAATCAGGTCCCACTTGTTTACTTTTGTTTTGTTTCCGTTACTCTAGGAAGTGGATCATAGAGGATCTTGTTTTGATTTATGTCATTGAGTGTTCTGCCTGTGTTTTCCTCTAAGAGTTTTAGTTTCTGGTTTATATTTAGGTCTTAATCCATTTTGAGTTTATCTTTGTGTGTAGTGTTAGGAAGTGTTCTAATTTCATTCTTTTACATGTAGCTGTCCAGTTTTCCCAGCCCCATTTGTTGAAGAGGCTGTCTTTGCCCCATTGCATTTTCTTGCCTCCTTTGTCAAAAATAAGGTATCCATAGGTGCATGGGTTTATTTCTGGGCTTTCTATCTTGTTCCATTGTTCTATATTTCTGTTTTTGTGCCAGTACCATACTCTCTTGATGACTGTGGCTTTGTAGTATAATCTGAAGTCAAGAATGTTGATTCCTCTAGCTCCATTCTTTCTCAAGACTGTCTGTTCAGGGTCTTTTGTGTTTCCATATGAATTGTGAAATGTTTCGGTCTAGTTCTGGGAAAACTGCCATCGGTAATTTGATAGGGATTGCAATGAATCTGTAGATTGTGTTTGGTAGTATAGTCATTTGCATAATATGATTCTTCCTACCCAGGAACATGGAATATCTCTGTCTGTTTATGTTGTCTTTGATTTCTTTCATTAGTGTCTTATCATTTTCTGTGTATAGTTCTTTTGTCTCCTTAGGTAAGTTTATTCCTAAATATTTAATTCTTTTTGTTGCAGTGGTGAATGGAGTTGATTCCTTAGTTTCTATTTCTGATTTTTCATTGTTAGTATAGGGAAATGCAAATGATTTCTGTGTATTGATTTGTATTCTGAAACTTTGCTAAATTCACTGATTAGCTTTAGCAATTTTCTGATACCATCTTTAAGCTTTTCTATGTACAGTATCATGTCATCTGCAAACAGTGAGAGATTTACTTCTTCTTTTCTGATCTGGATTCCTTTTCTTTCTTCTTCTTCCCTGATTGCTATAGCTAGGACTTCCAGAACTATGTTGAAAAATAGTGGTGAAAGTGGACACCCTACTCTTGTTCCTGATCTTAGGGGGAATGCTTTCAGTTTTTCACCACTGAGAATAATGTTTGCTGTAGGCTTATCATATATGGCCTTTACTATGTTGAGGTAGGTTCCTTCTATGCCCATTTTTTTAAACGTTTTAATTATAAATGGGTGCTGAATTTTGTCAAAGGCTTTTTCTGCATCTATTAAGAGTATCATATGGTTTTTATCTTTCAGTTTCTTAATATGGTGTATCACATTGATTGATTTGTGTATATTGAAGAATCCTTGCATCCCTGGAATAAACCCAACTTGATCATGGTATATGAACTTTTTGATGTGCTGCTGAATTCTGTGCTAAAATTTTGTTGAGGATTTTTGCATCTGTGTTCATCAGTGATATTGGCCTGTAGTTTCTTTTTTGTGCTGTCTTTGTCTGGTTTTGGTATCAGGGTGATGGTGGCCTCACAGAATGTTTGGAAGTGATCCTTCCTCTGCAATTTTTTGAAGGAGTTTTAGAAGGATAGGCATTAACTCTTCTCTAAATGTTTGATGGAATTCTCCTGTGAAGCCACCTGGTCCTGGGCTTTTGTCTTTTGGGAGATTTTTGATCACAGCTTCAATTTCAGTGCTTGTAATTGGGTTGTTCATAATTTCTATTTCTTCCTGGTTCAGTCTTGGAAGATTGAACTTTTCTAAGAATCTGTCCATTTCTTCCAGGTTATCTATTTTATTGCCATATAGTTGTTCAGAATAGTCTCTTAAATCCTTTGTATTCATGAATTATCTGTTGTAACCTCTCCTTTTTCATTTCTAATTTTCTTGATTTTTCTCTTTTTCTTGATGAGTCTGGCTAAAGGTTTGTAAATTTTGTTTATCTTCTTAAACAACCAGGTTTTAGGTTTTTTAAATCTTTACTATTGTTTCTTTCATTTCTTTTCCATTTATTTCTGCTTGGATCTTTATGATTTCTTTCCTTCTATTAATTATTTTTTGTTGTTCTTCTTTTTCCAGTTGTTTTAGGTGTACAGTTAAGTTGTCTATTCATTATTTTTCTTGTTTCTTGAGGTAGGATTGTATTGCTATAAACTTCCCTCTTAAAACTGCCTTTGCTACATCCCATAGGTTTTGAGTTGTCGTGTTTTCATTGTCATTTGTTTCTAGAAATTTTTTAATTTCCCTTTTGATTTCTCCAGTAACCTGTTGGTTATTTAGAAACGTGTTGTTTAATCTCCATGTGTTTGTGTTCCTTACAGTTTTCTTCTTGTAATTGATATCTCGTCTCATAGCATTATAGTCGGAAAAGATGCTTGATATGATTTCAATTTTTTAAAATTTACTGAGGTTTGATTTGTGACCCAAGATGTGGTCTATCCTAGAGAATGTTCTAGGTGCACTTGAGAAGAAGGTGTATTCTTCTGCATTTGGATGGAATGTACTGAAGTTATCAATGAGATCCATCTCATCTCATGTATCATTTAAGACTTGTGTTTCCTTATTACTTTTCTGTTGTGATGATCTGTCCATTGGTGTGAGTGGGTTGTTAAAGTCTCCTACTAATATTGTGTTACTGTCAATTTCTGCTTTTATGTCTGTTAGTGTTTGTCTATGTATTGAGGCACTCCTATGTTGGGTGCATAGATATTTACAATTGTTATGTCTTCATCTTGGATTCAGAGAAGGCAATGGCAAGCCACTCCAGTACTCTTGCCTAGAAAATCCCATGGATGCCTGGTAGGCTGCAGTCCATGGGGTCCCTAAGGGTCAGACATGACTGAGCGACTTCACTTTCACTTTTCACTTTCACACATTGTAGAAGAAAATGGCAACCCACTCCAGTGTTCTTGCCTGGAGAATCCCAGGGATGGGGGAGCCTGATGGGCTTCCGTCTATGGGGTCACACAGAGTCAGACATGATCGAAGTGACTTAGCAGCAGCAGCAGCATCTTGGATTAATCCCTTGACATCATTCCTTATCTCTTGTAATCTTTTTCATTTTAAGGTCTATTTTGTCTGATATGAGGATTGCTACTCCAGCTTTCTTTTGCTTCCCATTTGTGTGGAATATATTTTTCCATCCTCTCACTTTCAGTCTATATGTGTCTTGTCTGAGGTGGGTTTCTTGTAGACAGCATATATATGGGTCTTGTTTTTGTATCCATTCAGCCAGCCTGGGTCTTTTGGTTAGAGAATTTAATCCATTTCCATTTTAAGTAATTATTGATATATATGTTCCCATTGCCATTTTATTAATTGTTTGGGATTGATTTTGTAGATTTTTTTCTTCTCTTGTATTTCTTGATTATATAAGTCCCTTAAACATTTATTTTAAAGCTGGTTGGGTAGTACTGAATTCTCTTAACTTTTGCTTGTCTGAAAAAGCTTTTTATTTCTCCATCAATTTTGAATGAGATCCTTGCTGGGTACAGTAATCTTGGTTGTAGATTTTTCTCCTTCAGTCCTTTAAATATATCCTGCCATTTCCTTCTGGCCTGTAGAGTTTCGGTTGAAAGATCAGCTGTTAAGCGTATAGGGTTTCCCTTGTATGTTACTTGTTGCTTCTCCCTTGCTGCTTTTAATATTCTTTCTTTGTGTTTAGTGTTTGTTGGTTTGATTAGTATGTGTCTTGGCTTGTTTCTTCTTGGGTTTATTCTGTATGGAACTCTTTGTGCCTCTTGGACTTGATTGACTATTTCCTTTTCTATGTTGGGGAAATTTTCAACTATAATCTCTTCAAAAATTTTCTCATACCCTTTCTTTTTCTCTTCTTCTTTTGGAAGCCCTGTAATTCAAATGTTGGTGTGTTTGATATTGTCCCAGAGGTCTCTGAGACTATCCTCAGTTCTTTTTATTCTTTTTACTTTATTCTGCTTTTCAGAAGTTATTTCCCCATACTATTTCCACAGTGCCTATACCATTTTCCATTTACACCAGCAGTACCCAGGGTCCCAGTTTCCTTGTATCCTTGACAATGCTTGTGTTTTTTGTGATGATGTATATACTTATAGCCATCCTAGTGGCTATGAAGTGGTACTTCATTGTAGCTTTGATTTGTATTTCTCTTATGGCTAATGATGTTGACTATTTTTTTACATGTTTACTGGCCATTCATATATCTTTTTGGAGAAAAATCTACTCAAATAATTTGCCCATTAAAACTGTTTTTGTTTGTTTTATTGTTAAAAAAAAAGAAGTTATTTCCAGCATTTTAATCTTCCAGCTCACTGAGTCATTCTTCTGCTTCAGATTTTCTGCTGTTGATTCCTTTTAGAATGTTTTTGGGGCTTCCCTGTTCACTCAGAAGGTAAAACATCTGCATGCACTGTGGGAGACCCAGGTTCGATCCCTGGGTTGGGAATATCCCCTGGCAAAGGAAATGGCAACCCACTCCAGTACTCTTGCCTGGAAAGTCCCATGGATGGAGGAGCCTGGTAGGCTACAGTCCATGGCATCGCAACGAGTCGAACACAACTGAGCGACTTCACCTTCTTTCATTTAGAGTCTTTTAAATTTCAGTTGTTGTGCTATTTGTCTCTGTACATTTATTCTTTAATTCTTCTAGGTCTTTGTTAATTGATTCTTGTATTTTCTCCATTTTGCTTTCAAGGTTTTTGATCATCTTTACTATCATTATTCTGAATTCTTTTTCAGGTAGTTTGCTTATTTCCTCTTCATTTATTTGAACTTCTGTGTTTCTAGTTTGTTCCTTGATTTGTGTAGTATTTCTCTGCCTTTTCATTATTATTTTTTTAGCTTATTGTGTTTGAGGTCTCCTTTTCCCAGGCTTCAAGGAAAGCTGAATTCTTTCCTTGAAGAAGGCTGAATTCTTTCTTCCTTTTGGTCTGCCCTCATAAGGTTGGTCCAGTGGTTTGTGTAAGTTTCCTATAGGGTGAGATTTGTGCTGAGTTTTTGTTTGTTTCTCCTTTGGTTGGCAAGGCTGAAGGAGGTGGTAATCTTGTCTGCTGGTGATTGGGTCTGTATTTTTGTTTTGTTTGTTGCTTAGATGAGGCGTCCTGCACAGGGTGGTTGGATGATGCTGCGTTTTGTATTCAAGTGGTTTTCAGTTGTGTGAGTTATCACTATTTCATATTCCCTAGGGTTAGTTCTCTGGTAGTCTAGAGTCTTGGAGTCAGTGCTCCCACTGCAAAGGCTCAGGGCTTGAACTCTGGTCAGGAATAAAGATTGCACCAGTGGTTTGTTATGGCATTAAGTGAGATTAAAATAAATATACAAAAACGAGAACCCAAAATGAACCCCTAACAAATGGTAGTTACAAAATCAGGCAAATAATACTTAAAATAATGGAATATGTGCATATGCATATACACCCATGTGCAAAGTCAAAACAGTACAACAAAAATAAAGTACAGTAGATTGACCCAGTGAACAAAGGAAATAAAAAATTGTATTTACCAGTTAAGAGCAAAACTAACAAGTCACAAACCAGAAAACAAAAGCAAGGTGCCAAGTGGGGAATAAAGCATTGAAAACAAAACTAACAAAGATGTTGAGAAGAAAGGAGAGAAAGATAGATATGAAAAGTTAAATAGAGGTAGATGAAAAAGATTGATATACATTAAAGATTAACTGCAAAGTTTAAGGAACTGTAGGAAAGGCATAAAATAGAATAAATGTAGAAAAAATTAATACGTTTAAAAGTATTAAAAATTATAAATTAAAATTATAAAAAAGAGAAAAGAAAAAAAATGGAAGAAGAAATAAGGAAAAAGAAAAAAATATCTGAAAGAATCTACAGAACAAGTCAACACATAAGAATAATAAATGTTTTTCTTGAATCACTGGTGTCAGAGTCCTTTGCCTTGCTGGGAGTCACAGTCCACCTTACCTCCCTAGGATTCCCTCCAACATTGTGCTGATCTCTGGACCTGCTGTGGGAGCAGCACAGATTCTAATCTGGTCCTACTCCTGTGTGTTCTTGCCTCCAATGTCCACATCTATCAGAACTAGTGTGTTTTCTTTTGTGGGAGCTCTCAGTGACCTTTTATATATTCCATAGACATGGAGTTTGCCTAGTTGATTGTGTGGATTTAATCTGCAGCCTGTGCAGCTGGTGGGAAGGTTTTGGGTCTTCTTCCTTAGCCATACTGCCCCTGGGTTTCAATTGTGTTGTTTTTTTTTCCACCTCTACATGTGGGTAGTCCCCTGGGGTTTGCTCCTGAGGCTGCCCTGGAGGGCTTGGGTTTGCCCCTGAGGGCCAGGTGTGGAGGTGGTGCAGCTGCTTGGGTTGCAGGGGTTCTGAAAGCACCAGGTAATCAGGGGGGTTGGCAGCTAGGGAAGCAGGAAATATAGTGCTCTAGAAGGGTATGGCAACCAGTATTGGCCAATACACTCCAGTATTCTTTCCTGGAGAACCCCCCTCCCTGACAGAGTAGCCTGGCAGGCCACAGTCTACAGGGTTGCAAACAGTTGGACAAGACCGAAGCATTGCTGGGCGCATATACACAAGACTATTTTTTGCCTGTTGCAGCTCTGCCCCAGTGAGAGTTGAGTGTGAAGGTGTCACAGCTGCTTGGCTTTCGGGGACCCTGGAGGCGCCAAGTGTGCAGGGACACTCGCTGCCTCTGCCACAGGAGTTATGGTCCTATCAGTGTCTTTTTTTGAGCCTCTTGTAGCTGGCGATCAGAAGGCCTCTTTGGCTAGTCTTTCTTTGTAGCTCTGCCCTGTTCAGGCGCTTAGGGGGCTCCCTTGCCTGGGGTCCTTCTCTGTTGTTCAGCAAGTCAAGCACATAGAGGGGCCCCCCTGGCTGGGGTCCTAATCTGTAGATTGGCATGTGAGGCACTTAAAGGGGCACCCTGGGTGGGGTCCTACTGTGTAGTTCAGTGCATCAGGCCTTTGATGGGCCAGCCTCTCTATTGTTCAGCTGCCGATGCTGGCTGTGTGGGGAGAGAGTGGCTATGGTGATGGCTCCACCGCCTGCGTGTGACTCAGCAGCATTTCCTTGCTTCCATGGCTGCCTGGCTTTCCTCCACTGGCATTTCCCACCATGATCTCCTCCCTCACATCCCCTCAATCAGTGTCTCTGCAGTCAACAGCAGCCCTCGCTCTGGGACTGCTCCACAATCCCTAAACTCCAGCTCCCTGCCACTGTGCCTTCCAGGGCACCAGTATTCCTGTCCGGGCTATGTATGGCTGTGGCAAGGATTGTCTGATTCTCATTCTGTGTAGGCTGCCACAGATCAGCTGTTCCACTCTCAGCCTTAAATGTTTCTCCTCTGACTCAGACGATTGCCGGGATATGGGGATTGGATCCCTGCTTCAGTTCCCTCACCCGCCGAGGGCAGGTCCAGTCCTACTAACACTCCTGTTTTCCTCCCTAGTTCTTTCCTCCTACCAAGTTGTGCGTGGTTCTATATATTTTTTCCACTGGTCGGTCAGGTACTCCTGTCTGCTCTCAGCTGGTGTTCTGCATGCCCTTCTGTGTCTCAAGGTGTATTCCTGATGTATCCATGGAGAGGGATGTACTCCATGTCCACCTACTCCTCCGCCATCTTGTTCTCCCCTACTCTCCATTTTGAAGATAATAGTTTGTATACAGTAAAGGAAAAATTGTCAGGCAAGAAGTGCGGTGGTTGTCTTCTTAAATTCCTAACTTCATCAATGTGACAACTTGCAGTCTAGCTTCTGATGTCTCTTCATCTTCCCCACTGTGGTTTGGGATGCTGCTGCTGCTAAGTCGCTTCAGTCGTGTCTGACTCTGTGCGACCCCACAGACGGAAGCCCACCAGGCTCCCCTGTCTGTGGGATTCTCCAGGCAAGAACACTGGAGTGGGTTGCCATTTCCTTCTCCAATACATGAAAGTGAAAAGAGAAAGCGAAGCTGCTTAGTCGTTTCTTAGCGACCCCATGGACTGCAGCCTACCAGCCTCCTCTGTCCATGGGATTTTCCAGGCAAGAGTGCTGGAGTGGGGTGCCATTGCCTTCTCCGGTGGTTTGGGATATTTAGTTCTAAATTATTTTGTAAGACTTTTTCTCTCAGTATATAAGTTTTTTTCAAATTGTTTTTAAGTTTTCCAGAGTTGTGATTCTCCTTTTTCATTCTAAAAAGTAATATCAAGGATACAATATTAAAAGCTGTGAATATGTACATAGATTTAAATATTTCCTGCTTTCTATTGTAAATTGAGTCTCCAGATTTCTCTATGATTACTCATAGTAGTAATTGTCCATCTTGTAGGAGACAACTGCATCTTCAGGACAAATAAGTATTTTCACACTGTCCATGATGGACCTCACAGTTTACCTACAGAAACCCTTCTGTGCAGGGAACTCATTGAGTTGCTAACACTATTCTTTGCCCTCCTAATCCTTTTCCTTTGTTAAACTCCTTAACTTTTGGTTACTTTAAAGTACCCTACCTCAATGTGGGATCTTTCTTGCAGAGAACAGCATCCAGAAGGATCAGTGATCATCCTCTGTACAATACACTATGGTTTTGACTCACACCTTAGGGGCTTTTATTTATTTACTTATTAAATATTTATTTGGCTGCCTTGGGTGTTAGTTACACCACACAGGATCTTTGTTGCATCATGAAGGATCTTTTGTTGCAGCGCACAAACTCTTTAGTTGTGGTGCATGGGATCAATAAGTGCAGCACACGGACTTCAACGTTTGTGGCACATGGGATTAGTGGCTCTGTGGCATGTGGGATCTTGGTTCTCTGACCAGGGATCGAACCCATGTCTCCTGCTTTGCAAGCTGGATTCTTAACCACTGGACCAGAAGGGGAGTCCCCTTTGGGGCTTTTTACACTGGCCTTTCCTGAGGAGCTTTCCTTACTCACAGTTACATAGGTAGCAATACCATTTACCCTTTCAGCTGTTCATTAAGTGCCACGTTTGATCAGTTATGTAGACTTTGTGACACATGTTCATGCTATATAAAAGGAAATCTTAGCTCTGTGGTTCCTTCACAGGGTTGTCCTGATATGCTTCCGTTGACAGTCTCCTTGAATCTAGCTCCATTTTACTGTTAATTTTCCCCACTAGTAATGAGTTTCACCATTCATTAAGCTTACTTTTTTACTTTCTTATTAAAAAAAAAAAAGTTTTGCCTTGGATACATCCTATACTGATTTGGATTCATTCTCTACCCCAGCAATGCTGACTGTAACCATTTTATAGAATACTCATTTCTGCTCTGAAAACCTTCCTCTTGTGGTTTTTGCCTCCTGATCTTGACTTGAATGTCTCCGACGATGGGGAACTCATGTTCGATGTTTAGTCTGTACTTTCTTGTATATAACTGCTTATGGAATCCACGTTTGCCTCTGGACACATAAGATACCTATTTTTTCAATAAGAACATTCAAATACTTGATGACAGACATAAGCTTTCCTCATTTCTCTATCCCTGGCTCTAGTTATTAAGCTACTACTTCAAATGAGGTCATGATCACCAGAGAACAACATGAACGCCTGTGACTTGAATTCTGAGTGGACTTAACTCATGGGTTATCTTAACCTTTCTAACACATTAAGGGTATAAATGATCATCTTTTAAATTCACATTGTGGATTCATCATCTAAAAAGTTACGAAGAGAGCTTTGGATTTGGTGTCAGTCAAACTAAATTTGAATTCTTGACCAGACTCATACTTCAGTTTTTTCTGACTTACAGTTTTTTCATTGTACATGTGGATAGCAATGTTGGCCTTGTGTAGTTATCCTGAGGATTAAGTAAATGAACCTGTACAGAACTGGTGCCTACTAAGTCTTATTTTCCCTTCTCTTTCCTACCCTATCCTTTCTTTCCTTCTAATACTTAAAAAAAATTAAGTATAGTTGATTTGCAATATTATATTAGTTTCAGGTGTATGGCAGTGATTAGTTATTTTTATAGTTTCAGTTCAGTTCAGTCGCTCAGTCGTGTCCGACTCTCCGCGACCCCATGAATCACAGCACTCCAGGCCTCCCTGTCCATCACCAACTCCCAGAGTTCACTCAAACTCATGTCCACAGAGTCGGTGATGCCATCCAGCCATCTCATGCTCTGTCGTCCCCTTCTCCTCCCGCCCCCAACCTTTCCTAGCATCAGAGTCTTTTCCAGTGAGTCAACTCATCGCATGAGGTGGCCAAAGTATTGCAGTTTCAGCTTTAGCATAAGTCCTTCCAATGAACACCCAGGATTGATCTCCTTTAGAATGGACTGGTTCGATCTCCTTGTAGTCCAAGGGACTCTCAAGAGTCTTCTCCAGCACCACAGTTCAAAAGCATCAATTCTTCGGTGATCAGCTTTCTTCACAGTCCAACTCTCACATCCATACATGACCACGGGAAAAACCATAGCCTTGACTAGACGGACCTTTGTTGGCAAAGTAACGTCTCTGCTTTTTTAATATACTCTCAAGGTTGGTCATAACTTTCCTTCCAAGGAGTAAGCGTCTTTTAATTTCATGGCTGCAATCAGCATCTGCAGTGATTTTGGAGCCCAAAAATATAAAGTCTGACACTGTTTCCACTGTTTTTCCATCTATTTCCCATGAAGTGATGGGACCAGATGCCATGATCTTTGTTTTCTGAATGTTGAGCTTCAAGCCAACCTTTTCACTCTCCTCTTTCACTTTCATCAAGAGGCTTTTGAGTTCCTCTTCACTTTCTGCCATAAGGGTAGTGTCATCTGCATATCTGAGGTTATTGATATTTCTCCCAGCAATCTTGATTCTAGCTTGTGCTTCTTCCAGCCCAGCATTCCTCATGATGTACTCTGCATATAAGTTAAATAAGCAAGGTGACAATATACAGCCTTGATGTACTCCTTTTCCTATTTGGAACCAGTCTGTTGTTCCATGTCCAGTTCTGATTGTTGCTTCCTGACCTGCATACAGGTTTCTCAAGAGGCAGGTCAGGTGGTCTGGGATTCCCATCTCTTTCAAATTTTCCACAGTTTATTGTGATTCACACAGTCAAAGGCTTTGGCATAGTCAATGAATCAGAAATAGATGTTTTTCTGGAACTCTCTTGCTTTCTCCATGATCCAGCAGATGTTGGCAATTTGATCTCTGGTGCCTCTGCCTTTTCTAAAACCAGCTTGAACATCTGGGACTACCGATTTATTAGATTGAGTTATTTGTTGTTGTTTTTTTTATATTGAGTTGTATGAGCTATTTATATGTTTTAGCTATTAACCCCTTGTCAGTTATATAATTTCCAAATATTCTCTCCCATTCTATTGCTTATCTTTTCTTGTCAATGATACCCTTTGCTGTGCAAAACTTTTAAATGTAATTAGGTCCCATGTGTTTATTTTTGCTTTTATTTCTTTTGCCTTTGGAGACAGATCCAAAAAATATATAAATATTGTTGAAATGTATGTCAAAATGTTCTGCCTATGTTCTTCTCTAGTTTTATGGTTTCTGATCATACATTTAGGTCTTTAATCCATTTTGAGTTTATTTTTATATATGGTATGAGAGAAAGGTCTAATCTCATTGTTTTACTGTAGATGTCCAGTTTTCTTCATGATATATTCTTGCTCCCTTTGTGTAGGCTAATTGACCATAGGTATGTAGGTTTATTTCTGGGCTCTTTATTCTGTTCCATTGATATGTTTCTTTTTATGCCAGTACTTTACAGTTTTATTTACTGTAGCTTTGTAGTTTAGTCTAAAGTCTGAGAGTGACACTTCGAGCTCTTTTTTTTTTTCTCTCAAGATTGCTTTGGCAATTTGGGGTCTTTTGTGATCCCATATGAATATTAGGATCAGTTTTTACAGTTCTGTGAAAAATGTAATAAGATTTCTATCAGGATTGCAT
The DNA here is from genome assembly GCF_049115385.1 of Moschus berezovskii. Taxonomy (NCBI): domain Eukaryota; kingdom Metazoa; phylum Chordata; class Mammalia; order Artiodactyla; family Moschidae; genus Moschus; species Moschus berezovskii. Next base: position 96,789,191 of record NC_142460.1, read on the forward strand.
TAAACCTGTAGATTGATTTGGGTAGTATGGTCATTTTAGCAATTTTAATTTTTCCACTCCTAGAGCATAGGGTATTGTTGCATTTCTTTGTATCATCTTCAGTTTCCTTTATCTGTGTTCTCAGAGTACATGTCTTTCACCTCCTTGGTTAAGTTTATTCCTAGATATTTTAAAATTTTTATCTGACTTAAACAGTTGCTTTTTTTTTTTAACTTTCTCTTTTCTAATAGTTCACTATTGTGTATAGAAAAGCAATAAATATCTGTGTATTAATTTTGGATCCTGAAACTTTGCTGCATTTATTTATTAGTTCTGATAATTTTGAGGTGAAGCCGTTAGGGTTTTCTATATAAATACCATGCTATCTGCAAATAGTTACAGTTCATTCTTCCTTTTCAATTTGCATATCTTTTCTTTTTTCTTGTCTGGTTGCTGCAGCCAAGATTTCATATATTATGTTAAATAAAAGTGGCAAGGGTCAGTATCCTTGTCTTATTCATGAATTTAGCAGGAAGGCTTTCAGCTTTTTGACTATGATGTTCAGTTTAGTTCAGTTGCTCAGTCATGTCCAACTCTTTGCAACTCCATGGAGTGCAGCATGCCAGGCCTTCCTGTCCATTGCCAACTCCCGGAGTTTACTCAAACTCATGTCCATTGAGTCGGTGATGCCATCCAACCATCTCATCCTCTGTTATCCCTGTCTTCTCCCGCCTTCAATCTTTCCCAGCATCAGGGTCTTTTCAAATGAGTCAGTCTTCGCATCAGGTGGCCAAAGTGTTGGAGTTTCAGCTTCAGCATGAGTCCTTCCAATGAATATTCAGGACTGATCTCCTTTAGAATGGACTGGTTGGATCTCCTTGCAATCCAAGGGACTCTCAAGAGTCTTCACCAACACCACAGTTCAAAAGCGTCAATTCTTCAGCGCTCAGCTTTCTTTATAGTCCAACTTTCACATCCATACATGACCACTGGAAAAACCATAGCCTTGACTAGATGGACCTTTGTTGGCAAAGTAATGTCTCTGCTTTTTAATATGCTATCTAGGTTGGTCATAACTTTCCTTCCAAGGAGTAAGCATCTTTTAATTTCATGGCTGCAATTACCATCTGCAGTGATTTTGGAGCCCCCCAAAATAAAGTCTGTCACTGTTTCCATTGTTTTCCCATCTATTTCCCATGAAGTGATGGGACCGGATGCCATGATCTTAGTTTTCTGAATGTTGAGCTTTAAGCCAACCTTTTCAATCTCCTCTTTCACTTTCATCAAGAAGCTCTTTAGTTCTTCTTCACTTTCCGCCATAAGGATGGTGTCATCTGCATATCTCAGGTTATTGATATTTCTTCCTTTAATCTTGATTCCAGCTTGTGCTTCATCCAGCCCAGCATTTCTCATGATGTACTCTGCATATAAGTGGATTTGTCTTAAATGGCCTTTCTTATGCTGAGATATGTTCCCTCTAAACCCACTTTGATGAGAGTTTTTAATCAAATACTTTAACACATACTTTGAATGTAGAGTTTTAAGTTGATGTTTTTATGTGATTTGAACTAAAAAGCCTGAAATTATCGAACCCAATGATTCCTTTACTGAAATAAAAATCTGGGTTAAAATAAAGCTATACTGAAGGCCAGTGTGTAATGAAAGAGATTGCATCACTGAGATAATTTACAAGTAACATTTAGATAACTTGATATGTTTCATTCTCGAGTTTACAGCTGCAGACTACTATATTAGAAGTCTCTATGAGAGTGTTTTCCTATATAGTTTCTAGCCTCATTCTGTTTGGTAGAGAACATTTCTTCACTTGACAATCAGAAAAACTTTAAGTGTGGATGGATTACTCAAAATCTATATAAAAAAGAAAAGTATACCTCTTCCTTCGGAGAAGGCAATGGCAAGCCACTCCAGTACTCTTGCCTAGAAAATCCCATGGATGGAGGAGCCTGGTTGGCTGTAGTCCGTGGGGTTGCTAAGGGTCGGACACGACTGAGCGACTTCACTTTCACTTTTCACTTTCACACATTGGAGAAGGAAATGGCAACCCACTCCAGTGTTCTTGCCTGGAGAATCCCAGGGACGGGGGAGCCTGGTGGGCTTCCGTCTATGGGGTCGCACAGAGTCGGACACGACTGAAGTGACTTAGCAGCAGCAGCAGCAGCATACCTCTTCCTTGAGTTAAATGCACTTCCCAGCCCCACATCTCTTTCCTATCTGATGCCTGAAACTATGACTTTCCAACTCACTCAAGGGAATAACCCTTCTCCTTTCAAGGATGTTGTGGGTTTACACTAGGATTTTGTCATTTTAGCACCATTAGAAAAAAGTAACTTTACATCTGTGCCAGGTTCATAAAGAGGATAAGAGAAAACACATTACTAGATTAAGGCCATGTGTTTTCCTTTATATTTATCAGATATTTGTGTCTTTTTTTTTTTTCTTCATAGCTACTACTTACCTGATGCTATCAGAGATTAAAGATGATACCACTATTAATAAAAGTATGCCTAAGGTAAAACTCAAGACTGTTCTCACTCATTCTGAACATTTAATACTTTCAAATCCAATTAAATCAACACAGACTTACAGAGTACTATTGTCAAAGTAATGAACTAGATCTTTACGGGTACAAAAAAATGTAAATCATGATTCTCCTCAATTCTGATTCTACTTTTAACATAAAATCAGTATTCTCTCCCTAGCTTTTTTTCTTTCTGGTTACTTATCTTTTAAAAACTAGCTATGGCTATTTCCTTGTCTCTTTCCTTTTTAGGAATGAGAGGAAGAATTGTCAAAATGAAGAGATTAGAATGGATCTTTTTTCCATGGCTATATTCTTAGCTTATTCAACTAACTGGAGATAATTTTCTAGCTTACTTTTTAAAGAAATTGCTTTTCTGTGTTCTCTAGTGATTGCAATATGTATATATTGTCTAGAATGGATTGATGACCTCATGATATCCCTTCTAGCTAATAGTGTATGTTTAAAAAGTAATATCCTATCCAAAACATTACAAAAATATTACTGCTCTTTCTTGCTTCAAATGCTATTTAAATAAATATGCTTATACAATCGTCTTATTCTTTTCTGGCTATCTGACCACTAAAACGCGTGTTTATAACTATGTCTATCTATCTATTCATCTGTGTATCTTGGCTTTGACTGCATAAACAAACAGCCGTCTACACCAATATCCTCTTGATTTCATGTTGCATATGGTGAATTAGTGGGCAAAAGTAATCACAGGAGAATACAATTTTATGTGAAAATAATTGGTAAGTGAATGACTTAGAAGTTTATTAAGTGCTTTTATTTACTACCATGGAATTCTCTAACATTTTCTTGTCTCCACAGTATTCCAAAAGGAAGCTTGCCAGATATTTTCATTTTGAGCTATTTTGTTTGGCCTGACGATGTGAATTTAGCAGTCTGTAGATGAATGATGCTACTTTTCATCTCTCCGTCCTTCTACTCATCTCCCCTTTCATTCATTCATTTTTTTCACTCGTTCATACAGTTCCTTGTTTCAGAAATCAATGCTATCTTTTCAACATATTACTTTAATTAATCTAAGTCATTTTACAGGCAAACAAAGTTAGGCTCAGACAAAGTAAGTTTATGCAAGGAAAGATTATTCTAAATCACCTATTTTTTCTAATATACATTTCTTTAAAATTTTTTGATTTATTTACTTTTTGGCTGTGCTGGATCTTCATTGCTGTGTTGATTTTCTCTAGTTGCAGTGTGTGGGGGCTGCTCTCTAGTGACAGTGTGCATGCTTCTTATTGTGGTGGCTTCTCTTGTTGTGGAGCACAGACTCTAGGGCACAGGGGTTTCAGTAGTTGCTGCACGAAGGCTTAGTAGTTTCATTTCCTGGGCTCTAAGAGCACAGGCTCAATAGTTGTGATATACAGGCTTAGCTGCTCTGCAGCATATGGGATACTCTCAGACTAGGGATTGAAACTGTGTCTCCTGCATTGATGGATTCTTTGTCACTGAGCCACAAGGGAAGCCCTCTAATTTACACTTTAATTTTAGAGAATTCTAAACAGTTTGGACTACAAATGACCTTACTAGTCATCTTGTCTAAACTTCCATTTGATCCCCTAAAAATTGTCTCTAGCCAGTTTGGATATTTCAGTTATTTCCAATACAGTCTAATTAAATATCAAATATATATCCAATAAAATCTTATTAAATATCAAATAGGATCAATGGAGTCTTTCACTAATGGTTATTTTCATGGAGCCCAGTGCTACATGCACACAGGACAAAATATGAATTTATGACAATTTTAATAATATAATTTGACTGTCAGTCATGTGCTGGATGCTGGAAGAGACTGCTATTTCAACAAGATCCATTCCCTGAAAATTTGGAATCTAAATTTACAAATGGAGCAACTAGGTCCATGGAGAAAGCAGCTCAGTACAGATGGGTGACAGCATGAATTTTAGGATTATCAAACCATTTTAAGGTCATTTTGATCATATTCTGAGCCTTTAAAATTTGACTAATCATTTTATCAATTCTGTGCTCTCTTTCCATTATTGTTATATTCCTTTTCTTCTCTGAATGTGTGTGTGTGTGTGTGTGTGTGTGTGTGTGTGTGTATGAGAGGGGGTGGTGGGATTGAGAGAAAAGAGAGAGAAAGATAAGAGCTGAAACTATACACCTAAATACAAGGGGTGGAAGTTGGTCAGTGCAGAATACCATCTGGATACCATGTGGCCTCTAAGGATATCCAATTTTAATAAATAGATGGGATTTAGACGGACTTTAGAGAGTATTTATAAAGCAAAATGATTAAGTTGGAAATGCGAAGGCTACCCTTGAATTAGCTGAGTTTGTTTCTTTGTATGAGAATAAATGTTTCATATTGACTTAAAGAGATTGGTGGATGGATGGATAAATTCATTAGTTAATTCATCAAAGTATTTATTGAGTGTCTGCTATATACTAATATTTTAGGAACTGGAGATAGAAAATAAATAAAAAAGACAAATTTCTTCTCATTGTGGGTTTTACATTCTTATGAGTATCTTCAAGCTACATTCCTTATCTAGAAGGAAGGGGTATCACAGAAGCAGTGGCACTGGAAATTAGGAAAGGGTAAAAGTGATGGAGAATCAATTGGGGACAGTTTTTAAAGATCCTCAATCCAGCTAGGAAGGAAAATAACCAAGGGCCAGATATGTGTTTCAAGCCAAACCGATGTACATTTTTTTTAGGAATGAGAAGGGAAGAAGTGTAACTTTATAAATTTATAACATAAATTTCTCTAATTTCTGTTTTGATTTAGTTTTTCTGTAGTTTTCTCATGAAGCTCAACTTAAATTACTGAACTAAGGAGGTGAGTTTTTGGAGGCCACAGTCTCAGAACCAAAGATACCCTCTTACGCCAGGAGTGAGAAGACAATCACCTTAGCTCACATGCACAGAGAGAGGTAAAAGCTGTGGAGGGAGAACACTTGGAACACTTAAGGCCCGCACTCCACACAGAATGATCTCTTCAAGGTCATTTACAAGGTGTGAAATCCTGCTCAGGGAGGACTGAAGTTGGAGAATGAAAGGACGTATTACATTCTCATCTTTTCTTCTTTCTGCAGGTTTAGTCACTCAGGGCTGTCTGACTCTTTTGTGAACCCATGGACTGAGGCGCACCAGGCTCCTCTGTCCATGGGATTTCCCAGGCAAGAACACTGGAGTGGTTTGCCATTGCCTTCTTCAGGGGATCTTACCGACCCAGGGATTGAACCAGGGTCTCCTGCACTGCAAGAAGTCTCCAACATTGCAGGTGGATTCTTTACTGAGTTACCAGGGCAATTTTTTCTTTATGTGAGCTCAGTTGGGCCATGAGAAACACTGAAGTCAGAAAGCCTAGATTAAACTCATGTATCTTCACTCATCTGTTGTGGGGTCTTGGGAGATTACATCACTTATTAGAGTCTCATTTGTAAATTGGGTTATTATTATCTCCTTAATTTTTCTTCCAAAATTGTTGAAAGCCTTAATAAGTAATACATGGGAAGATGATTTCTAAACAGTAAAAAGACTATCAATGCAAATGATGATTATTTGTAATTCAAATTACATGGTTATTTATGGCATCATGCTTCTGTTGACATACAGTGTAACATAGAGGGTGAAAAAGGAACTCTGGAAATAATTAAATTAGTTAAATTTGAATTCTGCCAGTTCTTAACTGGGTGGCTGACTAAGCAACTTAACCTCTCTGTGTGTCAGTTTCTTCATTTATAAAATGAGAATCATGACAGAACATACCTTATAGGGAGGATTCAATGTATCAATAATTGTAAGTCACTTAGAACTCTGCAGGGAGGTTAGCCCTGGCTCACTATAGTTATAGCTTATTTTTCTTATTAAAACAGACATTCTTTAAAACATTGATAATTTCTTTACTTGGGCAATAAGGATACTAACTTTAATCTGTGCCATGAAGAAGAATTAAGTCTTTCTTATTTTGAGAGATGACTAAAACCAGACAAACATATCACATGTAGTAATTGTTAAACTGTTGAATAAGGCACCATAAAGGAATTCACAAATTATTAGAAAGTAATCATTTGTGCTGCTGTAACCAGCCTATTTTAACTGACAATCTGGCAGCGAGAAGGAAGTCAAAGTACAGCCATTGTGTGGGATAGCATTCTTGGAGAAAAGGTCGTCTTCTACTTGTCAAGCCTGCAGTGTCAGAGGCCGGTGAGCTCATACTCACCAAGCTTTGAGTCAGGGGCCTGATCTCAGAGCAGGATGATATACGAGCAGAGCTAGACTCCTTCGTGTTTCCGATAGACAAGGACAGTAACAATATTCCACTAATGAAAATTTTATTTGCCATTACAATGTCAAAGTTAATCGTTCATTTCAAGTGGATTTCCAGCCTTTGTTAAATACATTATGTCCACGAGTGAATGATGATATGTTTGAATCACAAGGTATGCTTTCCTGTTTTGGCAAGTCTGGATTTTATAGCAGGGCCTTGCTTTAAATGGATATTTTAATGATGGCATGCTCATTCTAATACTTTACATTATTATCTCATCTTCTTTGAGCCTGCAGCAGCCCAGTTAGAGAAGGAACTACTTGTGTCATTATCATTGATGTGTTTTGCAGATGTGGTTTGGAGATTGAATAGCTTGTGCAGTAGCATACAGCAAGTTGGTGATTAAGACAGGAGCCAAATAAGATCATGATGGCATGGACTATAAGCTTGTGAGGGCAGGGAGAATAGAGAGATGTATAGAGCTCCTCTTGGTAACTGAAACAGGACTTGGATGCAATGTGTGCCCAATTCAAGCTTTCAAGTGAATGAATGCAGTGGTCCTAATAGTTTGATTTAGGAGTTGAAAGACTTGACCTATGAATAAGGGAAAGACTATTCAACATTCTGTTTTTTTTTTTTCCTTTAAAATATGGAGATGATTTTAACATACAGAGATGATTAAGACTATGTTTTATTTGTTTGAAGGTAGGTCAGAAATATAAATATAATTATCCTTTCAATGTGTATCTGGCAACTTTCTCCAAGTGATTCAGCTGCTTCCACCTATGATGTTTTCAGAACTGTAAATGGAAATTCTCAAGTTGTTTTAAAAAAGCATATAAGTCAAGGTATTGTTATCCCTGAGATATTGCCCTTCAAAATGACCTTATTGTTTTAATTAAATGATCAGTGGATTGATTTAATTTCCCTCCCCGCCCCCCCACATCCCCCCTCCCCCTCCCCACCGCCTCAAATGCAAAGATATCAGAAATGTCTTATTAACCACGAAGGAAAACTTATGAGACTTAGTGGCCTAGGTAGGAAAGTAATGAATTTCTGAATATAAAAAAAGATTAACTAGGGTATTGTTTCTGATCTTAAGAACCTTGTACATAGGTCCTATGTAACTTCTCAAATTTTCCTATATTAACTTCTTCTCATTGGAGAAATGAAGAAAATGATGCTGATGATAACTTAAAGTGCTCAACAGCTAAAATGCACCCTGACAATAGCTGCAGTAGTACAAGGGAAAAAGTAAAGTCTTTGTTGTTTAATTGAATCAAAAACACCACATTCTTTTAGTAAAGATCTAAAGACATGGAGTGTCACTTTCAGGAAGCTAGCATTTATTGTTTTCATTTTGTTCTATAAATGCCTAACGATGCTGTCAAGACAGGAAAAACTTCAAACAGCGAGTGTTATCTGCTTTTTCTTCTCTTCTCTCATCGCCCTCTTCTATCGTGTGCTGCTACACTGGTTACCTTCTGCATCGAAACATCTTCGTATGTCATAAACCCACAGGAAAAAAAAATCAACACACAATCTCAATCAAAGATTAGAGAACACACGTTCCCTTTCCAGGCCTTTTTTGGTGGGCATAGAACTGCAGTTCTAGTGTAGTGTATTAATTTTTTGAGAGTCTATTTCTCTCTTCTAGGATTTTGTATTATTGAAAAATATATCTCTGTATATCTATATCTATATATCTCTCAAACTCTGACACCTGAAGAACTTGTTAAAAACTTAAAATTCCTGGGTTCTACTCATAGATATTCACATTCTGAGAAACCGTCAGGAATCTATATTTAAAAAAAGCATCTCAGAAGAATATCATGCTTTCTCTTAAAAAAATAAACACTGTCATCATCTCTTTTACTCATTTGGCATTTTCCACTTTTCAGAATGCTTGCACATACATATTCAGTTCTGGGAGGTAGATGGGACTGATTGTTCCCATTTTGAGGATAAGAAAAAGACTCAGTTTAGCAGTGATTTCTTCAAGGCCTCACTATATACTCCTCTCTTGCCCATTTCTCTGGATTCCTCACCTTAGCTGACCTTTTTCTTTTTGAGTGTTGAACTGCAAGAGGCAAGGAGTCCCCAGAGCCAGCCAGTACTATTTGTGCCTGCCTTCCTCAAGAATGAGACAAGCCTTGTGGCAGCCAAGGAAGGAAAATACATAATTTTATCTGTGAAATGTGAACATTTCCCTAATTGACAGTGTTACCAACTGATTTTCAGTGATTTCCCTTACCACATTCAGATGTACTTTTGAAAATGTATTTGGCTGGCTTCACTTTTGGAGAAGAGGGGTGTGTGTGTATGTGTGTGTGTGTCTCCCAAGAGGTGTGTGTGTGTGTGTGTGTGTGTGTGTGTGTGTGAATCTCCCAAGAGGTGTGTGTGTGTGTTTGTGTGTATCTCCCAAGAGGGGTGTGTGTGTGTGTGTGTGTGTATCTCCCCTGTCTGTTATATATTGTCAGAATCCCAAGTTCACTCCCCTTATGCAGGCACCCTGAACTGATGCAGGGGATGTGTGCTCCCCATTGACAGTTGGGGTTCCCCCGTCTCATGGCACCTTGCCTATTTAATCCTCCTCCAGATGTCTGCCCCTTAAACCCATCTGCCTTGCTGTACCCAGCGTCGGCATGAAAGGTCCGGGCCCCCAGATGCAATGGGGGCTCTTTAACAGTGCTTGTGCTAAACAGCCTCATAGGCCTCAGTTCTCATTCTGCTAGGAATCTGGAGGATTCCTGGGCCCTCTACAGGAATCCCTCTTCAGGGCCACATCCATTCTCAGTAGTTTCTTTGACATTCATGTTCCTTGCCCACTATTAGGGTATTAGGGTATACACCTGTTTCTGCTTGGAAATCACCCATTAAATCTTTTGGCACTACCCTGGTGGCTTATGGGAATGTCTGTTAAGGGGAGGGACTAAGGATATTTGAAGACTGGTTGAAGAAGGATACTTGGTATCACAGCCACTTCCACACCTTAGCATGGCTACTCCTTTATGTTTCCAAAATTTTTCATGCTGCATTTTAGCTTAGGTGACATTTTCTCCTCTGCTGAGTTTTCAGTAGTGTCCAGCGGTCACCACAAGCACTCCTGGAGACCTGATTGCCCTCCAGAGCTGGCTATTGACTGCCCTTGCCCACAGTCACCCTCTCCACCTGCATCCTCCCCTCTGTGCAGAGTGCTCACCTGGTCCCTCGTTTTAGGGATTGAGTCTGTTTTGCAGCTTTCCGGAGATCGAGCCCAGAAATCTGGGTTCCTGGAATGTGGATACACTTTTTCCTTTTCCAAAATGAGCTGAAGGTGGGCCCAAGGGGCCATCGTTACTTTCTCTAGTGTCCCCTACCTTCCTTTCAAAACAGAATTCTTTGTGCTCCAGCTTGTTGGAGAGACTGCAGACAGCTTTCTCTCAATCCCCCCACCCCTAACCTCTCTTTGTGCACCGGGGTCCTTTAACAGGTCGGTGGTGTTTTCTCTCGGGGGAGGGATGGGACTGAGCCGATCCGAGCTGCAGTTGTTTCCCTCTGCTTCTGAGAATTTCTCATCCAAACCTCAATCACGTAGGATTGCGTAGAGAGGAGAAAAGGGGAGAGACAGAAGACGGAGAAGGGGGAGAGGGGTGACGGGAGGGAGGGGGAAGAGTCTGGGAGCCGAGGGCGCGAGGGAGGGGAGGAGGCTCCGAGCGCGCTGCGCTTCCCTGCGCTCAGGGAGCCTGGCCCCACCTGGGCGCTCTGAGCTCGCGGCGGGTGGGCGAGCAGTGCCCAAGGTGCTTTGGCGGCCTCCCGCCCTTCGTCCCACCCTCCGTCTCGGTGGCGGTCGTCCCTGCCTGGAGTTTCCTGCGGAGCTAGCGCTCCAGCCGAGCGAACAGGCTAGGCGGCGGCGCCCAGGAGCCGGTGCGGCTCGGCGTGCCCGGAGCCTCAGCCCCCGAATGGGACTCCTCCCGGAGCGCCCCCTCTGGGGCCCAGGGAGGCGGCGGCGGCGGCACCCCGCTAGCCCACGGCTCTGAGCGGCCACCCGCGCAGCGAGTTGGGCAAGTAGACAGCAAACCGCACCTGCTTCCTGGCCCCGGCCCCAGAGCCTGCGTCCGGCCCCCAGGGCCCCTGTGGTGCGCTCGGCCGCCTCCCGACGCCCCCGAGCCCGGCGGCCCAGGGGCCCCGCTTTCGCCCCGGGCGCCAGACCATGGTGGGCAGCTCCGAAGCGGAGCCGCAGCCTCCTGGAGCCGAAGTCGCCCGCAGCCAGCCCCCGCCCCACCCGAGCCGCGGCGCGGGTGTTCGCAGCGCGCTGGTCACTTCCTTCCTCGGCCGGGATGGGCCGCGCGGGACGGAGTGATCGGCCTCGCGTCCGGCGGATAATCCCCATCTGATCTGCTGCCTGTGAGCTGTCGACTGCCGAGCCGCGCGAGCCTGGGGGGCCGGGGCAGCGCGGCGATGACCTGATCCCGGGCCCGCCAGGGCGCCCCCTCCTTCCCTCGTTGTCTCTGAGCCTGTGCGGAGAGCGGCTCGGTGCGGCGGCCCCGGGCGGACCATGGCGGGGAGCTCCAGTTAAAGGCGTGTGGGCGCCGAGCTGGAGAGGACACCTTCGGCATCGCTGCCTTTTGAGGGGGCTTATTTAAACTACTGAGTCATTCCAGATTTAGGATTCCCTAAATAATCACCAACTGTGCCCGTCTTGTGCCAGAAAGAAAGCGGAAAGAGAACGAGCGCCAGCTCCTTGGGACCCCGCGTCTCCGCGGCGCTCGCCTCTCGCGGGTTTCTCCCGAGGGTGCCTGGCCCTGGAGGATCTCCCTCCCTCCCTCCTCCTTTCCTTCCCTCCCCTTCCCTCTTGCCCTCCTCCTCCCTCGCCTCCCGCTCTCTTTGCAGCGCTGCTGGCGGGGAGTCGCGCTCGCCGCAGCTGGAAACATCTGCCCCGCCAGGCGCCCCTACCCCGACTCCGGCTAACCGCTCCCACTTCGCGCCTCTCGGAATTACAGAACTCGGGCGGCGGGCCCCCGGAGAACCGCAGCCGAGGCGATGCATTCGGTAGACCTCACCCAGCCGGGACGGACCTCCTAATCTCCAGAACTGCGGGCCGCAGGGAGTTAAATTGCTGCCTTCCTCTCCTCTCTTGCGGTTGGTGGCTTGTTTTCTAAAGGAACGTTTTATTCACTTTTTAGCATTTTCTACCGGGGGCACGCTACCCGCCGCGGTCCAGACTTTTGCTTTGTAAACGGGTTTTCTATGTATGTGTGTGTAGATATACTTTGGACACCTTGCAACGCTTGCGCCTCTCCGACAGGGGCACGGCTTGTTTTGGACATCCTTCTTCCCTTTCCACTTGGTACTCCGAACGCAGTGTGACCAAAGTCCCCACTGCCCCCTTGGACGCGGATCGCCTGGGGGTGCAAGTTTGGGATGCAAGAGTCTAGTTAACAGGAAGGCCTGGGACCGCCCCGCCCCCGCCGCCAGAGGTTGGGGAAGTTTACATCTGGATTTTCACACATTTTGTCGCCACTGCCCAGACTCTTGACTAACCTTGTGGGCGCCGGGTTTTCGGTACTGCAGCCTTCTCAAATATTAGCACTGCCTCCCCGCGCCTGCCCTGTCCCTCCAGGCCGCCGAGGTCCTGCCCTCGCCCCGGCGGAGCGTGATCCCGAGGGCGCAGTGGAGCCCGGGGCCTGGGGCCCGCGCTGAGCAGCTATGGCTGCAGCGATAGCCAGCTCCTTGATCCGGCAGAAGCGACAGGCGAGGGAGTCCAACAGCGACCGGGTGTCGGCCTCGAAGCGCCGTTCCAGCCCCAGCAAAGACGGGCGCTCCCTGTGCGAGAGGCACGTCCTCGGGGTATTCAGCAAAGTGCGCTTCTGCAGCGGCCGCAAGAGGCCAGTGAGGAGGAGACCAGGTCAGTAGAAGCCCTGACGGTGGGCTCCCTAGTGGCTAACAGCCCCCTCCCTTTCTGCAAAGCATCTAGGGGCATTCATGGAAGAGAACCAGGATCCTCCTCTTCCACTCTGGCCCTCGTTCTCCCACAGTTTTCAGTTAGATTTCAGTCACCCTCTGTTAGCTAATAGCTTCTTGTCCCATATTCAGGAAAACACTTGATACCTCGATGAAACCACGGTTTGATTAGGATGAGAGTTACATATTTACATGCTCTTTGTCCCATAGAGCCTGTAGAGTCCTTGAGGGCAGTGGCCACCTCCTTCTCCATCTCTATTTCTCATACATCCCTTCACCTGTCCATCCATCCATCGATCCATCCATCCATCTAGTGTTTAATCTACCTACTGAGAACCTAAATGTAAATAAACCTTCCTTCCTATATCTCTCATAACACAGTGCAATCTTAACACATAACAGACAGTAGGCACGAGATGAACTTAAATTTATTGTCTTTTTCTAACTCTTTCTTTGGCAACACATGATGTGGAATCTTCCTCACGTTTCTGATCGATTTCTCACTTCCCCGTTTTCACCCATGCCCTTTCACTTCTTTTCACCCAGACCTCCTTTTCTTGTTCTCTTCCAACTCTTTCTCTCCTTGTTCCAAACGGCTCTGCTCATTAACTTTTCTGTCTTGTTACTCCCATCTTTGCACACTCACACTTTTGGGACATTTACTGAACAACATAGTATCTGCAGTTTGGTCTCAGTGAGTGTAAAGGAAACTTTAGACTTATCAGAGATCTTAGCCTGGCCTTTCTGAAGCTGATTCTTTTCTTTGGCTTTAAATTCAAATGGTTAGTCTTCACTGTAACTCTGTTTACAAAGGGAAATTGGATACCTCACAATTTCAGAGTGATTATCCCCAATTTAAGCCAGGCTATCTTGAGAGAAAGAAAGCAGAATTTCCAAGGTCTGTGCTTCCCTGGGTGTGGCCCTCAGGGTCATTTGCAATCTGCAGATGATTAACCCTTGCTGTGGACAATTGAAAGCGAATACAATCTAGAAGGAAAGCTTGCTTGGTGACCAGTTGACTAGTTTAGGTTCGCATCTTTGCAACTCTGATTGTGATGTTCTCCTGGGTTTCAGGAATGAAGCATATGGGCTGGGGTCATTGGGTAAAGAAAACACTTGAAAAGTCTGGACAAGTGGGGCTCAGAATTAGTTTAGAAATTTGTGATTAAGCCTTGTAAAGAAGCTGTTCCATCTCATTCTTCCGTTGAGTTTTCATGACATTATTCATTCCATAGTGGGCTCTTTTAAATTTCAGGAGTAAACAAAAATAGTTATGATCTTAAGGCAGAAGCTACTAAAATAAAATCTATTATTTTATATCCAGTTAGTATGGCCTGTTTATTGTATAAAGGGAAGATATGTGCAAAATACTAGAGTTAATCTCTGCACAGTAAATAATTCACATTAGGGGAAAATGAAATTCTTTATATTGTCGTGCAAGGATCATTTGGGGGCCATCTTCTCTCGGGGCTTATGTGGTCTACAAAGAACTTCAAGGCTCTGAATTCCATGTGACTTTGATATCTCAGTCTCTGAACTATGTTCTTGAACTCTAGTTTTTGTGAATAGATTCTAGTCAGCCTTCTTACTAATGAACAAGGGTAATCTAAATGTTAGGTGGATTGTTTTTGTGAATGGATAATATAAACTCACCTGATATTTGTTGAAGTTGACTTGGAGGCCAGTGATTTGCATGGCTTAATTTTACATAAGGAAGCTGCTTCCTGTGGCCTTTTCCTTGGCATCTCATTAGAAAATAGAAACTTTGAGGAAATTGCTGAGTTTATTGTTTTTTCATTGTTCATTTAATCTTTTCCTCTTTTTCATCTACTTAGTGTACATTTTGGCAAAGAGGATCATGACTGGTGGATTCTTTTAGCTTAAGTGTCACAGTAATAATCTGACAAAGAGGTGACAGGACCTGTTAAGAGATGCTGAGTGCAAGGGCAGCATGCATGTATCTGTCCACTGTGGACTTGAGTTTGTTATGAAGCTTAGCTTAGAAGAATGGGAGCATAGGAGTGCAACAAAACTTTTGGGGAAGATGATAGCATCTGTTACTATTACTAACAAAGCCAAATAACTAATTTGTTGATTTGCTGTCAGTGACCATGATTCACATAGCTTGAGATGAGCCTATTTATGGAGAGACAGCACCTTCCACATCTCAGTTCTCCAGAGAGAATTCTTTAGCTGGATTGGGAGGAAGCTGCTAAACACCAAAAGGAAAAACTATTTGAGCAAATCGGTTTTATAAGCTCTTTGATGTTATGATCATTTAATATTTGATTTATCCTTTAAACTCACTAAATGGCCTTCTCAGCCATTTCCTGTGAAATATAAACTGAGTCACAAATGGTAAAGTGGTGAAATGGAATAACTCATCATGATAATTTCCACTCTGAATTTCTGTCATTGAGACATAAGTTTCATGGGCCAGACTTGCCAGGGGAGAGAGCCTGAGACGGTGAACTAAGTCAGGTATTGGATGGGAAAGGCCACAGTTGTATTTCTGATTTCAGGGCTAACACACCGAGAGTCTCAATCCTTGTGTTAGCTCACCAAGTTCTAGTACATTCGATGTTGAAACCTCATAAATGCAGAGGGAATACTGAAATTACACGGTAAAGGTCTCAGATTTTAAAATCATGATATTGCATTATGAAAACATGAGAAGTGGCAGGGCCAGCTCTCTCATCACAGAGTTCCAGGCCCACAGGGTGCCTCAGATGCATTGTGAATGCCATCCCTGGAGCACAGTGGTGGCTTACCCTGGGACTGTGTAGCAAAATGCTGCCTTAGGTAAGAACCCTTGAGCCAGAAGAAGTTGGTGGTTTATGCAAGATTGCACAGCTCAGATTGTGGTAAGATTGGGGCTAGAACTCGATCCAGTTGATTTTTCTTGCCTGTGTATTTCACAACACAGCATAAAAAAGTAGTGTGATGTACTGCGTGTCCTCTGTCAAAGAATGTGAATAATTTCATAGATTATTTATTTTTACTGTTAAGGATTGTTATTATTTTGTAATTAGAACAACAATGTGGTCTTATAGAGGAGATAACTGGCAGAAGGGGACATCAGCTAAGTCAAGCAATTGGGGTTCTAAAATGACCATCCTACAGCACTGCGCATATAGAAGTAAATCGCACAGTGAAGACATACCGATAGCGCAGGAATAGTTAGTTCCATAGCACTGTGTGGACTGTAGGTCTTTGGAAGTGAAATCTTGGAGACCTGGAACACTGGCACATTAGCTTAGGTCACTGAACCATAGAAAAGCCTTTAAAACATAAGAAAAGAACATTCTTACAGTCCTTATTACTTGAGTTATTATTTATATGTGAAATACCTGTATGAGCTGCTCGAATATTTGCTTAAATGTTGATACCACTTAATTTGCTGTGTGAATTACATGGCTTACTCAATTCTGGCATTTGTTTTACTCTTGAATAGAAACACCTGAACAAGTGATTAACTCTAGAATTATTTATGTTTTTCACTCAGGAGTTGCTGCATGTAATAGATAGCATTCCCCATCAGGAAGGGATAAGTGTTTATAGAATCTTTAAATGTTGGAGTGGTCAGGAACCTTGGAGGTCATTTGTATCACTCTTTGAGTTTTCAAATACAAGTCTCTCTGTAAAGCACAGAGTAATTAGATAAGCCTAAATCTATGTATTTTAATCAGTGTTTTTATTATTTTTCTATAATTTAATTCTTTCACTTAAACTGGGGCATTAAAAAATCAGTAATCAATAAAATACCTCACCTGAAAAACATTAGATAGCTCTCATAGTTTAAGTTTTACATTTTGTATTACTTTTGTTTTAAAAAATGGTGTAATATGTTTATAATGACTGGATAAAATAAATCAAAGAAGTGATTATAATTTTACTAAATTTTGTTGATTTTCATTTGTCTTATTTTTCTCAGTTCTTGTTTCTACTTGTTTCTGATATAAAAATTATAGTTACTCAAAAATATTTTAGTATTTTTCCAACTTGTTTTGGTGGATGTATACTATTTAATAGCATACTCATTCAGTATTTTACTATCAAACATATCCTTTGACACTGACGAAGGAAACATCACAAAATAAAAACTTTAAGAAGAAAACTGAGAAAAAAGGGGGAAATGCTTAATCATGTGACTTAAAGAATATAAATTACATTTTTATAAATTGAAATCATTCTGGTCAATGTATACATCAAGAATACATTCACATGACCAGTGATACTTTATATTTA
Source organism: Moschus berezovskii (assembly GCF_049115385.1). NCBI lineage: Eukaryota > Metazoa > Chordata > Mammalia > Artiodactyla > Moschidae > Moschus > Moschus berezovskii. The sequence continues at coordinate 96,806,167 of NC_142460.1, forward strand.
TAGCAAGTAGTTTTATTGTATTTTCTCTTTTAAAAGTATGACTCATGTCTGAACTACAAAATCAGCCTAATTAAATGATATTTGGCTTGATGCTTGTTTGAAAAAAAACAAGCTTTCCTTTTTAGAAACCCACCCTAGGGTTTAAAATGATATTTTGTGTATGTGTGTGTTTTAATCTTCTTTTCTCTACGCAGTACATTCTCATCAATGTTATGTTTCCATTGTAAGAACATTTTAAAATAGTAGGTACTGCGATCTCTTGATTTCTTTCATCCCACAGAGATCTCGTCAAGCTATAACTCAGGATTAAGTCTTTAAAGTTTTAATGAAGTTGATATTGAATAGAGTTAAAAAAACAATTTGCAGGAAATGAGGCAGTCTGTATTTGAGGAAATAATAGGAATATTTTGGAAGATCTTTAGAAACTAAAGCTTTGTCTCTTACAAGTTTAGTTTAAGGAAAGTACTGGACTTACTAGTAAAAAACTACATAGCTTTTATTCTTGGTGAGAGCATATTTTTGCATAGATATTACTGTGTTGATTTAGTTTGGGAAATTTGTTAATAGTGATTACTTTTTACTCATCTCTTTTTTTGAGTACTTTGTCATAATGTGTATTTACTGTGACTTCCATCTGAATTATTATAGATTTTGTGAGAACTCTCATAAATAGCCTGATTAGACATAGGAGACCAAGTTAATGTACGACATTTTGAATTCTATCTGATGGCCTGCTATCAAGCTATGTGACTTGACTTGTTATCCAAAGAGAAATGAAGCACATCTAAAGGGCTCTGATTCCAAGGTCACTTTCTAAGCATCCGTGGGAGGGAGGAGCCTTAGAATGCAAAATATCTGTAAGTTAACCATATATAATAATACCCTCCTTGATGATATAACTTCAGGATTTACAGAATTTCTTCACAACTTCTGCCCCTTTAATTCTTCATAGCAGTCTACTGGCATGATACCGTCTTCGAAATAAAACTAAGCTTCCAAGTAGCAGACAGACTTGTTCAGGTTCATGGAATCAGGGAGTGGCTAAACTGCTTCAGCACCTCCAGCCCCTACCCTGCAGATCCTCTGTCTTTATCTCCCACCACCTTGAGCTAAGGAGGCAGAATCTGAAGAGTGCACTGAGCTTCAAAGCTGGGACACTCCAGTTGAGGGAAATCAGATAAAGAGTTCAAGGAAATGTGGAGTGTCATGTTGCTTTGCTCTGGGTATATCTAGAGCCCCTGGGAGCATCTCTTGTGAGGAGGAAGAGTAAAGCGGGGAGGCTGGTGAAGGTCTCCAGGTACTGAAGAAGCAGTCCCGTGGCTGTGTTGTCATGTGCAGTTCCCAAGCTCCTGGCTGGGATGTTCCTCTCTGCTTGTGAGAGCCTTGGAGATGTCAAAGGCTGCCACCTGGGGCACCTAAGGACTCACTGGGAGACTCAGGTCCAGAGGGGAAGATTCTTCACTGTAAACATAAACCATTGCTGCTTATGTTTTCAAATGCAAAGATGTTAATAACAAAGGCAGGCGAGCCCTGCAGGATTTAGTGTTTAAAATTTTTTTTAATAATATATATATATATTTTTTACAGTGAGTGTTGACTGTGTAGCAGAGTGATGAAGTACATGGATGTTGGTGTGGGATCGGAATCCAAATTGTGGAGATACTATTTGTGAGAACATTAGGCAAATTTCTTAACATCTTTGAGCCTCAGTGTGCTGATTTGTAAAATGAAAGTATTTGGCTAGGAAAGATCTCTCTGAGGAAGAATCATTTAAGCTGGGTTCTGAAGGATGAGGCAGGCAGAGAAGGGCAGAAGATGTTCAAGGCAGAAGAGAACAGCTTGCATGAGAGTGAGGTGAGGAGGTATTTGGTGCTTTAGAAGTGTTACTGGAGTGATGGGAGCAAGTGGTCCAGGTGACGTTGGAAAGCTCAGCAGGGCAGAGATGTGCCGGGCCTTGGAAGCTCGCAGAGAGATTTTAATCTAGAATCCAAAGAGAGTCAGAAGTAGGGGGTGATATATATAATGTGGCCTGTTTATTTAAATAGACACTCTGGCTTTGGAGAGGAGAGTGGATTATAGGGGAGCCAGAGGGGAAGTTAAGGAAACATAAGGAGGCCAGGGAAGCAGTATGGGACCGCAGTTCTCAAAGTGTGGTACACAGGGCCTGGAAGCTCCTTGGGGACCTTTTAATGGGTCCACAAGGTTAAAGCTGGATTCATAATGATATTTCCTAATACTAATTATTCATCTTTTTTCACTCATTGTCTTTAAGTGTCCAGTGTGATTTTCCAGAGGTTACATGATATATCCACTATCATCTGTAAAGGCTATTAAAATTTCTTTTCTTTTAAAGTGTGTAAGAGCAGGTTATCTTTATATGCTTCAGTTCAGTTCAGTTCAGTTCGGTCGCTCAGTCGTGTCCGACTCTTTGCGACCCCATGAATCACAGCACGCCAGGCCTCCCTGTCCTTCACCAACTTCCGGAGTTCACTCAAACCCGCCTCCATCGAGTCGGTGATGCCATCCAGCCATCTCATTCTCTGTCGCCCCCTTCTCCTCCTGCCCCCAGTGCCTCCCAGCATCAGTCTTTTCCAGTGAGTCAACTCGTCGCATGAGGTGGCCAAAGTATTGGAGCTTCAGCTTTAGCATCAGTCCTTCCAATGAACACCCAGGACTGATCTCCTTTAGAATGGACTGGTTGGATCTCCTTGCAGTCCAAGGGACTCTCAAGAGTCTTCTCCAACACCACAGTTCAAGAGCATCAATTCTTCGGCGATCAGCTTTCTTCACAGTCCAACTCTCACGTCCATACATGACCACTGGAAAAACCATAGCCTTGACTAGACAGACCTTTGTTGGCAAAGTGATGTCTCTGCTTTTTAATATGCTATCTACGTTGGTCATAACTTTCCTTCCAAGGAGTAAGCGTCTTTTAATTTCATGGCTGCAGTCAGCATCTGCAGTGATTTTGGAGCCCAAAAAAATAAAGTCTGACACTGTTTCCACTGTTTCCGCATCTATTTGCCATGAAGTGATGGGACCAGATGCCATGATCTTTGTTTTCTGAATGTTGAGCTTCAAGCCAACTTTTTCACTCTCCTCTTTCACTTTCATCAAGAGGCTTTTGAGTTCCTCTTCACTTTCTACCATAAGGGTGGTGTCATCTGCATATCTGAGGTTATTAATATTTCTCCCAGCAATCTTGATTCCAGCTTGTGCTTCTTCCAACCCAGCGTTTCTCATGATGTACTCTGCATATTAGTTAAATAAGCAGGGTGACAATATACAACCTTGACGTACTCCTTTTCCTATTTGGAACCAGTCTGTTGTTCCATGTCCAGTTCTAACTGTTGCTTCCTGACCTGCATACAGGTTTCTCAAGAGGCAGGTCAGGTGGTCTGGTATTCCCATCTCTTTCAGAATTTTCCACAATTTGTTGTGATCCACACAGTCAAAGGCTTTGGCATAGCAGAAATAGATGCTCTTCTGGAACTCTCTTGCTTTTTCCATGATCCAGCGGATGTTGGCAATTTGATCTTTGGTGCCTCTGCCTTTTCTAAAACCTGCTTGAACATCTGTAAGTTCACAGTTCACATACTGCTGAAGCCTGGCTTGGAGAATTTTGAGCATGACTTTACTAGCGTGTGAGATGAGTGCAGTTGTGCGGTAGTTTGAGCATTCTTTGGCATTGTCTTTCTTTGGGATTGGAATGAAGACTGACCTTTTCCAGTCCTGTGGCCACTGCTGAGTTTTCCACATTTGCTGGCATATTGAGTGCAGCACTTTCACAGCATCATTTTTCAGGATTTGAAATAGTTCAACTGGAATTCCATCACCTCCGCTAGCTTTGTTCATAGTGATGCTTTCTAAGGCCCACTTAACTTCACATTCCAAGATGTCTGGCTCTAGGTCTATGCTTAAGCCACAACATCTGCAAGAGATTAAATGAGGAAGTAGATTTGAGAATCCGGCTGATTTTTGTTAAGGCAGAAATAACAGAAATTTGAAAACATATAAACTACTTTTCACTCATTTTTGTTTTGGTAAACAGTTATGTTTCATTAAAATACCTGTTTGTTTAATATGTGATGGGCTTGTTTTTATTGAATATTTGAAACATTTTGTCATAATTTCTAAACACAGTAAATATTGAAAGATATAGGCCACATAAACAAAAGCTCTTTAAGATACTCAATAATTTTTAGGAGTGTAAAAGGATCCTGAAACTAGAAAGTTGGAGAACCACCGGTCTAAGGTATAGATAATGTTGACACGAAACATTATGGCAGTGGTCATGGATATGAAAAGAATAGGTGGAGTTAGAATGAACTGAGCCTGATAATAGATAGATATGAGTCAAAAGCATGTAAGGTGTCTGGATGATTGATTTCTGGCCAAATAATTCAGTAGTGAGTGGTGCTAAGATGCAGGAAAACTAGGGGAGAAGCAGGGTTGGTATGTGTCAGATGCATATCCTTCCCAAATTACAAAGCACTGTGGAATGCTAACGGAGAAGGCAATGGCAAGCCACTCCAGTACTCTTGCCTGGAAAATCCCATGGATGGAGGAGCCTGGTGGGCTGCAGTCCATGGGGTCTAGGGGTTGGACACGACTGAGCGACTTCACTTTCACTTTTCACTTTCACACATTGGAGAAGGAAATGGCAACCCACTCCAGTGTTCTTGCCTGGAGAATCCCAGGGACGGGGGAGCCTGGTGGGCTTCCATCTATGAGGTCACACAGAGTTGGACACAACTGAAGTGACTTAGCAGCAGCAGCAGCAGTGGAATGCTAAGGTGGAAAATTGGGTGATGGTATTATTTGTTGTTTAGTAGTTTTACAATATAGTGAAGATCCTGAATACCCCCTCTGTATAAGGCTATCTACTTTATTCTTGAACTCTTTAGGGAACTTATTTTCCTCCATTGATCTATAGCTACTACCTTGTAAGAGTAATACTATAAGCAAATATGCTTTAGGCAGAGAAAAACACTGTGTGTGTGTGCTCAGTTGTGTCCGACTCTTTGTGACCCAATGAACTGTAGCCCTCCAGGCTCCTCTGTCCATGGAATTTTCCAGGTAAGAAATACTGGAGTGGGTTGCCATTTCCTACTCCAGGGGATTTTCCTGACCAAGGAAGTGAACCAGAGAATATTAAGAAATAAGAAATAAAAAACTAAGGAATAGTTTTTTTCTTAGTCCTTTAAAATTGAAACAAAGTATTGCGTGTTAAAGACACTTGACATAGTTCAGTCTTGAATGTATTCTGAATATGACTTTTATACATGTGGAACCTAGGTGAACTTTGTACATGAGCCTGGGTTAGATTCAGTGGTCTTTGCATAATCAAGTGACTTGTGACAAGACAAACTTTGTAAAGTTTTCCTTATTTGTACAACTGTTGTTAGTCATTTGATTTGTACTTATTGTGGTGCTTATACATGCCCAGGCTCCCCGCTTCTAATCATACTTCTGTTAATGCCTCTTCACTGGAGTTTGTGTACAGTCTTTTCTTAATGACTTTTCAGAGGTCATTAGAGAAATTCTAAGGTCTAAGACCAAATCTAGTTTCCTGGTAGAGAATGATATGGGACAAATAGAATCTGTAGTCATATCACAAAATGCTAGAGCTTAGAGATTATACAGGCCAGCGATTCTCAGCTCAGCTGCAGAATCAAGTCACCTGTGAGCTTTTATAATGTGCTAATGCCACACAGCCAGAAAATCTGATTTCTTGTATCGACTAATGTCTGGGACATTAGTCATCAGTTTTGCTTGTTTGTTTCCTTCTAACCTCCTAGAAGATTCTAATGTGTAGCCAAGGCTGAGAACCACCAACCTGTTCAAGTCCCATCACTTCATACCTTGTGACCCTGAAATAAAAAATAATTATTTTATTTATTAGTGTTTCCCTGGTGGCTCACTGGTAAAGAATTTGCCTGTCAATGCAGCAGATGCAGGAAAGGCTGGTTCGATCCCTGGATCAGGAAGATCCCCTGGAGAAGGAAAACCCACTCTAGTATTCTCACCTGGGAAATCCGATAGACAGAGGAGCCTGGCAGGCTACAGTCCATGGGGTCACAAGGGAGAGACATGACTTAGCAACTACACAACAATAAAGAACCTTTAGAATACATTTATGCTATCCAGGAACTGCGCACTAATTTTAATTACAATGATGATCCTTGACTTTTGCTTGTTGTTGGTTTAATGGCTTCCAAAACCGGAGCCACATTATGTGTCTGTCTGCCTCATCTTCCTCACCAGCATGTGAGTTCCGGAGGACAGGACCTGGGTCTTGTTCATCACTACATTCTCAGCACTAGCATCTTGCCTGCGCTACTGCAATTCTTTGATCGCTGTTAAATAAATGAGGACTCATGGAACCTTACCTTTATGCCAAGCCTCAGAGCAAGAGGGATACTGAAGTTAGTATCTCCAGTTCTCACACAAGGATGCTGAGATACAGCAAGCCTGGGGCTTCTCAAATCCCTAAGACTAGTAAGAAGTAGAGTCTGCGTTTGAAGTCAGGTTTGTTTTTTCTAGTTGACTTGCCTTTCTACTCTACTGGTACTGGAAATGTGCCTCAGTGTCTTTCTTTGAAAAACGATGGTACCACATTAAAGGATATTTAAGGGCTTTTTTAGTTTGACAAGTCATTAAATAGCTTCTCTCCTCCCAGGAGGAACTCTCATGACCGGGACATGAAATACTCATCTGCTCCCTGCTTCCTACATACATAGGAAATATAAAAAACCATTTTCCTAGTGTGCTGTTTAGAACGTTCCTAACTATATCCCATGGTTTAATTACCTAAAATGTGCTATTAAACATCTCTTTACCAAAAATATCAGTCTTAATTTCTTTTGACTCCAATTTAGGCCTTACAAAATTAGGAATTAAATCCAGTATACTGCAGTGTTTCAGACATTTTTAAAGCTTAAGGTAAAAAGGGGGATTAAAACAAAGTGTGAAGGAGATTCAGGAAGGAAAATCTGTGAGCTTCTATAAATTATTATAGAAAGAAAAAAACAAAAATTTCTAGATGTATTTTTTTTAATTGTTACTGGTGACTTGGATGTTTTATTTTAATTTTGGGAATTCAAAAGATGACCCAGATCGCCTTCACAGTGCCCCAGAATCAGATAATACACCTCAATAATTAAGAATGGGGCCAACATTTAAATAAGTACCTGAAGTAGGGATCCATAATCAAATTTTCTGGGTAGAAGAAATGTCAGATTTTTTAAAAATTATTTATTTTTAAGTTTTTATTTTATTTATTTTTGGCTTCATTGGATCTTTGTTGCTGCACGTGGGCTTTCTCTCGTGGCAACGAGTGAGGGCTGGTCTCCAGTTGGGCTGTGTGGGGCTTCTCATTGCCATGGCTTCTCTTGTGGAGCCCAGGCTCTCGGGGTGCATGCTCAGTAGTTGTGCTGCATGGGCTTAGTTGCCCTGGGGCATGTGGGATCTTCCCAGACCGGAAATCAAACTTGTGTCCCCAGCATTGTGAGGTGGATTCTTAATTACTGGACCACCAGGGAAGCGCCAGACTCTGTTCTTAGATAAATGGCTCTAGCTGAGTTGTCTATACGTTATCTGTACCATATGTAATCTTATGTCGGGGAGAAGACTTTAAGATAGGAGAGCCACCTGAAATCACCTAAATAAAAGAATGGTCAGTGTTTGTAATTAATTTAAAAAAATGATGAAAACAGTAATTAAAAAATGATGAAAAGGCTGATGTGTCAAACTCCAAGGAAACCCAAGTTTCTCATGATGGAGAAAGTTAAAGCTGTTCTGTTGTCATGCTTTATTAATTCAGGGAGGACTGCAGTGAATTTTTGCAACCAGAATGTAACCATGAAGTGAAGCGTAAGTGGCAAATGAGGTGATGGTTCAGAAGCTCAGAATTCTAGAAAGGAAGTCATGTTGGTAGAAGCCTTGGTTTCCTCTCTGTGCCTTCTTGTGGGATATTGCTATGAAAGATTGGAAATTTCCTTTCCTTTCAAAGAGGAGAGGGTTCCTCTTTGCCTCCTACCTAACCCTGTTTTCCCCTGATAGGCACCAGGGCTCTTCTTTGTAACTTTTGCTCAGGAAAGTTAGCTGATAGCATCTTGAAGCTCTGGCCTCCTGAGAGGTCTGCTTACTCTTCTCTCTCTACCTACAGGTTGTGAGAAAAGGCACTAAGGGGGAAAAGCACATGGAATTCATGAATTCTGAGTGCTTCCACGTAGTTCCTTTTTTGAGGTTTTACTGGGCTACGTTTCCAGCTTACTACATGGCTTCTTCAGTTTGGATTCCACTCATGGTTCTGCTGGGCTTCTCAGGTGGTGCTCATGGTAAAGATCCCACCTGCCAGTGCAGGAGACATCAAAGACTTGGGTTTGATCTCCGGGTGGGGAAGATCCCCTGCAGGAGGGAATGGCAACCCAACCCAATATTCTTGCCTAGAGAATCCCATGGACAGAGGAGCCTGGTGGGTTGCAAAGAGTCAAACATGACTGAAGTAACTTCACACATGCATGGTTCTGCTAATGAGACCACCATCTTGGTTGGGAACCTGAAGATGGGAGATCCTTGGCTCCTGTTACTTTTATCTAAAGCACAGCACAGTTCTGCCTGTTCTCTTTATCATGCTAAGCAACCACATTCAATCTGAAGCTTTTGTCTCTTGCTGATGGGGGAGCCTAGTGGGCTGCCATCTATGGGGTCGCACAGAGTCAGACACGACTGAAGTGACTTAGCAGCAGCAGCAGCATTACACATCTGCACTTGAGGATGGGTAACTGTGACATCAGCCTTGGGAGATCCACGTACTGGGGTATATGACTCAAAGTGTTATTGAGTTTGCATTAGAAAACGTCAGCACTCATTACAATCACCCACCTTATGGGGGAGGGATGTGAGCCTCTGAAGAGGTAAATTAGGTCATATAACTACAAAAGACAGAGCAAGTATAGAAGCTAAAGTCTATAAACATAAACCTATGCCTTACTGCTACACTATAGCTAGAGCAGGGACATTGTCCACTGCTGGTAGCAAGATTATCCACCTGTTCTTTGTTTTGAGCAATTTAAATGTTGGTAGTTGTTTTAAAATGTCTATAGTCAAGTTATATTAGCAGACACCTATTGAATGGCTGTGCTTGGGAATGGAATATGGCAATAATGAGGAAGTACCTGTTCTTTTTCTGTAGGGCAATATATAATTAAGATTTGTTAACTCTGGCCAGATTTGTATTATTGTGTTCCAAGTTGTAGGTTTGCTGTGTTCTTCTGGACAGTCTCTCCTGTAATGTCTAAATTTCAAGAAAAATAACAACAATTATGTAACTTAAAAAAATTAGGTAAAATCTTTTAAAAATGCACATGTGCTCAAGACCTGGCTAAGAGCATGCTGTTTGATTATATATATTATCAACATGAATATGCTGCATAATCAAGGTTCTTTCTCTACCTGTCTTCTCACAGTTTTCTAGCCAACTCCAGCCTTGCTGGCATACATGGAACGTTTACAGCATCTGACCATTTCTGTCCCATAGTTTGTAGTTGTTTTTCCCATGAGGGATGCTGTTAACTTCCACACTAGCCTTTCCCTTAACTAGTCACAGCCCCTTGTTTCCCAGTGCTGCTGCAGTTCTGCCTGTTATTCCAGGCCCAGCCCAACTCCCATCTTTTCTGCCAGATCTCAGACCCTTCCAGGTAGAATGATTCACTGCCTGCCCCAGGCTTCACTTGGTGTATAGTCATCTGCAGTTCAGTTTTTCTTGTCTTTTACGGTGAGAAGTACCTGTCCTTGTGATTGGAGCGTGAGTTCCTACAGAAAAAGAACAAGATCGTGTCAATGCTATCTCCATAGTAAGTGGTCAGAAGTAATTCATCCAAATGAAATGAATTCTGTTGGTGACTGGTGGGCTCATGACACCAGTACTAGTCAGATTTCAGGGGACTTTCTGCACAAACGAGAAAATACTGAGCTAGGAAAAGGAATTAGTATTTTTGGCTAATAGTAATTTCATTTTGTTTGATACATTGTGATACAATAATATCATTAATCTACAGTCAGTTGGTGTTTAACTATTAAATAAAGGCTTAGCACTAATGCTTTCCTTCCTCTCCAACCCGACTCCCAGTTGCCAGCCTTGTTTCACTCGGTATGTACTTTTCTTCTTTCTTAGGAGTAGCTACTTATAAAGGGGGGGTTTCTATGGAAATGGTAAAGGAGAGAGGAGCTTTGTATTAATTTATCCCTTTGCTCCAGAAATGGAGGGGCAGTGGGTGGCATTGCCAGTTTGGAAAAAGGCCCATTTCTATTTTGACTGGCTTTGGTTTCTTAACATTGGGTTAATGAGAAATTTGCCATTGATTTCAAATTCAGTCATGCCTGGTCCTTACATTTACAGTTGAGACCAACAAGTCATTTTAGTGTTGAATACTCTGGAGGGAACATAGTCACTCTGGTTTCACTTTTCCTGATGAAGCTGTAAGTAATGGAGGAATACAGTATTGATTTGGTCTAATGAAAAAGCTTCTTTCTGTCAACTCTTTATTACTTCATTGGCTTTTCTTCTTTCCTCTTCTCTTACCCTTAAAGCTATTGATAGCAGCATTAAGTAAGTCTTCTGTGTATGCTGTAGTCCTCTGTATTTATTCTTTGGCTTGGCTTGAAACCCTGCCTTTTTCTTAAAAAGATATAAATAAAAGAGGCCTTTGAGTCAGTCTAAGGTAACAGTATCATAAAAATGGCATTGGACTTTTTGACCTTGGGGAATTTTTTTTCCCTTCTCTTCAGCTTAGTTTCCTCATTTTCAGAATAAAGGGATTGTATCAGATGGTTTCTGAGATCCCTTTCAGCTTTATCATTCTTGATGTGTATTTCTGGTATTAAGGCTTACGGGTTGTTGGATTCCAAGATATTTGGATGTCAGATATAAGTAAATAGCTTAATGATATGTTGGACATGAAACTCTAGATTTATTAAGGGAATAGCAAAAAATACATATACTTTTGTTTAATTGCTCTTCTCTGTAGTGTTTATTTGTACTTATATCTACTAGTTTAATTGAACACATATTGACTGTATTTCTAAATTTTCTTTGTATTATTTTAGTTTTTAGCATTTTATTGGGCATTCAGAATAGACTATTGCATCGGTTTAGACTTAGCACTGAAGAGATTTTAATAAGATGGTAGAACTAGATTTTATCCTAGTGTAGATGACATTTAGTTATTTACTAGCCTCAAAGAGAAGATAACAAAAAAAAAAAAAAAATGGACAGGGAAAGGAACTATGATATGGAGTGAAAGTTGAAGACTGATTTTTGAATAAGCTAATGTGAAACATCATATTCCATGACAGTTTTAGATTAAACAATGGAAAAGTGCCATTGGAATGGGAACGGTAGTAGAGAGAAAAGTCATGCCTTAATTATCAAGTTTTTACATTTCTCAGACTTTAAGACATACCTTTTTGATATGTTTCTACCAAGACTTCATCAATTAAAGAAGAAACCAACATTTATGGAATATAAAATATGACATACTCTTAGCAGTCATCATTTATATTATGGACAGTTGGTGAAATTTAGTTGTGCTCATTAGTGGTAAAAATGTAAGATTTAGAAGAGTATAATTAAAATATTGCCTAAAATGAGATTTTATCATTTCTGTGAGTTTCATTTTTGTATGTCACCCATCTCATCTGTTCTCATAGGTATTGTTGGCTTTTGACATTTTTCTTCTTTAGTTTTTCCAATCCTTTATCTATGCAGTATGGTTACAATATATATAGGGGAAATTCAGTTTTACCTTTTGAACCATTAATCATGTTATTTGACCAAAAATAAGCTTGGCCTGTTCCTTGAATTTGAAGTCTATAACACAAGGTCACTTTTAAGATTTATAGTATATAAAATTGCATGACATATAGTAGATGTGATTACCTGCCTCTGGATAAGTTCCTATTGAGTGTTGCTTGGAGTCAAACATCACTATCCAGGTTTTGTCTGATAAACCCAGGGTAAAATACACTCAGTCTAGATTAGAATTTCTACAAGGTCTCTAAGAGATCACTTTATCTCTCTGCACAGTAATATTTGGTTAACTGTTCTTGCAACTGCTGTTTTTCAGGTGTTTTGAGAAAAGGGCTTTATAATTTCATAGTAAAGATTTTATTATTTTTTAATGTTAACAAAATTCTTTGGATTTTCATAAGTGGATTTTGTCTGCATTCTGAATTAAGTCTCAAGTTGGTTTAGACCTCATCTGAATTGATTCAGGCACTCTCATGGGTAGCTATCCCAGCGAGGAAGCTATATGCTCAAAGGTCTTGTTGTGTCTAGTTTTAAGAGTTCTGAGCATATCTTGTTCACAATTTCAATGTATCAGTCCATACACCAATGCAATGAAGGGATATACATTTCACTAGTCCCAATACAGTGCTTCTTTTGTGTCTCCTTGCTGCTGCTGCTGCTAAGTCGCTTCAGTCGTGTCCGACTCTGTGCGACCCCATAGACGGAAGCCCACCAGGCTCCCCCATCCCTGGGATTTTCCAGGCAAGAACACTGGAGTAGGTTGCCATTTCCTTCTCCAGTGCATGAACGTGAAAAGTGAAAGCGAAGGTGCTCAGTCGTGTCCAACTCGCAGCGACCCCAGGGACTGCAGCCTACCAGGCTCCTCTGTCCATGGGATTTTCCAGGCAAGAGTACTGGAGTGGGGTGCCATTGCCTTCTCCGCTGTGTCTCCTTATGCTCATGCAAGCCCCATTCATCATTTACATCTATTTCCTGGGTGAATTCCTCCATCTTCTCCTATGCACCCATTTCCGCTGTAGATACATTAGTCATAATATGCAGTTTCTTAAAATTGATTTTTATAGTTTTTATTCTTCTGCTGAACTTTGAACCTGTAGACAGTGAGTCCATAAAACCAGGATTATCTTAGTGAATATTACTGTTTGCTGAATGATGTCCTTAGTAGAGGTATTTCAATTTTGCTGTTGTTGTCCGTTTTCTCCTTTCTCTGCTGTATTTTCTTCTTGGATGAGCTCATCTTTATTGACTTCACCTGTCTCCTCTATATTTCTGATTCATAGGTTAATACCTGAGCTCCTCATCCAAATTTCCAACTACATGCTATTGACTTTTATGTGGTTCTACTGCTAACACAAATGTAACCTTCTTCATTTTGAATTTGATTATTATGATTCTCCAGATCTCAGTCTGCTTTGTATCATGAGTTTTTCATCTCAGTGAATGACACTGTTTATGATAACTAGTATGCACTTAGCAAATATTGGTAGTTTCCTGACGTCAACCTTCTTGTCTGCCAAGTTGGAAACCACTCTTAACTTTGACTCATCTCTCTTTACTGTCATATCCAATTACCAACCTCATTGATTTGATCTCTGCAAAGCTTTTTTCTTAAAAAAAAAAAAAACTTAATTTATTATCAGGCACTGAGGACTTTCTAGGAAATATTACATAAGGGATAGTAAGGTGAATCAGGTACAATTACTAACATCAGGTAAGCTGATAATCTTTGTTCAGTATTATCATTTATCCATCTCTCTTGTCACTGCCAGAATTTAGGGGCTTTTTGTTATAAACTGAAGTTCCAATGCATTTTGAAAGCTGAATCTTGTACTTAATACACTTTTAAGAGAATATCTATCTATTAACCTGGATGTTGTAAAGTCTGAGTCTCCCTTTTCTTGCATCCTTAATTAGTATTTGCATATAGTTTTTAAAAGACATACTTAATATCATGTTACTTCCCCGTAAAAGCCTTTTCATAGTTTCCCAATTGTTTATAAAAGCACCTTTAAATGATCTAAACATTACCATGATTTCTTGAGACCTTATTCATCAGTCTCTATCTCCCTCTTAGTACATTTATCCATATCCCTACTTTGAGTGTGACATCTAAGCCAGTCCAAGGAAGACTAGAAAGATTTCAACAGGATTAAATGTGGGTGATAAGAACAAGGACTAGAAATGGGAAACTGCTTGGCTGCGTGTCCCAGCAGTTATTGATACTCAGAAGTACATAGCACTAAAGACTCTTTCCCGTCCTTCCATTCTGATACATTCCACTCAGTCTGCAATCTCAGCAGTCAGTTTGAATGTGTTCTGTGGAAGGAATATGCATAGATATTTGAGTGTTTTTCGTAAACTAAGGGAACCAAGTCAATGATTATGAATCAGCCTATGAGAGCTCTTTCTTTATATACCTATGTTACCATAGCACCCATCTTCGTTTATATTAAATAGTTGAAATTCAAACAAAAACCTTAGAATATGATATTTAAGTGTAGGTAGTTTTTTTTACTGCCCAGATATTCTGGATGATGATTTCAATCAGATGTAAAATGTTTATTTCATCATTTATTTCTTGGGTTGAATTTTCTGCCATCATGTAGCTAATTATAAGTTGTATCTGACCCCTGGGTTTTAACCTGTCATAGAAATAATGTATTTTAAAGGTGGAGCTTGTACTTAATACACTTTTAAGGGAATACATATTTATTAACATTTTGTATCAAGTAAAGATTTAATGTTGATTTTATTTAGAATTGAAATAAAATAGAATTGATCTAAACTTTTGGTTATTGCTTCTTTTCACTTTGTGAAATCAGTTAATACTAGGCACTAGGAATGCTCAGTTGTCTTTTAAAATCTAGAATTAAAAGAGAGGAAGTGCTTAGGCTGAAGGGATAGCATTGAAATTAATGTTAGTGGTTCTTAACTTTCCCTTTGAGAAAATGGTCAGTCCAGATGGTCCTAGATTTCAGGGAAATACTGTGGACTAGATATTATTAAGTTTTTTCACATTTGTTAGCCATTCAATCCTGTTTCATTATAAGATTACCCTCTTTTATTTTTTTCTTGATTGTCTTTCTTTAATTGTTATTTTTTTGACTTCCTTTTTCAATAATTGGGTACCACAGACATCAGTATCAGGAGATAAATGAAAAAAAAATTGACACTGCTTTATATTTCCTAAGATATGGGTAAAAGTTTTTCTTCTTTTTCATATGTTTAATTTTTTTAAACAATGAATTTTAAAAACATTTTCCAAACCAGACTACTTACTTGTAGTGTTTCACAGTCTAGCAACATACAGCAAGTTGCTTTCAAAAAGGTAAAATATAGGAAAAATGTAAATAAGGTTATGATGGTTTTGATTAGAAAACAAATGCTATTAATTAAAAAATTTTTGCTTTTACTTCTATACTCCCTTTATTTCAAAGTCATTCCATTTATCACTGTATTGAAATTATGTATTTGTAAGTCATATATTTCCCTTAATAGACTGATTTTTTTTAGTACGTGATTTCTAATTGTAGCCGCACAAAATCTAGCACAATATCTGGCATTACATTATATTTCACTAGACAAACACCAAACAAACAAATCATCTAACATATGTCAGTTTCTATAACTTCATATACTGTAAGTGAAATGCAGTATAAATCCCGATGCCCTCCAATATTTTTCTATAGTTGAAATTCCATGATACTGATTTAGATTGTTTTTGTCTATGCTTATTTTCATAAACACTTGTATTTTATGTGCTTTCAATTACCTAAAATAATTGAGTAGCTACAAGCAAACTTTTAAGTCATTACATTTTTGTTTTGTTACTTATTGAAAATAAGGATCCTAATTTATTTGAAAGCATGAAGTAAGACATAAAATAAAATCTATTTTTAAAAATTTATCAAAGATTATTCAAGCAGCACTAGGCTTTCTGAATTAGTTTTATTAATAAGTCATTTCCTTCTCCAAACCTAAGAGAAAGACATATTTGGATGTCTAATCAGTGCCTTAAAACTCGAAGCTTCTGAGTCTCTTAACTGGTCTTACACTTGTCACATCTCTTCTGTGAAATCAAATAAAGGCCAGCTATGAGGTGTCATTTGTGTTCTTCCTCTGAGATATCATCATAAAATATTCACCAGCTTCTTTATAGGGCTTTCCCACAGGTAGGCACACCAGAACACATTCCGATTCACTGATAATAATGGTATGTGATTTCCATCCTTGAATTTGCAGCACAGGCACCTACGTCTGAGACAGGAACACTCTGGATGGTTTCCTACATTCTTTTTCAAACACAGTGCAGATCCCTACTAACATTTGCCCTTTTTCGTATTCATATCATTGTTATTCAGTTATTGTTGCAGAATTCCATGATGTCAAGTAAGTAGCTACTACAACCATATGCAATGTTTAGAGATAAGGGAGTGCCAGGCGGCTTAGTGTCAACCTTATGGAGGAGACTCAAGTATGGAAAGGTACTAATCCTTTGCCTGAAACATGGTAAATGTTCAGTAACTTTTAGTTTCTTTTTGCCCCCCAGCTTTTGACTTAAATTCCAGTGTTCTATTATGTAAGATTATCTCCCCCAGTAGCCTCTTTATTGACTAGATCAGAAATAGTTTTATTTTTTGTGCCTACCCAGTTGGTTATTTTCAGTTTGTGTTCTTTCCATGTTTGTTTCTGTTCATGCATTGCCATGGATGTAGAAGGAAAAGTAGAAAAAATCAAAATTACATAATCACTTGAATAATGATTATATCCAAGTCTTCTTTTAGCTTTCATGTTCACTTTTTGTCTGCATTTCAGTGGATGATAGCACTTTATTTTTACAGTAAATTTAAGAAAATGAAAAAAGTATTTTTGATAAGATTTAAGTGTTGTTTTAGAGGGCGAGATGTATAAGCATGGCATTCCTGTGTCATAAATTAGTCAGAACTTATGACAAAGAAATTTATGTAGGGAAAAAATCAAATAATGAAATTGGATTCAAACAGTAATTGCCACAAATCATATTTCAGATACAGTCCCAAGGAAGACTGCAGCCAGCAGTAGTGTGTGTGTGTGTGTGTGTGCACACTCACACGTGCATGCACAGGCTTGGTATATAATTAAATACTAATAAACACAAGTGTGTGAACACACGAACTATCAAAAAGAGCATCCAGGATCATGAGAAGCCCACAGAGCAAAATGTATTTAAGTCAACTTGGAACCAAAGAATTAGCTCTGGAAAGAGGGACACTGTGTTTGTGTTTAGCCAATGCTACTAATTAGGTTTACATAATGTGGTGTTGGAGGGGCTTCCCTGGTGGCTCAGAGGTTAAAGCGTCTGCCTCCAATGCGGGAAACCCGGGTTCGATCCCTGGGTCGGGAAGATCCCCTGGAGAAGGAAACGGTAACCCACTCCAGTATTCTTGCCTGGAGAATCCCATGGACGGAGAAGCCTGGTGGGCTACAGTCCACGGGGTCGCAAAGAGTCGGACACGACTGAGCGACGGAACGGAACGGAATGTGGTGTTGGAGAAGACTCTTGAGAGTCCCTTATACTGCAAGGAGATCCAACCAGTCCATTCTAAAGGAGATCAATCCTGGATGTTCATTGGAGGGACTGATGCTAAAGCTGAAACTGCAATACTTTGGCCACCTCATGCGACGAGTTGATTCACTGGAAAAGACTCTGATGCTGGGAAAGGTTGGGGGCGGGAGGAGAAGGGTACGACGGAGAATGAGATGGCTGGATGGCATCACCGACTCTGTGGACATGAGTTTGAGTGTACTCCGGGAGTTGGTGATGGACAGGGAGGCCTGGCGTGCTGTGATTCATGGGGTCGCGGAGAGTCGGACACGACTGAGCGACTGAACTGAACTGAATTGAATTTATTCTCTATTAAATTCAAACCATATAATATAATAAGAGTGCTAATGAATCTTCTAATTCTTAGATAGAGGGCCTTTGTCCTGAACTCCACTCTGGCCTTCTTTCAGAAGGAGTCTAGAAGGTTAATGCTTCCTTATTCTGTACCACATTCTGGGGATGTGGAACCTTAGAAGGCTGAGCTATAGGTTCTCTTAGAAGTGCAAGGAATTTAAACTTGATCATGGGCTGCTTCATGGTCATTCTTTTCAGTTGCTCAATTGTCTCTGACAGTTTGCAAACCCAAGGACTTCAGCACACCAGGCTTCCTTCCGTATTTTCCAGAGTTTGCTCAAACTCATGTCCATTGAGTCAGTGATGCCATCCAGCCATCTCATCCTCAGTCACCCTCTTCTCATTCTGCTTTCAATCTTTGCCAGCATCAGGGTCTTTTCCAATGAATTGGCTGTTTGCATCAGGTGGCCAAAGCATTGGAACTTCAGCTTTCAGTATTAGTCCTTCCAATGCGTATTCAGGGTTGATTTCCTTTAAGAGTGACTGGTTTTGTCTCCTTGCTGTCCAAGGAACTTTCAAGAGCTTCTCTAGTACCATAGTTAAAAAGCATTAATTCTTTGGTACTCAGCCTACATTATGGTCGAGCTATCACATCTGTGCATGACTACTGGAAAAACCATAGCCTTGACTATATGGACCTTTGTCAGTAAAGTGATGTCTTTGCTTTTTAATACACTGTTTAGGTTTGTCATAGATTTCCTGCCAAGAAGCAGTCGTCTTCTAATTTCGTGACTTCAGTCACCATCTGCAGTGATTTCAGAGCTCAAGAAGAGGAAATCTGTCACAATTTCCATTGTTTCCCCTTCCATTTGCCATGAAGTGATGGAACCAGATGCCATGATCTTAGTTTTATTAATATTGAGTTTTAAACTGGCTTTTCCATGCTCCTCTTTCATCCTCACAAAGAGGCTCTTTAGTTCCTTTTCACTTTCTGCCATTAAAGTGGTGTTTTATATATATATATATATATATCTTATATATATGATTTAGATTAGAACAATCTACAGAAATGTAGAATATATTGTTAGTATGTCATAATATAAAAATAAATAGTAACAGAAGGAGCTCCATGGTAATGAGATACTTGACACTACATATCCCAGTATACAATGCTTAGGACATTGTAGGAACTCACTGCTATATCCACAATGAAATTCATTAAATGGGACAGGCCCATTCAAAATTATGTCTTTGCACATGCTTCTTGAAAAGCCATTTTTTCTTCCTTCTTCTTTGAATCTGTCTACCTACTTATCTCTCCATCCATTATCTATCATCTGTTGATACTCAATACAGATAAGGACATTATAAAACAGAAATGGTAAGTGACTTACCCAAAATGAGAGTGTCACAGTTAGGAATAGAGTCAGGTTCACCTGACACTCAAATTAGTCCCTTTTCTGGAATTTTTTTTGCCATTATTGTTATTATTTTTTAAAATTTGACTGTGCCGTGTTTTAGATGCGGCATTCAGGCTTTTAGTTGTGGCAAATGAGATATAGTTCCCTGACCAGGATTTGAACCCGGGCCCCCTGCATTGTTAGAGTGGAGTCTTAACTGCTGGACCACCAGGGAAGTCTGAATAAGTCCCATTTTACTCTGGCCTGCCATAGGAATACATAGGTAATTTGTCTTCCAGATTTATCTGTGCAGATGGTGCTCTGAATGATACCTCTGGAACTTGACAGTGGGAAACATGTCGTAACTCAGTAGATGCCCAGTGTAGTTGAGAGTATATGTGTGTGTATATAGGTATATGTATGTGTATACATACATTCCCCCCACCCTCCACCAGAGTGCTCATGTACGTACTGGAAATTGAATGAGAATCACCTGCTGTAAAGAGGAACTATTATATTTGGGAGCTTTCATATCTAAATAAGCAAACTGACATCTGTTCTCTCCTTTCCTTCTATTGCAATGAAGTTGTTTTTTCCTTCTAACTGAGACCAGTCTCCTGTGTTCTGAATTTTATCCCCTTCTACCTTCATTGGAAGGATACTTTACCTTTAATTCCCCTCTCTCTTGAATTCTTGTTATTTTTGATTTTAAATCTTTCTTAAATTAAATCTTAAATCCTTCTAAAACAGACAAATAACCATACCACAACCCCCAATCATTTGTCAAGTCCTTACTTTCTTCTTGTTCATGGTCAAACTTAAAAATACATTGATTGTCAACTTTTCCTCATTCCTTGCCCACACCTCATAGTTTTCTAATCTGGCTTCTACCCTCAATACTTAAAAAAAAAAAAAAACTCCTCTGCAGTGGTTACTGATAACCTCCAGTTTACTAAATAATCTTGGGGGTAATTTCCAATCCTCCTTTATATGACCTCTTGGTAGCACCCAATCCTTCCTTTTGAAATATTGTTTACTCCAATCTTTCTGGTTTCTCCTTCAGTTCAGTTCAGTTCAGTCACTCAGTCATGTCTGACTCTTTGCAACCCCATGAATCACAGCACTCCAGGCCTCCCTGTCCATCACCAACTCCCGGAGTTCACTCAAACTCATGTCCATCGAGTCAGTGATGCCATCCAGCCATCTCAGTCTCCTTAATTAGCTTATCATTATTTGTTCTTTCTTTGGAATGGAATAAATAAAGCTCAACTCTAGGTACTAAACACTTAAAATGTGCTCTCAGTGTTTCTCAAAAGTCAACTACTGCCACATTTATATCCTCAGTAAAGAACTCTCCTCGCTTTAAATCTGTTTATCCAACTTGATGCCTCAAACTGAAAATACCCCAAACTGAATTTGAGAATTTAATTCCAAATCTATTCCTCTGTTAGTGTTCCTCTTCTCAAAAAATGGCACCGGTATCCATCTTGTTTAAATCAGAAACTTTTGATTCATCCTTGACGTGTTAAGCTTGGTCTGACCACCAAGATATATATGGGTTCAAACACTGGTAAGAATGACCGCTTTTAGAACTTCCTTTTCATCCCTTGGTTAATTTTCATAGCAGCATATGCGCTATGCAAAGACATGCACACGAGAATAAGGATACACGTTGCCATGCACAGCTCTCCATCACCTCCCTGATATCTCAAGAGGCACTCCAAGCTCAGTGGTCAATGTAGCCATAAGGAGAGAGGGATCTTCATCTGGTCAGAGAAGTATAAACTTTGGATTTTGTCTCTCGTGACATGCTGAGAAGTATGTTGCTAATTTGGGAGGAATATTTCAGTTAAAGGTCTATTTTATTTCTTATAAGAAAATTCTGGTGGTGCCATTGTTCCATACCTACACTTTCTATTTGTACTGCCCTCCCATGCATCTCCTTCTCTGCTTGCATACAATTAATAACTATGTCAAGACATTTTTATATCTTAAACTACCTTCTGTTTCCAAAAGCTAATCAAAGTCTGTCATCCCTTGACTAGTCTACTGTTGTTACTTTCTAATTTATCTCCCTGCCTAGCCTTCAATCTGTTATTTCTCTTACAATCTCTACTGAGCCTTTAAAATATGGGTTAGATTATGTCATCTTTATGCTCCAAAGTTTTCAGTGTCTTTCCATTACTCTTTGTGAAAGTTAAAGTTTTAAATATAGGCTTTCCTTCTACAGGGCAGTTTTACAATCTAAATTTTATAATTATAGATTTTGGGATACTGTATTTGGAAAATAATCCATATAAATTATAAAATGATAAATGTTACATAATTTATTTGAGTTGGTTACTTGTTCTAGGTTAGTGTTATCAAAGGAAGAAAAAAAGAATTCTGTGGCTTGGGCAAGCTAGTTGCTTTCTTTGAATGATTTGTGATTTCTTTTTTATAGCATTGCATTTTATTATTGCTATAGGCAGTATTGAAGAACACACTAATAATTGATAAGAAAAGGAAGGCTGTTATTCTTGGACAAAAGGTACATAAAATCAAAGCTATATTTGTATAGTGGTGTTTAGGTTTTTATAGCTATGCTTCTGCACCATTGGCATAGGTGGGAAAGAGGTGGCCAGTCTGGGTATAGGTAGACCTCCTGTATCAGTGGATTATTGATGGGTAAATACAAAAAGAGGTATCCCCTAAAGTGGTTTTTCTATGTGTCCCATATATCTTCTGCTTTTTTAGTCCAGAGCTCCTCAAATGAGTTCATGCTTCTTTCAGCATGGTTTATAACATTCTAAATGATCGAAACTCATCTCGAGCTATGTTTCATACTCTTAGTCTCTAAATTCCAGCTGTAGTTTAAATTGTTTAAACTCATCAGAGTCATTTCTGTCTTTGAACTATTCTCTCATATTGCTTCCCTTGTGTAGAATGTTATTGATTTCCATTTTCCACATTTTTCCTTATCCACCTGCCCCATCAAATTAATTCCTCCTTTTTCTTGAGGACTCCTTCATCATCAATATTGTGTCCTGATAGAAGCTGTGTTTTAGTCCTGTCTCGGTTTGTTCAGGATGCTATAACAGAAATTCCATAAAGTCGTTGACTTCTGACAGTTCTGGAGGCCAAGAAGTCTAAAATCACAAGATCCATAGAGTCAGTGTCGGATGAGGGCCTGCGTCCTCACTAATGGCTTTTTCCTATAACCTCACAGGGTTGAAGGGGAAGGGGATCTCTCTGGAACCTCTTATAACAATAACAGCATTAGTCCCCTTCATGGCAGAGCCGTATGACTTGTTCACTTCCCAAGGGCCTTTCCTCCTAATATTGTTACCTTAGAGGTTAAGGTTTCAACATAGAAATTTCGGGAGAGGCAAACATTCAGTCCACAGCAACTCCCTTGAGACTAGGTAGGGTTCATCCACCATACAGCCAGAAGTCCTCTAGAGCACTTTTCATATTTGTAATTAATTTACTGTAGACATATTTAGTTAAGTTTCCTCTTTCCTGTTACATGGTCATCTTCATGAGGGCTCTGACCTTAACTGTCTTGTTCACATTTGTATTTCTTGGCATGATACCAAGGCCAGAGTGTTGGTGGAAGGAAGGACCAATGTAAGAATAGAAGGAAAGAAGGCAGGCAGGTAGGCAGGAGCCCTGGGATACAATTTTTGTCTCATATCTTCCTTTGATAATGTATTTTTCAGAACTTACCTGATCTTTTGTTATTGTTATTGGTTTTAATTGTTCTGAGGAATCATGATATGGTCTCAGATAATTATTATTTTATGTATCAGGCACTTTGTTGCTTTTTGGAGAAATGTATCTGTTAAGATGAGCACCTATCTAGATAGAACTCTGCTGTCCAACATGGGAGTCATTAATTCATGTGGCTTTTGAGCCCTTGAAAGTGGCTAGTTCGAGTTGAGATATGTTGTGATTGTAAAATACACAGTAGATTTTGAAGACTTAGCATGAAGAAAAATGCAGAATATCTTAGTAATACTTCTTATGTTGATTACATATTTTGGATATATTAAGTTAAATAAAAATATCATTAAAATAACTTCACAGTTTTTCCCTTTCTTAAATATAACTGCTAGAAAATTAAAATTACCTATGTGGCTTGCATTATACCATCTTTGGATAACACTGACTTATAGAACACAGTATTCTTTCCCTTGCTACTATACACTGAGGAAGAGGGAAGTCATTCTGGTAATGAGGTAACTGCCATGAACAATGTTGTGTAGAGGCTTGTAAGGACTTCTGTTTAATCCTTACTAGAAAAATTAGGGGCTGATTCCCCCAGGTTATTTTGCTGTCTTACTAATTCCTAGACAAGACACCATTTTTGAAATAGCATCACTGTTACCCTCCAATAGTGTTTATAGTTTAGTTTATTTGTTTTGTCTTGCCAATTTCTACCCTGATAACCACCTTCCCTATATCCTCTGCAGGATTCTAGAATGTCATTTGGAATGTTTTCACTTAAGCAAATGAAATAAAGTTTCAGACTGTGAAATAGACTGAGAGTTTTCCCAATGTGAGAGAGAGGATGTTGAAGTCAACCATAAATTATCTCACAACCAATATTAAGTTCCAGTACTCTGAATTCCAAGAAGATGCCAGTCCATTAAGCAAACAGATGAAATATGCTTTGCTTAAAGGTTTATCTGCAGCACAGTTGGTTGTAATTCTTAATAATGAGACAAGAAAGGGAAGCTTGGGCACCTGGAACTGAAACTACACATCACCCACTTAATTATCAGTGGATATTAATTATTATTGCTTAAAGTTGGAAATGATTTAGTGTTCTTACATATTTTTGGCACAGCCTTTAATTTAAATCTTTTTATTAATTTCTGACTGTTTTTTTCCCCAAGCACCATGCTATAAAAATCTCTGTTATACATCACTGTGGTATATTAATCTATTCAAATCTGGGTATTTGGCAGTACCCAATAACTAAAACATAATAAAATCATAAGCCTAAAGCCTTATAATTATCACCATTATTGTTTTAAAATAATAAAACAAAATATCTAGAAATCACTGTGACAATCCAACTCCTTTAATCTTACCTGAGAAAACTGAAGAATGACGTCAATTGCCTAAGTGGCAGAGCAAGGATTAGAACTTAAACCTTCTAACTTCTAACCCTGTTCTTTCTATTGACTTCTTTTGATAGTGTATTGGTGCCAATGTGTAGTGACTAGAAACTAATATCATTAAATGAGGTAAATAAGGCAGTATCCTTGGGTATGTGAAATTTAAGAAAAACCCACAATTACTTGTGTGTGTGTGATGGCTGTGTTATGAGTGTAAAACATACCATTCTAGGAAGTAGGCACTTGTAAATATCCTTGTTTTGTTGAATATTTCTAAAAGAGTTAAAGTTTTTAGTGTTTTTGTCTTTACTGCAGATATCAGGGTACAAAGAGACATTTTTGACATTTTGCCTAGCTTATCTCCAGAATGTATGTTATAATTTGTATTTATTAACATATTACATGGATAGTCGTATACACATGTATTTATTACCTAGTTGGGCTTCTCCGGTGGCTCAGCGGTAAAGAATCCACCTGCCAATGCAGGAGACATGGTTTCGATCCCTGGGTCACGAAAGATCCTCTGGAGAAGGAAATCACAACCCACTCTAGTATTCTTGCCTGGGAAATCCCACGGACAGAGGAGCCTGACAGGCTACAAATCATGGGGTTGCTAAAGAGTCAACATGAATTAGTGACTAAAGCAAACAATGCATGAGAAAAAGTGGGTATGAATTATTGAAGCTAGATAAGATGTGTTTCTTGTTCTTCAGAGTTGGAAGAAAGATTAAAAATGCAAAATAGAACAAATAAATATTATTTTCTTAAATTAGAATGTACATTTACATCAGTTATGAAATGTTCTTAGCCATTTTCCTAAAACATAAAAAATGAATGCTGGCTCTATTGCATTTAGAAATCTTAAATAAAGCTTACTAAAATTATGTTTATCAAGAGTAGGGGATTTATTTGTTCAGCTTCTAAGTGCAAAGCAGTCATGTCCATATCTTTGAATTTTTAGAAAAGCTATTTTAATATTTAGGAGAAAGCTCAGGTCTAATTTTGATGAATGTATAATATAAGAAAAGTTATTTTTGCACTGGGGCTCTACCCCCTCACTTGTAAAATAAAGGGAATAAGATTGTTTTCTCAACTAGGGGTTTGCAGTCCTTTAAAAAAAATGATATCTGTTTATATGTATTATTTTCCTTAAAGCAATCAAATGTATAATTTAAAAAGTTACTTATCCTTTCATGTTTAAAGTTTAGAAACATATAATTAATGAGCTACCTACTGTACTCCAGTCTCCTTGATTGTTAGTTCCTGGGTCTGTTAGGCTCTCGATTACTGAATGAATGGCTCTCTGACACATAGAAGAGATCAGATAAGTGTGCTTGTGACTTTAGTCCTTAAAGGTGTTTCTTGGTTTTCTCTTAATTTGATGGCACAGTTCTAACTCCAGTGATGGTTTTGAAGATTACAGAGTTTCAATGTTATCCTCGTTATGTGCTGTTTGTTAAAGACAGAAAGCATAAGAAACATGGATGTTGAAATGATAAGACTTTGACTATTATAATCCGAGCTGTTACAAAAGGACTCTTTAATTCCCATTTAAAAATAGATGGCTCTGCTGGAGAGAGTATAACAACAACAGCAAAAATTGAAATGCATAGTTGAGCTGAAAACCAAAGAGGGGAACTCCTAGGCTGCCAGAAATGAAGAGGTATTTATATTCATGGAGATGAGCAGAAACTGATTTCATGTACCTCATGGGGGATTTTAGAACCAGACATGGGAATCAATAGTTGGACACTGGGGTTAGCCTGCATGCATGCCCAGGGGATGGGTCCTCAGATCTGTCCTTAGGCAAACTGGAATATGTAAGAGACACTGCTCTGTCTGAAAAATGGTGAGTTAGGAACATTCTCCACCTGTCAAGGAAAATTGAAAGGAACTTGACACTTACATAGGGTTGTTAGTGTTACCTTACAGTGTTACCTGTAAGGAATTAGAAACCTTGAACAGGACCACTTCCTGGGGCAAGGTCTGAAATCACATTTTAAAATATTAACAACCCTCCCTGTTAAGCAAAATTTCTATTCTGAGAAGTTAATGTAAAATCTTCTCTGCAGTTGAAAAAATCCAGAGTATTATGACAAGCCAATGTAAATCCTTCCTCATGGTTTTACAGTTCAGGGCAGTACAAAACAACTTTCATTTAAGAAAATCTTAAATAGAAACCATGCAAAGACAGAACACTATTAATTGTAGAATTTATATCCCTGAATTCTGGATACTAGATCAATCTAAATTAAATTTTAAATTAAGAAAATTTTAAATATTTAATAATTAAAGGAAGCGGAAATTTTAAGCAGAAATAGAGCAGTATGGAAAAAAGTAGACTCCAAATATAAAAATAGCTATATAGTAATTTCAGTGGTAAGAAAAAATATGCATGTGTTCAAAAGCAAACTATATCCAAGTGAAGAGAAAATATTTGAATTGGAGATGAAATCAGAGAAATCACTCAGGATCAGAGAGTTAGAAATCATTGAGTGAGAATTTAAGATATATTGGGTATATAAAGAGAAGTTCCAACATGCATGACCTAGGAGTTCTGGAAAATGAGAAATATAATGTTAGATCATCTACATTAGAAAGATGTAAAACAATTTTCAGAACTGAAAATTTCATGTGACCTTATCCCATCAAGTTCTTAATAATTTCTTGGCTTCCCTGGTGGCTCAGAGGTTAAAGTGTATGCCTCCAATGAGGGAGACCCGGGTTTGATCCCTGGGTTGGGAAGATCCCCTGGAGAAGGAAATGGTAACCCACTCCAGTATTCTTGCCTGGAGAATCCCATGGACAGAGAAGCCTGGTAGGCTACAGTCTACGGGGTCACAAAGAGTCGGACATGACTGAGCGACTTCACTCATATTACAATGAAGATGAAAATATCTTAAAAGTGACCAGAGAAAAAAAGATTAACCACTAGTGAATGATAGGTTGACCTACTGCAGACTTGTCATCAGCAATAATGGTTGCTAGTAGACAATGGGACAATGTTTTCAGAATGCTGGGAGAAAGTAACCATCATTTGATACAGCTTATCCATTTAACTACAATTCAAAAGAGAGAAAGAGAAAAGCAATTTCCATGGCATAGACTGAGAAGCTTTGCTATTTATTTGCCAAGTCATGCCAAGTCACTCAGTCATGTCTGACTCTTTGCGACCCCCTGGACTGTAGCCCACTAGGCTCCTCTGTCCATGAGATTCTCCAGGCAAGAATACTGGAGTGGGTTGCCATTTCCTTCTCTAAATTCTTCGTATTGGTTCACAAAGGCAAAGTTGAATCTAGAGGGAAGGGGTTAAAAGTACAATGGTGAGCAAAAAGTATGGAAAACGTGTTCTATTTACTATGGAATCATTGATAAAGATCCTAAGGCAAAGTTTTCATGGGCTTAAAAAGAAACTAGACAGCTATTCAGTGATAGAAATGAAATGAGAGGATTTTAGATTTGGAAGATGCCTGCATTATTTGGTAGAGGCTTAATGGTAACACTTATACTTCAGTTCAGTTCAGTTCAGTCGCTCAGTCA
Organism: Moschus berezovskii; assembly: GCF_049115385.1. Lineage (NCBI taxonomy): Eukaryota > Metazoa > Chordata > Mammalia > Artiodactyla > Moschidae > Moschus > Moschus berezovskii. Next base: position 96,833,905 of record NC_142460.1, read on the forward strand.
TGTCCGACCCTTTGCGACCCCATGAATCACAGCACGCCAGGCCTCCCTGTCCACCACCAACTCCCGGAGTTCACTCAGACTCATGTCCATCGAGTCAGTGATGCCATCCAGCCATCTTATTCTCTGTCGTCCCCTTCTCCTCCCGCCCCCAATCCCTCCCAGCATCAGAGTCTTTTCCAGTGAGTCAACTCTTCACGTGAGGTGGCCAAAGTATTGGAATTTCAGCTTTAGCATCAGTCCTTCCAATGAACACCCAGGATTGATCTCCTTTAGAATGGACTGGTTGGATCTCCTTGTAGTCCAAGGGACTCTCAAGAGTCTTCTCCAGCACCACAGTTCAAAAGCATCAATTCTTCGGTGCTCAGCTTTCTTCACAGTCCAACTTTCACATCCATACATGACCGCTGGAAAAACCATAGCCTTGACTAGACGGACCTTTGTTGGCAAAGTAATGTCTCTGCTTTTTAATATGCTATCTAGGTTGGTCATAACTTTCCTTCCAAGGAGCAAGCGTTTAATTTCCTGGCTGCAATCAGCATCTGCAGTGATTTTGGAGCCCCAAAAAATAAAGTCTGACACTGTTTCCACTGTTTCCCCATCTATTATGCTTGGAGTTTGCTAAATAACAAATTTATGTTAAAAATATTTAAAGTAACCACTAAGTCGATAGGAATAGACTGTACTTTCCAAATTAAGACAAAGGGGAAAATTAGGAAGTGAATAAAGAAAACTAAATCAACCCAATTGAAAGAACATAAGGATAATTAAGGGCTTCCCAGGTGGTGCTAGTGGTAAAGAACCTGCCTGCCAACGTAGGAAATGCAAGAGGCAGGTTCACTGCCTGGGTCAAGAAGATCCCCTGGAGGAGGGCATGGCAACCCACTCTAGTATTTTTGCTTAGAAAATCCCATGGACAGAGGAGCCTGGCAGTCTAGTCTGTGGAATGGAACAGAGTTGGACATAACTGAAGTGACTTAGCATGCACTCATACAGGATGAGTAAACAAGGAAAGAAATGTATTGTAAATAGGAAACACAAACTATGATGATGGAAATAAAAATAACTAAATCAGAAATGACAATGTATGTGAAATGATTATAGTCATCTCTTACTGAACTTTTGGATCAAATGAAAATTGAAAATCCAAGCATGTCATGTTTATATAATGTTGGTGAGATAATCAGATTGCTGAATGGTATACACAGCAAGATACTTTTTATGTAAAAATGTACAATGCACAAAATAGCACTAAGTATTGTGAAGGGATACATAAACAGGGAGTAAAGGAGCAAACATATGAATAAGAAAGCTATACATACCAAATTCAGAAATGTGGTTGGGTGTGGTTTGGAAGGTAATGTAAAGGAATTAAGGAGATAGTTAGAATATTTTAATTATATAAAAAGACGAGGCAATTATGGAAAATGTTAGTATTCATTAAATGTGGATGGTGAGTTCATAGATATTTGCGAGATAATAGAGAATGGAAGCCTGCACTGTGGGTTTTGGAGCCAGACTTCCTGAGCTCAAATCATAAAAGCCCTTTTACTTATGAAATGTGGGAAATTGGGCAATTACTTTATTTCTTTTTGCCTAATCTCATCACTGTAAAATGAAGAGAAACATAAAACAAAACCAAACAAAAACAAAACCAAAAAAATCCTTGTAGGGCTGTTGTAAAGTTTGAATTAATAAATGCTTTGAATCAAAATCATTTGGTAGTCCCTAGTTCATGTTAACTCATTTATTGAGGTTACTATTATCTGTTTTTCACATATTTGAAATATTTATTTCATGTTAAAAAGAGAATTCAAAGGAATTTGTTAATGAGTATGTATACTTACAATTAATTTGCAAATTGTAATCAAGATAAACTTCACCGAAACTTAAATTAAAATCACTGATCAAAATTCTTATACAGCACATCAGAAAGTTTATAGAGTCTGAATGGAAACTTAAAAGAGAGTCTCATGAACATTCTATCTAATTTGGTTTCCCTTTTATGACAATAAGGATGATCCACGTGCAGAATGGGTTTTATGTGAATACTTGGAAAGAGCTTCACATTTATTCTCCTAACTCGTCATTTAGAAACAAAACACAGAGATTCTAAAATTAAGCTGTTTTTTTTATAGAACAAAGTGAAAGATTTTGAAGTATCAAATAAAAATGATTTTTTTTCCTGTGAAAGAAAATGAATTTTTAATTCTGTAGCACACAGATAAAATTTAATGTATGTTTTAATGTTTACTTGTTTTTCCAAACAAGCATATGGCCGTTTAAAATTTTACTTGTTGACAGATTGTGCCTTTTGTTACTAGAATGTGTCGTATAGCAACGGGAAACCATTGGCAATTTTTTAAGTAGGTAGTGGTATTGGAGAAGGAAATGGCAACCCACTCCAGTGTTCTTGCCTGGAGAATCCCAGGGACGGGGGAGCCTGGTGGGCTTCCGTCTATGGGGTCACACAGAGTCGGACACGACTGAAGTGACTTAGCAGCGGCAGCAGTGGTATTAAAGTCAAGCTGGCCTCCTCTGCAAAGTTTGGGAGAATCACTAGCTATGCATAATCCCTGTAGCACTGAACCCTGAGGTATGTGCTTTTTGGCTTTGGCCAGGAGAGAATCAGGCTGTTTTGCTTTTGTTTCTCCATGGGTGTTCCATGATAACTCTTGTTGAGTACTGTCTTGACACTCTTGTCTGATACCACGGGCTCATATATTTGTCCATGAAATTTTTCATCTATGCATCTATACTGGCCCCTTATAATCATTCACAGTGACAATTCCTTTATTTCTCTTTCAGTTACTTGCAAGGTGAAAACAACTGAGAGCCTCCCAAGGTGAATTTGGGGTATAGCATATACCTTAAATTCGAATTTGATCCATATTTACATCACAAGTGTACCATCCACATTTGATAACTATTTCTACTTTTTAATGTATTTATTGTTATATCATATAATTATTGAATTGCATTATTACAGTTTATGTGATTATATTTTAGACAGAATTCTAACAATCTTTATTAATATATGGTGATATAATCTCTAAAAAATCTTATTAAATACACTTTTTTTCATTTTTACTTTAATTCATTGCAAAGAGCTGGTGGTCTCTGTTTGTACTTATAAGTCCCTTAGGTTTCTGGGATTATAAATTTCCAGCCACTGATTTATTCCCAAACTGTCATGTTACAGCTGAAGTCTGAATCCTAGAGAGGAAACCAGTACATTGAGCAAATGTGTGTTTGCTCCTTGTGTTGTGTTAGTGGCACTGAGCACTGGGTATAGTGTGGGGGTAAGGGTAACACGACCTTACCCTCATGGGTGCTGCAGAGGAGGACATAGATATTAAACAAACAGAGAAAAATAGGTACCTAATCACATTGGGATGTATGCTATGAAGGGGGAAAATTAATGTATTGGCAGAGAATCTGAATATGAAGGCAGATTTAGGTTGGGGACTCAGGTAAGACCTCTGTGGAGTGACATATAAGCTAAAACCTGAGTTTATCCTAGGAAGAAATCAATCCAGGCAAAGGGAAATGCATGTGCCAAGATCTTTAGGTCTGAAGGGAATGAAGGCACGTGTGCCTGGAGCTTAGTGAGCCAAGGAGAAAGTGAACTGTGATGATGATGGAATGGTAGATAGGAGCCGGATGGTGCAAAGCTCTCCAGGCCATGCTTAGGGTTTGATGTTTTATTGTAAATGAAATGGGAAGCTATGAAAGGGTTTAAGCAGGAGAGTGACGTGATCCAATTTATCCTGTAAAATATTAACTCTGCAGTAATGGTGTGGTTTGGAAGGGAAATAGAGTAAGAGTGTAGGTGAATGTTGCAGGAATCTAGCTGGGAGCTGTGATGGCCTGGATCAAGGTGTTGCTGGTGGGGATGGAGTGGAGCCAACAGTTGGAAAGAAACCCCAGGTGTCTGGATCTCCTGACCCGTACTCCATTGCACCATCCTGCCTGGCCTGAACTTGCTGCTGAGTTGAGGCTGATGAATGTTCTGTTGGAACTCTAAATGGCTCTTCTGCAGAATGTATTATTACCTCTTCAACTCTCTCTGGTTGACTCTGCAGATTTTTCTTCGTGGATACTATAAAAAAGATGACAGACAAAGATCACATTTTACAACAATGGCATTTTACCTGCAGGTAGTTTAGATTTGTGGTATATGAGGGAATTCCCCAAGCTTGCCAATTTGGATGAAAAGATTTCCTCTGAGATACATGACAGTTTTAGGACAGGTCCAACAGTGCTGCTCCTCTGATGTCAGGGAACTGTCATGCCTGTGCTCCTCTGTTCGTTTATTTCTGGTGCCAAAAGATGTGTCTATGAAAAAGAGGCCTTAAGACTAACTGAGAAGATTTTTCTATGCCAAGCGAGGATGCTATTATTACAGAAGACTATTTGGATGCATGGAAGTGTCTATACTCCCCATTCCTTCTTTTTTCCTTTTTGTACTGTGATGCCAAAAGTTTTAACTCCAGCTTAGCGTTTGCTATTTATTCTAGGTCCATCGCTTCATAGGTTTCTACCATTTCTGTGGGCTGATCAACAAAACGAAAGAAGAGAGGAGTATCAGCACGTTAGATTTCTTCAAGAGACAACTGATTAGCAGGGAGAAGGTGTACAGAGCAGAGGGTTCTGACTTCGACTCTTGGTTCTGATATTTATTACCTCTGTGATTTAGAGCAAGTGATTTAACCTCTGTAAGCCTCAGTTTCCTAATCTAAAAAAAGGCCCAATATCTGCCTTCAATTATTTCTTTGAGAATTCAAAGAGAGAGTCCACACAAATACCACTTGGTATGTGGTATGCGTGAGTGTTTGTGTGCTAAGTCCCTTCAGTCATGCCCAACTCTTTGCAACCCCAAGGACTGTAGCCTACCAAGCTCCTCTGTCCATGGAATTCTCCAGGCAAGAAACTGGAGTGGGTGACTATGCCCTCCTCCAGGGGATCTTCCTGACCTAGGGATCAAACCTGCGTCTCTTATGTCTCCTGCATTGACAGGCGGGTTCGTTGTCAGTAGCATCACCTGGAAAGCCCCTGGTATGTGGTAAATGCTTGGCAGTTGCTATCAGTGAATGAAACTCAGGAGAATTTGCCCATTGCTACTGTTCCTAATATGGGTCTTCCAAACCACATTAATTCTATCTTGAGAGTTCAGTCTACTACACAATCAAGGCTACTTGCAGGTGGTTGAACAACTTACAATGTGTATTCTTTTTTAAAACATTAAAAAAATTATTATAGTTTTTAAAGATTACTTTAACTTTGTAAAGTTATTACAAAATATTGGTTATATTCCTTGTGTGGTAGAATACATCCTTGAGCCTGTCTTACACCAAATTGTCTGTACCTCCCACTCCCACACCCCTGTATTGTCCCTGCATTCCACTGGTGCAATGTATATTCTTTATTAACAAATTTATTTATTTTTAATTGAAGGATAATTGCTTTGCAATACTGTGTTGGTTTCTGCTATGCATCAACATGAATCAGCCATAGGTATACATATGTCCCCTCCCTCTTGAACCTCCTTCCCACTTCCCACTGGTACAGTATATATTCATAATTCCTCAGAACAGTCTTCAGAAATAGGTCCTAGTCATTCAAACGATTTCGCCAGAAGCAAAGTATGCCTGTGTACAAAGAAATGAAATAGCTTTCTGGATACCACACAGCTCATTTGGGACAAGGCCAGGACACCTGTGAGAGGTATGAAAAAATGGTTTTATTTAAAGGGACACGGCACAGAAGGATCATGGTCTGTTAAAAAGCCCTAATTCCAGGTATTAGCTGTAATGGAGTTTCTATTCTCTTCTGTGTTCTGCTTCTTCATCTGTAGAACTAGATCATTTTGAACAACTTTTCTGGTTCTAAAATCTTCAGATTGTAGGATTATCTTCCTGTTTGAAATATCTCATGATTTTCATTCTCTGGAGCTCATTCTTGAGTTGCCTGGAAGACAAGGTTCATTTCAGGTCCCCTTCCCTGGATGATAGTATAAGGAAGATCAAGGGCTGTGACTCACTGAGGGTGACCAGAGTCAAACCCTCCTTCATGAATGCAAATCATTAGAAAGGCAAATAAGTCATTTGGGTTCCTAGGAATGCTCACATTAAGCTTTTTCCACCCTCATATTTCATGATATTCCATGGTATTCTACACTGACACAGGGCTCCCTTAGAAGCCTAATGATAGATTTTTATTTGGAGAAGGAGAGGTCATACAGTTTTCCAGAGCTGAAGGGAGTCTACACATGTTCTATCTACCAAGCCCACGAAGACCAACAGTCCTCAGGCTGACTTCTCTCCACCTTCACTGTAACTCCCTCCTAAGGCTTCACTGTATGTCATAGGACCACAGCACCATGCACTCCAAGTCATCCTTCTCTGTTTGCTTCAGCATGGCTTTCTAAAATACTGCCCTCATAATTTATCCCCAGGCTTAAAATCCTTCAGTTTCCTTATTGACTGATTCCATGCTACTGATGTTTGTCTTTCTCTGAAGTGGGTGGAACAAGACAAACTTTTGTTATGTGGGTATTTTAATTTTTGTGTGTTTTTAGTATTGGTCTTTTTTAAACATTTGAGCTTTAATTTATAATATATGTATAATGTATGTAGTACTACCTGCATGTAATTTACAAATAATAAATATATATACATGTGTTACCAAAACTCAGGTCTGGCAACTTGCCACTCGAAAGCCAATATGCAGGAGGCCAGATTTATGGAAAGGAAAGTTTGATTTTTTTAAAAATCTTATTCGTATCTTTGGATTTTTTAAAATTTTATTTGAGTATGGTTGATTTACAATGTTAGTCACAGGTGTACAGCAAATTGACTTACTTATACATATATACATTTTTTTTTCAGGTTCTTTCTCCATATAAGTTAATACGGAACACTGAGTTGAGTTCTCTGTGCTACATACATTAGGCCCTTGATGGTTATCTACTTTATATATAGTCATGTGTGTATGTTAATAACAAGCTCCTGATTTATCCCTCCCCCCTACTGTTTCCCTTTTGGTAATCATAAGTTTATTTTGAAAGTTTGCTTTATTTTGGAGGCTGGCATCTGGCAGGGAGAGTAGACTCACATTCAAAGGCCAACTCCCCCTGACAATCATTGGACAAGAGCTTTTTAAAGGGGGATTTAAGGGGTACAAGGACAGACGGAGGGGGCTATATGCAGAAACAGTGCGGCCAGCTCTGACAGTCACAAGCATCTTGAAGTTAGTCGTGCGGTGGTCTGATCAGCATCCTCTTGACTGTTCAAAGTACAGTTAGTCTTCAGTTTCAGGGTTGGTTTGTTCCCATTTCTCTGAGGCCAGTTCTCAGAATTGTGGCAGCTTATATCATGGCTATAGCCTGGTCATCATGTAGTTAACTTCTTCCACCTGGATTTCAGTGTCTGCAAAACAGCTCAAAGGATATGGCTCCGAAGATTATCTATTGTCCCTGATGAGGAACTAAAAGTCCTTGACTTTATTTAATGACTAAGCTATTATTATTTGGTCTTGTTTGACTGCTTTTTCTGTTTTTGTATTTTCTCACTTTTCTGATTAAATTTCTTCTTTGACTAAAGTTTTTCTGCAGACAAAAGGCAGGCAAAGGTCCATTGTGGGGGATGGTTTCTGTCCTGGGAAGCCCTCACAGGGCCCTGCTTCTTTTCATATGGAGGTTGTAGATTTAACATTTCACAGATCGAGATATATGCTCGAAAGAGTTTGGAGCTCATTGTTTTAAAGGATAAAATACATGTTATTAGCTCATTAAAGAATCTCAAGTGTCTTGGGTCCATATTTCCCTTCTGCTGTCACCTCCAGCCCCTGTGTTCACCCTTTTATGGCCTCTCGTGCACTTGTCCACTCTCTGAATATGCTCAGCTTGTGCGTCACATGGGGCTGGCCCTCCTGCTAATACTGCTCAAAGCACAACTGCCCTGCCTATTCAAGGCCAAGTCTGAAATGTTGCTTCAACTTCGAAGCCTTTCTTTACTGCTTCTTGTCCTAGAACCCACCACCCCAGGTCAGCTTAGCAGCCCTGCTCTGTGATTTCATGGCGTTTTGTTTGTTTCTCTAGGACAGCACTTTCCTGGTTCACTGGTTATGGTTTATGGTGTGTGCGCCTCAGAGACGAGGCTGTGGGGGCTGTCAAGGCAGGAATTGCATCTTACTCATCTTTGTACCCAGCACCTAGTGCATGTTGGAAGTCAGTAAATGGTATTTGAGTTATTTTAAATTTTCACGAGCATCTTCCTCTAGAGAGGAAACTGGGAGGGACAGGGTTAATGGTACAAGGAATAAAATTGGCTCAGCACAGAAACCCCATCTGATGGGCATTTCCCTGCCCTGCTTCTCCGATCTTCCCCATCTTCCCAGCTCAGACTGCTTTAGTGAAGAGGATACTTTGGAAAGCTGTGTCCTTTCTTTCCAGTTAGCTTTGAGGCAGCATGAAGGTTGAGAGTTGCCTGTCTCAAGGTCACTTGATTGCTGCTGAAATGGGAGGCAACTCAGGGCTTTGGAGTCTGTGCAGTTTATGGAGGATGCTGCTGTGCTTGTCAGACTGTGTTCAGGGTGGAGTGACTGAGGCTGGAAAGGGGAGGAAAGGCACTGAAAGTATTCAAAGGCTTTACACAGCTTTCTTACAAACGAGGAGCTCCTCTAAAAGTCACCCTCATAGTGGAAAAACCCAGGTATCACCTACTTCCTTTCTGTCCACATGCAAACACCCTGTACCTACTCTCCACCTGGCCCTGTGCTGGGTGTTGGGACAGGGTCGTGAATCATTCAAGGTCATTGCCGTTGAGGAGCTAAACCTAGTTCAGCAGCGGAGACAGAGCATAAGCAAACAGCTGTGACAGGGTGGGGAGTCCTCGCCTGTGCCTGAGGGAGTGATTAATTTAGCCTCAGGGTGTCAGGGAAGGCCCAGTGGAAGACAGCCTGGAGGGGTGGGGAGCAGTTCTGGGCCTAAGCAGCAGATGAGGTATGCATTTCAGGCAGCAGGAACTACATCATCAGGGTCTAAAGCAAGGGTCGGCCAATTTTTTCTGGAAGGGGCCTGTTAGTAAATATTTTAGGCTTTTCAGGCTGTAGGACCTCTGTTGCAACTACTCATCTCTGTTGTTGTACCACAGAAGTAGCCAGGGGCAAACGTGTGAATGAAGGAGCATGGGCTGTGTTCCAATAAAACTTTATTTACAGAATTGGCAGCAGCAGGGCTGTAGTTTGCCAGCTCCTGGTCGAGAGGAGGATCTTCAGAGAGCCTCTCATCTGCTGGTTCCCTGTCTTTTCAAGCATTAGGATTACTTTGCATTTCCCGTCCCTGTTTCTGGACGCTCTTAGCTCTTACCCCAGGGCTCTTCATCAGGTCTTGGTCAAGTCCGCTGCTAACCGTGCTGTCCACAGTAACACTCTCATCCCCTGGACCCTCCATCCTTTCCCATCGCCTTCATTTTGTCATGGTACCTTTACAACAGAAAACTCTGTTGTATATGAATTGTTTGTTACCATCTTGTCTTCCCTGTTGGAATGTAAGCTTCGTGGCTTGTGCTCTGTTGTACTCAGCGCTGTGCTGGAACTTGGAATGTGCATCTTGTCTGCTTTAGCTCTGCATCCAGTGAGGTCAAGTGATAGTTTTAAATCAGCCATGGTGGGAAGATTGACCCCTTAGAAATAAGTCCCATGGAAATCAGGTTTGGGGCAATTTCTTTTTTTCAAGAGCTGTTTTATGAGCGTGTCACAAGTTATCCCCTCTACCTAGAATAACTACTGGAAAGTCTGGTGCTCAGTACATCCTTGTTTTTTTGATAAAATGTGCTGTTAGTATCTGCTGGTTGAGAAAATAGATTCGCACTTATAAATACAGAGTCCTCTTTCAATTATTATTGTTACAGGGGATTTCCGTGGCCTTAGGGAGGGTAACTGCTGAAGGCATCTGTCACCTTCACTTGACCTTCTAGAGGACTGAGGACTCAGGACAAGACATGGCAGTCTTCACCCCACTGAGCAGACAGATTCTGCTGGTTCTGTGACTTCCCATGATGTGGCATCTCTGCCTTATTCACTGCAGTCTCCTGAGTGAATGTGGGGTCTCAGGCCGGTGTCTTTTTTTTCCTAAACAAGTATTTTGAATAAATTCCCCCAGCTTAGTATGACTGTCATTTTTGCAGTGTATCCAAAAGTCCAGATAAATTCTGTCCTCTTTCCAGTGTCTTCCTGTATCAATCTCTGATTTGTCTGGAACTTTGATGTATGGTATGCAAATGTGCCCTAGTCTATACCCTTTAGCTGTGATTGTCAGAAGTATATCTGTTTATGAACAATTTCCAACCCTGATAATCTAATTTTGAAATCTGCAGCAGTATGAGGCCCAGAAGCACTCGACAAGAATCACAATTTAACAGCCTCTTCAATCTCAGTTCCTTTAAATGGGCAACATTAAACCTTGACACTGAGGGTCTGTTTGTAAGCCCACAGAGACTGATTAAAAAAAAAAAAGCCATCAAATTACCACACAAAGCATGCTTAACATTTACAAAGACCTCTCCTTTTGCAGGATGCTTGTTCAACAGTCTTTTCAATTCCCTGTTATAAGCACACACTAAGAAGTAGAAATGTGAACTTGTGTTTAACCGCCATCTGGCTTATCTCAAAGCTTTCCAGGACCTCAGGCCTGGAAAGGACCTCTCATTGCCATGCAGAATGCCTTAGCTTTCGGAGATCTCTGTGCCCTTCATTGCTGTCCTGACCTGTAGCTTTTTTTCTGCTTCTCTCTGTTTGCTTCTGTCCAGGGACAACAAACTCACTGTTTTCCTTAGACAGCTTGTTCTCTTTGTGAATACAGTTTATAGTAAGGTCCTTTTTTACCTGCCTCCCCGTAATGTTCATCCATTGGCCCTAGTTCTGTCCCTGTGGAGCCAGCCACTCAGAACAAATTGGCCTTTTCTTACTTCTGTCTTCCTACTTCTACTCTCAAGAAAATGGGGACAGCTCTCACGTCCCCTGAGTCCTCCCTTGTGCAGGCTGCATATCCACTGTTCATTCTGCCATTCTTCATGTGACAGTCCTTTGTACCCTCTTTATTTGGCTCCTATTCCTCTGGACATGTTTCAGTTTCACCGGTGTCTTTCTTAAAGGGACCCAACAGAGCCGGAGAATAGCTCTCTCTTCCTTGCTGCTGCCGCTGCTAGGTCACCTCGGTCGTGTCAGACTCTGTGTGACCCCATAGACGGCAGCCCACCAGGCTCCCTGGTCCCTGGCATTTTCCAGGCAAGAACACTGGAGTAGGTTGCCATTACCTTCTCCAGTGCATGAAAGGGAAAAGTGAAAGTGAAGTCGTTCAGTTGTGTCCGACTCTTAGAGACCCCATGGACTGAAGCCTACCAGGCTCCTCCGTCCATGGGATTTTCCAGGCAAGAGTTCTATAACCTTGGGTAAGTGAATTGTGATCATCTCACCTGACCAATGAGAAAAAGTACCCTACACATTCAGTAGTGAGTATCAGATACAACTGTAGTAAAATCATGAGGAAATGCCTGGTGGGAAGTAGATGGGTTCAGCCATTATTATTAGAATAAGTACTGTTACTTATCTGGATATGACTTCAGTAACAAAATTGGGATCACTCTTATGTTTTTTATTTTACATTGAAGTTTACATGGGGACACTTTCTCTAAGTTTAGGTGCAAATGTTGAATAGGCTGGCCCTAGATAAACACAATACAATTTTACTATCATATGTATGTATATATGCGGCTTCCTCGGTGGCTCAACGGTGAAAGATCTGTCTGCCATTGCAGGAGATACGGGTTTGATCCCTGGGTTGGGAAGAGCCCCTGGAGAAGGAAATGGAAAATGCTATGGACAGAGGAGCCTGTTGGGCTACAGTCCATGAAATCACAAAGAGTTGGACATGACTTAGCGACTAAACAACATGTAATATATATTTTATATTGACATTTTATAAATGTGTGCAAATATGTTAATATCAAATATATGCATGCACACACATATATATATATATTTCTTTCAGGTTCCCATCACCCCTTTCCTTTGTCACTGCCACACTTCTATAACTGATGAGACTGATGCACACCTAGGTGCTTCCCTTCCTCCTTCTCATTTCTTCTCTGCTTTCCTCTCCTCCCCCACCCAACCCCAGCTAGTTCCAGTTCTGAAGCCCACACTAGCTACAGATTATGTCATGGATGTTCTTTGGAAAGGAAAGGTTGATGTTCATTCAGTATACCGGAAAGGAGTCTTATCCTAACTTATCCACGTGTTGGCTGGATAACCGTGGACAAGACATTTTCCCTCTGAGGCTCAGTTTTTATTTTCTGTCTTTGATGTTAATGAAAGAAGGTATTTTGAAGAATGAACGTGCTGGCTTCCAAGTTCCTTTTCAGTTCACAAAAAATTCATTCTAATTCCTGCAATCTAGTTTTCATTTGAGATGTGTGATCAGGTTCCCTCGGCTCTGACTGTTTTCTGATTTCAAGTATATACTTAGGTAACAACCTCATAGCACCACACATTAAGGCAGCAGGAATGTCTAGATAACTCCTTCAGGTATCAGCTTTTCTGAGTGGCTTTGAAGTCAAACACTCTGGAAATTGCCACCTCATCCTGAAGGGAATCAGTGCTAAACTTGAGGTCCTATGCTTTACCTTAGTTTTCACCAGCCTCTTTGAAGGTAACATTTTTTACTTGCTTTTGTGGCTATAATTATTATTTTTAATAAAGTTTTTATTTTAAAATGCTTTTACATTTATAGAAAGATTAAAACAGTACAAAGAGTTCCCATGTATCCTACACCTAGTTTCCCATGTGAACATCTTACATTCATTTGGTATACTTGTGACAATTAGTGAATTGGTATTGATACATTATGATTAACTTAAGTCCATACTTTATTCAGATGTCTTCAACTTTTGCCTAATGTCCTTTTTAAGTTCCAGGGTCACATCAAGGACACCACATTGCATTTGTTGTTGTATCTCCTTAGGCTCCTCTTTGCTGTGACATTTTCTCAGAATTTCTTTTTTTTTCCTTTAATTTTTTGACAGTTTCAAGGGGTACTTGTCAGTTGTTTTGTAGAATATCCTTCAGTTGAGATTTGTTTGATGTTTTTCTCATGATTAGACTGGGGTTATGAGTTTTGGGGAGGAAGATCATAAAGTGCCATTCACATCATATCAAGGATAGGTACTATCAGCGTGTTTCATGACTGTTGACCTTAACCCTGACCCCCTGGCTGAGATAGCATTTTATTTGTCAGATTTCTGCACTGTGATGTAACCTCCCACCCTCCATCCCCTTTTCATATTCTCTTAGGAAGGAAGTCACTATGTACAACCACTGCTAGTTCTTATTCGCCTGACTGTCCAGAGTGGGTATTTCTGATGGCTGTAGTCTTTTTTTCCAGCAGAATTCTCCTATTTTGTTGACATCTTCTAGGGCTTTGTCATCTAAATCCAGCCAGCAATAAGGAAGGGAAAATGTGGAGGAGAATGTTTGCTTTTAAAAGCCTTGGCCTGAAAATGGCACACATCACTTCCACTTAACATTCCATATGACACTCATTCATCTGCCAAACTTAACTGCAAGCGAGGCTAGGACATATGGTCTAGCTGGGTGCCCAGGAAAAAGAGGAAATGGATTTTGGAGAAAATCTAGCAGTATTTGCTACACTACTTCAGAGTACAAAAGGGAATAAAAGAAACCCATGTCTTTTCACCATCTAATAATATAGCCATCATTTCATTAAAAAATGAAAATATAATGGAAAACATAATCTTAGAATCAAGGAGAATCATATAAATTGAATATAAAATTAGCTTAATAAAACTTATTCCATTGACCTCATTTTTCTTATTTCACTGTTGACCCATGAACATTTGTTGAGAATAGGCAGTTACCTACATGTCAGCATTTGAAAACTTATGCCATATATTATACCTGGGCCAGATTCTGCATCATTCCCAAAGTCTGCCATGCTAGTTTTTCCTTTACCCACATTGTTTGTCTGCAGTGCTTTTCCTCTGGTTTCTTTGCCTATGAAAGTGCATTCACTATTCAAGTGACAGATGAGGTGCCTCTATCAAACCTCAAGACAGAATTAGTCCCTTGCTCCTTATGGTATCATGTCACTCTGCTTCCATTCACAATTTAACAGTTATCCACACTAGTATTATATATATGTATGTTTCATGCATTAGATTAGGTGCTCCCTGAGGACAGCACAGGTCTTATTGATTTGCTAGATCCTAAGCATAGTCTGAAAAATATAAAGCATATTTGTTGAATTCATCCAGAATGTTAGATGTCCCAAAAAGTGGTCTCACTTTTAAACCTCTTTCTTTAAAATATAACAAAATACTTTCTTTTATTCCCCCGCTTATAAAAGTGATCCTCCCTTATGACAGCCACACCTTCCTGGTAGAGGTGATTTTAAACTGAGCCTGGAAAAGTTGATAGGGTTTGGTGATAATAAAGGTATAACCCTGTAAGGCAGGTCATACTGCTTTCTGTGACACATCCTAGGTTCAGAGCATTTGTTTAATAGATGATCAGATCTCCTTTGAAATAGCTATAGTGTAAAAATTTCACTTTCATAAATCATCATGTAATTAAAACCCAGACTCTGAGCTTGTTCTGGCACTGCTTCTGGGCAGTTGAGGTTGATGTACAAGCCCAATGCTCATTATCTTGAACAGGAGTTACCAACCTGAATTCCCAGGGTCCCAACAAGGAGATAGCTTCACCACAGCAAAAGAAGTGTTTAATTACCACTACAGAAAGAGGAACATGGAAAAAAACAACAACAACAATTATTTTCAGACATTAATGATTCAGCTGCCATGCATCTCATTACCAGCCCAAACATGAGTTCTTAAGGTGATCTGATCAAGTTTACTAGAAATAAAATATGAATTATAAGACAGTTGTCCCTTTCCTTCCTTCTGTCGTTTTCTATCATCTGCTGTTAGTCTTTTGGTTACTTTAGTGACATTAAGAACTTAATTAATATTTTACTAAAACGTAAATCAGGAGACAAGTCTATTTGTAAAATGCTCCCTTTATCTCACTTACACTGTTTCGTCAATTTTCAGGGTTGAAAAATTAGACCTTAATTAGGGTTTCTATTATTATGGGGCTTTTCATTTCACACTATTTCATTTATTCATCTGAAATTCTAAATGTTGATAGATAGCATAGGAATTATTTTTCCCCATTATACAGATAGGAGAGAATAGCCTCAGATATTAAGTGACTTGCTCAGGACCCCACAGCAATTGTGGTTCAAAGCTGAGTCTCCTGAGTGCAAATCTAGAGTTGAATGTACTGCAGTAGCATTTACCTGTCAAACAGTTAGCCTTGTGACAGAAGCTCAGACATTCTTATTTCCTCTGATTATAAAAGTGACCCACACTTAATAATAGCCAAGTCTTCCTGGGGGAATTGATCTGGAACTGAGCTCGAGAAGGTTTGGTAGGGTTTGATAGATGGTAGGGGTCCAATATCCTTGCAGCCAGGAAATTAAAAGATGCTTACTCCTTGGAAGGAAAGTTATGACCAACCTAGATAGCATATTAAAAAGCAGAGACATTACTTTGCCAACAAAGTCCGTCTAGTCAAGGCAATGGTTTTTCCCGTGGTCATGTATGGATGTGAGAGTTGGACTGTGAAGAAAGCTGATCACCGAAGAATTGATGCTTTTGAACTGTGGTGCTGGAGAAGACTCTTGAGAGTCCCTTGGACTGCAAGGAGATCCTCCCAGTCCATTCTAAAGGAGATCAATCCTGGGTGTTCATTGGAAGGACTGATGCTGAAGCTGAAACTCCAATACTTTGGCCACCTCATGCGTCGAGTTGACTCACTGGAAAAGAGTCTGATGCTAGGAAGAATTGGGGATGGGAGGAGACGGGGACGACAGAGAATGAGATGGCTGGATGGCATCACCGACTCGATGGACATGAGTTTGAGTGAACTCCAGGAGTTGGTGATGGACAGGGAGGCCTGGCGTGCTGTGATTCATGGGGTCGCAAAGAGTTGGACACGACTGAGCGACTGAACTGAACTGAACTGAACTGAAGGGGTCCAATATATATTTTTGCATTGAGGTTTGCTAGCTATCAATATGTACTCTCCTACATATCCCTTGTTGAACGGGGGTGGGGGGGCGGGCATGGAGACAACACATTCAGAATGAATCTGTGGCTTGATTTCTGGCACTCTTTAGAAAAGAAGATTCTCAAGTCAAAGAGACTTTAAGTCATAACTGCTCAACATCAATAGAGAATCATAGAAGGGACCTAGATATCACTTACTTTAACTTCCAGATTTTATTGTTGAGGAAATTAAGGCATACAAATTATTATTTTTAAATTAAATGTATTTATTTTTAATTGAAGGATAATTGCTTTACAGTGTTGCGTTGGTTTCTGCCAAACATCCACATGAATCAGCCGTTGGTATACCTATGTCCCTACCCTCTTGAATATCCCTGCCACCTTCTTCCCCATCCCACCCCTCTAGGTTGTTACAGAGCCCCAGTTTGAGTAATGCCTACACATTTTAAATATATTGAATTTATTTAAACCACAGTGTTAATACATAGTTATCAATCAGAATGCCTAATTTCCAGTTTAGTTCTCTTTAATACCCTGCTTCATAATTACCAGTTGTTTTTTTTTTTTTTTGCGGGGGGGCATCTTTTCTACTTTTTAGGACTGCTTTGGAGAAGATATGTTTATACAGGCATTGCCTCACATTCCCAAGTATGTGTGATCTAATCGTGGGTGTAAAAGACATGATGGTCGTAGGGAACTGGAACTCTTATTCAGATTCAACCATCAATAAATGTGTTTAGTTTAACACACAGTACTTAGCATATTGCCTGCCCCCCCACTCAAAAGAGATTTTGAATTATTATTGGTTTAATAAGTTGGTGAAGGAACTGACTCTCAGTTGAAATTCTTTGATTGCTCTTTTGAGGATAACGCATAACTACATCACCAATCATATGATTCCCATCCTTACCTCATTATTTTGTCAACAGAAGCAGCATTTTTCTTTTCCTACTAATTTTTATGAAATAATTAGGACAGTAAATATGGTGCATGTTTGTGTGTGTATGCGCTCAGTCGCTCATTCCTGTCCGATTCTTTGCTACCCCATGGACTGTAGCCTGCCAGGCTCCTCTGTCCATGGGATTTTTCCAGGCAAGAATACTGGGTGCCATTTCCTTTGCAGGGCATCTGCCTGACCCAGGGATCAAACCCACATCTCCCGCCATGGCTTCTTTACCACTGAGCCACCTGGGAAGCTCCCTATAAATGTGCTGGAGTAGTTTAATTTTTACCAAACACTAAAGTAGAGACAAAGATATTGTAGAAAATAGATTGTTGCTACAGCTAGTACCACAGTAAGAAAGCTTTAAATATTTATGGTTAGCTGCTATACAAAAGTTCAAATGTGTTATACAAAGATCAGTTTGATGATATTAGTGTGTAGGGAATTTTAAAAGCCGAAGACCACATCTAGTTTGAAATATTTACAGAAATATATATGGCTGATTTTTATTTATTTATTTTTTGTACTGGAAAATTGACTTACGTGGTATTGGGTCTTACTCTGGTGATGTATTTACTGATGGTGAAATCTGTTTCCACATACTTTCCAGTGACATCTCATGGCTATGGCGGGTTTAACTTTATTCTATGGATCTCATCTAAGACTGAATTTGATTAGAATTTTAAAACCAGGAGTTTCTGATAGATAGTTATCATTCAGCAGAAATAGAAGTCTTCCAGGACCTGATTATGACTGCTGAAAGCTTAGAAATTACACTGGCAGTTTGGTCTGAACAATGTTCTGGAATGGGACCACAGGCTTGGTGGTATATTAAAGCCAGACATTAGATGCACAAGGGAGAAGATTAACTCATTTTTTAGCACACCTCTCTATTTTCCTAATCATAATTAGCTTTTATTCGTTTAGGCTTCCTTTGTGGCTCAGCTGGTAAAAGAATCCGCCTGCAATGTGGGAGACCTGAGTTCGATCCCAGGGTTGTGAAGATCCCCCGGAGAAGGGAAAGGCTACCCACTCCAGTATTCTGGCCTGGAGAATTCCATAGACTGTATAGACCACGGGGTCACAAAGAGTCAGACGCAACTTAGTGACTTTCACTTTCACTTTTATTCATTTACATTTGATTTGCTGTTGCAGAATATTATGGATCTGCCTTTAGAAAGAAAAAAAAGTAAAGCTATGTTACCAAAATTTCTCCTTTCCAAATAGTTACTTCAGTATTTAAACCATTGGCATTTATGCATTGACTCAGGGGATGTTTTTGATAATTTGCAAGTGTGCATTTTTACAAACCAAATAAAAACTTGAATAATCATTTCATTTTGTTTTGCAGAACCCCAGCTGAAAGGAATTGTGACAAGGTTATTCAGCCAGCAGGGATATTTCCTGCAGATGCACCCAGATGGTACCATCGATGGGACCAAGGATGAAAACAGCGACTACAGTAAGGAACATTAGCTTCGTGCTATCCAATTACAATCAGATGTATGGCTTAGTGTCTCTTAGACTTAAAGCACGGCCAGGCTGCCTTTGGAGCTGTTCAACTACTAGTAAGCTAGTTGTCTTCTCCTTTGTCCTTTTTGGTATGATTCCTATAGCAAAGAGACAGTAACGGATAGAGCTTATGTACTCAATAAGAAGGTAGGAGGCTTGAAAGAGTTCTGACTGCTCAGTGGACAAGAATTTCCTCTCATTCCATTGTTTGTAGTCAGGGTGATGTTAAGTATTCACGGAAACAAGGCATACCTTCCAGCGCAAGGTAGTGTTTTAATCCTAGAACCAGATAGTAAAAATACAATAATAAGTCTAAGAACATCATTTCTGGAAGACAAAAATTACTTCTCAAAGTAAATATTGAATATATACATTTGGATATTACATGTTATTTTATCTTGACTGAGGCCAAATTTATTGATTTAAAAAGAAAACTATATTAAAATATTATATTTTGCAGTTTATATGATAATAAGATGATAGATACCAGTAGAACTGCAATTTTGTTTACAATTTTTTGAAATGAAATGCAAGTATTAAAAGATTATTGATGACATCTCTGGAAATAATGTTTAACTAATTTAACTATAGGGCTGACAAGTTTGATAATTACCAGATCATCAAGGTCTGACAGAGTGTATTTGCATTTCAGAAGCATTTTTATTATAAACCTCAGAGTCAGGAATGACCGCTCTCACCATAGCTTCCGGTTTCTGCATAATCATATATCGGTACCTGGGGAGGAAATTCCTATCATTCTAAAATTATGTACAGCATTATATTGTTTCCCATAGTTTGTCTGTATTCACTGCTAGGTCTTTATTACCGGACACTGGTCGCATAGTAAATGCTCAGTAAATCTATACCCAATTGAGTTGTCTTCCGATAGATGTGATTTTTTGGTCAGACTTTCTTTCTTTCTTTTACTTGTGGTCAGATTGACATTCTATCCAACTGAATAAGATAATCTAAAAGCTTGATATTTTATGGTGAAAGTGTTAGTTGCTCAGTCATGTCCAAATCTTTGCGACCCCATGGACTGAAGCCCACCAGGCTCCTCTGTTCATAGAATTCTCCAGGAAAGAATACTGGAGTGGGTAACCATTCCCTTCTCCAAGGCATCTTTCTAATCCAGGGATTGAAACCAGATCTCTTGCACTGTGGGTAGATTCTTTACCAGCTGAGCCACCAGGGAAAAATACAGATCTGAGGAAAGTTCTATGATTCCTAGCGTGTGAAAATGCTCCTATCCACCCCTTCTAAATTATTCTTTGTTTACTTAATGTTACATGTTACAAAATATGAATTACAATAAAGAAAAGATCTTATTATAGAGAACTTCAGCCCATTTTCTGCTGAGGAGTTGATTCGCTTATTGTTATCTCCCATTGTTGGTTGTGTTTGTGGAAATGCATTCTTTAAATGATTTAAGGGTTTTCCTGAGTTCAGATGAATAAGGATGCTTTCCTCTCCATGTATAATTTCCATTTATTGCATCTGAACTGGAATGAAAATTTAGTGAAGCTACAAGTATAGATGGAAAGAATCAAGGATGTTATTTAGCTGTGTCACCCCCTGCTCTCTCTGAGGTATCCCTTGATCTGGTTTCTTTTTCTATAAGATGAGGTGGTTGGAGATGAAAGCATTAATATCCTCTGTCAGCACCAGCCACCCAACTTAAAAAAAAGATTGAAAAATTATAAATTTATGAAGATAGATTCAAGTGAGCCAAATAGCCATACTCAGTTTAATAGGACCAACTGTAACCCAGACAGCGGTCCTGTGAACGCATGACATTTATCATAGAGCAGTGGCAGAGAGGTGAAAGTGTGGAGTCCACTAACAGAAACACTTCAACGTTTTTAGAAAAATAGTTGAAAGTGCTTTCCCTCAAAATGCTGGGTCAATGGCTAATGTAGATCTACAACCACATGTAAATATATACATTTATACACAAACATATGTGTGTGTGTATATATATATATTTATAGGCATAATGGCATTATGCATGACACACACACTGAGGGTACTACGTTTGGTCACATACTTTTAGAAACTAAGTTCACAAATTTAAAATATCTTATATTTTATTAAAATAAACTACTGCATGAATTTATTGACAGGTTGGTATTAAAAGGAGTTTAAATATACAAAATAATAAGACAATAAATTCATTTGGATACCCAACCCTTGGCTTAACATTTAGTTAAAAACATCATTACATCTGAAGCCCCAGTATGCTCTTTTGAAATGGTGGAGTCCTGCTTTTCCCCTTCAGTACCAGGTATAACAACTATCCTGAATTTGACTTTTTTTTTTAAATTTTCATGCAGGTTTACAAGTACATTTTTCATATATACATGATGTATATATTGTATACATCATTCATGATATTGTTTTGCGTGGTTTTAAACTTTTTTAAGAGGAACATTACCATATATAATTTTACGTATTTTTCCCCCAATATCATGGTCATCCAATGCATATATGTTGATATATTTGCTTTATATCATTCATTTTCACTTTTATAAAGTATCCCATTGCATGAACATACCAAAATACATTTATCCATTCTCTTTTTGATGGATAATAAGCATTTATATTTTAAGGCAATTACAAACAGTGCTGCTAAAATATATCTTGTAGATGTTGAAGAAGCCTCCTTGACCATCCTTAATAAAATTAAACATTTCAACCTTTACCTTTCTGTTCTGCTACCCCCATTTTTTTTCTATTTAGAGCTCCTATGATGACCTAAAATGTATATTGTTGCTGTTAATTTTTTATCTTCTTCCCAGGAGAATATAATTTTCCCGAGTGAAGAGATTTTATTTTGATCTAGAATCTAGAATGATCATTAATACATAGTAAGCACTCAACAAAAGATGAAACAAATGAATTAATGTGTCCTTATGCATATGTGTAAAAGTTTATGTAGATCATTGTCTGTCCACTGAAGTATTTTTTAATATTTCCTTTTGAAATAATGTTAGACTTTAGAGAAATTACAGAATAACATAGGAAATTCCAGTGTACACTTCACCCAGCTTCCCTGATGGGCACCACTTTATGTAACAACACTACAATTATCAAATCCAGGAAATTAACATTGGTAAATACTATTAATTGAGCTATAGACTTAATCCAATTTTGTCAGTTTTTCAACTAATGTATTTTTTTCTTGATACCACCCCCCCATATTTTAATTAAAAATTTCCAGTGAAAACTAGTTACTTTTATTTTTACCTTTTCTGAGTATGGATTGAGGTAAAAATATCAGACAAGGCTTTAAAATTGTAGTCATGTTTTTTAATAGGAAATTATAAACCTCTAAGCTGTTAAAATGCATTTTCTTTCTCTGTTTTGTGTGGGCAGGAGTAAAAGCATTTGATTATTTGAAAAAAAATCTTGTTACTATGAGCATCTGTCAGAAGTGTGATGTTTGGTTCAGTAGACACCATTGGGTCCAGCCAACCTTGCCATAGCATCTTGGATTGAATTAATAGGACACCTGATCTTTTGTTCATGAGGAAAAGACTAATTACATGTAATTGAGTACAAAGCCAAATGGGTTTGTCAGCAGCAACAGATAAAAATCTCTGCAAATGTAATGATAATAAAAGATGCAGAACAGTGTTACGCTGGCACAAAAAAATGACAATTGTGGTTGGGAGAATATTAATAGGAATATTTTACATAAAATTAGAAAGGCAATTATTCTGCTCCACTGGTTACCATAGGAGAAGATACATTTGAAGAGGGCAAACATGCTGGGGTGAAAACAATTAAAATATTATAACCAAATGCATTGTTCCCTTTGTTCTCTGAACAAAAATATTCAGGGCCACTTGACTATGGCATGAGCTGCCTGATAAATGAGTACAATGGTGAAACCAGACATAGTCGAGCAGATGCTGTATTAGTACTTGTAGAGGATTTATGGGAAAAAAAAAAAAACTCCTTTGGTGTGGGAGGGAAGAACATGGTGATGGTTGCGACAGTTTCAGAGCTCACTGACTTTTAAGGTCTCCTTCAGTCTTGAGATTCATTTAAAAATTATTTTGAATAGATAAATATATGGTAAAAAATTATAAAAGCACATAAAAGGATATACAGCTGAAAAAGAGTAAAACAGTGCTTAACAAGCACGAGCTGGATTGGCACTACCAGCAGGTCTTGGTGTGCTTCTGTTGAATATAAACAGTTTTATAGGACACCAGATCAGAAAAGGCCATCGTGACCGTGATGGATCAGGATGAAAATGAGACCACTCTGTAATCTGAATGAAGACAAAAACAAGAAAGTTGTCCAGACTACAAAATGATCAAATATTGCTCTACCCTGGCTTATATGGGTGGCTACAGCTTTATTACCAGGAACAGAAGTTACAGTGTTCTTCTTGCCATCCTTAATTCTTATTCTCATCCTTGCCATTCTTAATAATAATTAAGAATTATTAAGATATCCAATTATAGAACTATACCTACATCCATAGAGCATTCAACCCAGAATAAATCTGCTTTCTTTTTTTTTTTCTCCTTAAAAATCACTTGAGACCAAATCTGGAAGTCCTTGCTTACACCATTCTAACTAAAACACCTCAGTTCTGCCATGGTGTGTATTTTTCTTCCTTACTGAGGGTCAATAAACCCAACTTTGTTCAACCACAGATGTGTGGATGTATTTCTTTGGCTAGAATGCATTAACACAGTCAAAAGAGATTTCCTGTGCTTCTCCTCTCTGCCACTTGGCCACATTTCTTGGTATCCTTTCAGATGCAGTCTGTGCATTAAAAACATACACAATATTATACATTTATATGTATTAATATATCTATATCTGTCTATTATCTACCAGGGCTTCCCTGGTAGCTCAATTGGTAAAAAATCTTCCTGCAGAGCCGGAGACCCGCGTTCGATACCTGGGTTGGGAAGATCCTCTGGAAAAGGAAATGGCAACCAAGTCTAGTATTCTTGCCTGGAAAATCCTAGGGACAGAGGAGCCTTGTGGGCTACAGTCCATGGGATCGCAAGAGTTGGACATGACCGAGTGACTAAACCACTACCATCATCTTGTTGAGTACTTTTTCTTAACTTAAAATGTTGTAGCTATAAGACTTTTTCCATATTAGGACATATTTAAATAGGATACTTTATTTAACCTAGTTTCCTTTTGAAGTATATTTTAGTTCTTTCTAATTTTGCTAATATAAACTGTGCTATGAACAATATCCATGTACAGAAGTCATTTTGTATGTGTGCAAGCATATTTGGATAGATACTTAAAAGAGATATTGCTTGGTCAAGGTTTTATGCTTTATATCTTTGAAAAATACCTATTCACTCTCCATCATACAAATTTACACTGAGGGTGGCTGTTTCCTTATTAGTCAACAAAGTGTGTTATCAAACTTTTGGTTCTTTGTTATCTAAAATCATAAACTTTGTTTTCTTATTATATGTTAGGTTGAACACTTGTTCATATATTCTACCAGCCATCTGCAGTTCTTTTTATATGAAATGTTTGTTTATATTTATTTATATTAATGTCTATTTAATCATTTGCAGGAAATCTATATTTTAAAAATCTGCTCATTGTTATGTGAGTTGCAAATGCCTTCACTCATTTTGTTATCTCTAATTTTTTTTGCCATGCTTTATTTTACTTTATTTTAAATAAGCATTTATGCCCTCAACTTTTCTACTTAGAAAGCTTTCATTCATTCCAAGATTATTAAAAAAAAAAAAGAAAAAATCCTCCCATGTATTAGTAAGGAATTGTTTGATTTTTATACTTTATGTTTAATTAATCTAGAATTTTATTTAACTTTTGATTCTAGGCCTCTAATATTTTGTGTTCCTAGTTCGGAGAAGGCAATGGCAAGCCACTCCAGTACTCTTGCCTAGAAAATCCCATGGATGGAGGAGCCTGGTAGGCTGCAGTCCGTGGGGTCGCTAAGGGTCGGACACGACTGAGCGACTTCACTTTCACTTTTCACTTTCACACATTGGAGAAGGAAATGGCAACCCACTCCAGTGTTCTTGCCTGGAGAATCCCAGGGATGGGGGAGCCTGGTGGGCTTCCGTCTATGGGGTCACACAGAGTCGGACACGACTGAAGTGACTTAGCAGCAGCAGCAGCAGCTACTAGTTACAAGTACAATTTCTTTAGATTTGATGAATGTATTAAGTTCTCTATGATTTCAGCATAAAAAATATACTTCAAAAAGTTCTGTATCTGAGTTTTATGAATCTAATTGGAAATTTAAAAATTTACTCATCCAGCTATGTTTTCTGTACAATACTAAACATATGATGTTTTGATACCACCAATCATAAGTATATAGACACAGCCAAAGCCAACAGAAGCTCTGTATTGCTAAACGATGAACAAAAACATGATCCAAATGGTTAGTTGAGGAAAATCATTAAGGACATAAGGGATTCTGCAAAGAATTGTAAAGATATTCTGTCTTCTTAACAAGGGACCTTTCTGGACATCGACATCGCTTTCACCTACTTAAACATATACATTATAGTAGTCATGGGAGATCAAAAGCTGTGCCATATCCAATTATAGGGATATTATTTTCTTCTAGTGTCGTGTGTACTTTAAGAATATATCACAATTTGTATGTGTGAAATCACACCTACAAGTCGGATGAAAAGAAAAAGAAATGCGTGTGTTATCCTGCTGATTTTCTTTAAGCAAGGTTATTTATATAATTCTGAGCAACACTTTGTAATGTACATGTAATGTTGTTACTCTTATAGTGGCATGCCTTTTCAAGAGCAAAATTAATATTCAGTCTTAGCTTATGAATGCAGTTACCTCACTTGATTTTTTTTTAAATAAAGAAATAATATTGCCTTTCGGCTTTCATAGCTAGAAAAAAAGTGATGGATGTTTGTTAGAAATTTGTTTTTGTTGAATGTGTTTCAATTTTAAAGACTGCTCCTTCAAATAATATTTGTGGAAAGCTTGAACAAGAACCAATTCTTTTTTTTTTTTAACCTTGGCATTGTACCATTTTATGTATTTCCTTTTGATCCTAAGACTTTTACCCTCTGGTTAGTAAAGTAAAACATGATCCATTTGAGATTATCCTTTTCCTAGCTGCTCTATGACTATTTGTGTCATATTTATATAGACAGTATATATAGTGGTTAAAGAATCTTATGGGAGCTACGTCACCAAGTGTATTCCTAGAACTAAGGACTCATATTATCTTTAGTCTTCTCCTAGCACTGTGAGGTGAATGGCGCGTTGGTCTTCAGCAAGTCACATAAACTTTCTCGGATTTATGCAATCTCTGATTTTACAAAATGAGAGGAAGAGAGAATCTGTAAGCTTTTTATAGTCTTTCCTTTAATTCTCATATAGAAGTAAATGTGTGCTCAGAAAAACTGATCGACAGATTCCACTTCCATAAATACCATTTGTTCTGAAAGGTATGTTACTGGCAGGAAATCTTCAGTTTGCAAATTCCTATGTGATATTCTCAAGGTGTATATAAAGATCTGGGGAGTTATACACATAAGTAATAGAGCCAGAACTGAATCCAGGCTGACTTGAGATTCTGTGACTTGGAGTTAGTTATTTAACCTAAATCTTGATTCCCTCATTTATTTGGGCTTCCCTGGTGGCTCAGAAGGTAAAGAATCCATCTGCAATGTGGGAGACCAGGGTTTGATCCCTGGGTTGGGAAGATCCCTTGGAAAAGGGAATGCCTACCCACTCCAGTATTCTGGCCTGACGAATTCCATGGCCCGAGGAGCCTGGAAGGCTATAGTGCATGTTGTTGCAAGTGGGGATAATAATAGTACGTAGATCATAGAATTGTTGTGTAGATTAAATGGGTGATTCATGAAAAGTGCCTAAAATAATGCCCAAAGCCTGGTTAAATGTGGTCCATTGTTGTTGTTATTATTCTCCCCAGTAGGGGCCCGAGTCCTTGTTTGCCAGGAGCTTACAGACAGGGACCATTTAACAGAAGCAGAGTTCTTAATCTGGAGAAGGAAATGGCAACCCACTCCAGTACTCTTGCCTGGAAAATCCCATGGATGGAAGAGCCTGGTAGGCTACAGTCCGTGGGGTCGCAAAGAGTCGGACACGACTGAGTGACTTCACCTTACCTTACCTTACCTTACCTTAGAGTTCTTAATGGTGGTAGCTGTTGTGATGTGAAAGAACTCAGTGCTTACGCTGAAGAGTCTGGAAAGTACTCTAAATTAGTGGTTCCTAAAGTGTGCACTCCCTGGACCTCCAACACCAGCATCATCTGGAAATTTGTTTGTTGTTGTTGTTCAATTAAAGATCATGGCATCTGGTCCCATCACTTCATGGGAAACAGATGGGGAAAAAGTGGAAACAGTGTCAGACTTTATTTTTCTGGGCTCCAAAATCACTGCAGATGCTGATTGCAGCCATGAAATTAAAAGACGCTTACTCCTTGGAAGGAAAGTTATGACCAACTTAGATAGCATATTAAAAAGCAGAGACATTACTTTGCCAACAAAGGGCCATCTAGTCAAGGCTATGGTTTTTCCAGTGGTCATGTATGGATGTGAGAGTTGGACTGTGAAGAAAGCTGATCGCCGAAGAATTGATGCTTTTGAACTGTGGTGCTGGAGAAGACTCTTGAGAGTCCCTTGGACTGCAAGGAGATCCAACCAGTCCATTCTAAAGGAGATCAGTCCTGGGTGTTCATTGGAAGGACTGATGCTAAAGCTGAAACTGCAATATTTTGGCCACCTCATGCGATGAGTTGACTCACTGAAAAAGACTCTGATGCTGGGAGGGATTGGGGGCAGGAGGAGAAGGGGACGACAGAGCATGAGATGGCTGGATGGCATCACCGACTTGGAGGACATGAGTTTGAGTGAACTCCAGGAGTTGATGATAGACAGGGAGGCCTGGCGTGCTGTGATTCATGGGGTTGCAAAGAGTCGGACACGACTGAGCAACTGAAATGAACTGAACTGAACTGAAAGTGTGCACTACCTGGACCTCCAACACCAGCATCATCTGGAAACTTGTTTGTTCTTGTTGTTCAGTTGCTCAGTTGTGTCCAACTTTGCGACCCCATGGACTGTAGCACTCCAGGCTTCCCTGTCCTTCGCCATCTCCCGGAGCTTGCTCAGACTCATGTCCATTGAGCCGGTGATGCCATCCAGCCATCTTGCACTCTGTTATCCCCTTCTCCTCCTGCCTTCAATCTTTCCCAGCATCAGGGTCTTTTCTAAAGGAGTCGGCTCTTTGCATCAGGTGGCCAAAGTATTGAAGCTTCAGCTTCAGCATTAGTTCTTCCAATGAATATTCAGGATTGATTTTCTTGAGACTCATGGTGCTAAGTCGCTTTAGTCATGTCTGGCATTTTGTGACTCACGGTAGATGTTGTGAATCAGAACCTCAGTGCTGGGGCTCAGCAGTGTGTGTTTTGACAAACTTTCCAGATGATTCTGATGCACTGCAGGAGGTATGAAGGGGTACTCTCCTCTGCATCCTGGATGTGAAGTATTCACATTTGCAAATGAAGCAGTCTCTGCCTTGGAACTGTTACACCTAGTTCTATGGGAACCTAATTCCTAATGTAATAGGGAAAGCACGGCTCTGCAGGTAGATTGAAAAGCATACTGAAATTCAGACTTTCTAGTATCTCAAATGTGTGGAATCTGTTTCATTTTTATTTCATTTCCTGGAGAGTCAGAGCTCAGTTCTAGACAGGTTATGTGATCAAACTTAGGTTGGGGAATAATTTTAAAAATTCACGAATAGTAATATTTGGTTGCTCAGTTGTGTTCAGCTCTTCTCTGAACCCAGTGAGTATAGTCTGCCAGCCTCCTGTGTCCATGGGATTTCCCAGGCAAGCATACTGGAATGGGTTGCCATTTCCTTCTCCAGGGAATCTTCCTGACCCAGGGATCGAACCTGAGTCTCTTGAGTCTCCTGCATTAGCAGGTGGATTCTTTACCACTAGTGCCACCTGGGAAGCCAACAAATGATAAGTAAACATATATTACATAGTTTTATGTCTCAGAGCTTTTACACATGCTAATTCCTTTTGCTTGGAATGACTTCACAAATCTTATCCACCTGGTTAATCACTCTTACCCTTCAGAACTCTTGAAAACTCTTATCTCTTTTGTCACTATGAAGATTTCTCTAGCCATCCCTCAATTGCCAACCTCACACAAAACCCCACAGTAATTACTCTCTTCACGCTATTGTGTTTGAACCTTGTGTATGCATTTTCAGTTGCAGAAACATTATACGACAGTACATCATACTTTACATTGCAGTTCCTTATCTGCATTTGTATAGATAAAGAATAAAATCCTTATTTGCCCTTCTGTTTAGAATAGAGATGATATTTTCCAAGATCCCTTAAAGGAGGGCTATGCAGATGTGTTTCATTTAGTTGGCACACTTCAAGAAAAAAATGAGTGTATCCAAGCAATGAATGCATCTAGTTCCCCCTACATTTCCTACTACCTGCCTGGTCCTAAAGACGTTTCCTTTTTATTGGAGCATAGTTGCTTTACAATGTTTTTAGTTTCTACTGTACAGCAAAGTGAATCAGATAGATATATATCTCCCCTCTTTTTTTTATTTCTTTTCCATTTATGTCACAAGAGAGCCCTGAGTTCTCTGTGTTTTACAGTAGGTTCTCATTAGTTATCTATTTTATATTCATAGCATCAATAGTATATATATGTCAATCCTCATCTCCCAGTTCATCCCACCCCTTTTCTGCCTGGATATCCATGTTTGTTCTCTGTGTCTGTCTGTCTCTATTTCTGCTTTGCAAATGTGTGCTAAGTTGTGTCAGTCATGTCTGACTCTTTGTGACCCTATGGTCTGTAGCCCTCCAGGCTCCTCTGTCCATGGAGATTCTCCAGGCAAGAATACTGGAGTGGATTGCCATGTTCTTCTCCAGAGGATCTTCCTGACCCAGGGATCGAACCCTTTTCTCCTATGGCTCCTGCATAGAAAGTGGATTCTTTACCCCTGAGTCACCGGGGAAGCCCAAGATTGTCTAAATCTTATATAGATAGTTTTTTCACATTCTGCCTATATATGTTAATAGATTTGTTTTTCTCTTTCTGATTCCTGAAGACTTTTGAATTTGGGATACCTGTAGTTCTTGCTCAATGTTTGTGAAATCAAAACCAAACAAAAACATGTAAAAACTCAAAGAGTTTTACCACTTAAATATCACCAATTGTAAGGCAGAGTAGCTTGGGCTTTCATTCAGATAACCTGTTTCCAGTCCAAGTCCTATCCTTAATTATATGTATGATCTTGTTTCAGTCATGTAAGCTCTCTGTTCCTTGGATTTCTAGTCTGTAAAAAGAGGTTTGGGGAAAGGTCATCTCCAGTGTTGTTAACAAATCTGAAACTTAGAAAGCCTATAAATTGGCAATGATTTCTATTTTTATTTTTCAAAAACTTGAAACTTTCCTTTTTACATTATAAAAAGGGGCAAAATTGTGAGAGCAGATAGTGCAATAATTTTTGCATTGAATTTAAAAACAATAGTAAATTTACCTTCAAAATGTATGCAGAATTTGACCACCTCTCTGTACAGTCAAAGCTATGATTTTTCCAGTAGTCATGTACAGATGTGAGTTGGACCATAAAGAAGATTGAATGCCGAAGAATTGATGGCTTTCGAATTGTGGTGCTAGATAAGACTCTTAAGAGTCCCTTGGACTGCAAGGAAATCAAACCAGTCAATCATAAAGAAAGTCAACCTGGAATATTCATTGGAAGGATTGAGGCTGAAGCTGAAGCTCCAGTATTTTGGCCGCCTGATGCTAAGAGCCAACTCATTGGAAAAGCCCCTAATGCTGAGGAAGATTGAGGGCAGGAGAAGAAGGTGGTAACAGAGGATGAGATGGTTGGATAGCATCACCAGCTCGACGAACATGAGTTTGAGTAAATTACAGGAGATAGTGAAGGACAGGGAAGCCTGATGTGCTGCTGTCCATGGGGTCACAACGAGTCAGACACGATTGAGTGACTGAACAACAGCATCGCTCTTGTCACTACCTAGTCCACACTACTCTCATCTTTGGTCTATTGCAATATCTTCCTAAATAATCTTGTACTTAAGGCTTTCCCTCTTAGTATCCACACAGCAGTGAGGGTGACCTAGTTAAAATGGGTCAGGTAAACTGACTTTTCTGTTCAATCTCTTTCATTACACATAATTAAGGGTAAAAGACAAATTCATCCCATGACCAGTAAGGTTTTCCATAATCCTACCCATTACCTCCTGACTATTCTCTTTCCTCTTTCTTTTGGCTGTTCTTTTAACATACCGATCATGCTCCTTCCTTTCCCCATCATCTAAAATGTTCTTCCTCCAAATATCTAAATAGCACACTCCCTCATCATCTTCATTCCCTTACTCAAAAGTGGGAGGGATAGTTAGAGGTAGTTAGGGAGTTTGGGATGGACATGTACGCTCTGCTATCTTTAAAATGGATAACTGACAAGGACCCACTGTATAGCACAGGGAACTGTCCTCAGTGTTATATGGCAATCTAATTGGGAAAAGAATTTGAAATATAATAGACACAAATATATGTTCAACTGAATCATTTTGTTGTACATCTGAAACTAACACAACATTGTTAATCAACTATATTCCAATAAAAAAAGTGAAGGCTTTTGCCATGGCAGTAGTCTTTTCTGTTTGATTTATATATGTTTCAATCCCTATCTTCAACACTTTATCTCCTTTGGCAACTTTATTTATTTTTTCCCACTATTTACCACTATGTAATATACTTATTTTATTATGTCCCTACTTTACTAAAATGTTCCCCATATACACCACACATTTCCCTCATTCATAATTTTGCTTATGTTATTTTCTCCAGTAATTATGTTATCCTCTAAAAATAATACCAACTGCCTTTTGTCTTTGATAATTTTTTCTGATGTTTTTAACTGGTTAAGTCTTGCTTTTTCTTCTGCATACACTATACATCTCAAGATATTTATGTAGTTTAATCTGTATTGATGCATCTACTTTCTTTAAGTTATAAGTTCCTTGAGGGCACTGACTATGTCTGACTTATTTATGTGTTGGCGTTTAACAGGGAGGCCTGGCGTGCTGTGCTTCATGGGGTCGCAAAGAGTTGGACATGACTGAGCGACTGAACTGAACTGAACTGACAATAGATAAGAATAGTAACAAATTCATAGTAATTAATTCATAGTAACAGATGTATCATCAGACTCCCATATAAATTTAAAGGCATAATTAGAATATAAGCTCCACAAGGGCAAGGAGAGTGGTTTGCCTTTTGTATTGTATCCCCAATACCTAGAACAGTGCTTGGCTCATAGTAGGTTTCCAGTATTTGTTGAATAGATGAATAAAAGTGAGTTTTCAGAATGGCCTCATCAAAAATGAATAGGATTTTGTCAAACAACACCTAGCCTAAAGGTTTAATGCAAATTAAGTCACATTTGCATCTTCATATCTTTTCGAGAATGAGAGACAGTTTAAGAGATTTCAAAAGATGGATAAGGAAGTCATTTTCCATTATGAAACTAGAAAGAAAATTGAATATGTATGCTTAGTCTGGAAAAGTGAACTCTATAGAAATAATAGTAAAAGAGGACACTGTTGTGCAGTTTTAAATATATCTTCAAAGTGTTATGTGAATATACATTCATGGTGATAATTACAGAGGCATCATTTTCTGAAAGTATGTAAATGGTACATTTACCCAGAAGAGAGGGAGCCATTGCTTTTATTATTCAACTAGGACCAGCAGCTAAATTTAAGCTTATGCTGCAGGAAAAAGAAAATATCCATTCAGGTGCTTTAAGGGTAAGAAAGAAAGGCACCCAGGGAGTTCTTGAAGTAGTGGAAAGGGATATTAGAGTTCTGATGAATTAGAAATTATTAAAATTTCTCCAAAATTGCCTGATGCTGAGGCTCTAAGAATTGAGTTGATTTGCTCAAGATAGAGTGAGGATAATTCAGTTCTGTAATATCCATAACCTGTGTTCCTTTCTCTATATAAATTATTGCTTGAGAGATTATGCAAATTTAGCTACATTCTCAAACTGAATAGATTTTAACAAATGGAATTAGGATTTTTTAAAATGTGGCTGGTTCAATTATGCATTCAGTCTGTGGCCACCAACTGAATAAGGGATAAATCAAAACTTAATTCTAATGTGGGTCAATATTTTCCAGATCATACTACCTTAAAATACAAAAGAAGAACTACATATTTTAAGTGAGGGATTTGAAAAATAAAATGGTCATTAGTGTGCCAAACAGTATTTCTTAATGTATGAGTTTGGGCCACAATAGATACTAATAGGTAACATTTACCCAGTACTTTCTAAAGTGTCTAGTACAGGTATACAAATTTTATAATTTTTACTCATTTAAGTATTATATCAATCCTATAAAACAGGGGCTGTAATTATTCCTACTTTGAAAATGAGTAAACTGAGGCAAAGGAAGTTGGAATAATTAATCCGTGGTCATACAAATAAATAAATTAATTAATAAATTAATCACATGAATATTAAATGGTAGACTTAGGATTTGACCTCAGTGAATTTAGTTCAATGAAACATAACTCAATGAAACTATGAGCCATGCTGTGTAGAGCCACTCAAGATAGACGAGGCATGGTGGAGAGTTCTGACAAAACGTGATCCATTGGAGAAAAGACTGTCAAAACACTTCAGTATTCTTGCCTTGAGAACCCCATGAACAGCATGAAAAGGCAAAAAGATATGACACTGAAAGATGAACTCCCCAGTCGGTAGGTGCCCAATATGCTACTGGAGATCAGTGGAGAAATAACTCCAGAAAGAGTGAAGAGACGGAGCCAAAGCAACAACAGCACTCAGTTGTGGATGTGATGGTTGATGGAAGTAAAGTCTGATGCTGTAAAGAGCAATATTACATAGGAACCTGCAATATCAGGTCCATGAATCAAGGCAAATTAAGTTCAGTTCAGTTCTGTCACTCAGTCGTGTCCAACTCTTGGCGACCCCATGGACTACAGCACACCAGGCCTCCCTGTCCATCGCCAACTCCTGGAGTTTATTCAGACACATGTCCTTTGAGTCGATGATGGCATTCAACCATCTCATCCTCTGTGGTACCCTTCTCCTCCTGCCTTCAATCTTTCCCAGCATCAAGGTCTTTTCCAGTGAGTCAGTTCTTTGCATCAGGTGGCCAAAGTATTGGAGTTTCAGCTTCAGCATCAGAAATTCCAATTAATATTGAGGACTGATCTCCTTTAAGATGAACTGGTTGGATCTCCTTGCACTCCAAAGGACTCTCAAGAGTCTTCTCTAACACCATAGTTCAAAAGCATCATTTCTTCAGTGCTCAGCTTTCTTTACAGTCCAGCCCTCACAGCCATACATGACTACTAGAAAAACCAAAACCTTGACTAGACGGACCTTTTTTGGTAAAGTAATGTCTCTGGTTTTTAATATGCTGTCTAGGTTACCTGAAGTAACAGGCAAATTTTGCCTTGGAGTACAGAATGAATCTGGGCAAAGGCTAATAGAGTTTTGCCAAGAGAATGCACTGTTCATGACAAACACCCTCCTCCAACAACACAAGAGAAGACTCTACACATGGACATAACCAGGTGGTCAATACCAAAATCAAACTGATTATATTCTTTGCAGGCAAAGATGGAGAAGCTCTATACCATCAGCAAAAATAAGACTGGGACCTGACTGTGGTTCAGATCATGCCCTCCTAATTGCCAAATTCAAACTTAAATTGAAGAAAGTAGGGAAAGCCACTAGACCATTCAAGTATGACCTAAATCATATCCCTTTCGATTACACAGTGGAAGTCAGAAATAGATTTAAGGGACTAGATCTGATAGAGTGTCTGAAGAACTATGGACAGAGGTTCGTGACACTGTACAGGAGGCAATGATCAAGACCATCCCCAAGAAAAAGAAATGCA
Source organism: Moschus berezovskii (assembly GCF_049115385.1). Lineage (NCBI taxonomy): Eukaryota > Metazoa > Chordata > Mammalia > Artiodactyla > Moschidae > Moschus > Moschus berezovskii. The sequence continues at coordinate 96,868,487 of NC_142460.1, forward strand.
AAAAGGCAAAATGGTTGTCTGAGGAGGCCTTACAAATAGCTTAGAAAAGAAGAGAACCTAAAGGCAATGGAGAAAAGGAAAGAAATACACATTTGAATGCAGAGTTCCAAAGAATAGAAAGGAGAGATAAGAAAGCTTTCTTCAGCAATCAATGCAAAGAAATAGAGGAGAATGATAGAATGGCAAAGACTAGATATCTCTTCAAGAAAATTAGAGATACAAGGAAACATTTCATGCAAAGATGGGCACAATAAAGGACAGATGGTAGGGACCTAACAGAAGCAGAAGATATTAAGAAGAGGTGGCAAGAATACCCAGAAGAACTATAAAAAAAAGATCTTCACGACCCAGATAACCGCAATGGCATGACCAGTCACTAGAGCCAGACATCCTAGAGTGTGAAGTCAAGTGGGGCTTTAGGAAGCATCACTATGAACAAAGCTGGTGGAGGTGATGGAATTCCAGTTGAACTATTTCAAATCCTAAAAGATGATGTTGTGAAAGTGCTGCACTCACTGTGCCAGCAAATCGGGAAAACTCCTCAGTGGCCATAGGACTGGAAAAGGTCAGTTTTCATTCCAATCCCAAAGAAAGACAATGCCGAAGACAATGCTCAAACTACCGCACAATTGCACTCATCTCACATACTCGCAAAGTATGCTCAAAATTCTCCAAGCCAGGCTTCAACAGTCTGTGAACCATGAACTTCAAGATGTTCAAGCTGGATTTAGAAAAGGCAGATCAAATTGCCAACATTCACTGGATCATCATAAAAGCAACAGAGTTCCAGAAAACATCTTCTTCTGCTTTATTGACTATGCCAAAGCCTTTGAAAGTGTGGACCACAACAAACTGTTGAAAATTCTTAAAGAGATGGGAATACCAGATTATCTGACCTGGCTCCTGAGAAATCTGTATGCATGTCAAGAAGCAACAGTTAGAACTGAACATGGAACAACAGCCTGGTTCCAAATTGGGAAAGGAGTACATTGAGGCTGTATATGGCATCACCGACTTGATGGACATGTGTTTGAGTGAACTCCAGGATTTGGTGATGGACAGGGAGGCCTGGCGTGCTGTGATTCACGGGGTCGCAAAGAGTCGGACACGACTGAGCAACTGAACTGAACTGAACTGAGGCTGTATATTGTCACCCTGCTTATTTAACTTAAATGAAGTGGATATCATGAGAAATTCTGGGGTGGATGAAGCACAAGCTGGAATGAAGATTTCTGGGAGAAATATCAATAAACTCAGATATGCAGGTAACACCACCCTTATGGCAGAAAGTGAAGAAGAACTAAAGAGCCTCTTGATGTACGTGAAAGAGGAGAATGAAAAAGTTGGCTTAAAGCTCATAATTCAGAAAACTAAGATCATGGCATCCAGTCTCATCAGTCCAGTTCAGTCGCTCAGTCATGTCCGACTCTGCGACCCCATGAATCACAGCACGCCAGGCCTCCCTGTCCACCACCAACTCCCGGAGTACACTCAACCTCATGTCCACAGAGTTGGTGATGCCATCTGGCCATCTCATTCTCTGTCATCCCCTTCTCCTCCTGCCCCCAATCCCTCCCAGCATCATAGTCTTTTCCAGTGAGTCAACACTTCGCATGAGGTGGCCAAAGTATTGCAGTTTCAGCTTTAGCATCAGTCCTTCCAATGAACACCCAGGACTGATCTCTTTAGAATGGACTGGTTGGATCTCCCGCAGTCCAAGGAGATCTTCTCCAGCACCACAGGTCAAAAGCATCAATTCTTCAGTGCTCAGCTTTCTTCACAGTCCAACTCTCACATCCATACATGACCACGGGAAAAACCATAGCCTTGACTAGATGGACCTTTGTTGGCAAAGTAATGTCTCTGCTTTTTAATATGCTATCTAGGTTGGTCATAACTTTCCTCCCAAGGAGTAAGCATCTTTTAATTTCATGGCTGCAATCAGCATCCGCAGTGATTTTGGAGCCCAAAAAAATAAAGTCTGACATGTTTCCACTGTTTCCCCATCTATTTCCCATGAAGTGATGGGAGCAGATGCCATGATGTTTCTGAATGTTGAGCTTCAAGCCAACTTTTTCACTCTCCTCTTTCACTTTCATCAAGAGGCTTTTTAGTTCTTCTTCGCTTTCTGCCATAAGGGTGGTAACCTCATCTGAATATCTGAGGTTATTATATTTCTCCCGGCAATCTTGATTCCAGCCTGTATTTCTTCCAGCCCAGCGTTCCTCATGATGTCTGGTCCCATCACTTCATGGCAAATAAATGGGGAAACAATGGAAAGAGTGAGATACTTTTTTTTTTTTGATCCAAAATCACTGTAGAAGGTGACTACTGCCATGAAATTAAAAGGCGCTTGCTCCTTGGAAGAAAAGCTATGACCACCCTAGGCAGCATATTAAGAAGCAGAGACATTACCAACAAAGGTCCGTCTAGTCAAGTCTTTGGTTTTTCCAATAGTCATGTATGGATGTGAGAGTTGGACTATAAAGAAAGCTGAGCACTGAAGAATTGATGCTTTTGAACTGTGGTGTTGGAGAAGACTCTTGAGAGTCCCCTGGACTGCAAGGAGAGCCAACCAGTCAATCCTAAAGGAAATCAGTCCTGAATATTCATTGGAAGGACTGATGCTGAAGCTGAAACTCCATTACTTTGGCCACCTGATGTGAAGAACTGACTCATTGGAAAAGACCCTGATGCTGAGAAAGATAAAGGCAGGAGGAGAAGGGGACCACAGAGGATGAGATGGTTGGATGGCATCACCTATGTGAGGACATGAGTTTGAGTAAGCTCCAGGAGTTGGTGATCGACAGGGAAGCCTGGCCTGCTGCAGTTCATGGGGTTGCAAAGAGTTGGACACGACTGAGCGACTGAACTGAACTGCGCTAAATTTAGTTCCAGAGTTAATGCTTTTACCATTCTGTGTTGAATACCTATTTTCTCTTTCCTCTTTAATATTACCTAGTGCATAAAAAAATCATACCACTGCATTCTTCTCACAACACTTAAGAATAGTATTATGTAGGGAACATTACTTACTTATAAACTATTACAGTGTTTTGCAGGCTAAACTTTGAACTGGAGAGGATTTTCCTTCAATATGTTCAATGTGTTTAAACTACAAAGTAAGACCTTTTTTGAAATAGTAAACCTTTATACAATAATTTTAAAGATCTTAGATAATCTGGTTGTCTTTTAAATATATCTGCCTTGGGAAGTTTGAGGTGTGTAGGCTGTGTGTGTTTGTGTATGTATATATATTTCCATGTATTATTCAGTAGCCTAGATAGAATGGTATTGAGTAGGCATCCATCCAGGATGTAGTGAGGTTGCACTGAGTACATCTGCTTTCCCTGACACTGAGGCAGAATGTGGAGCACACACCCATGTCAAAATATGTCTGTCTAGTATTACTAAGCCCACTCCATAGTATTATAATTGAATTTTTAAATATATCCTAAAGAAAGCCGCTGTTTTTTTCCTCTTGCTTAGATATTGACAGAGTCATCATTTTTATTGTTATTTTTGTATGTTCCAGTGATCAGTCTGGAAGCAGTATGGTGTTGTGAATAGTCCATAGAGTTTCAGAGACATACAGTTAAGGATATTAATATGCATTTCTTCATTTTGCAGCTGCATAAACTTGGGCAGTTTGCTTAGCACTTTGATGCCATAGCTTCTCATCTACAAAATGGGAATTGTATGTGAAGACTTTTTGTATGTAATAGCAGATTTACCCTCTTAGAAGGAAGTGCTTTGGAAAATCTAAAGAGTAGACATTTGTATTACTTGAAGCTTGATGTAGAGTGATTTCAGGGAAAATACAGGATTTGAACAGAGCTTTGAGGAACTGTGTATAGCCTTTTTGAAACCTCATCTATAATTCCATTTTTATCTAGGTCCTGGACCTAGCCTTCCCATCTTTGGGGGAACTTGTTCAAAGTCTAATTTAGATTGGATGGTAGCTCAGTAGTAAAGAACCTGCCTGCCAGTGCAGGAGACGCAGGTTTGATCCCTGTGTCAGGAAGATCCCCTGGAGAAGGAAATGGCAACCCACTCCAGTATTACCTGGGAAATCCCATGGACAGAGGAGCCTGGTGGGCCACAGTCAATGGGGTCGCCAAAGAGTGGGACACGACTTAGCAACTGAACAACAAACCCCAGTGTACTTGAAATTTCCCTAGGGGATGTGGAGGTAGAATGAATCTAATTACATATTTGTTCTCAGTTTTTGGATTCTTCTGATAATCTGATCAGGGAAAGTCCTATTAAGATGCAAAGGAAGACAATTCACCCCCTGCCCCTTTTATCTCCAAGTCTTCTAGAACAATGGTCCAATTTTTTTTGCACATTTGAATCATCTGGATACATTTTACAAGCCCAGATCACTAAAATCAGGATCTTCTAGGATGGACCTAGGCATCAGTATTACTTTAAAATCATACAGATGATTCCAAAGTGCAGTCAAGTTTAGAAACTGATTTCTTCCAGAAAATTACTTTTTATACTTTAGTCCACATTAGAATCACCTAGAAGGCTTGTTAAACTACTGATTTGGAGGCCTTCATCCCAGAATGTGTGATTCAGTAAGTCTGGAAGAAGGGCCAGAGTGTTTGTATTTCTAACATGTTCACAAAACCAACTCTGAGAACCACCCTGTAGAACATACTACATACTAAGTCACTTCAGTCATGTCCAACTCTGTGCGACGCTATGGACAGAGCCCACCAAGCTCCTCTGTCCACAGGATTCTCTAGGCAAGAACACTGGAGTGGGTTGCCATGTCCTTCTCAAACTGCAAGTGCAGAATGATCATCTGGTGATCTTGTTAAATTGCAGATTTTGATTAAGCAAGTCTTAGATGGAGCCTGAGATTGTGCCTTTCTAATAAGCTATAGGAGATGCCCACACCTGCCCACTACTGACCACACCTACCTTTGGTCTATGGGTTGGTAAGATTTGGTACACAGTAGCATCACCTGATTTCAGTATTGACCATCTGGTGATGTCCGTGTGTAGAATAGTCTTTGGTGTTGTTTGAAGAGTGTGTTTGCTGTGACCAGTGCTTTTTCTTGGCAAAACTCTGTTAGCCTTTGTCCTGCTTCATTCTGTACTCCAAGGCCAAACTTTCTTGTTAATCCAGTATCTCTTGACTTCCTACTTTTGTATTCCAGTCCCCTGTGATGAAAAGGACATCTTTCTTTGGTGTTAATTCTGGAAGGTCTTGTAGGTCTTCATAGAACCATTCAACTTCAGCTTCTTTGGCATTACTTTGGCATTTGGTTGGGGCCTAGACTTGGATTATTGTGCTATTGGATTGTCTGCCTTGCAAATGAACAGAGATCAGTCTGTCGTTTTTGATATTGCACCCAAATACTGCATTTCAGACTCTTTTCTTGACTATAAGGGCTACTCCATTTCTTCTAAGGGATTCTTGCCCACAGTAGATGTAATGGTCATCTGAATTAATTTCGCCTATCCCAGTTCATTTTATTCACTGACTCCTAAACTGTCAATGTTCACTCTTGTCATCTCCTGTTTGACCACTTCCAATTTGCCTTGATTCGTGGACCTAACATTCCAGGTTCCTATGCAACACTGTTCTTTACAGCAATGGACTTTACTTCTATCACCAGTGACATCCACAGCTGGGCATTTTTTTTACTTTGGCTCAACCTTTTCATTCTTTTTGGAACTATTTCTCCACTTTCCTCCAGTAGCATATTGGACACCTACCAACCTGGGGAGTTCATTTTTCAATGTCATATCTTTTTGCCTTTTCATACTGTTCGTGGTGTTCTCAGGGCAAGAATACTGAAGTGTGTTGCCATTCCCTTCTCCAGTGGATCATGTTTTGTCAGATCACTGCAGATGGTGATTGCAGTCATGAAATTAAAAGACGCTTACTCCTTGGAAAAAAGGCTATGACCAACCTAGGCAGCATATTAAAAAACAGAGCCATTAGTTTGCCGACAAAGGTCCGCTTTGTCAAAGCTATGGTTTTTTCAGTAGTAATATATGGATGTGAGAGTTGGACAATAAAGAAACCTGAGTGCCAAAGACCTGATGCTTTTGAACTGTGGTGTTGGAGAAGGCTCTTGAGAGTCCCTTGGACAGCAAGGAGAGAAAACCAGTCAATCCTAAAGGAAACCAGTCCTGAATATTAATTGGAATGGCTGATGCTGAAGCTCTAATACGTTGGCCACCTGATGCAAACTGACCCATTGGAAAAGATCCTGATGCTGGGAAAGATTGAAGGCGGGAGGAGAAGGGAACGACAGAGGATGAGACGGTTGGATGGCATCACCGAGTCAATGGAAATGAGTTTGAGCAAACTCTGGGAGTTGGTGATGAATAGGAAAGCCTGGTGGGCTGCAGTCCATGGGGTCGCAAAGAGTCAGATACAAATGAGTGACTGAACTGAACTGAGCATCACCAGGGAGCTTGTTAGAACCACTTCAGACCTATTGAATATGAAATTGCTTTTTAACAGTGCTGCACATTGGAATCATCTGGAGAGTTTAAAAAATATTGATACCTAGTTTTAATCCTGAAAATTCCAACTGAAGATTTTTATTTAGTTGCCGTGGGTGTGGCCAGGGCATCAGAATTAAAGCAGCAACTCCTCAGAAGGTTGTAATAATGCAGCAAAAATTGTTGAGACAAAGTTATAAAATAAGATATTTGTTTTTAAGTACAGTGCAAATCAATCCTGGGTGTTCATTGGAAGGACTGATGCTAAAACTGAAACTCCAATACTTTGGCCACCTCATGCGATGAGTTGACTCACTGGAAAAGAGTCTGATGCTAGGAAGGATTGGGGGTTGGAGGAGAAGGGGATGACAGAGAATGAGATGGCTGGATGGCATCACCGACTCGGTGGACATGAGTTTGAGTGAACTCCGGGAGTTGGTGATGGACAGGAGGCCTGGCGTGCTGTGATTCATGGGGTCGCCAAGAGTCGGACACGACTGAGTGACTGAACTGAACTGAACTGAACAGTGCAAATCATCGCTGTCCTTTTATGGAATCTTCCATGATATTTTATTGTAAAAGGAGACCCTCAAGATGGAGATTGACCAATAAATAGGTCCTCCTGGGTCTTCTGCAACAGATACCAATAAATTCTCAAAATGTTTATTGTGGCCGAGCCTCAAACAGCTTCTTAAGACTCAGCTTCAGGCAACTACAGCAAAATGACTAGAGTGTCATGTATGCCTGCCAGGTACCTGTTTCATTTTCATTCATTAACTCCAACAAATTGAGGGCCAACTGGGTTCTAGTTGCTGGATTATAAAGGTGACTGCAGTGTAATATCTGCTTTCTAGCTGCTCCAAGGATATTAGAGGAAGTTGAACTTGTATGTAAAACAAAATTTAATATTGCAAGGTAGCACCAGTGCTGCCAAGTGTTTAGAACAATCACCAAATTCCAGAGATGGGTGATGTGGAGTCGTTCAGTCATGTCCGACTCTATCCTGCTAAGCTCCTCCATCCACGGGATTTTCCAGGCAAGAATACTGGATTGGGTTGCCATTTCCTTCTCTGGGCGATCTTCCCGACTCAAGGATTGAACCTAGGTCTTCCTCACTGCAGGCAGACTCTTTACTGTCTGAGCCACCAGGGAAGCCCAGAGATGGCGGTCATTCCCCAAAGCCATCATGCTGAGAGAAAGCAGATTTCAAACTGAATCTTGAAGAATGGGATGAAAATATTCAAGCTAAAATTAGAAGAACTGCATTTCAGATAAGGAAGCACAGAATCACCTAGTGGAGAAAGTTCCTGCCACATTGGAGAGAAATGAACTGACAAATTTGCATGAATTAGAGCTGACTCATTGAAAAAGACCCTGGTGCTGGGAACGATTGAAGGGAAAAGGAGAAGGGGGCGGCAGAGGATGAGATGCTTAGGTAGCATCACTAACTCAATGGGCATGAATTTGAGCGAACACAGGGAGTTAGCGGAGGACAGAGGAGTGTGGTGTGCTGCAGTTCATGACATTGCAAAGTCGGACATGAGTTAGCGACCAAACAACAACTAATTTGGATGAAGCAAAGAGATTATGAGAAAGTGTCAAAGGCACCATATTTTACAGTAACTGACACATAAGGGAGTTTAGAGCTTATATTTTATGACGTGGGGGACCAGTGAAAGTTCCTGAGCATTGCAGTAGAGTGAAATGCAGTGGGATTATCATGATGATGGACTGAAAGAGAGATTTTAAGTTAATGACAGAATCTTCTTATTTTTTACATTTTTCTCCTACATTTCTAAAAATATCTTACTGCATTTAGTTCTCTAGATCCACTTAATATTTTTAGGATGACTGTACATGTATTACATATATATTCATTGAGATCAGTACATATAACATTTGAGTGTAAATGTCAACAAAAATTAAGTGGAGTCGTGAATGTTTCCTTTGTGGCTTTTTCGCTGGGTTTCCACTCTTTATAATTACTCATCAATATTATGTGCATAAATTTTCAAAAGTGCTTTCTTGTTTTGGTAATTAATGATAATGAAATGGAAAGCTTTGGTTGAACATATCTAAACCATCTTAAGCAAGTTAACTTGTATTGTCTGTGTGTAATTTTAACTAAGAACTCAAGGTTTTGTATTTTCTGGGTGGGGCATTTCTGTTTGGCTGAAAAAATTCTCTTGAGCCTTCTAAATTTATTTATTATAATTTCATTTTTTCCTTCTCTTTATGTTTACATTGTGGTTATATTGTTATTCAGTTGCTCAGTCGTGTCCTACTCTTTGAGACCACATGCAGTGCAGCATGGAGAAGGCAATGGCACCCCACTCCAGTACTCTTGCCTGGAAAATCCCATGGACGGAGGAGCCTGGTAGGCTGCAGTCCATGGGTAGGCTGCAGTCCATGGGGTCGTGAAGAGTCAGACACGACTGAGCGACTTCACTTTCACTTTTCACTTTCATGCATTGGAGAAGGAAATGGCAACCCACTCCAGTGTTCTTGCCTGGAGAATCCCAGGGATGGGCAAGCCTGGGGTGGGCTGCTGTCTATGGGGTCACACAGAGTCAGACACAACTGAAGCCACTTAGCAGCAGCAGCAGCAGTGCAGCATGCCAGGTTTCCCTGTCCTTTACTATTACCTGGAGTTTTTCAAACTCACGTCCATTGAGTCATTGATGCCACCCAACCATCTACTAGAATTTCTTTTCTACTTCTTAAGAGAAACAGTATTATGTAGCCTTACAGCCCATAGCAGCTAAGCGCACACTGTAGCTCTTCCTTGGCTGACTTGATGACTCTGGCAAAACCATATTTTTGAGCTAAATTCAGTGCCCTCACATGTAAAGATGGAGGAAGAGTACACATGTAGAATTTTTTTTTTCTGTTTTAGACTTTCATTATCATCATGACAGGTATCCTGCCTGTCTTTTACACTGCTGCAGTGCCTAGAACACAGGTGATGAATTCATGAATAAACCTAACAGACCATGGTGTCAATTTTGGCAACATAGTGTTTGATAGCAGATTTGTGGAAGATACAAATCTAAAGCCTTCAAAACATGCAGAGATTTCTTTGAGGGTGTTTTTGCCCATTGATCTTATGGACTGACACCTGTTCTGTTCACCGAATTTTTCAAATGGAATGTGAGATAAATCTTCTGTACAAGACAAATAGGCTACAGCAGATGAGTGATGACAGACATTTGCTTTCATTATCAGTAGTGATATGCTTCATTTTTCACCTTAAGGGGAAAAAAAATCAGATTGAATTGACTTGTTAATTATGCGAGTTTTTGAACATCTTTGAAGTAACACAGGAAAGGTTATATGATAATATCAGGATTAAAAGCCAGTGGCTTAGTTTCATTGAGTTAGGGCTGTGGTCCATGTGATCAGATCAGCTAGTTTCCTGTGATTATGATTTCAGTGTGTCTGCCCTCTAATGCCCCCTCACAATACCTACCCTCTTATTTGGGTTTCTCTTACCTTGGTCGTGGAATATCTCTTCACAGCTGCTCCAGCAAAGCGCAGCCGCTGTACCTTACCTTGGACGCGGGGTAGCTCCTCTCGCCATGCTTCTGCGCTTGGTCGGTTGCACCGGAGCCGGCGTCTCTCGCGTCTTCTGCGCCGCCGGAGCCAGTGTCTTGTGACATTGTACAGGAGACAGGGACCAAGACCATCCCCATGGAAAAGAAATGCAAAAAAGCAAAATGGTTGTCTGAGGAGGCCTTACAAATAGTTGTGAAAAGAAGAGAGGCGAAAAGCAAAGGAGAAAAGAAAAGTTATAAGCATCTGAATGCAGAGTTCCAAAAAATAACAAGGAGAGATAAGAAAGCCTTCCTCAGTGATCAATGCAAAGAAATAGAGGAAAACAACAGAATAGGAAAAACAAGAGATCTCTTCAAGAAAATTAGAGATATCAAGGGAACATTTCATGCAAAGATGGGCTTGATAAAGGACAGAAATGGTATGGACCTAATAGAAGCAGAAGATATTAAGAAGAGGTGGCAAGAATACACAGAAGAACTGTACAAAAGAGATCTTCACCACCCAGATAATCACGATGGTGTGATCACTCACCTATAGCCAGACATCTTGGAATGTTAAATTGAGTGGGCCTTAGAAAGCATCACTACGAACAAAGCTAGTGGAGGTGATGGAATTCCAGTCGAGCTATTTCAAATCCTGAAAGATGATGCTGTGAAAGTGCTGCACTCAATATGCCAGCAAATTTGGAAAACTCAGCAGTGGCCACAGGACTGGAAAAGGCCAGTCTTCATTCCAATCCCAAAGAAAGGCCAAAGAATGCACAATTGCACTCATCTCACATGCTAGTAAAGTCATGCTCAAAGTTCTCCAAGCCAGGCTTCAGCAATATGTGAACCGTGAACTTCCAGATGTTCAAGCAGGTTTTAGAAAAGGCAGAGGCACCAGAGATCAAATTGCCAACATCCGCTGGATCATGGAGAAAGCAAGAGAGTTCCAGAAAACCATCTATTTCTGCTTCATTGACTATGCCAAAGCCTTTGACTGTGTGGATCACAATAAACTGTGGAAAATCCTAAAAGAGATGGGAATACCAGACCACCTGACCTGCCTCTTGAGAAACCTGTATGCAGGTCAGGAAGCAACAGTTAGAACTGGACATGGGACAACAGACTGGTTCCAAATAGGAAAAGGAGTACGTCAAGGCTGTATATTGTCACCCTGCTTATTTAACTTATATGCAGAGTACATCATGAGGAACGCTGGGCTGGAAGAAGCACAGGCTGGAATCAAGATTGCTGGGAGAAATATCAATAACCTCAGATATGCAGATGACACCACACTTATGGCAGAAAGTGAAGAAGAATTAAAAAGTCTCTTGATGAAAGTGAAAGAGGAGAGTGAAAAGGTTGGCTTGAAGCTCAACATTCAGAAAACAAAGATCATGGCATCTGGTCCCATCACTTCATGGGAAATAGATGGGGAAACAGTGGAAACAGTGTCAGACTTTATTTTTGGGGGCTCCAAAATCACTGCAGATGCTGATTGCAGCCATGAAATTGAAAGACTCTTACTCCTTGGAAGGAAAGTTATGACCAACCTAGATAGCATATTAAAAAGCAGAGACATTACTTTGCCAACCAAGGTCCGTCTAGTCAAGGCTATGGTTTTTCCCGTGGTCATGTATGGATGTGAGAGTTGGACTGTGAAGAAAGCTGATCACCGAAGAATTGATGCTTTTCAACTGTGGTGCTGGAGAAGACTCTTGAGAGTCCCTTCGACTGCAGGGAGATCCAACCATTCCATTCTAAAGAGATCAGTCCTGGGTGTTCATTGGAAGGACTGATGCTAAAGCTGAAACTGCAATACTTTGGCCACCTCATGCGATGAGTTGACTCACTGGAAAAGACTCTGATGCTGGGAGAGATTGGGGGTGGGAGGAGAAAGGGAAGACAGAGGATGAGATGGCTGGATGGCATCACCGACTGGATGGACATGAGTTTGAGTGAACTCCGGGAGTTGGTGATGGACAGGGAGGCCTGGAGTGCTGTGACTCATGGGGTCACTAAGAGTTGGACACGTCTGAGTGACTGAGCTGAACTGACTGAAAAGTCAGTGGCAGGATTTCTACCCGAGTTATGGCAGATATTTCCACCAGCTGTTGTTAAAGAAGGGGATCATCATGTTTTTCATTTTCACAAAGTTGAAAATCCATAGTGTTTTCTATTAGCCAGTGCTTGGGCTTCCCAGGTGGTGCTAGTGGTAAAGAACTTGCCTACCAATGCAAGGGACATAAGAGATGTGAATTTGATCCCTGGGTTGGGAAGATACCCTGGAGGAAGGCATGGCACCCCACTCCAATATTCTGGCCTGGAGAATCCCCGTGGACAGAGGAGCCTAGCTGGCTATAGTCCATGGGTCGCAAAGAGTCAGACAGGACTGAAATGACAGCATAACATGCAATACTTGGAAGAAAAAATTTAAGTCTCTAAGTCCCACACAACTAATCAGTTCCATAAGTCCGTAAATTCAGTGTGGAAAATAAATCAGGCAATTGAATTAATTGATCAATTGTTTATTATATTGAAAGCACTGAATCAACATGGTGAAAGTATGTTGATTTTTACATTATTTTTATGTTTTATTTTAAATATATAGTTATTTTTGCTTACTGGATCTTAAACATATAAAATGAAATGTATTTTTTCCTCCAGTGATATTTTAAGAAGTTTAAATTATGAGGCAGTGATGACCCAGGCATCCACCACCCCACCCCCATTGTAAAAGCTCTAGATTTGGAGGTTAAATAACACCACTTCCACTGATACCAATAATACTTTGTATTTTGCTTTTATAGTTTAACAAGTTTTTATGAAAATTGTTATCTCAATTGATCTACATGGTAAATCGGTGAAATATTCAGAGCAGATATGAAATTTCAGGGAGTTCCTATTCCTTTTAATCAATGTCGGAACTGTCAAATATTAGATCTAGGGCTTGTGACCTAGAGCTGTGTCTTCTGGACTGAAGTTTAGTCCTCATTTCAGTCTTGTTCTCTTGACTTAAAAGAAGTCAGGACAGTTACATCTTTCCCTTAATTTCTGTAAGAAATATTGTTTTTGAGGTTAAATTCAATGACCACAATAATTTCAGCTTCTTCTATGCCATGTACTCTAGAAGAAAAAAGCCCCATGATTTCATACTTTTGAAGAACCCCTAGTTTGCCTTGAGGCTCAGGCAAAGACATAAATATGATTAAGCAATGTGATAAGTGTTGTGTATGGACTGCTATGAAGTTAGGATGAGAGAATAATTCATTTGTCTGAGTGAATACTCCATTGTACTTTATATAACTGCTCTTGTGTTAGAGGATTTTAGAGCTCATACTATCTCCTAGCTTACCGACTATTCAATAATAGCACTTTTGTATTGAAAAGGGGACGGGGCAAAATTGACCTTTGTTGTTCAGTTGCTAAGTCGTGTCCGACTCTTTCCAACTCCATGGACTGTAGCATACCAGGATCCTCTGTCCTCCATTACCTCTCAGAGTTTGCTGAAATTCATGTTCATTTACTCAGCGGTACTATCTAGTTAAATGATAAATACCAGAAATATATATTAATATCATGACTAACAGAAAACCAATCAAGTGACCTACAAAAATTATTACAAATATTATAATTACAAGTGTTATTGTAACATACTGTGGAATTATAGGGAAAAACAACGTGATACCAACTTAATTTTAGGTTAAGATTTTGTCGGATATGATATTACTTACATTCTAACAAAACATCTTTATTGAGAACATTTTGAAGTGTGGGAAATGGTATTGAATTTTTAAGACAATTTGATATTGAGAGTGCACAGATTATTTTTGTGCACCCATATATGTTTGTTCTATCTCAGTATCTTCTACTATAAATTTACTTGGGCTTTTAGTGAGTCAAAAAATGCATCTTTTTCTCTGCATCTTTGCAAATTCAACCCAGTATTTCAAAATACAAATATACTCTTTTAAATCTGTTCATTTTTCCAAGCAATAAGAGCCTGTCCTTAGAAGTTACTTGGAAGGACAATGGATTTATCTGTTGCAAAGAATTTGTAAGAAACTTTGCTTTCCCTCTCTCCTTCCCTATTTTTCTTCCTCTTCTCTTTCTTCTTTGCGTATTCTTTGTTTGTCACGTGAAGTGCTGTCCAATATGTTTCAGCTTGTCACCGTTTTGTCACTGAGATAACTTGTGTAGATAATAGGTGGAAGTTAAATTGAATAAGCACATAATGCTTTTATTTTACATAGTAGACAGACAAATGCTGTATGATATCGCTTATATATAGAGTCTAAAAAATGAAAAAAGTGAATATAACACAACAACAACGAAAACAGACTCGCAGATATAGAGAACAGCTAGTGGGGACCAGTGGGGAGCTTGGAGACGGGAGGGGCGAGAGAGCAGTAGGGGATTAGGAAGTACAAACTGTTAAGAATAAAATAGACCAGCTATAGGACTTATTGCACAACACAAGGAACATAGCCAGTATTCTGTAGTAACTATAAATGGAATATAACCTTTAAAAATTATGAATTACTCTGTTGTTTACCTATAACTTACATAATACTGTATGTCAACTATACTTCAACAAAATTTTTTAAAGTAAAAAAAAGGAAAGGACCTAGCTAACAGAGTTGTTCCAAAATCTTAAAAAAAAAAAATATAGTAGTTCTTAAAAAGTACTTTTTTCCCAGTCCAATATAATCTTACAAGGTGTCCAGTATCTTCCCTTCCTCTTCATTTTCTACAAAACCTGCATCACCCTACACACACACGTATCAGTCCTGTGCATCCTATGCTCCTACCCTCTCAAACTTTGTTACCATGCAGGTTTTCTGACTTTCCCTTTAGATTCCATATTTGAACACACTCCATGTGTGGTAAGTATTATATTTCATTTTTTCTTACATGCTTAATTATGGAAATATGACCTAGAAAAGCTGTGAATAAGCAAGCTTAAGGAGAAACCACTGCTGATTCATTCATTTATTTGGCAAATATTGAATAGTGGCTTCTAAGACCAAGATGCTTCTAAGATGTCGTTGCTAGGCAATGAGGATAATAATAACAGTTTCCTGTGCCTCCAGCTTGCCCACAGAATAGTGGGAGTGTCAGAGAGATTTCGGAGAAGGCAATGGCACCCCACTCCAGTGCTCTTGCCTGGAAAATCCCATGGATGGAGGAGCCTGGTGGGCTGCAGTCCATAGGGTCGCGAAGAGTCGGACACGACTGAGCGACTTCACTTTCACTTTTCACTTTCATGCATTGGATAAGGAAATGGCAACCCACTCCAGTGTTCTTGCCTGGAGAATCCCAGGGACGGGGGAGTCTGGTGGGCTGCCGTCTATGGGGTCGCACAGAGTAGGACACGACTGAAGCGACTTCGCAGCAGCAGCAGCAGCAGCAGCAGCAGAGAGATTTACAGATGAAGGTGTATTCCTCAGGGACCACATCTGTTGGATATGTATGTCACTGTTTTCCTAGCCTAAGCATGCCACGTGACCTATCCTAAGTGCTCAATAAATATTAATGAAAAGAGTAAGTGACTTTTGATTAGAGATATTTATAAGAAGTTATATGAGAGTTTTGGTAACTAAGGCCATAGAATCTTACTCCAGATTTTGGGTGGCACTTTTCATTCCCTTCATTTTTTTATTGATACTTTGTACCCGTATCCCACTCAAATTAGGACTTTTTAAATCCTGAAAGTCAAGTAGTTTATTTTTAAAATGACATTTTGTATATCAAAATACTAGCATGATGCCTGAAAAAAAATAGGTATTCAAGGAATAAAATCTTTTCAGTTTTTCCTTTCTCTTTAGTTACACTTAAATTTCAATCTGAGACTGACAAGTTTTATAGGTCCTAAAGCTTATGTAATTTGAGGCATAACCTTTGAAAACATATATATATATATAACATAGTGAAATGTAATTTAGGTACAAAAATGAGTAGAGTGAGAAAATAAATCAATAAAAGATTAAATTTTAAAGAGATGAAACCTATCACAAAATTATAAAATCTAAGGAAGTAATAAAGTATTTTAATTATTTGATGTATACAGATCTATAGTGAAAAGTGAAAGTGTTCGTTAGTCACTCAGTTGTGTCTGACTCTTTGTGATGCCATGCAGCCCACTAGGCTCCTCTGTTCATGGGATTTTCCAGGCAAGAATACTGGAGTGGGTTGCCATTCCCTTCTCCAGGGGATCTTCCTGACCCAGGGATCAAATCTCAGTCTCTTGCATTGCAGGCAAATTCTTTTCTGTCTGAGCCACCAGGGAAGCCCATAGAAGTCTATACATTTCTGTTATTTTTTTAATATAAATCTTTGAACATATTTTCATGTAATAGTTTTTATAATAGATTATTTGTAGAAAAATAATTCAGTCTTTACTGTAGCATGAGTAATCAACATTGGTATTTTCTTATTATTATTTTTTAATTTATGAAAGTTTACTTAGCTTTATAGCTCATAATTTCTCATTTAAATACCTGTTGAGGATTGTTATCAAATTTGAAAATTTTTTTTGTTATTATAAGATTTTGGACATTTCAAATCCACTATCCAGTTCCTCCAGTAAATAACTTGCTATTCATTTTATATGTTACTTGCAGTGGTACTATGTGCCCAAAAATCACATAGCCCCATTTTCATGTATCAGCAAGTATTTATGTCTTCATCTTGTCTGGCTTACATATGTAGGGGTCAGCTGTCTATCATGCTGTTAATCTAGAATGGCCTTGGATAGGTGAGACCACTTTGTTGTTCTCTAGATGTCTTACATCCTTTTCCTGGGACAAGTGGGTTAGTCTGTGCATGTTCTTTTCAATGCCACGGCAGAGAGGAAGTGCATAAACAAGCCAACTTGAGCTCTTTTTCAAGAGTCTATTGCATTGGCTAATATTCTATTGGCCTAAACAAGTTCACAGGGCTCAGTCCAGTATCAGGGGGTTGGGCAAAATATCCTTTCAGAGGACTGCACATTTATATGGCAAAGCACATAGATATAGGGAAAGATGGAGAACTGGGTGTATTACTGCAGTTCATCTATCATTTCCTTCATTACATTAAAAAAACCTTATTGAAGTATAATGGACATACCCAAAATACCTAAATGTCTAATGTATCCAATTTGATGAGTTTGGACATATTTATACTTCCCTGGTGACTCAAACAAGTGGGAAATCCATGGACAGAGGAGCCTGGTGGGCTACATGACCCATGGGGTCATGACCCATGATCCATGGGACCCATGTGACCATGGGGTCACAAAGAGTTGAACATGACTGAGCAACTAACACTTTACATTCCTAACAACAGTGCCTGAAGTTCCTAATTATCTGGCATCCTTGGTAACATCTGATATCTTTTTTTCTTTTTAAATAGTGGTCATTCTAACAGGTATGAGGTGATATCTCATTGTAGTTTTGATTTTCATTTCTCTGATAATTAGTGATGTTGAGTGTTTATCATGCACTCATCATTTGTATTTCATCTTTGGAGAAATGTCTGTTTAAGTCTTCTGGCCCTTTTTAATTGGATTATTTGTATTATTTTCTTTTTTGCTATTGGGTTCTACTTATATATTTAGGATATTAACTCCTTATCAGATGATTGTTTACATATATTTTCTTCCATTCTTTAGACTGCCTTTTCATTCTGTTGTTTCCTTTGTTGTGCAGAAGGTTTCAGTTCAGTTCAGTTCAGTCGCTCAGTCGTGTCCGACTCTCCGCGACCCCATGAATCACAGCACGCCAGGCCTCCCTGTCCATCACCAACTCCTGTAGTACACTCAAACCCATGTCCACAGAGTCGGTGATGCCATCCAGCCATCTCATTCTCGGTCGTCCCCTTCTCCTCCCGCCCCCAACCTTTCCCAGCATTAGAGTCTTTTCCAGTGAGTCAACCCGTCGCATGAGGTAGCCAAAGTATTGCAGCTTCAGCTTTAGCATCAGTCCCTCCAATGAACATCCAGGATTGATCTCCTTTAGAATGGACTGGTTGGATCTTCTTGCAGTATAAGGGACTCTCAAGAGTCTTCTTCAACACCACAGTTCAAAAGCATCGATTCTTCGGCGGTCAGCCTTCTTCACAGTCCAACTCTCACATCCATACATGACCACGGGAAAAACCATTGCCTTGACTAGACGGACCTTGGTTGGCAAAGTAATGTCTCTGCTTTTTAATATACTCTAAAGGTTGGTCATAACTTTCCTTCCAAGGAGCAAGAGTCTTTTAATTTCATGGCTGCAATCAGCATCTGCAGTGATTTTGGAGCCCAAAAAAATAAAGTCTGACACTGTTTCCACTGTTTTTCCGTCTATTTCCCATGAAGTGATGGGACCAGATGCCATGATCTTTGTTTTCTGAATGCTGAGCTTCAAGCCAACCTTTTCACTCTCCTCTTTTACTTTCATCAAGAGGCTTTTGAGTTCTTCTTCACTTTCTGCCATAAGGGTAGTGTCATCTGCATATCTGAGGTTATTGATATTTCTCCCGGCAATCTTGATTCCAGCTTGTGCTTCTTCCAGCCCAGCGTTCCTCATGATGTACTCTGCATACCTTTGGTGTATTTTTGTTTATGTTGCCTGTGCTCCTGGTGTCATATCCAAGAAATCACTTCCAAGATCAATGTCAAGAAGCTTTTCCTCTGTGAGTTTTGCAGTTTCAGGTTTATGTTTAGAGCTACAATACATTTTGAGTTGATTTTTGAGTATGATATGAAATAAGGGTCCAATTTCATTCTTTTGAATGTGGATATCTAATTTTCCTAACACCATTTGTTGAATAAACTATTATTTCCCTTTATTACCTCTTTTCCTTACCTTTTTCCATGTGGTTCAGTGATTGAGTTTGTTATGGATCTTATGATCACCAACTCTGTGACTTCTTTTTTCAAAATATGAGTCAGATTTTTGTAAGATTTAGAATGAAATACTCATTTTGGAAAGAACAAGGTTGAGAAGATGCTTGAATATCATATCAGATGCTTGGACTCTTCTTTGACTTGTAATTGTAGTCTTTATTCACTGAATGTTTACTGATGTCCAGAATATAAGCAGGATGTGTACCGTCCTGTGTATTCTCTCTCTTAACCTCTGTCTCTGTTTCTATGTCTCTCTCTTTCTTCCTTTCCAGCTCTCTCCTTCTCCATATTGTACATGTGTGATCTAGATATGATGCTTATTTTGGAGAGCTTATAAACTAGTTGTGATTGGGAAAAAGATATTTTTAAGGAAAATAAAAATTGTGATAAGTATAGTCTAGCTCTAGGATTAGGGGAGCTGAGAAGTGAGAGAAAGCACTTGGTATTTGGTGTATCATTTCAAGCCTGGCAGGGGTTTCCATATGAAGACATTGGGTGAATGACATTGCAAGCACAGACAGTGAAGTAAGGAAAAACATGAAGTTAAAAGAAAGGAGGAAGAAGATCAAATTACTAGAAGCAGTAAAAAAATATATTAAAATGAGTAGTGCAGTAGAGCAGAAATATAGGTTATATATAAATAACCTTGAATATTGAGCTGAGATATTTTAAGTTTTTAATTTCCTTTTCATCTTAAAAAGCAACTTTTCTTTATACATTCCTAGAAATAATGTCTTTTCATGACTCTTAAAATTAATAATATTTACTGAAAATAAGGTAAGTACATAGAACTGGGGTAGACATCGCATAGACTTACCCTCAAGAGTCCTTAAGGAAGGAGACAGATGTGTAAGCAAATAACTCTATTACTGTGTTCCAAAAACCATTGCAGAGGTATGCTCATGAAATAAATAATCATGAAAAAGGAAACATCTCTCAGGGGTCCAAACCCTTGACTAATGGTCCAGTTAAATAGGGAAGATAGGGTTTCTAAAAACCTATGTTCCAAAAAGAGAGGGCAAAAGAACTATGAATCCAATCTAGTTTGATTAAGATCAAGGGGAAACTTCAGTTCAGTTCAGTTCAGTCCAGTTGCTCAGTCGCGTCCGACTCTTTGTGACCCCATGAATCACAGCACGCCAGGCCTCCCTGTCCATCACCAACTCCCGGAGTTCACTCAAACTCATGTCCATCGAGTCAGTGATGCCATCCAGCCATCTCATTCTCTGTCGTCCCCTTCTCCTCCCGCCCCCAATCCTTCCCAGCATCAGAATCTTTTCCAGTGAGTCAACTTGTTAGGACATGGCAAAAAGCTCCATGAAACTGCTTATGATGAATGGAACAAGTTGCAGGTGATAAACTGAAAGTGTTGTTTACAGTCAGGTGGTAAAGGGCATTGAATCTGTCTAAAGGCTTTGGATCTGTCCTGTAGATGATGAATAGTCACTTGAGGAATCAAGCAGGGAACTGACAGCAGGGAAGTGGCATGAGTAGAGGGAAGGGACTTGGAAGAATGGTGTGGCCCAGTTGCTCCGAAAGGAGGACTGGAGATATAGGAGGGATTGTCACTAAGTAACAAAGGGCTGAAGCCAGAGTGCTGTATGGAAGGTAAATAATAGATCAGAGTAAGTCATTTGCCATTCTTCAAGATTTTAAGAGGCAGATGCAGACCTTCCCAAAGAGAATAGCTTTTAGCTTTTACCACTAAAAACTCTCATTCCAGATTGTTTACTGATTTTGTTTTTAATGAACTTGCTAAATCTCCCAAAGCATACCATCTAAAAGCCATTATCACCTTATGGTTCTTATAAAACTTTCACACAAGTTTCTTGTTTTTGTCTCTGTCTTGCTTTAGCAGTTTTCTCACTCCCCTCAGATAGGAAAAGCTTTATAGTTGCTTTTTAAATCCTGTTTTAGCTAAATGAACCAATGTTCTTTGCATTTATCCTGGGAAATCTTTACTTTAGAAAGACATTATGCACAATTTTGGATTTCTTTACTCTTTTTCATAAGTATCATCATTGAACTTGTTATTTTCCAGTGCTTGCATTTATTTACAGTGTGTAAATGTAGTTCATACCTCATGTGTTGACTCTACTTTTGTTCCCAATGTCTATCAGTTAGAAGTAGGTTTGGCTCAGACTAAAGGAACTGAAGTAGGTTGCACAGACTAAAGTAACAAGGACTTATTTTTCTCACATAAAAGCCAGACCTAGGTAATTGAAACCTGGAGTGGTGCCATTGCTCCACCAAGTCCTCAGGGGCCCAGCTCTTTAAGTTCACTTGTCATCACCCTCTCAGGGGGCAGCCCTTGTTTTCATGGCCTGAGATAATCCAGCAACCCTAACCTCAGCCCCATCCAAACAGCAATAGGGAAAGTGGTAGAAGTGGGCAAAGGGCAGTTGTCTTGAAGAAAAGGATAGTCAAGAGTACAAAGACATTTCTGCCTACATCTCATTGGCCAGTACTGATCCATTGCCACAGCTAGACACAGGCTATGTATGGAAATTTAGCTAAATTATCTATTATTTTTTAGAAGGTGAGAATGGGTATTAGGGGAAATTAAACTTAAAAGGGAAGGAGGAGGAAATAGGATATTTGGGGCAGATAACTGCATTAGAGAGCCAGAAAACCTTTGTTCAGTTGCATTTTCACCAGAATTACTTCTCTGAACCTGTTTGCTCTTGTAAAAATTAGGCTAATCATTCTGTCCTAAATTCTTCATCATGTTGATGGTTGAGGGTCAAATACAATGATGAATTCATAAACACTTAGAAAATTGTGTTGCACAAAAATAAAGTATTATTTTAAAAGTGGTAAGCGATCTTCTGAATATTAGCTGAATAGATATAGATCAGGTGATATGTCAATTTATATCAGATCTTATGGTTACCTTATTTGACAAGCAGAAGAATCATATGTCAATGACAAATAGCTCTTTAATAGAGAGAACACATCTCTTTATTTCAAGGACGTGATAGTGCATTTGATTCTTCTGTCAATTCTATGCATTAAGGATTATTATGCCCATTTTACAGACAGGAAAACTAAAGCAGAGAGATTAAACAAATGGCTCCAAGGCACACAGCTTCTGAGTGATGAGTTTAGAAACTGCTGTATGAATCTCTCCCACTTTTTTGTAATCTGTGTTGCTGCTTTAATGTTTATACACCACACTTCTTGTTGCCCATTTGATAAAATCTAGATCTTTAAGATTGGAGTGACAGACTTTCAGGTATTTCTCCCTACTTGGAGATAAACTCCATGGTATTCTTGCCCATTCCCCCCCAGTATGAATCAAATCCTTCAATCTGCTAGTCCCTTCCTATACACATACACTACCCTGCAGAAACTCTTACTTCCTGCCCTACTATAATGTTTTTGATCTTCGCCTACTCAACTTCTGTCCCTTCTTTAAGTGTCAACTTGGGTCTCCTCTTCTGTGTGAGACATTTCTTGAACACTTCAAATCACAGATCTTCCATTTCCCTGAACTTCTGTACATAGAGAATATATATATATATAGAATGCATATATTACATTTAATTATAGAAATACATTATACACTGTATCAGATTATTCCATATGCCTTAGCTTTCTCTCCCCAACTAGACTTTAAGGTCTTATACTACTTCTCATTTCAGTAACACAAGGACAAATGTAAGAAAATGGGAGGAACAAAAACAAGTACAGATTCAAACTGCGGTAACAATTAATTCTTAAGCATCTGCTAAGATTTAGTCTCACCTTTAATGACAGATGAGGAAAAAGATTCAAAGAGGCAAAGAAACTGGTCTGATGTCAAATATCTAGGAATTGAATACTGCTATATTAAACTTGTGATCTTAGGCTTGATCCTTTACAACTATCAGTTGAACATTTGACTAAAAAGCCAAATACAGTGTAGGTGTCTGTGTCTTGTCCGACTCTCCAACTGAGCGACTGAACTGAACTGAACTGATCTGTGTCTTGTGTGTGTGTGTGTGTATGTTTGGCTTACTATTCCATGTTGAGAGAACCCCAGAATATATGCATATATATTTTTCTTATATTCAAAACCAGAACTGATGGGAATTTTATCAGTAGAAAATATAGATAAGAACTTCCAACTAAGGCAGGATGTTAAAGTGAACTACAGGGCTATTCTCTTATGTTATAAATATTTAGTTGTTATAAATATTTCATTCATATTCATGTTGCCATCTATACAGTCTAGCTATATGATTGCTTTGCAACTTTAGGTAATATGAATTCTTTCAGGATAGAGATAATGTTTTATGCTTATGCTCATTAGGGATATATAATTTATAGAAGTACACTTTTGAAGGAATTAGATTATTTTATTTATTTTCTTTCTGATATTTATGTACCTTCTCCAAGTACACAAGTAGATTGTTGAATATTTTCAGTAGGGGACAACACAAATATTGAAACACTACAAACATATTCTCATTTTATCATAGGATATTGAATTAAATTTATGAAGTTGATTTTTAATGATTTTGTACATAAATTAGACATATATGTATATATTTGATATACAATATGTCCATCAGAGCTTAAGCTATCTAGCAATCATTGATCGATCTATCTACATTTATATATAAAAACTGAAAAATAAAGAGAACTGTTCTCCTATTTCAAGCATAGTTAAGTATAAGCTAGTGGTTTTGGCTTTCATCTTTTGTGTTTAAGACAGTATTCCGGACCACAGGGAAAAGAAGCTCTGGCATATGTTATGAAGATCATATTTTATTTTTAATTACAATTTGAAATGTGTTTTCTTCTGTTAAGAATTTTTTGGTTCAAATTATTTGTTTGTTAGAAAAAAATCATCTTATACTATCTGAGTGTATGTTCATTTTGTAGAGTGGAGATCCTGGACTCTCAGATACACGAGGGGCGCTTGGAGTCCTTCTAATCGAATCCCTTTATTACAGATGAGTTTATATGATTTACCTGAAGTCACAGAGTGTTAATAATTAGTCATGCTGCAGCAACAAGTCAGTTCTCCTCACTCTTAGAACTGCCCCCTGCCAACTAATATCAGTTCATAGGTTTTAATCCTCAAAAGAGTCATTTTAAGAAGCAAGGAGATATATTCAAAAAGTCACTGATCTTTTCTTCTCTTTTTGCCCTCTAGCCCTCTTCAATCTAATCCCTGTGGGCCTGCGTGTGGTGGCCATCCAAGGGGTGAAGGCCAGCCTCTATGTGGCCATGAATGGTGAAGGCTATCTCTACAGCTCAGTAAGTACCTTGGTGTTTGTGCACGTGTGTGTCTGTGTGTTCACGCACACACAGAAACTGGCATTGAGAGGTAATGAAGTAACCATATTTTCGGGGGAAAAATTACAAGTTGAAGTCATTTTATATTTTCTGACCCAGTGAGTCAGTGTTACTATACAAATTTTATAATTTATAATGTTAAAGATCATGCTTTGTTGAGAAAGAACTAGCAACTCTTCCTGAGATATAAAGTCTCTTTTTCTAGTTTCTACTTCTAGAGGATAATCTTGTGTATTTTACCTTTAATTCAAGAGGTAAGACATTTTTTCCTTTATGCTTTTACTTCTCTTTCAAGCACAGTGGATGGTTTCAGAAGCTGAATTTTTGAATTTGTCTGGGAATCTTCTCTGACTTATTGTGGAGAAAAAACCTTTCAGAATAGACTGTGTTTTTGTTTGTATTTAACAAAACTATGTAGTACCTAATGTGTCAGATTCCTCAGATAACTGGAGAATTGATGAAATGAGTTTTGGATTAGGGAATGGGATATTTGAGTTTAATTTGCATTTCGGCTACAGTATTCCTTTGGGAAAGTCATCTCTTCTCTTTGACTTAATTTCCAAACCTTCAAAATGAGGGTGTTGGGCCTCAGACTGTCAAACATCCCTCTTAAACTAAAACTGTTAAAATTAGGCAGCCTCAGTAGCTACATTATGAGCCCTGGCATATTTGAAAGCAGCAATAACCTCACTCTCAAGATAGTAATTTTTGCATTGAGACAGTGCACTGCACTGAATCTTGTGTATGTATATAATTCCTGTTATATCCTAAGGAAATTACATATTTCAGAAGAACTATCCTTGAAAACCACAGATTTCTACCTTTCTGTCTGTGATCTCAGTGAATAGACTAAGTTCTTCAGGAAGTTCACTTATGCCTACTAGATTCTCAGTTAATTATTAAACAGCTTTTTATTAAACATTTTCCATAGTCGGATGAATCTCTGGTACCCTATGCTTGCTTCCACCTGTCATTCTTATGAACATTCTTAAAGTTGCTATTTTACTCCTGAACAGGTTCACATCTGAATATGCATTTATATACCAGATGTGTACATGCACATTTTTTTAGTGGTTCTACTCAAAATAATTCTTAAAGATAGATACATTTTTTGGTTAAAACAATGGTCTTTCATTCTTAATGTGTCATAATTCTAACATTTCTTAATGTCCAATTATTGTGAATCTGTATTTTAAATGTGAGAATTAAAATAAGAAAAAAAGTTAGCTGGTTTTGTTTTGAATGACTCCAGTTAGTGAAACTTAAAAAAAAATTTTTTTTAATGTATTACTAACTAAAACATTTAGGTGATCTTAGGATACTATTAATTTAAGAATTTAATCAGTCATCAAGTAAACACCTGAAGGTAGACCATATTTATGTCTCTATTTAGAAGGTTGTTATTCATTTTTATATTTATTTAAAAGATCATAATTCAGGTTGTAATTCCACACAAACTTTAGAGTTCAGATTTCTGAACCAGAAGTCATTTCCAAAGGTCTGGGAAGAATAAAAATAAAAAGTATTGTCTGACAATGGTATTGTAGCATGTGGCAGCTGTATAGGAGCCCCTGTGTGTGTGTGTGTATGTGTGAAGAGGGTAGGGGCTGGGAGGGGTCACTGTTGTTGGGTTCAATCCCGAAGTTCCTCGGAGAGGTGCCTGAGTGTTCAGCGTGACATACCTGAACTTCATGTGTGGCAGCACTTTTAGAGAAGCATTTTTTCTATCTTTGTTGCTAAGAGCTAGGCTTGAAATACAGGGATCCCATAGGAGAGACTTTAAGAAATTTTTGACTAGAGAATGTTATAGAAGGTGCTTTTTTGTGATCGATTGAACACCTTAGTGAAACCAATAAGCACCTGTTGAGTTACCTGATTTGGGTACCTAGAGTTTCAGTTTTCCTCTGCGCTTAAATACCTCATACCAAGCATTTGCAACTTTTTTCCTGTGTGGTACTGCTAGGCTACTGGAACAATTTTCTTAATTATAAGCATGACATCGCTGACATAGGGCATCTGGGTCCCTACTTTCTAAATCACTCTCTTTCTAGATAGGACTAATAGTAGGAAATGCTGGTTTTTAATTTTATACCAGCTTTTCGTACTGTTAGTCCCTTTGTTACAGGACGAAGTGGTGGTAGTCACACAGTCGTGTCCAACTCTTTGTGACCCTATGGACCGGAGTCCTCCAGGCTCCTCTGTCCATGAGATTCTCCAGGCAAGAATACTGGAGTGGGTTGCCATTCCCTTCTCCCGGGACAGGACAAAAGGGGGTCAGCATTGGGAGAAGCACACCTGAAAAAGAATTGAGTTAAAAACAGGCTGTTACAGGCTTTCTTGAGGTGCTTTTGGTATATATTAAGGCTTGAAGTTATTTGAAAAGCAGTTTCCTGCTGCTGCTAAGTCACTTCAGTCGTGTCCGACTCTGTGTGACCCCATAGACGGCAGCCCACCAGGCTCCCCCGTCCCTGGGATTCTCCAGGCAAGAACACTGGAGTGGGTTGCCATTTCCTTCTCCAATGTGTGAAAGTGAAAAGTGAAAGTGAAGTCGCTCAGTCGTGTTCGACCCTTAGCAATCCCACGGACTGCAGCCTACCAGGCTCCTCCATCCATGGGATTTTCTAGGCAAGAGTACTGGAGTGGCTTGCCATTGCCTTCTCCTACTTTATGGTAAACAGTATAGCTGAGCACACCAATAAGGTCTATTCCTGGAATTTGAGGTGGGGCTGTAGGGGGACTGATGATATGTTTCTGAGGGCAAACCCTAGAGATCCTAAAGAACCTCAGTTAGAATCCAAGAGGAATTCTCAAACGGTATCATGCATGTAGTGTCATTTACCCTGTCTGTATTCATAGTTAAGCTTGGAATTAATTCCCTTGCTACTTCTGATTCCCCTGTTCCTTTATCACAAGACGAAAGAGAGGGTAGTAAAGACTAGTACTTTACTATCAAGGACTATTACTTTACTACAAGGGACCATCCAGTAGCATAGAGCTAAAGTTTTGGAATCCATTCTGAAAGTCTTTAATAGGTGATTTTAATACATAAGCATTGAATGAGATTGTTGATGCATCTGGATTTGTTTTTACTCTTGTAGTTTGCACTTTTTGCTTCTATTTTATTTTCTCACATTATTGAAACATTTTCTTATTCTATCTGTATTCTTCTGCTAGTTTGTAAATGTAGGTTATAATCCTAGTCTTTTAAGTATTTATATTTTTTAACATACATGAATAGTTTGCTGAATAATAAAATATATTTATTTCTATCCTTCTAAACAGCTGATAGACCTTGGTATGTTTTCGTCCCTGGTAAATACTACCATCCTTGTCAGGAATTAGACTATTTACACTTTAAAATATGCACAGTTATTATTCTATAGTAAAATTTAAATTTGTGACTCTTTAAAGTAATGTCTGTGCACATTAGGTTTAGTTTTCTTGTGTATCAAATTTGGTCCTTCTGAGTCCACTTTTCTTCTAAACAAAATCCTTTCCTGTTTGTCGGTCTATAGATGGTGAATTCCCTTCATTTCTAGTACCTGTGAAAACACTTTACTTTCACTTTCAGTCTTGAATTATAGTTCAGATAGTTACACAGTTTTTAGTAGACCTGTATTTCCCCCAACACTTTGAAAATTATATTCCATTGATTCCTGCCATCTGTTGTTGACTGTAAGAAGATTGCTGTCAGTTTAATATTGTCTTCTTTGTAGATAATCTAAGTGGAAAATTAAAGAAAATTTTGCTCTTTATACTGAAAATTCACTATAATGTCTAGTTGTAAATCTATATTAAGTTGTTAGAAATTCAGAATCACTTTCAATCCAAAGAATCAGACTTCTTTAATTTTGGAAGGTTTTAACTCTTCTAATATACATTTTATTTCTCTGTTACAATTTCCAGTCTTTTGTGCTGATAGTATTTAAATGACTTTCACTAGAAACCTGGAAATTTATCTACTGTAGAAATTATGCCAATTATTTTGTGATTTCAGTCACTGTGCTTTAAATTTTTGGATGTCTAATGGTTTCCAGTCCATATCTACCAGATCTTGACTGATTTCTGTTTTTACCATCTAGCTTTTTTACAGAGAGTTATTAACTCATTTATATCTCTGAGCACTCTTATAATGCTTATTCGAATACTTATAATTCTTATAATACTTGATAGACTTTTCCATAAAGTTAATTGCTTTTGTAATGAATTCCTATTTCAATTGATGATTTTGTTAGCTGTCAATTTTAGATAGGATTCAGATTATATTAGGATTTAGAGTTAGTTCTGCATGTGTTTGAATTTTGTTCTGCAGGCCCATTTCTCTTTGTTTTTCTTTCTCCATAATCATCTTCCTTTTAAGTCTGCCCTCAATTTCCACCATATATTTGGTTATTTCTATGTAGCCTCTGGGGCTTCCCAGGTGGCTAAGTGGTAAAGAATTTGCCTGCCAATGCTGGAGACACAGGAGATGTGGGTTCAATTCCTGGGTCAGGAAGATCTCCTGGAGAAGGAAATGTCAACCCACTCCAGTATTCTTGCCTGGAGAATTTCATGGACAAAGGATCCTGGTGAGCTATAGTCCATGGAGTTGCAGAGTCTGACACGACTTAGCAACTAAATAGCAACAACAACAACAAATCGAACCTCCAGTGGCCTTAGTTTAGAATAAGATTTTAAGAGTCATTTCAAGACTCCAATCCTAGCATAACATTGGGTTAGGAAAGGGGGCCTGGGCAAGAGTATTGCTTGGTCTTATCTCTCCCATTAGGAGGCTGTGTCTGTCATTGCATCTTGTTTAAAATAGTAGCAGCATTTAAAAAAATACAGTTTATGTACAATATTGCATTAGTTTCAGATGATCTACATAGTGATTAGAAATTCACATACCTTAGAAATAATCACCATGGTAAGTCTAGTAACCACCTGTCTCCATACAGTTGTTACAATATTATTGATCATATTTCTTATGCTATATATTACAACTCTGGGTCTTATTTATTCTGTAATTAAAATCTTACACCTCTTCATCTGTTTACTTATTTTGCCCAGTCCTACAACCCCCTCCCATGTGACAACTACCAGTTTGTTCTCTGTAGCTGTGATCTGTTTTCATTTCATTTCATTCATATTCCACAAATAGGTGAGATCATATAGTATATGTCTATATCTGGCTTATTTCACTTAGTGTAATACACTCCAGACCCAACAATGTTGTTGCAAATTGAATAATTTCTTTTTCTTTTAAATGTTCCATTATATATGTGTGTCTGTGTTTGTGTATGTGTGTGTGTGCATGCGCACACACATGCTCAGTTGCTCAGTCATAGCCTACTCTCTGTGACCCCACGGGCTGTAGCCTGCCAGGCTGCTTTGTACATGGGATTTCCCATACCTGAGAAATGGGAATGGAAATAGCTAAATCTGATGCTTCAGCAAGAATACTGGAGTGGGTTGCCATTTCCTTCTTCAGGAGATCTTCCCAAACCAGGGGTTGAACCTGTGTCTCTTACGTCTTCTGCATTGGCAGGTAATTCTTTACCACTAGCCACCTGGGAAGCTCCCATATATCTGTATGTATTATGTATGTATATGTGTGTATATATATATACACACATATGTATATGCACATCTTTTTTATACATTCATCTATTGACTGACACAGATTGTTTCTATATCATGGCTATTGTAAATAATGCTTTAGCTAATATATTATTATTATAAGATATTGAATATAGTTCCCTGCGGTAAACAGTAGGCCCTTGTTGTTTGTTTATTTTAATGTTTATTTTTAAAATCAACAATGCTTATCCTATTTGCTGTTGCAGTTAAAGATGTGTGACTCCATACGGTTCCAGCATAATGTCTTGGCACTGCCTTTAGAATTCCATACCTAAATCTGATGCTTCAGCAAGAGCAGTGTTGAGATTGCAATATGATACTGACCTTACATTGAAAAACTGAGTCAAAATTTATTGAGAAATATAGAAGGGGTCTCTGGGGAAGAAGAAAAGAGAAAGCCAATTTCGAAAGTTATTGGAAGAAGATTGCTTTATGCCCACAAAATGGCATTAGGATTTTTTTATTTTACACCTCTAATTTCTTTTCTTCCCCACTATCATAAATGTCCAAAATTTCCCATCACTGAGGATAAATAAAAATTTTCTCATTTTCTGCAGCCCAAAATAGCCCCCATATTTTATATTTTAGTAGGACATTTATCTGTATATTTTCTTTCTTTCTTTTGTTGGAATTATTTTCATGCCCTATCTATTAACTTTGATGCAAGTTCCTTGAAGTCAGTGATCATATTTAATATATATTAATATATACCATAGGACTTCCCAGGTGGTGCAGTGGTAAAAAATCCGCCTGCCAATGCAGAAAGCACAGGAGATGAAGGTTCTATCCCTGAGTTTGGAAGATCTCCTGGAGAAGGAAATGGCAACTCACTTCAGTATTCTTGCCTGGGGAATCCCATGGACAGAGGAGCCTGGCACACAATAGTCCTTGGGGTCGCAAGAGCAGCTGAGCACACATACCCATGCTTGCATGAATATAGATAAAAAGAGTTACTTACTCCGGAATTTGAGTTTCTCCATCAACTGACTTCCTCATGGAATGTTTTAAATTTGAGGCATATGCATAATTGTTTCTTCGGTAATGGTGTCTCTGTAAAGTCTAATATTGAAGGAGAGATGGGGAGAGAGGGGGAACGCCTTAGCCATTAATGCCAAATGAATCATAGAGTTTTGAAGTTAATGGTACCTGAATAGAGAGAAATCAAAAGCCAAACCACAGAGGTTTGTCCAGCAATTAGATTGTTAAATAGTCAGATTAGATCATTTGCATAATGTTTCCGATATACTTGAAATTTTCTTGAATTTTATAATATTTCTTTTTCATCCTAGGTTGATTTTTGGCTATAGTACCTAGAAAATTGCATATTTTACCTACTTTTTTTAACCCTCATATATATATATTAACTGGGTTATTTTGATCAACACAGCTCAAGAATCTGGATGTGTTGCTTGAGAACATATGACATGAAATTGTGTTGCTTTGCTTAGAATTAGGTTGTTTTTCTTCAGAAAGAATCAGCAGGTTATTAGTTATACTTTCTGTAAAGAATGAATGATGGTAAGCATCCATTTTTACCTTATGATGTTTTCAGTAATAAGTGGTATTGGATTTATTCCAAGAGTTTATAATTTCTGGAAAATGTTACTACTTTAGCTCCTGGGCTAGTCTTAATTGTAAAAATTAGCATATGTATTTCCTGTAGCACTTTTTATTGAAAAGTAAAAATAGTGTTATATATTTCCTGTAGCATTTTTTATGAAAAGTAAAAATAGGATTACGCTTCTAAGAATAGCACTAACGAGAACCTTTGGTTGAATCATTTGAAAATGATACTACAATTTTTGTCTTTCTACCTTGCCATTGGACACATTAGGCCAACATGTAGTCATATATCCAAAATTTCTCAGTTGTGTTTCTTAGTTCATTAGTGAATCAGGTAGTATTAAGTAGTATGTAAGAATGAAATCTTTATAAACAAAACTGGGTTTGAATCACAACTCTGTAACTTACTTCGTGTCATTGGGGAGATTTCTTAACCTTCTAGACTCAGTTTCCTTATATATAAAATGGAGATAGTAATGAAAATACCATCTTTATAGTGTTGAAGCAAGGATTCAATGAGACAATGCATGTAAAACCCTAGCATTGTGCCTAGTACACAGTCACTGCTCAGTGTCAGCTGCAAGTAGTAGTAATAGATATATTAAATAAGATGCTCATTGTAGACTAAATCAATTTCTTACCATCAGTTCATGAAGTTCACTTAGGGTAATTCTACCCTGTTTTCAGTGGTAATTCCTGGTTTGGCTAATCTAATATCTTTAGCCACCCTGGCCATGGGAGGTTCGTTGCAGAGTATCTCTCATTAAGTTAGAACCAATTAACTTCAGGCCAAAGACTTGACTTTATCTGTTGAAGGACAGTTTCCTTTTTCTCTTTTAAACTGAATTTAGAACTGAGAGGATCAAGGGCTACAGCCATCTTAAAACTACTAGGAGAGGGACTTCTCTGATGATCCTATGGTTAAGACTTCACCCTACAGTGCAGGGGGTGCAGGTTCAATTCCTGGTTGGGGAGCTAAGATCCCACATGCCTCGAGGCCAAAAAACCAAAACAAAATAGATGCAGTTTTATACCAAATCCAATAAAGATTTTAAGGTTAATAAGAATTATACTAGAAAAAACAAAACACAAGGAGAAATCATGTCTTAGAGTGATTCCAACATTCAGAAGATAGAATGTTTCTAGGTGGAAAGATGGAGAAACCAGGTCTTGTTCACATCCTTTGACATTGCACATGAAGCCATACCATGACATACCATGGAGCCAGCCCTACCACTGAAGTTTTCAGTGAACCAGTTTAGGCTGCATTTTTTTTTTAAACTTGATAAACTGACAATGGAACAAATCAATTTTCAGAGTTTTAATACTTTCCAAGAAAGCGAAAGCTCCATTTGTTCCATGTTCTCCATGTCATGTCTGCTGAAGGATTTCCCAGTGGCCTTGTTCTGTGGAGTTAGGACTTTACTGTGGCTTTCTGGTACAGCTTGATTCCCAAAAGAGATTCTCTGCTCTTATTAGTTCTGCCTTCCATTGTCTGTTCCCCTCCAAAACCAATGTAAGAATTTGTCATTTTTGTATATATGTATTTCTTGGATTTGTAATGAATAAATCATCAAAAGATAGGAATCAACAACTTTTCTTCCCCTCTGCCCCCCATAATGGGCCAGTTTTCAACTTCTGGGGACATTTTTCAAAATATCTCCTTATATGACTCACTTGGAGGGAAATACATAAAATAAGTCTATAAGCCATGCCTTTGATAAACTTCAGGGATGGGAAAAGAGAAGCAATTATGAATGCTAAATGCAGAGGGAAAATCAGTAAGTAATCAGTTGAGATTTGAGTGGAATAGAGAGGTAGTAAAGCAGAGAAACAGAAGCAGTTCATTTTTATGACTAAATCTGAAGATAAGTTCACTATTTAAATAGACAGCACTGAGGAAAAGAACAAGAAAAAGCAAAATAAAAAAGCATAATGATAGCTGGTCAAATTAGAACAATTGTCAGACAAGGACAGGTCACAGAGTGGTACATTTTGAGGAGATTTCAGGTCTACAGCTTACTGTATTTATGGTGCATTTAAAGTTTGTTTCTGCAACATGGATTTTTAAAATCTAGTAAATTGGGGAAATGGTTTAGCTGTATAGAAATGTATATGTCAGAACTGACATATATTTCAAGCATCTCTAAATGGAAACAAAGAAATTTTGAGGCCACTGAAAACATCAGTCTCACAAGGGTACCTGTATCATAATTCATCCAGGAGCGTTCCAATTTATGTCTGATGTCTTAGTGTAAGTAATTGTTTGACCCTTAGAGGAGTCTGGATTAGGGTTTGGGTAATAATTATATAGTCAGATGATACATGATCCTACATATGATTCAGTGGGTGATCACATGTCAATATAAGCTTGAAATCTCACTGAATAACTTGAAAATTTCCTTTTCTGATTTCCTTTTTAAAACCAACTTTTAATGGTAAATTTCTTAAGTTTATTTTCCTGTATCACTCAGTGATTGAGTATGGTTGTGAGTAAGAAAAGATACCCATAGCAATGGTTTAAAGGGATGAAAGGTTTAAGGTTTCTCACGTAACCAGAAGTCTGGAGATAGAGGTGCCAATGTCTTTACGTTTATTTGATCTTCTTCTCATGGTGCAAGATGGCTCCTAAATCCTTAGCTAACATGTATACATTCTGGGGAGTAAAACGTGGCACAGAGAAGGAGATGAAGCCTTTATCAGGAAAGCACACTTTACTAGACGTTCCAGAAATGTCCATAGTGACGTCCAATGATGACCAGAACTATGTCACATAGTCACACCTAAGTGAAAAGAGTGTAGGGAAATGTTTCAATTAAAAAAATTTGGGGGGGGGCACTGTCAGTAAGACACTGCCATATTCAACAAAATAATGTTCTGTTAATATGGAGGAGAAAATGGATATTGGGTAGACACCCAACAACTGCCACACTTCTCCAGACTAAAAATATAAATGTAAATAAGGTAAGACATTGGGACAAGAGAGTCAGAAAGACAGAGAGCAAGTGAACATATTGAATAATAGATCTGCATGTGTAGTTTCTTCACATAAGATCTTCTGAATCACTGTAAGTATTGGTTGAAAAAATTATGACTTTCTACTCTGAGATATTGAACTCCAGTGACTAAATACTGAACTCTAGAGACTAAAGGGAAGAGATCTTACCTGTACTTTTTTTTAGGTCCAAATAAATTAGAATTTACTTGGAATTTGGTGACAGAAACTTTCTGCTTGTTGAGTTTTCACTACAGATTGCTAGATACTTCCTCCAAAATTTCTCTTGGTAACAAGGGCAAAGATGAATAAGCATTACTACTTCAACTTTCATTCTTTTATTTCATTGGATGGGTAAAGGTTCTCTCGGTAGGGAACTGTGAAAAGTCATGAGGGAACTGAAAGCCGTAATGGAGTGGAACATGGCAAATTGCCTTTTAAGGTTGTGTTTGCCTATGGTTTCACTATAACTGTTCCTGAAACTCCAGGGATCGGCAACTTTTCCATGCTCCCGTTTAACCAACAATTTTTTCCCTATTTATTTTGACTTCTTAGTGTGGCACACATTGTCTTAGGCACTGAAGATAAAATGAAAAGCACTTCTACTGTGGTAGGAGACCAAGATGACATGGAGTCAAATAAATGTGGGAATTTATTATTTAAAATTGGTTTTATAAAAGAAAAATATATTTCAGTAATAGAGAATAATAGAGAAAACTAATTGTGACAGGAATGCCATGAAAATTTCTTTGAGATGATATTCAAGCTAAAACCTAAAGGATGAAAAGAAAGACCAAAACAGAGGAAAAATGATACTAGCAGAAGCAGAAAAAAGTGCAAAACATTCATAGGAATAAATATTTATAAATATTATTGCTTCTTATCCATTCTATCACAACTTTTGCACCTGAATTTTTAATTCTAATATGTATTAGTTTACTCATCTATTCTATTTAAAATATTTTTATTAATCATGTGCTGAGTACTATTTTGGGTGCTCCAATCTTGATAGAGGTAAAGGACAAACACTGCTTTCATACTATAATAAAAGAATGACATTGTTAGGGGTTATAAAGGAAGGAAGCAGGATTATAGAAACATAATGCATTTTATGTCTTGGCATATTTTTTAATTTTTAAATTTACATGAACTCTTACAATGAATTTCTTTCTGTTATTTGTATTATCCTTGTTTTTTTGACTCCTTTTACACTGAATCCAGGAAAAAATTGCATGTTTTTAAAAATTTCGTATGATGTTCAAGGAATTCTTTCTTTATTATTAATATTCCTAAGGAATTTCCAGGAACTTTCTCAGCTTTTTCAATGAAAATACTTCTTTGGCATTATTTTAAAACCTTGAAACCCAATTAGCAGCACATTGCCAAAAATATATGTATTTTAAAAGCTCCACACTACATATAAGAAGAACTTAAGATGGATCAGAAACTTACATGCAGGAGCTAAAACTATAAATCTCTTAGAAGAAAGCCTAAATCTTTATGATCTTATGTTATACAGTAGCTGCACAGACATGACACCAAAAGCATAAGCAATAAAAGAAAAAATTTCATCACAATTAAAACATTTGTGCCTCCAAAGACACAATTAAGAAAGTGAAAAAGACAGCTCAGAGAAGGGGAGAAAAGTTAGCAGTTCATTCATCTAATAAGGAATGTGTATCTAGAATATATAAATAACTCTTACAATTAAAAATAAAAAGATTAAAAATGTGCAAAGGATTTGAATAGACATTTCCAAAAAAGATATGCAAATAGTTAATAGCCACATGAAAAGATGTTCAACATCTTTAGACATCAAGGAAATGCAAATCAAAAACCACAAGGACTTACCACCACTTCACACCCACTAGGATGGCTTTATTAAAAAATATAATAGCAAGTATAGGTGAAGATATGGAAAAATTGGAACCCTTATTATACTGATAGTAGACATATAAAATGCTATTGTCATTTTGGAAGAGTCTAGCAGTTCCTCAAAAGGTTAGAGAGAGAGTTACCATACGAACCAGCAATTTTACTACTAGGTATATACTTGAGAAATAAAAAAATATGTCCATTAAAAAAAAAAAAACACTTTTGTCTATTAATACTTATAGCACCGTTATTCATAGTAGTCCAAAGGGGAAATAACCTATCAACTAACGAATGGATAAAGTGTGGCATATTTATTTGATATAATATTATTTAGCATTTAAAAGAGTACTGATGCATGCTTCAACATGGATGAACCATGAAAACAATATGTTAAGTGAAAGAAACCTGTCACAAAAGGCAACATATTGTATAATTCCATTTATATGAAATATCCAGAATAGACAGCTCCATAGAGACAGGAAGTTAATTAATGATTGTGTTGTGCTGAGTGGGAATGGGTCACTACTAAAGGCTATGAGTTTGCTTTTTGAGGTAATGAAAATATTCTAAAACTGATTGTGGTGATGGCTGTACAACTCTGTGAATATACTAAAAATCCTTGAATTAATCACTTTGGGTAAACTACTGCATGTGAATTATATCTTGGTAGTGCTGTTACTGGCCTTCCCTGGTGGCTCAGATGGTAAACAATCTGCCTGCAATGCGGGACACCTGGGTTCGATCCCCGTGTTGGGAAGGTCCCCTGGAGTGGGCGTGGCAATCTACTTCGGTGTTCTTGCCTGGAGAATTCCATGGACAGAGGAGCCTGGCAGGTTACAGTCCATGGGGTCGCAGAGTCAGACCCAAATGAGCAACTAAGCACAGCAGGGCACAGTGCTGCTATTTAAAAAGCTAATTCTATTTGAAGTATCAGTTTAATCATGATTTAATAGAGATTAAAAAGTAAATAAGATTATTTTCCCCTAATGGATTCCATACACATTAATTGAATTGTATTTTTTGTCTGTTTAAAGTAACACAAAGGTGTGAATTTCCTCACAACTGGTGGGGTGTGATAAAACTTTCACACTCCGGTGTTGGAGCAAAAAGTGGAAAAAGAAATGAGAGCAGAGTAGAATTTATGTTTTCTTTGTGAAGATGTGTCCTACAACTGTAAACACCACTGATTTTGACCACAAAGTACTAGCTATGAGAGAAGAGCTTTTATAATAAGACTAATATTTGTTGGAACTGGTGAATTTTATCTACTGGGCTTGGATTTTTAAATTATTATTGTCAAGGCTTTAAAAACTTATACCTATCTGTTAATGAGGTGGTATTTTTGGATAGGTATATGTTTAAATCACAGAATATGTTTTTCTTTCTCTCTTTGGCTCAATTTAAAAATGTTTTGTGAAGGATACTTGAATATTTTGTACTTTAAAATTGCATCTTGGCACTATATAATGGAAAAAGGTATAGAAATATATGTATTTTTTAGAAATGCACATTTTAGTGCCTTGCAGCAGAACATATTACTTGCTAATACACATGGAAATTTCAAATTATGGTGCTGTTTTAAATATGAATATATATTTAAAAGGCTTTAATTGAAGTTTGAAACCCATAGGGATATTTAGAAAAATAAATATATCAAGTTGTACTTTTTAATTAAATATTTATTTTTAATTTATGCATTTTATGATAGAATCACTTGAAGATCATCTTTAAGAAACCAAAATAGCATGCAGTTGAGCAACATGTATCTTCCGTTCTCTGTTTAGCTTGGAACTTCTACATCATTAGACATAATAAGCACATCTCAAGTCATAATAGAATCCTATTTTGTGAAGCATGGCTATTAATCTATCTTTTATCTCATGGCATTTTCAGAATTATTTCACCATCACTCTTTTATGTTCATTACCGCTTTCATTATGTTTGTTTTCAAGGCCAGTGGCTAGGTCAGTCAATACTACTTTCACTCAGTGAAGTAGATGAGGCTTCATTTTCAAAAGACTTCCAATTTTAAATATCCTATATCTAGTTAGCGTTGTATAGTTTAATTGATGGCAGAAGAAAGAAAAAATAG
The DNA here is from genome assembly GCF_049115385.1 of Moschus berezovskii. Lineage (NCBI taxonomy): Eukaryota > Metazoa > Chordata > Mammalia > Artiodactyla > Moschidae > Moschus > Moschus berezovskii. Next base: position 96,906,802 of record NC_142460.1, read on the forward strand.
AAATGCTGTAAAACAAATATGGAGATACATAAAGTTTTTAAAAAGTTGAAAACTCTCAATATAATTTAGTCTAAAATAACGTTTGGTTATTGTTTTTGTATAGCCATTCAGTCTCTGATAGAACATCGCATTTTCTGTGGGGGCGTACCACCCTCAAAGACTTCTCATGCTTTGGTCCAGCTATCTGGCATGGTGTGAGCAGTGTGTGGAATCAGTCATACTTCGGTGGTAATTTTGTTCTGGCCGCTGGTTGAGTTTAAGTGATTTACTACCTATGTCTTTGCTCCTCTTTTTTAAAATTTTTTAAATCTAGTGCATTATATCTGTTTTGTAAGTTTGTTAGAGGAACTTTAAAAGATAAAATAATAGATAGTACACTGAGATCAATAATGAACACCCACTAGATACAGTATTTTCTTTCTATCCACCTTAAGTGTGAAAACACTTGGCAAGACAGGAGATGTATCTCAGAGTAGGATGTATATTTTGTATCTGAAAATTTATTGTTTATTTTGATTATAGTGGAAATATACTGGTGCTTTTACTTACGTTCATTCTCCTTTTAGACTTCCTTCAATACCTCTGTTCTCTCTTCCCCGCAAATCTCCAGTCCTTCAGACTTTGAAAGGATTCCTTATGTTGCTCCCACTATTTTGTATTTCATCCCCTTAAAATGGGCTTCCCTGGTGGCTCAGAGGTTAAAGCGTCTGCCTCCAATGAGGGAGACCCGGGTTCGATCCCTGGGTCGGGAAGATACCCTGGAGAAGGAAACGGTAACCCACTCCAGTATTCTTGCCTGGAGAATCCCATGGACGGAGAAGCCTGGTAGGCTACAGTCCACGGGGTCGCAAAGAGTCGGACACGACTGAGCGACGGAACGGAACGGACGAATGGTAAAATAGCCACTTGCTGCCTCCACAACCTTCGATGAATTATAGTGACCCATATTATAAAATCCAAAATTCTCTGGCTGGCCTTCAAAACACTTTAGCAGTTTGGCCCCAACATAGCTCTGGTTTCACCTACATTTTCATTTCCCTTTATGATATATTTTCCTTTCCTTTCTTTCTTTTTCTTTTCTATTTGAGTCATTTCATATTTCTTACCTTCCATGCACTCAATCCTAATGCCTTTTTCTGCTATTTTTAGCTTGTCAATACATGTCTTACTCATTCTTTAAGATCCAGCATCCTTCCACCGTGAAATCGCCCCTATTGAAACTAAAAACATCAAGCCTACCTTTCCTTCCCTTTCCATAGCTTTTTGCTTGTGCCTGTCTCATATCTCTTTGTTCTACCTCAGGTTCAGTTTGTAGTTATGTCTCCAGAGCTAAACTGTCAGCCTCTTGAAGGCAAATCCTGTATCAGATTCATCCTTGAAGTTCCATCTATCAGTTTTCTGTATACTTTCCCAAGCCATCATCCGTCAGCAAAGGTGATGGAGTTGTCTGTTAACAATTGCGTCGGCTCCCGTTGCTCTTCAGAGATGTGGAAAACTTCGTGACCTGACCCTTGCCACTCAAATTCATACCAAATTGAATATTTGGGATTTACTCTTAACAAGAGTGACATGAGTCACTCTCATGTTTGATTTGATTTCCCCTTTGTGGTCTAAATCCCAGAGGCAGACTTTCTTTCCAATAGTAGCTTATTGTGATCTTTTATGTTCTCTCCTTGCCTTTCCATGTTGTTTTTATAGTCTATTTGATATATTTATGCTTTATACCTTTGCTTTAAAATGTGATCATCAAAAATCAAGTTATTGTTATTCTGCATGATAAATTGAGGGTGATTCTTCAACTTATATAGAAGAAGCAATATTTCTATAAATGAAATGTAATATTTACACTGAATTTTATGGTTTGTAAAGCATGTTTATACCCATTATTTTATTTATTTTATCTACCTCTGTGAAATAGGCAAAGGCAAAGGATATTGTGCTTATCTTATGGATTAGGAAGTAGTTGCTGTTGAGAATTTTAGGGATTTACCTGATGTTGCAAGCTAACCTTGAGCTAATTTTCCAATGCTCATTCTAAGACACTTTCCATTATGTAATGCTGGAATATTTAAAATTCAGATAATTTGATTTCTTAAAATGGTTTACCTTCAGTTTACATAGTGCTCCATCACTAGGCGTGCTGCAGATTAGTATCTTTTAAAAATTTTTTTAAATTAAAATATAGTTAATTTACATTGTTGTGTTAATTTCTGATGTTCAGTTCAGTTGCTCAGTCGTGTCTGACTCTTTGCGACCCCATGAATCACAGCACGCCAGGCCTCCCTGTCCATCACCAACTCCCGGAGTTCACTCAAACTCATGTCCATCGAGTCAGTGATGCCATCCAGCCATCTCATTCTCGGTCGTCCCTTTCTCCTCCCGCCCCCAACCTTTGATGTACAGCTAAGTAATTCAGTTGTACATACACACACATTCTTTTTCATATTCTTTCCCATTATGGTTTATCACAGGAAGGTTTAGTAATTTTTAAAAGCTTTATTTAGTTTGAACTATATTTCAGGTTGTCTGTTTTGCCACTAGATCTGCCAGTGTCACTTACCCTCCAACATGAGTTAACATCATATTAGTTTTGATATTATAAGTGAGGTATTGATACTTTGTGATTGGGATGGTCGGAAATTAGTTTCTGGGTTTTTTTTTTCCTCAGGGTTTATTTGTTGGCCTTTCTAATGGCTAATTATAAATATAGCTAGTGTGAGAGTGTGGGTTTTATTCTTGAAAAATGTTAATATATCTGCTAATTCTTTATTCCATTAGAATTTTGGCATTATTACAATATGGATTATAGAGTAGTAGATTGTTGTAATAAGGATACCTTTCTTAAGAGTTTTAAACTGTGTTTCTTGGTCCTCATTCTCAAAGCTATATATATAAGCAGGTTATGGTTTTGGTGCCTTAATATTTACAAAATGAAGAGACACAGGCAGAATCCTCACTAAGATGCCTTATGTGAAAATGGAAAAGGGAGTTGTAGAGCCCTAAAGTCTCAAATGAAAAAATGCAGAGGGAAGTAATTGGCCACATTCCAAGCTCTTTTGAGAGACTGATCCAGTAGTCCAAAATGGAAAATGAAGTTTCCAAAAAAACATTCCCCAAAGAGGCATGATTCATCTTGTGTGGCAGTAAATATAACTCTTTGAACAGTTATCTATTTGGCTAGTTCGCTGCAGTCCAAGTGTACCTAAATCTGCAAATCAGTTTTGCAAAAACTCTTTAACGCTCTTCTCAAATGCTTCCCCAGACAATCAACTATTTGTTATTGTTGTTATTTTAATTATCTTTGTAGTATTGAAAGATCTTCCGGGTCTACTAGTTTTATCTTTGCTGTCTAGTACTGTGCCTATTCTGGCTTTATATTTATAGACTGTCAGTTAATGAGTGATCATAGAGGTCAGATAGATTAAGTCAGGTTGACTTCCCTGGTGGCTCAGATGGTAAAACATCTGCCTACACCGTGGGAGACCCGGGTTCAATCCCTGGGTCAGGAAGATCTCTTGGAGAAGGAAATGGCAACCCACGACAGTATTCTTGTCTGGAAAATCCTATGGACAGAGGAGCCTGGTAGGTTACAGTCCATGGGATCAGAAAGAGTCGGACATGACTTAGCGACTTCACTTTCAAACTAAGTTAGTGGCTCCTTTCCTAATGTTCACAAAAGTTAGAACCTGATTATTGCTGAACCATCTCTAAGAATGAGGGCTCTATTACCTGAATTGTACACTGAAGGTGACTTTTAGGGTTATCTTCTCTTTATTGTGCCATTTTTGGCCCTAGCTCTGCAATCTGGAGTCACAGAGAATTATGTTAATTACATACACTAGAGTTTTTCTACCTCTATGTTCATTTTATCTCTATCTCAATCATTATTCATGTATCTATTTATGTATCTATTTATCTTCCGTTACTTAGAAGGTTAACTGATGCCCTGTAAGGGCTTTAAAACTGTTTGCAAAAATTATTCTTTCTGATATTTGTTGAAAACAATTGAATACTATAGGAATGATTATAGTTTTCATGAGAATGTTAACCAGTCGAGTTCTTTCACAAGAAAGTTAATAAATACTGTTTAGTAAATAAATTAACAAAGCAATAGGGTTGTTAAATTTTGTAAATTGAAGGAAACCTGTAATCATTTGGTTCATTTCTTCCTTTTGTTCAGATTAGAATATAGAAATTAGGACCTGGAATATTTTTTTAATCCCTTTATCATTCAGAGCTCACTCTTGTTTATATATATCTATCCTGAAGCATGATATTATAATCTGTGCAAATGATATTTTATTAGTTTCTGCCCTGGTTTACCCTTGCTAATTACTAGTTGACACTCTGGGGCCAGCAAGAAACTATTCACTGTAAGGATATACTGATCAACAGTATAGGGCTGGGGAAATTAATTCACTTACCTCTTCAGTTCAGTTCAGTTCAGTCGCTCAGTCATGTCTGACTCTTTGCGAGCTCACGAACCACAGCACGCCAGGCCTCCCTGTCCATCACCAGCTCCCAGAGTCCACCCAAACCCATGTCCATCGAGTCAGTGATGCCATCCAACCATCTCATCCTCTGTCATCCCCTTCTCCTCCTGCCCTTAATCTTTCCCAGCATCAGGGTCTTTTCAAATGAGTCATCTCTTCGCATCAGGTGGCCAAAGTATTGGTGTTTCAGCTTCAACATCAGTCCTTCCAAAGAACACCCAGGACTGATCTCCTTTAGAATGGATTGGTTGGATCTCCTTGCAGTCCAAGAGACTCTCAAGAGTCTTCTCCAACACCACAGTTTAAAAGCATCAATTCTTCAGCGTTCAGCTTTCTTTATGGTCCAATTCTCACATCCGTACATGACCACTGGAAAAACCATAGCCTTGACTAGATGGACCTTTGATGGCAAAGTAATATCTCTGTTTTTTATTATGCTGTCTAGGTTGGTCATAACTTTCCTTCCAAGGAGTAAGTGTTTTTTAATTTCAAGGCTGCAATCACCATCTGCAGTGATTTTGGAGCCCAGAAAAATAAAGTCTGACACTGTTTCCTCTGTTTCCCCATCTATTTGTATGAAGTGATGGGACCGGATGCCATGATCTTAGTTTTCTGAATGTTGAGCTTTAAGCCAACTTTTTCACTCTCCTCTTTCACTTTCATCAAGAGGCTCTTTAGTTCTTCTTTGCTTTCAGTCATAAGGGTGGTGTCATCTGCATATCTGAGGTTATTGATATTTCTCCCAGCAATCTTGATTCCAGCTTGTGCTTCTTCCAGGCCAGCGTTCCTCATGATGTACTCTGCATATAACTTAAATAAACAGGGTGACAATATACAGCCTTGACGTACTCCTTTTCCTATTTGGAACCAGTCTGTTGTTCTATGTTCAGTTCTAACTGTTGCTTCCTGACCTGCATACAGGTTTCTCATACAGGTCAGGTGGTCTGGTATTCCTATCTCTTTCAGAATTTTCCACAGTTTATTATGATCCACACATTCAAAGGCTTTGTCATAATCAATAAAGCAGAAATAGATGTTTTTAGAAATATATGTTTAAGAAATTCTCTGATATTGATTTAGTTTTAAGCATTGATTATTTTTAATCCCTGCAGGTAACAGTTTTATGATCATTCTGATGGTCTCTAACACTGGGTTACCTGATTTTCTGATATATAAAAAGTCTCCAGGAATCTATTTTTTCATTGACTTTATATTTGCCCAATAACAGCCTTGGTCTTATGTTTCAATGGATGGCTTGAATTAGATCTATAATAAGCTGAGTCCGTGCTAAGTACAGCTGTAATATACAGGAACCAAGATGATATTCCTGGCAGTGTTCTCATTATATATTCTCTGCTTCCATTTGGTAGTCATTTCTATAAGTCCCAAGGAAATTTTCTGCTATGAAAGATTCTCCCTTACTGGCATTTCCTCTTTAGACCCTTATTAGGTATTCATTTTGCTTTTGCTAATTATTCTCCCTTGAGTCAGCCTCAACCTTCTTTCAGTAGAGTTTGCTTAGCTTCTCATTATTGTACATTCTAAGCAAATCCCTACTTTGTATTCTCACTTGTTCCACTTATCACCAAACCCTTCTGATGGCTCAATCTATATCTAGTTTTTCCTCAATTTATCTACCAAAGACGCTTTTCTAAAATATCTCATTTTCTGTTTACACAGAACATATTTTATTGGCCAAAATTTTGGGGATTAACATGCCTCTCAAAAAAATATGCCCTTTCTCCATCATTGGAAAATCAGAACCTCCAACTCTTCTCAGTTGGAGGGTTGAGTTTGTGGGAATCAGTGGGTTATTAAGGCTTCTAGAATGGATCAATTTGTGCAGAAGTTTCCAACTTATTTTTCTTCTTCCCAATGATAGAACTCACATAAACAAAAACATCATCCAGAAATTGTTTCTGCCTGTGCATTTCTGTGTGCATTATTTTTATTTACACTAAAGGGATTTTCATGTTTATAGTGTGATTAGATCCATATGAAAACCTCAGAGAGGTTTATCAGACCAGTATAATTATCAATATATTAGAAATATGGAAAATTACTCAAAGATGATAGGGATAATTAATACCAGTGTCTCACCTAAGATTTTCCTATTTCATACCTAAGTCTCCTTTCCTTTCCTTACTTGAAATATGAATATTCCTTTGCTTTCAGTCCTTTGCTTGCAGTGGGGCTTCCCTGGTGGCTCAGACAGTAAAGAATCCACCTGCAATGCAGGAGACCCAGGTTTGATCCCTGGGTTGGGAAGATCCCCTGGAGAAGGAAACGGCAACCTATTCCAGTATTCTTGCCTGGAAAATCCCATGGACAGAGAAGCCTGGTGCGCTACAGTCCATGGAGTCGCAAAGAGTTGGACATGACTGAGCGACTAATGTTTGCAGTAGTTAAGGAATTCCATTTAAGAAATTTAACCTCTTTGTTTATTTACCATATGAGACCAGAATATTGGTTGTAGTATGTGTCTGGAAGGGTAAGGACTGCTTTGAAAATGTAAGAATTGAGAGTAGAGAGTTTGACTGGGAAGTGGAGTGGGAGGCAGTCAGAGAAAGGGCATCTCAACCTGTATTCCTGGGAAGGAAAAGAAAAAAGCAAAAGAACAATATCTCTGCTTAATACTTCTTTTATATTTAGCCTTTTTAGATTATGTAAAAATTAAGTGTGTTAAATTTACTCTCTTCTTTTTGGTATCTTATAGTGGTACCTACTATCCTAGGCATTAAGAGATGGTATACAGAGTGCCAATAGGACCCAGTGTTATACTCCGGTGCAAATTGATCCAAGGATTTTATTTATGACCATTTTTGAGACTTCCTGTGTCTCAAAACTCTTCCTGTTTTATTTCTTCCATTTCCATCTTGTTTTCTCCTTCCCACTCTCCTTCCATCCTTCCTTGTTCTTCTTTTCTCTCTGTTTCTCTCCATCCCTCCAACCCTTCCTTTTTACCTTTTTTTTGTATAATCTTTATTTTACAGACATTCATTAAGCACATATTATATTCAAAGAGAGCTAAATGCTTTAAATGCCTGTAATACAAAGAAGTATATAGAACTTATGCGTTCAAAGGAGCTTATAGGCCGGCAGTGAGTGTGTGTGTGTTAGTCGCTAAGTTGTGTCCAGCTCTGCAACCCCTTGGACTATAGCCCACCAGGCTCCTCTGTCCATGGAATTTCCAAGGTAAGCATACTGGAGTGGGTTGCCATTTCCTTCTCCAGGGAATCTTCCGAACCCAGGGATCAAACCCACGTCTCCTGCCCTGGAGATAAAGATTCTTTACCACTGAGCCACCAGGGACATCCATAGGCTGGCAGAGTAGGTGGTAATATAAAAATCAAGACATTCAGGGTAGAATCTGCCAAAGTTCTGAGTATACAATTAGCAATATTTGAAGTGTAATACTGAAGTTATGAAATGGAGAGGATATTTGAAGTCTTGGCCTGAAAATGTGGTTCGTATCAGTGAGTCCTAGTGATTTGCAACCAGGAAAATACTAGTCATTGTGACCTGTTCTAAACTGTATTAAAGATCCTTTTGTCATATCACATAAAATATGGTATATGTGATAATGTTTCACACCTTTTAATATTAAAAATTACTACATATGAATAAATGGAGTTGAATGTGAAATGAGAAACTGACTACTTTAGGTCCCTTAGTTAAAATCTCCTAATACCTCCTTCCTATACAGGTGATCATTTTATAAGTGTAAGATAAATAAGATAAGATATTTAGGTGTAAGATAAATAACGGATAGTCTATTTAGTAAGACCTACAAGGAACTGGGTACTTACCACAACTGCTTACTCCAACTTACAAAGACTATCCCGTATTTGTATTTATGTGCAGAGAAGGAAAATAGTAATTTCAGGGAATAATGGAGAAGTTACATGAGGAGGGGACAAGTGGAAGCCAAGTCAGTTCTTGATGCCCAACAGAAATGTAAAAAGCTTGGGGATAAACTTCCTGTGTCAAAAAGCTGTGGAGAGTTTATATTGTTCAAGATCCCTTAGATATGTGTGTTTTGGTTCAATAGCTCATTGCTTTGGGGTCATTGAGTAGGAATAATAGCTCTATCCAATTTAACAACCCCTCAGGTTCTCACATTATTAAATGATGGAATGAAAATGATGACAGTGATTACGTTAGTTATCATTTTTGAATGCCTACTACATGTTTAGACTCTATGAATTTATTCATTCAATATTCACAGCAGCTCCCTACATTATGTCCTAGCATTATCTTTTTTGGACAGGTGAGGAAATAAAGATGAAGTGATTTACCCAAGATTACCCATATGGAAGATGAAGTTATTGACTATATTAAATACTGAGTCTCTAATAATAAGAAAATGTCATAATATTTATTTACATGAGGTGCTTAGTAGTTTTAAAGAGCTTTGACATCCACTGTTATTCACACAACCCATGAAGCATATTAGGTCAGGTTATTTATCCCTTTTTAAGAGGTAAGGCTTTTAACTTCACGTCTATTTACTTCAAAACCTAAGCAGAGTTCACTGCACTCTGATGTCTTGTCATAATTTAAACCTACATAGATGTGTCTAATTTTAGGCAATTTTCCAATCGGATTGGCTGAAATCTCATGGTTTCTTATGCGTGGGAATGTACATGTTAGTCTCTTAGTAATTATCTTATGCATTATACAGTCTTCACTGGAGTTGCCAGATAAATGAGATGTCACTGCACTTAACAGCAAAGATCACTGCTGCTGGCTTTCGATTGGTTTCATCTGTTGCTAGGAGGAGTTGCCATCTCTCAGCAGCTGCCAGCCAGGCGGCATTTCTGATGGACCTGAGCCCAGGTTGACAGTAGCCAGAAAAGGAACGTGTCCTAACCTGACAAGGACATACTTCAAGTCAATGTTTTTGTCAACCAGGCTGACAGAATCCCTGATTTTGATGCATTTCATCGCTTTTCATGAAGCCCATTTTTGTCCTTTCTCTTTTCTTTGCTTAAATTTGTTTAGTTGCTGACAGACCATATTCATGCACTTTACAAAAGAATAAGTAAATTCCAATTAACATCTGAAATGCAGAAGAACTTGGTTCCAGCTCTAGTGGGAAAGTAATATATTGTTTGATTAAAAGAAGTAAGAGCCATTTCTTCTACATAAGGATACACATCATTTTCTTGGCGAATACAAAAGGAGCTTTAAATAGTCTCTTTAGGATTTTGATGAAAGAATGAGAATTGTTTGATTTGGATGGCTTCCCCTGTTTAAAATCCTGTTTATCTGCAAGGTGACTGAAATAGATGCTGGGGAAGGAAAAGCATTATGTTCATTCTTCCCCTTCTTGCTTTTGCATATCATGAGCTGTCTCCCTGGAATGTTTTACATGCTGCTTAGTTAACTCTTCTTCACCCCCTAAGATCTGGCTCCAGTGTAAGATTTGTGGCAAAATTTTCCACATGCACCTCTGTTCACTCCCTTCTTTGTTTCCTCAAAATGTTTCATTTATATTCTGTTTTGGGACTGCCAATAGCAAACTGTCATTTTTTTAACATGAAATATAGTTTTCATTTCTTTATTTACATATGGTAGTTTCATGGCCAACTATTTTTTTCTTGACCGTTTCTATTACTAAGCTAATTGTATGTCTAAAGGTTTAAGGACCACATTTTATGAACTTTGAAATCTTATCACCTAGTACTATGTCTGGACCTAGTAGACACCCACCCCTCAACCCCCAATACCAACCCCAAGGTATTTACTAAATTAGCAAGTGCAGACTATGGTGCAATATTCTCCTCAATCTTCAAACATTTAAATTTAGGAGTCTCAAAGTCAGGCTTACAAAGACAAAAACAGGTTTATATCTTTGACCCCTGAAATGCATTAACTGCCTCCAGTTGTATCCCATGGAGGGATTTGAGCGTTCTCTAATTACAGAGTCTGGGAAATGAAGCACAGTCTGTCTAAACTGGAAGAAACATCAGAGAGTCAGTTGGCTCACATGCTTTTGGACAGATGTGGAAAAGAAAGCCTGCAGAGGAGACACCATCTGCCCAAGGCCACCACCCAGAAAGCTGGTGGCTGGGTTGTGCTTCAAACCCTAGTGAGAATTCTATTAGGTTGTTACATGCATTTGGCATGTAACATTGAAGACAGCTTTGTAATTCTGACATTGAAATTAAGTCCTGTCAATAAAGATATATCCAATAGGATCAATATAATGTCATGGCACATAAGAAAGCACCTTAGTTTTGGATCTGGAAGAGTTGAATTAAAATGCTGATTCAGTGCTTTGTGCCATAAACCACTGATGTAATATTCTAGTCATTCACATTGTCTAGAGTCTCACCTACACTCCTCTGATTATAAACTCATCAAGGACTATTTAATTTAATAAGGATTTATTGAGCAATTACAGTGTGACAGCACTGTTAGACCTCATTTTAAGACTACACCATATCTTGTATAATATCTAAAGCAAAAAAAAAAAAATATGTTTGAGAAATTACCGTATACTTCTTCAGTTCAGTTCAGTCACTCAGTTGTGTCCAACTCTTTGTGACCCCATGGACTACAGCATGCCAGGCTTCCCTGCCCATCACTAACTCCTGGAGTTTGCTCAAAGTCATGTCCATTGAGTCAGTGATGCCATCCAACCACTTCATTCTCTATCATCTCTTTCTCCTTCTTCCTCAGTCTTTCCCAGCATCAGGGTCTTTTCCAACGAGTCAGTTCTTCACATCAGGTGACCAAAGTATTGGAGCTGCAGCTTCAGCATCATGCTTCCAATGAATATTCAAGATTGATTTCCTTTAGGATGGACTGCTTTGATCTTGCAGTCCAAGGGACTCTCGAGAGTCTTCTCCAACATCACAATTCGAAAACATCAGTTCTTCAGCACTCAGCTTTCTTTGTGGTCAACTCTCACATCCATACATGACTACTGGAAAAAACCATAGCTTTGACTAGACGAACCTTTGTCAGCAACGTCTCTGCTTTTTCATATACTATCTAGGTTGGTCATAGCTTCTCTTCCAAGGAGCAAGTGTCTTTTAATTCCATGGCTGCAGTCACCATCTGCAGTGATTTTGGAGCCTAAGAAAACATGTATACTTATTACATATTTTCATATAAGTAATAATGGTACTAGATACCTTTCAGCTTTGTGTTCAAAATAAGAGTGAATTCCCTCATTTTTTAATGTAATATATGTTAGGGGGGGAAATGTCAGGAATATTTAAAATATATGAAAGAGTAAGCTCTGTCCTCAAGAACTATAGAAACATACATTTACATCCAGCCTATTTTTCTGGTAGTCACAAGTCATTCTCAACCAGAATTTCTCAGAGACATGGATCCTGTTTGAATTTACAGGATGTAGGCAAAAGTGATAGTATCTTAACTATAATTTCCTCCTATTCATGGGAGCAGGGAAGCTGTTCCTTCATCTTGGGTTTTCCTTGGTCTGCACTCAGTCGCTCAGTTGTGTCCAGCTCCTTGTGACCCCATGGGGACTGAAGCCCACCAGCCTCCTCTGTCCATGAGATTTTCCAGGCAAGAATACTGAGTGGGTTGCCATTTCCTTCTCCAGGGGATCTTACCAACCCAGGGATCGAACCTGGGTCTCCCACATTGCAGGCAGATTCTTTACCATCTGAGCCACCAGGAAAGCTCATTAGTCTGCAGTAATCCTCTTCTATTTCTTCTGCCTGTCCAAAACCCAAGTAAAAACTACCTCATTTGTGAAGCGCTGTTTTGAATCCTCACCAGATTGAAATATTTATTCCTCCTTTCATGCTCTCATCCCTCTATTGTGTCCTTAATCATCTTCAGTTTTCACTTATCTGTCTCTTTAAGGGACAGGTTTTTTCTTCATTTTGCTAAACCATCTAATTCAGTATCTTGCAAATAGTAGTGCTAAATAATTGAGAAATGAATGAATGAGTGAATAAAGTTGAAAGAGTATTCAATAATGATTTTTGGAATGACTACTAAGCTGCAATGTGCCATGTGCTGTATTCAGTGAACTTGGGTGTACGTATGTGGTGAACTTTTATCTGCTGCCTGGCATGGATGGGCTAAGTTATAATAACACATATAAATATCCTTTCTGTGTTAAAGAATATATATCTGGGAAGCTGTAATGCTACCATTTTGAGAATGTATAGAAAAAAATCTGAAGCTGTTAAAAATTTAACAGAGTTTGAAGTATAGAAGTGAACTTTTGAGAAATACAGTGGGCATAAAGAAAACACTGTGACTCTGCTATCAGAGCCTAAAAAATATTAGACATATGAATTATATCAAAACAAGACTGCTGATCTGGGGAATGGTAGAGATTCTATTTTGATCTCAGAATAGCTCCTTTGTGGGTTTATCCAAACCATTTCTTGCTTGAAATCTTCTGTTTTATAATCTATTTCTCCTTCACTTACCCCCCCTCAATTGAATATTCTGAGGATTAATTATTGTAAAGTAATTTGCAAATGAAAGGCTTATATAAATTCTAAGTGGTGGTGTTATACTTTGGGTGATGTGCCAGTGAAATATTGACAAAAGCCCCTGTTTGCTAAAGCCTGCATTGATGTATTAAATTCCTGCTGTAGAACAGTACCTCTGGGGAGCCTCATATTTCCTTTGCTTTAGATATGTGAATTGGCAATTAAAAATAATTACATTGCAGCACTGCTTGTGATGCCAGTCAAGAAATCTGCATTGAACAACATGGAATGTGGTCTTGGAGTTTCAATTACCAGAGAATACACTTTTTCTCTTCCCTCTTCAAACAGGGAAGCAATTCAGAATACTGTTTTTTCTTTCTTAAAAAACTTTTTGCTTTTAGTGTATTTTCAGAAAACTGAATGAAGCTTTCCCATTTGTGGACTGTGACTCAGATTGCAGAAGAATTCTAACCAAATAGGTTTTCTTCTTTCTTCTTTATTTATTTGTTCTTGGGAGCAGGCACACCTATACCTCGATTTTACTAGTATACTTGGTCTTAATAATGGGTGCTGGTAGAAGGGGCAGTAAAAGATGAGCAATATCTTTGTTGTGCCAAAAGAAACCTAGATAATTGAACTTGCACAAAGCAGTTTTAAAGAAGTTAGGCTGTCTCATTTTGGAGCATTTTGCTGACTACCTGGATTTTATTCTGTTTGTAAACCTGTGTGTAAGCCTGGGCTTGGGCCTAAGGTATTTAGGAATAATGATATCAGTGCAGATAAGATAAGAGAATTAGATTGTACCACTCCAGTACTCCATCATGTTTTCTTCGGAAATGTAAGGCTGGGACTTTAAAGATCTGCGTAAAATTTCTTAAGGGATTGTAAAAGTTTCCAACAAAAATATAGATTATTTGTATATGATTGATTTGTGAAAAACAATTATTTCATCCATTATGAAGGCATAATAATGTTCTTTATAAAGGGCTAAATAAACTATGAAACTAAAAAATAAATATTAAGCTATTTTGAGATTTTCCTTATCAAATCATGACAATTTTGGAAGATCCGGTTTAAAGGTAATATGAAATATTTGTATTGCAGTGTTTTTATAACCAGATTTGTATTGGAATAGCTGTCAAGTATGGGGATGTTTGTGATAAAAATAGTGTCTGTATAAACTCTTGATTCTGACAATATTTCAGGGATAAAATGATTTGATAGGAGATCGACTATTATTTAAAGACAAAGTCTAAATTTACCTTGAAAGCTTTTCATCAAAGCAGCCATTCTGGATTGTTGTATTTTACTGTAGTTCTCTATTTAAACATTTTATTGGTGAATAATCAATAATGTTCCTACTGTGATTGTAATTGGTTCCTCTAGTTGAACAGACTATCAGGAGAGAAATGCAGACCTTAATCTGATCCATCCATATTTGGATGTCCTGTCTTTGAATTCTTCTTAAGTTTAACATATTTTCCTTTTTTGAGGTCTTATCTGTTCTATGGGAGATGGCATCTAAAATCTGTACAGTCATAAGGCAGTGATTATAGCTGAGTGAGGCCTGGAGATGTCCCATATACAGTTGAGGCCAAAATGATTTCAAAGGTCATGATGATCTATTAACATAAATGTTGATAAAACATTCACCTTGTTTTGTAGTGGATAGATAAGTGAACGAGGAGTGAGGAAATCTGATTTCTGGTTCCAGCTCTGCCACTGATCCAGGCCAAAGAGTGCCATGCGTGGCCAAAAAGCTCTAGGCAGGGTTCTCTTGGATAGATTTGCCTTGTAAGCCAGAGAAAGTAAGTGCTGGCAAGACAGCACGGGAGCATGGTAGGGTTTATGGCACCCTTCTCTGGGTAACTCTGTACTGCAAATCCCCATCATTTTGTGTTTCTTGACACCGTGTTCTGACATTTGCATAGACGCCTAGTTTTTCCTGGGGTCTGCTGGATTCCTATGGTATTATTTGAAGACAGAATCTTATGGGCAATGTTTTGAGGATCTATGTCCCAGGAAACCAAAGACTTTTCACAACTTCTTTATTCTATATGCCCAAAAGAACTCTCAAAGGAATCCAATTAAGGTTCCTTTGACCTTATTCACTTGGAATATTACTGTTGCTTATCTTATTCTTTTATTTAATATTTACATATGTTTACTGCTACAGCTAATACTCTCTCCAAACAAATATATTAGAAAACCAGGAAGAAAGGAAAAAATAAAAAAAAAGGGAAAAAGAAAAGAAAAACCAAACAACAAAAAGAGAAACTAACTATTCAAAAGAGAAATTACTGTGTCTCTGTATGAAATGTTTTGTACTTTACTTACAAGTGAACAGTTTTTTCCTGTTTTCATATGACCTGATATCTATGCTTCTTCCAACCCAGACTGTTCTGTTTCTTGGTCTAGGGAGACAGGAAGCTACACAGAAAGAGGAAGGAGTGTCAGCTGTAACAGGGTGTGAGAGCTAGACAAAGCAATCTGGAATTGATGAAAAGGCAGGGGGATATTAATTACGTATTAGAAAAATGCCCACAAAAGAAGAAGTAGACTTTGAAAGGTATTAAAAAAAAACCCTCCAAATCTTTAATTAAATTGTAAATAGAAATCCAGCATATGGCACTTTGAGAATTCCAGTTTAGTGGTGTTTTACTCAACTGAATTTGGCACTTCTGTTAGGTTCAGGAGATCTCAAACTGGTAGCAAATCAGAACAGTAGCATAACCCCTAAATCAAATTGGCATTGAGGATATGGGGATGCAGAGATGGAAAGATGTGTTACTTTTTATTTTAGAAAGCCCTTTTAAATTAGGTTAGAATTTAGCAGTGGAGAGAGGATTGGAAATCCCCAGACACTTATATTTCATTTTCTCTTCTGTTCAAAAATTGTAGCAAGTAATGTTTCATATAATCTTATTTCCCAAGGGAAAAATTTTTTCTTCTTCCCCACACCGCCTTTATTTTTCCTTCAGAAAACATCACAAGGGCACAGAATTAGACTAACCAGAGAAAACTTTGATTGACTTAAATAAAATCTTTTCCCCTCCACTTTTACCTCTCTTTTTCATCTGTCAGTGGAGGAAATCTAAATGAAATTTTGAGAGACTTCTGAACAAAATCACCTCTTAAGAAGTGATTTATTCAGCTAGTGTGTGTGTCTATATGCATGTATATATGTACATACATATACATACACAGGAACATATATATGTATATTTATGTAGTCAAAGAGAAATTGAAACTGTATAGATCTTTAAAATATTTTCCCATATTTATTTCAGTACTTTAGATATTTAAGGCAATTGTATAGATATTTTTAAAAATGAATTTTTTTTTCCTTTAATATTCCTATGTTATTAATTTCTTTTGGATACTGATTTGGTGAAACATATTGTCTTATGTCTGTGACTGAATGATGCCAGACGGGTCTGTGAACACTGAGAAAAATATCTGCTTCTATTCTTGATACTGTGCCCAAAACAAAGCTACTACACATTTGAAAAGAAAATACCTGGCTTAGTGATGACTACTTGGGTAAATATGTGAATAAAATAAGCCCTTAGAAAGTGACTTCTATCATGCTGAACAAATTTCTGATTCTGAGCAAAGATAGTGAGTGGTTTTAAACTTCGTGTGGATATAACCAAAATTTGGCATGAATTTAGCCATTTTCATCTTTTGATTGGCTGCCACTGCACATATTTTGAGCTTTGACTGTGAAATCGTTATCCATTGCTTTTCTATTTCCACTTAAATGGTATTTTGAATTGGGTTAAGACACATGGTTCCAATGCTAATTTGATACAAATATTGTCAACTATAGCACAGTTTGCTTTTATGAGGACTTTGGGAAAATACTTTTTTTCCTTTTAATTAAGATTCACAATCTGTTCCTCTAGGAGTTTATTGTTAGAGGTTAGATCGTTTAGTATTTTGTCCTGAAACTTGGAAAGAATGTATCAGTATTTCTATGGCTAGTTTGTTTTTATATGGTTATTTTCCCTACTTATTTCCATAGTTTTCTCACAATTATACCTATTTATATACACCTTTTGAACTATATCAGTAAACCAAAGTATTTATTTGGAAAAAAAAGTTAGATTTGTGGGAAAATATCCTAGAACACTTCTCTGGCTATGATGCTAATTAAAAAATAGTAATGCCCACAAGAATTCCAAACTCTTATGTCCATAGAGTAATTAATATATTAATATTTAAATTCGTTAAATTAATAATTTAATATATTTGTATATTTTTAATACCTCCAAATTCTACTTGTCAATGAGTATTAAATCACCAGATGACTGAAGAAAAAGTCCATTTATTCATATATCGGTAATGTATAGTCCATGAACTAGGGAGATGGTAATTTAATGCTATTTAATAAGCAAGGTTGGAGAAGACTCTTGAGAGTCCCTTGTACTGCAAGGAGATCCAACCAGTCCATTCTAAAGGAGATCAATCCTGGGTGTTCATTGGAAGGACTGATGCTAAAGCTGAAACTGCAATACTTTGGCCACCTCATGTGACGAGCTGACTCACTGGAAAAGACTCTGATGCTAGGAGGGATTGGCGGTGGGAGGAGAAGGGGACGACAGAGAATGAGATGGCTGGATGGCATCACCGACTCTGTGGACATGAGTTTGTGTGAACTGCGGGAGTTGGTGATGGACAGGGAGGCCTGGCGTGCTGTGATTCATGGGGTCATGGAGAATTGGACACGACTGAGCGACTGAACTGAACTGAACTGAACTGAATAAGCAAGGGATAAAGACAGGGTGGCTTCCCAGGTTGCTCTGTGGTAAAGAATTCTCCTGCCAGTGCAGAAGCCGCAGGAAATGCGAATTCGATCCTTGGATTGGGAAGATACTCTGGAGGATTAAATGGCAACCCACTCTGGTATTCTTGCCTGGGAAATCTCATGGACAGAGGAACCTGGAGGGCTACAGTCTGTGGGTCACAAAGAGCCAGACATGACTGAGCGCACAGACACACAATGACAAGATATATGTAGGCTAGACGATAGATAAATGGTTACACATGTATATGCATGTATGTATAGATATGTGTAGATCTATGTCATGTGTGTGTGTGTGTGTAGGTAAATCAAAACTATAGCTTACAAGAGCAGAGCTGTTTCTAAGCCTCTTAGATTTTTAACCATGACCTGTACATAACTAGGGGAGGGCATTTTTAGTTTTGAACTAAGAGTCACTCTACTAAAATACAGCATAAGAACCTGTCCTCTAGAAAATGGAATTTTCCAGCTTATCACATGAAAAGATACATATCTTGAATCTTGATGTTATGATGGGGATCTCAGAGGCCAAGTCCTGATTCTGCTGCTTACTAGCAGTGGAGCTTGGGCAAATCAGTTCTCTGTGAGCCTCTGCTTCCTAGTCTATAAAACAGGAATTCTAATCTTCAATGTGCCACCTCATTGGGTTGTCATGAGGTTCAAATGAGGTGATGACTCTGAGGACTCTAGAAGCCCTAAGATGCTACCTGTAGGTAATGGTGATATGGTTTGAGCGCTCTAATGATCAGTAAATTATAGGGTATGTTACAAAATAAAGGGTTCTAATAATTTTTGCAGGCTATTCAGAATTGAGATCCACATCCTCAGTCACAAAATGCCTATTCTGCCCCAAAGTCAAGAAATCCCTTTTGTAAGATTAGTAACTCTTCTCAGGGACTCCTCGATTCATGTAGTATGAACCCCAGAGTATCACAGTTAACTTTGTGATGCTGGATGTTGGGCAGCAGAAGCAGTGGTGAGTTTCACAGGTCCAGGCTTCTATATAGTTCCACAAATCTATATAGTCTCTGACTCCTTCTATGTGTTAACAACGTACATGTGTAGTTGTATCGACTCTTTGTGACTACACAGACTGTAGCACACCAGGTTCCTCTGTCCATGGGATTTTCCAGGCAATAATACTGGAGTGGGTTGCCGTTTCCTTCTTCAGGGGATCTTCCCAACTCAGGGATCAAACCCATGTCTCTTGCATCTCCTTCATTAGCAGGCGAATTCTTTACCACTAGTGCCACACACTAGAAATCTTAATGCAAAAAATAGAAAAAGAGAGCATATTATTTAGCTTGAATATGTATACTTTTTTTATGGAGACAGTATTACCATGCAAAAATGAGAAATCATTTGTGATATTTGGTTATATTCTGAAACAACAGTCTTTTTTAAATTGTCAGTTGTAGATTGATGAAATCGTTTAGCAAATGAGAAGTGCCTTTCTATTGACTATAGCTACTAATTATTGAATGCTTGCTGTATGCCACATAGTATGTTAGGTGTTTTGCATGCAGTATTTTATCAAATTATTAACACATTATGGTGCTGTAAATACTGTTGTTAATTCCAGATTACTATTAATAGATGAGAACCTAGATTTCCGAAGAAAAAAGAAATTATTTAGGTTGCATGGCCAATAAATGGTATGCTGCAGAGCTGGGCTTATCTGTCTTAAAATGACTTGCTCTTGATCACATTGCTACTAAGAGTTGTCCTCTGTAGACACATGTAACTCCCACAACTTCCCTTTCTTTCACTATTTTATTAAAAGCCCTTACCTTTTTATCTGAAGCCGTTTTGATGGGCTAATCAAATGTATAGATGTTATTGTAAGAAGTGCAATGCAACCACAGGTCTTGTAATGAGATATTCAAAGAGACCTGGGTCCATATCCAAGCTCCTGCACATGCAGTTATTTTGCAAATGTCAGTCGAACTGTTTGAGTTTCAGTTTTCTCATTCATCACGGGAAGATAAAACCTATTCTGTGGGATTATTGGAAGGTTGAATGAGGCTATAATATAAGCTATAAAATAAGTGTTATTATAATTGGATCTGATGCCTCTTTTCAATCCCCACTGGGTAAGTCTGTTTACTTCCCTGGTGAAGAGGGCAATGACATTTACTGAACATCTAATATGTGCCAAGTGCCTTATTTACACTAATTAATATTAACTACAGGCTTAGGAATTAGGTGTGATTGCCCCAGCATGCACGCATACCCCAATTTTATAGTTATTAAGCAGAGGTTTTAAAGTGGCTAATTCACATAATGCAAAAAATAAGCAAAGGAATCCACAGTCCTACTCTAGGCTCAGCCATCTCTCTCTGCAGGCTGGAGCCAGCTAGCTCTCTGTTTAGCCAGCAAGATCTCAGTTTGTTCCTCACATGTGTTGACTTTAATGTTCTTTGTCTGTCTGAATCCTCTTGGTTTTTTTGTTTGTTTGTTTTATTCCCCTCCATATTTCACAATGACTGCTCCCTTCTTGTTATTCTTCTTATCTTTCTTTTTGGCACAAAAGCTGAAAGATGCTTTCTTGTCTTTCCCAATCATCTGTCACATTGCCTATTTTGTTTTTCTTTTATATCACTTGTCACTGTCTGATGTCACTTATAGGTTTATCTAGGTACTAATTGACTCCTCTAGTATAATATTTACTCTAGGAGATCAAGAACTTGTCTGTCTTATTTGTTCCTATGTCCTAAAACTTAGAGTGGACCTGGCACAATAGGTGTACCTGAAATAATTATTAAATGAACGAACAATGTTTAGCTGCTCTTAAAATCAATTTTCAATGTAGACTAAGGTTGTTACATTGAAAATGTAACCTTCAGTTTATTGAATGATTATCAATGTTTTTCCTGAAAGTCACCCAGTTTCTTGAAAAAATGTACTGGTGCTAATAGGCATGAGTATTGGTAAATAACTAATTTTAGCTGAGAAAGCATGGGTACTCTGACATAAAGTCTTCTTTGACATCAAAATTGGTAGCTCTTGACTGATATAAAGCTTAGCATATAAGACATAGTATACATGAAAGCTATGAGGTTGAAGACATTTAAAATGCAAAGAGAGTGATTATATTTTGAGTGTATATGGTTTGCATTCAGTCTTTAAAGTGCAATCCCAAATAGAAAAGTGAATTTTAAAAATTAGTCCATGAGCCTTGATAACCAACTGAAGCTAGTTCTGAGAAAGACTCATTACCTGAAGATTCTATTTAGTTATTGACAGCTCATGACTAAAAGGGGTGTTTGAGCTCTACTTGCTGAAGTATGTCTATCATAGCCAGAATTCTAATTATGAAAACTCTACAGTTGATGATTCAAGAAATAGGATGGCTGAAAAGAGATTTCAGGCTTTTTGTTGAAAATGCAGCAGCATCAATTAAGATAAGTATCATTTGGGTTTTGAGCATAAATTTAATCTGGATATTATCTGTAACAAAGATTATACTGTAATTTAGTGGAGTTTTTTTTAATCATAGGCATAAATCTAATTCTTAAAGGAAGATTCATGATTCCCTTGGGGGAATGGATTCTCTGCTTTGTCTTTCTCTTAAATGACACCCAGATGGCTTATATTATTGTGCTTTGGCTTTGATAATATTTCTTGATAACCAGGCATAATCTGCATTAATTGCCATAAATTGCTTTGGTTTCTTGCTGTGAGTATTTTTACGTAATTGTTTGTATTTTGTGAATGATGGATCATTTTTTCACAGAGTAGTATTGCCATTCACAAATTTATTTTTCAAGACCTATATTTTGCTTGAAAAGTTGTCACATCTACCTAAAGTTATTTCTATAATTAACATCCCCCAATCCTGAAGTAGTTTTGGCAAAATCTTCATCTAAAAGGTCTTTCTTTAACTTTTTTGGGGGGATGATAATGCCTTTTTAAACAGCTAAGGAAGTATCTTTGATATGCCATCTATCATAGCACTCACGTTTGTTTTGAAAATAGTATCATGTCTCTTTCCACTAATATCAAAAGATAGTGTCTCGAAAGCAAATGATCCAAGCATCATGTCAACCTTTGCAAACCCAGGTTCTAGCATAGTTTTTGGCACATTGTAAATATTAAATGCCAAGCTGTTGAACTTGAATTTTAGCTGTATATATTTCTTTTTTCAGTTACATCCTTAAGGACATTTCCGGTCTTGCATTTATTTGCCCTTCCACTCCGTGACACCAGTCTCTCTGGGGTGAGTGGTTTTACTACCTTGGGTAGCTTTCCCCATGTCATCTCTTCTCACTTGTGTTAGCTTTCAGAGCCTTTCTCATAGTTGCTGCTTCTAATCTTCTTTGATGCAACAGACCGGATAACAAAGCACATTAAAACAATAAGTTGAATTTTACAGATTATTAACTTCTGTCTCTAAACAAAGCTCTATACTTAGTTAGTATTGTGGTAAGGATCATGCTGCTGCTGCTGCTGTCACTTCAGTCGTGTCCAACTCTATGCGACCGCATAGACAGCAGCCCACCAGTCTCCCTGCCCCTGGAATTCTCCAGGCAAGAATGGTGGTACCAAAAAAAAAATTACGAGGCACCATTCCTCCTTGATTTATTTGGGAAGACAATATGTATAAAAAGAATGCAACTGGAAAAGGAGATAATATATATTTAGTACTTAGTTGTTCAGTATCAGTTCAGTTCAGTCACTCAGTCGTGTTAGACTCTGTGATCCCATGAATCACAGCACACCAGGCCTCCCTGTCCATCACCAACTCCCGGAGTTCACACAAGTTCACGTCCATTGAGTCGGTGATGCCATCCAGCCATCTCATTCTCCTTTGTCCCCTTCTCCTCCTGCCCCCAATGCCTCCCAGCATCAGAGTCTTTTCCAGTGAGTCAGCTCATCACATGAGGTGGCCAAAGTATTGGAGTTTCAGCTTTAGCATCAGTCCTTCCAGTGAACACCCAGGACTGGTTGGATCTCCTTGCAGTCCAAGGGACTCTCAAGAGTCTTCTCCAACACCACAGATCAAAAGCATCAATTCTTCGGCGATCAGCTTTCTTCACAGTCCAACTCTCACATCCGTACATGAGATGAAAGTAAAGGAAATAAGACTAAGGGAATCAAGGAATGTTTCAAGTATAATGGCACAGTATATGATTAGATCTAAACTTTGAAAGTTAAACAAACAGATACAGATGGGGTGATTGGCAGTACTGAAATTACTTGGAGGAAAAAGTCTAGAATAGCCAAATAATAGATTTTCTTATTTTTAAATTCATGAGTCTCTAATTTTTCTGAGTAATTCACGGAATTCCATTTACGTTTGACCATTAATTTTCTACATTAGTGTCTTTTTTTTTTTGTAGATGGTCTCATCATTTAGAATCAAATGGAAAGTAAATTCTAAAGAAAATATTTTGAAAGTTTAGTATAGATGATAATGTTTTGCACAACAGAACTGACTTACATATCATAATGCTTAGTCGTGTTAGTCACTCAGTTGTTTCCAACTCTTTGTGACTCCTTGGACTGTAGCCTGCTAGGCTCCTCTGTGCATGGGATTCTCCAGGCAAAAATACTAGAGTGGATTGCCATTCCCTTCTCTAGTGGATCTTCCCAACCCAGGGATTGAACCCGGGTTTCCTGCATTGCAGGCAGATTCTTTACCGTCTGAGGTATAGGGAAGTCATTGTTGCAATAAGCAGTAATATTTCTGTACATTACAGGTGGGCATTACGGCTCAGAAGCAAATGTATATGCCTTGAAATTCTAATAAGTAGTCAGCGCCCTCCTCTACTCTTGCAGAACGATTGTAATTTTTGATCATTTAGTGATGAAATAAAGACGAGCCTGGTAGGCTGTAGTCCATGGGGTCACTAAGAGTTGGACACGACTGAGCGACTTCACTTTCATGCATTGGAGAAGGAAATGGCAACCCACTCCAGTGTTCTTGCCTGGAGAATCCCAAGGATGGCGGAACCTGGTGGGCTGCCATCTATGGGGTCGCACAGAGTCGGACATGACTGAAGCGACTTAGCAGCGAAGACAATTTTGCCAAAAAATAATCAACATAAGGAGCACATTCAAAACAAAAATGAAATTATGTTAAGTTTTTAAAGTACAAATTATTGCAATTAATAAAATGAACTCTTTCTTCATTTGATTTTATGCATATGTCCATCCCGTCCTCTCATATGTGCCTTTTTGAGGGCTCTTTAAAAATTCCTTGGGACTTTCCTGTCAGTCCAGTGGTTAAGAATTCACCTTCTAATACAGAGAGTATGGGTTCAATCCCTGTTTGGGGAGCTAAAAAAATCAAAACATAAAACAAAAACAATATTGTAACAAATTCAATAAAAACTTTAAAAATGGTCCACTTAAAAAAAAAAATTTCCTTGATGGAAACTATCTGTGGCTTGCCATTGCCTTCTCCGATCTGTATTAGTATGCCCACCTAACTACAACAACCAAAACTCTGGTCATGATTCCAGAAATCAATCAATTCAGCCAGACTGTAGATCACTCTGAGTAACTGCAAAAAGAAGAAAAGATTTCTGGGTGTTTTAAATCCTCTATAATTCAATAACACCACAGTGCTCAGCACTAGTAACTGTGAATAGAAACTCTTCCAAACCCTTCCAGTCTACCATTGATGCATATTTGACTTGGAGGGTTTCATGATTTGGCAAAAACCTGAAGAAAGCTGCATATTGAAGAAAAAAAGAATTCTAATAATTCCATTACAAAATTCACTTCTCTCTGATGGATGCCAGCAACACATAAGATGGAAGATACAGCCAGACATCTGATGACATAGCATTTGGAGCATTGGGTTTAATCCCTTTTCTCCTCAGCTTCTTTAAGTTTATAATGTACCAAAAGCATCTCTTACTTCAAGAGTTGGTTAAATTATCACTCTTTTTTGAAATCTTCACTTGCTTTAGCAGAATTAATGGCTTTCTCTGTCAGACATTCTGTGCTTATATCAGGGACTAGGATAAATTTTTGTTCAATTGAATAGATATCCTCCTATCCTAAGCTGATCTCTTCAGGGACAGGCACCAGGTTATGTTCATTTCTCTGTCTCTAGCAGATAGGTACGTATAGTGAAAGCTGTGGTTTTTCCAGTAGTCATGGATGGCTGTGAGAGTTGGCTAAGTGCCAAATAATTGATGCTTTCGAATTGTGGTGCTGGAGAAGACTCATGAGAGGCCCTTGGACAGCAAGGAGATCAAACCAGTCAATCCTAAAGGAAATCAATCCTGAATATTCACTGGAAGGACTGATGCTGAGGCTGAAGCTCCAAGATGTTGGCCACCTAATGTGAAGAGCTGACTAATTGGAAATTACCCTGATACTGGGAAAGATTAAGAACAGGAGGAGAAAGGAGCAACAGAGGATGAGATAGTTGGATGGCATCTTTGACTCAGTGGACATAAATTTGGACAAATTCCAGAAAGTAGTGGAGTACAGGGGAGCCTGGTGTGCTTCAGTCCATGGGGTTGCAAAGAGTTGGACACAACTTAGTGACTGAACAACAGCAGCAAGCACATACTAGATACTCAAACATTTATTGTCAGAGTGAATGAGTCACTTAGTTGGCTTGATTGTCTCTGGTTATTTCCACTTAAAACAATATAACCTTGGAATCGCCTAGAATCTTACTTATACTCTCACAACAGGATGTATTTACAGAGAGGTAGCATTTCATTTGCTTCATGCAAGAATTTTAAATTATTAAGGGTATCCATAAAAATAATTGTGCTGGTCTGAACTAAAAGGTGGTTCACAGCATGAACATCAAAACTAAAATTATAATTAGGTTTTGGTACATTTCAGCTTTTATTATAGGGGGTAGGAAATGAAGCCAGATCTGCAGAATTTAAAAGAATTTCAGTCTATAATGAAAGAAAATAAAATAGTAACAAAACTATACTCATATGATTGGAGAAATATTTATTTTATTTACATAAGCCTTTTAAACAAAAACAGTAATACATTACATCTATTGATATTTCATTTACTTATATTGCTTCTTCCCTATGATAAGTTGATATACTTCATAATTCATTGATCTAGAAAGTAATTCTTGACAGTAAGAGATTTGTGACTGTAGTGAAAAGAGCACTAGATTTGGAGCCAGGAAGCTTGAATTTTCATACTGACTTATCTCATTATGAATTATATGATTATGGCCAGTTCCTCTATTTCTTTGTCTCAGATACCTCATCTGTAAAATGAAGATAATTCCAGTCTCATAGGAATTAACTCCTTACCTACTACCCTGGAGGAGGAGATGGCAACCCATTCCAGTATTCTTGCTGGGAAAATCCCACGGACAGAGGGGCCTGGCGAGCTACTGTCCATGGGGTGACAAAGAATTGGACATGGCTGAACAGCTGAGCACGCACATACACTAAGGGCAGTGAGAACTAACGGAAGTAGCTTTTTTTTTTCCAGATCATAATTCAAAGCTTAAACAACTCCTTCGCTTTCCAGGTCATCTTAAATCCCACGTAGTGGGGGCAGGTTATTGTATGTTTATACTGTAATCTATCTTTGAATATAGGTTATATCCCTACTCACTCATCATGCTAAATCACTTCCATCGTATCTGCCAATGTGTGACCCTATGGACTACAGCCCACCAGGCTCCTCTGTCTATGGAATTCTCCAGGCAAGAATACTGGAGTGGGTTGCTGTGCCCTCCTCCAGGGGATCTTCCTGACCCAGGGATTGAACTTGCGTCTTTTACGTCCCCTGAATTGGCAGGCGGATTCTTTACCACTAGCACCACCAGGGAAGCCTAACTGAGGTAGCCCTTAGGCAGTCTGTCCAGCTTGTTGAGTCCCAATAGCGTATATAACCCAGTGTCATCACCAATCTGGTGGGAATTCAGAGCGCTCTGCATAACCAGGACCAAGGTCTAGCTTCTCCAGTTGTTTTCTAAGTGGTTTCAAGAACTGGATTTAAGACTTCTAGCCCAGTGATTCTATAACTCTTTGAAAACTAAATATATAACAATAGTCTGTCCAGAGCTGAATGTTCTCTGAGTTATTGAGAACATGAGATTTGGAGTTTTGTTCTTTTTACTCTCAACTATATTGATCTGCCGTGAGAGTCATGACAACATTACACTCTCCCTGTGGAATATTAGACAAAAGGCAGTTCTGCATTATGACCTCAAAAATTCAAATAGATTTATACATTTTGTTCTTCTTTTTAATCTTCCTCCCTGCAGCTACCTACTCATATTATTGGGGAGCCAAATTATAAAGCTAATACTATTCTTTAAATGATTGTTTTGGGAATTTCTGGAGTAAAGATTTTTTGAAGGACAGGGCAGGGGACAACTCAACTGTAATTGAAGAATATTTCAGCAAATATCTCAAAGTGTTTGAGTAACCAGATGTCCATTTAGCAATACTAACTAATCATCCATGATGTGTAAGGTACCATATGGTCATCAAGACAGCATCAAATGTAAAAGGAAAGTACTTCATAACTTCTTGCCATCAAGAACTTTCTAGTTTAGAAAGGATGTTGAAGTTTGGGTCTTGATTACTGATGCCTCTTTTCCAGATTCTGACCAGTAGAAAATGAAAGACCACAGCACAAAGGAAGATCAAATTATCATTTTCATTATTAGTGATGGCCAGTGCCTAGTCATTGGAAAAGCTGCAAAGCAGAATTCAGTGTTGGCCTGAGACAAAGGTGTGGAGTTATTTTTGGGTCTCTGAATATAGACCTTAGAACTAGAGCCTATCTATGAACAGAGCTGTGCCAGTAAAATATTTCCAAGTGCTGTTTCCCACTCAGCTACACAGAGGTTCTCTGGCAGAGCCGGGATGAAAGAAAGAATGGCTGGCCCCTATCTATGCCTCAGACGGAGACCCCAGATTCTGTTTCAGAGGTATTGATCACAGGGGATGGGAAGAGAAGGAGGAGCCTTAGTCTGCATGAAACAGGCAGTGAAATAGAATTGTGCTTCTTCCTTCTTACCGCATGTGCAGGAGTTAAGCTGTATATGTCTCTGTTCTTTCCCTCCACAATCCAATCTCATTTAGAACCCTATGATGCACTGTGGTTATCTGAACGGGAAGGAAGTCCAAAAGGGAGAGGTTATATATATATACGTATGGCTGATTTGTTTTGCTGTAAAGTAACTGACAGAACATTATAAAGCAACTATGCTCCAATAAAAATTAATTTTAAAAACATGAATAGGACTTCCATGGTGGTTCTGTGGTTAAGAAGCCACGTACTAGTGTAGAGGATGTGAGTTCAATCCCTGATCAAGGAAGATTCCACATGCTGCGGGGCAACTAAGCCCATGTACCACAACTACTGAAGCTCCAGAGCCTGTGTTCCACAAGAAAAGACCCAAGCATAAATAAATAAAGTTTAGTTATTTATAAATAAGTGCAATGATAAATAAATACATAAATTAATTAATTACTTAAAAAGGCACATGAGTATACCAAATTTTAAGGGTAACTGAGCTGGAATACGGAGAAGGCAATGGCAAGCCACTCCAGTACTCTTGCCTAGAAAATCCCATGGATGGAGGAGCCTGGTAGGCTGCAGTCCGTGGGGTCGCTATGGGTCGGACACGACTGAGCGACTTCACTTTTCACTTTTCACTTTCACACATTGGAGAAGGAAATGGCAACCCACTCCAGTGTTCTTGCCTGGAGAATCCCAGGGACGGGGGAGCCTGGTGGGCTTCCGTCTATGGGGTCACACAGAGTCGGACACGACTGAAGTGACTTAGCAGCAGCAGCAGCAGAGCTGGAATATTCTAGATGATGATGTTCTTTTTAAGTGTTGTAAATTGCTATAAAATGAAATTTGACTTTAAACAAAGATAGATCTTCAATAGTTATTAGCTTTTGTTTAATACCTTCTGTGAGTTAGAAATTAGGAGGATTTTACACTTACAGTTTGAATTTTTATTTAAATGTGTTATTATTCATATAATCAGTCTAATTATATGAAAGGAAACATATATATAATTCTCATGTGCAGCAAAATGGCTTATTTCTGACAATAATGTAACGTTTTAGAATATCCATGCTGGATATTGTACAGTTTAGGATAAACTTTTCTATATAGCTTATTGCTAAATTGAGAAGCATTATTTCTTATTTTGGTGCTTTTGTTCTCTAGTATATCCATCTTCCAACATATGTAGAATAACCATAAAGAGGTAGAATTTGCTGGGAAAAAGCATTATGTGATTGAAAGGTCACCCGTTTGGCATCAATGACCTTGCTCTGTTTCCAATTTAGCTTCTATTTTATACTGGAACATTTTTATTCAGCTAATACTTATGGAATACTTATTTTATATCGGTCACTGCTGGAGATTTTATAGAAATATTGTACCAATATTTCTGCTTCTGTGGACCATAAATTCTAGTTTCCCTTTTTAGGCTTTGGCAAGCCACTCCAGTACTATTGCCTGGAAAATCCCATGGATGGAGGAGCCTGGTAGGCTGCAGTCCGTGGGATGGCTAAGGGTCGGACACGACTGAGCGACTTCACTTTCACTTTTCATTTCACACATTGGAGAAGGCAATGGCAACCCACTCCAGTGTTCTTGCCTGGAGAATCCCAGGGACGGGGGAGCCTGGTGGGCTTCCGTCTGTGGGGTCACACAGAGTCGGACACGACTGAAGTGACTTAGCAGCAGCAGCAGCATATTTCCCAATAAAAACAATAAACTCCTTACTTGATAAAATGAGAGAATAGGATTGGAAAATATCTCAGGATTCTTCCATATTTAACATGCCAGAATATGATTCTGATATATTATCCTTGTGGTAATTAAGGATTAGAAGTTATGGTTGCAAAATTGGAAATATTTTGCTTTTCCAAGGTAACAGTTTAGTTGCATGTGTACCTTGGTAACTATTGAGGTAAGTATCTTCCTGTCACCATCAGCAAGGAAGCCAATCTTCAGATAGAGGCTTTTGTTTCATGTCCAAGCTAGATAAGCGTTGATTCAGAGCTGTCTGATTTATATATAGATTTATAAAAAAAGAGAAAATTATTCCAAACCTTCTAAGGCAGGAACCACTGAAAATGCCAAGGTAAGTGATGTTAATCTGCATTAATGTGGCAGCAAAGTTTGTGTCATCTGCAAACTCTTCTTAACCTTCACAGAGAATTTAATAAACATTGGGCAGCAGTAATCAATCTTAGGCTCTCATGAATATATGTTACTAATTTGCATTATTCTCTGGAACCACCTTACCAACTTTCTGTAGCCTTTATGTGAGAAGTAAGACTGAATCACAGGGTTTCAAGCTTAAAAAATAATATCTTAGTGACAATCTAACCTAGCTCATGATGAATGGAAGTATCAAGTGAGTCAAAGCCAGACCTGAGAGACTGGGAATCCATAAAGAAATAAGTTATTTATTCATGTTTAATTCTAAGCATACTATAGATTGTAGTCACTGCCCACAGTGTGTACCTATATCATAGATAACGTTGTAAATAATATAAACATAATATAATGTGACAAGTGATGCAGTCATCCTGTGTACCTAGTTATATGAGAACACATAGTTTGTTTTGTTGCAAATAAATCTCCTTAGTGAAGATGTCAGACTGGTATGATACATGAATGATTAATGAGAAGTGCTGGGGCTCTTATTGTTCTGTGAAAAGGAGGAAGGGCATTCCGGCAAAAGGAGCAACACATATGAATGGGAAAAAATTACAAAAATTGTATGGGATGACCAGTGAAAAATGAACCGCTGACTTCTGGTTTCTGGTTTTGCATGTAGAGAGCTTGAGGTCATCACTTCCATCTTCTCAACAAGAAAAAAAGTTAAACAAATTGAAAATCAGCAGCTCTCCTTAGATCTATCAGAGAATTGAGGTCAGAGGGCAAACAATCAGCTAAAAACTGGGAAGATAGGAAAATCCTAGTCAGATCTTACTAGGAGTAGAAGCTACAGCTGGATTCTGGTAAGGATGCTTGAAGGGTAATTGACGAATTGATGGAGACTGAGCATATCTAACTCTTCAGTTCAGTTCAGTTCATTTCAGTCGTGACTGACTCTTTGCGACCCCATGAATCACAGCACGCCAGGCCTCCCTGTCCATCACCAACTCCCGGAGTTCACTCAAACTCATGTCCATCGAGTCAGTGATGCCATCCAGCCATCTCATTCTCTGTCGTCCCCTTCTCCTCCCGCCCCCAATCCTTCCCAGCATCAGAGTCTTTTCCTCTTAGCCAAATAATATAAAACTACACATTAAAGACCTGCTCCTTTTACCTGCTACATCATGCCTGGCTTTTGACAAAAATTACAAGGCGTGCTTAAGGCTAAAAAATCATAAAGGAGAAAAACCAAGCATCAGAAACTGACTCAGATAGGGCAGAGATTTTGGAATTATCAAACTAGAATCTTAACACAAGTATTATTGGTACGTAGGATTCTAGTGTAAAAAGTGGACAGCTTGGAAGAACAGATGAGTAACATAATAAAAAATATTGGAAAAAAATCAAGAGGAAATGCTAGGAAAAAAAAAAACTCTAACAGATATGAAGACTGCCTTGATGAACTCAGTAGTAGACTGGACATGTCCAGGGAAAGAACGAAGGAGGTTCAGTTCAGTTCAGTTCAGTCGCTCAGTAGTGTCTGACTCTTTGCGACCCCATGAATTGCAGCACGCCAGGCCTCCCTGTCCATCACCAACTCCCGGAGTTTACCCAAACTCATGTGCATTGAGTCGGTGACGCCATCCAACCATCTCATCCTCCGTCATCCCCTTCTTATTCTGCCTTCAGTCTTTCCCAGCATCAGGGTCTTCTCAAATGAGTCAGCTCTTCGCATCAAAGAGAAGTAAGCCCTGAATACAGTATCCAAGAACTGTGGGACAGTTACAAAAGATATAACTTATATGTAAAGGCAATGCCAGAATGAGAAGATAGAACAAATGGAACAGAAGAAATATTTGAAGCAATAATGTCTGAGAATTTCCCCAAATTAATGACAGGCACCAAACCACAGATCTAGAAGTTCAGAGAACACTAAGTAGAAAAATGCTAGAAAGTCTACATCAAGGCATATCTATTCAAACTGCAGAAAATCAAAGAAAAAGAGGCTTTCTTGAAAGAATCTAGAGAAAGTTGGAAGAACACCTTAACTATGGCATAAAAAGTAAAATAATTACATCAGAGTTATCTTCAGAAAACATGTAAGCAAGAAGAAAATGGAGTAAGATATTTAAAATGCTTAAAGAAAAAAAAGTTACCAACTTGGAACTCTGTATCCAGCAAAATTATATTTCAAATTTGAAGGACAAATAGAGATTTTCTCAAACAAAATTTGAGGAAATTTATTGTCAGTAGACCTGCCTTAAAAGAAAACTTTCAGAGTGACGGAAAATAAAGGTCAGAGACTGAGCAACTGAACTGAACTGAACAGAGGAATAAATAAAGATAAAAAATCTTTTTCTTATTCTTCATTTATCTTAATTCTTCAAATTAATAACAACAACAATGTATTTCATGATTATAGTTTATGGATAAGTGAAATAAGTGACAGCAATGTTATAAAGGGATGGAAGGAAGAATTGGTAATACTGTATTCTAAGGTACATGCGCTACCCGAACCAGTACATGTTGTTTGAGAGTGGACTTGGATAGTAGAAAATGTATATTGCAAATTGTAGGACAACTGTTAAAATTTTTTAAAAAGACGTATATTTGATATTCTATGTAAGGTTATTGCAAGCTATTTAATATAGTTCCCTGTATTATACAATAAGTCTTTGTTGTTTATTTTATTTTATTTTTATTTTTTGCCAATATTTTTAATAGGACATTTTGAAAAGGATACAACTTTTACTTAAAATTCATTTAGTAATAACTTTTCCAGGAAGTTGGCTGAGATACCCAGGAGCAAAGTTTTGTTACTGCTTTACCATGCAGATAATACATAATTAGCACATACTTCCGATAAAGGCCTTCACTGCCAAGCTAATGTTTTTCAGTGTGTATATTCATTTAGTAAGGTTTTCATACACACAGTACTTGTATAAAAAGATGTTCCATGGAGATGAATTATCCCAATACTAAAACTAAACTCTTGAAAGTTTAAATCTATTATATTTTAAACTTTTGGATAAATTTTATCAAATATAGTTTTTTAAACTGATTTAGTCATGATTATGAATGGCAGTTCTTGTACTATGAAATAGCTGGTTTTGGTACCTTTCCTTCCCCCCCAGTATTATAGGTAAGCAGTGGCCATTGTCTCGTCTCCTAATGATGGCTCTGCTTCCGGCTTCCTATATCTGGTCTGCTCTGGGGTCAGGAAGCCAGGGCCTCATAGAGTTTTTGTGAATGTTCTGCTTGAATTTAACAGTACCTGTTTGAATTGCTCATAAGCCTTTTTATTTTTTTTTGACATACTTCTTGGTTCTTGACTATGTAGATTACCATACTGTAGCACCTCATTTTCTAGAGACCAAAAAAATCTCATCACAAGAAAAATAAAGTGATTTTCATGGATTTTCATAGTTTAAGGTTATTGCAAGCTATTTAATATAGTTCCCTGTATTATACAATAAGTCTTTGTTGTTTATTTTATTTATTAGAAATGTGCATTTATTAATCCCAAATTCCCAATTTATCTCTCCACCTTATTTTTTCCCCCTTTGGTAATCATAAGTTTGTTTTCTATGTCTGTGAGTCTATTTCTGTATCATAAATAAGTTCATTGGTGTCATTGTTTTAGATTTCGCATTGAAGTGATATCATAATATTTGTGGCAAAATGGATGGATGTAGAAATTATCATACTAATTGAAGTCAGATGGAAAAAGACAAATATCATTCATATTTATTTTTTAATTTGGGGCATAGCAAATGCAGCTCTTTTTAAAGGGATTTTTCAAACAGCATCTCATAGGTTGAGTATTGAGTGATGACACACAACAGAAAAGGATCCACAACGAAAAATAGCTCTATTAGTTTAAGGTTTTTTATCCATTATGATAATGAATGGGAATATAGTTTATATTTAAGAGTTTAATAAATTTGCACTTTCCTCTTTCTCCTTTAGGTATAGTGTATTTATTCATTCTTTCTGTTAAAATGTGTTAAACACCTACTACATCCCAGATATTTATCTAAATATTAGGGATTAATCTGAGAATAAATGGAGCTTACAGTCTACTGATTTAATTGGATAATTATTCTTTAATATTTAGCAGTGATAGGTCAAAGAATAAGTGTTGAAAATATAATTCCATGATAGTTTAAAATAAACATTTTACTCATTAACCCCTTATGAAAAGTATCATATATCACTTATTGATGTTCTTAAAGCAGAGACAGTAAATGAATAAATAGAAGTTTGCTCTGTGTGACATGCCATTGAGATGAGCTTAGGTTGTTTTTGTTTCTAATGGCCTATTATTGGGGCTTTATGGAAATAGCACTGTATAAAATCTCCAAATAGACAGTCATTACCATACCAGCCTCTGCAGTGTTGTCAGGAGGCTATTACAGAAAGTATAAGACCGGAAACGTTGAAACCTTTCCACCACAGGATTGTCTGAGGACCATGGGGAGTAGATTTGGAAGGGCCGAAGCCACATACTTATGCTTTCGGTGAGCCCTTGGTGTATTTCACCCAGAGGGCTACCTCTAATCCCTCTACTCCAGTCGTAGCTCTCTGACACCTATTTTCCCCAGATATTGCTAATTACTCAGGCTGAGGTCACAGTGCTTCCTGTGGCAGACATGGGGATCTCTGTGAAGTCGTTACATGGACAGTGTGTTTGAGCAAGAGAATCTCAGAGACATTACAAAATGACAATTTATTGCTAAGACCACAGTATCTCCTCACCCCTGTAGTGAGTTGAATAGTATCCCCCAAATTCATGTGGGTCTTGAGCCTCAGAATGTGACCTTATTTGGAAACAGGGTCTTGGAAGAGCTAATTAGTTAAGAATCTCAAGATACCATCAGGGGCTTCCCTGGTGGTACAGTGGAC
Organism: Moschus berezovskii; assembly: GCF_049115385.1. NCBI lineage: Eukaryota > Metazoa > Chordata > Mammalia > Artiodactyla > Moschidae > Moschus > Moschus berezovskii. Next base: position 96,941,532 of record NC_142460.1, read on the forward strand.
AGGAATCTACCTCCCAATGCAGGGTACATGGGTTCAGTCCCTGGTCTGAGAGGATCCCACATGCAGCAGAGCAGCAAAGCCCATGGGCCACAACTACTGAGCCTGTGCTCTAGAGCTTGTGAGCAGCAGCATGCCCACACACTGCAACGAAGAGTACCCCCACGCACTGCAACTAGAGAAGACCCACATGCAGCAAGGAAGACCCAGCATAACAGCAATGTCAACAAGGAAGGTGCTATCGTACTTGACTTAAAGTGGACCCTCAATCCACTATCTGTTGTCCTTCGAAGAAAAAGAGAGCAGAGACACAGGGAATTGGGCCACAGGAAGATTGGCAGAGAATGGAGTGTGAGGCTATGAGCCCAGGAACACCAAGGATTTTTGGGAATCCCCCAGTTAGCAAGAGGCAAGAGACAGTTCTTCCCTAAAACCTTCAGAAGGAACACGGCCCTTCAGATATATTGATTTTAGATTTCTAGTCTCCAGCACTGTGAAAGAATGAGTTTCTGTTGTTTTAAGTCACCCAGTTTGTGGTAGTTTGTTATGGCAGCCTTAGGAAGCTAATACGCCCACATGTACTGAATGTGAGAAACTAGAAAATACAAGGAAAACATGCAACTGAATACTGAGACCTCATAAATCAGTGCATTAAATTAAAAGTTGAAAAAAAAATTTAAAAAACTCTTGAAAGCAGGATCTTCCCAAATTCTTTTTGGAATGAAACAGAATCTAAGAAATAAATAAAACTTCACAAAAGTCATGTATTTTTATACTCTTAAGACAAGCCGACAAGCCTTAAGTGAGACTCATCTGATGTTTGACTTCTAAGAATAAAACATTTTGATTAAAAATTAGAATATTCTAGCTCTTTTACTGTTGGTTTTATTTTGTAGCTATTAATGTATGTGTGTGCTCAGTCATGTCTGACTCTTTGTGACCCCCATAAACTATAGCCCACCAGGTTATTCTGTTGATGGAATTTTCCAGGCAAGATACTGGAATGGGTTGTCATTTTCCATTTCAGGAAATCTTCCCGACCCAGGGGTCGAACCCACATCTCTTTCATCTCTTGAATTGGCAGGCGGGTTCTTTACCACTAACACCACCTGGAAAGCCCTATCAGTAGTCTGGGTCATGTGCTAGTTCATCTACTCACTTAACCTTGAGCAAGTTACTCCTTCTACTTCAGTTTCCTCATTTGTCAGATGGGTTCATAATAGTTCCTCATTATAGGGTTGCTGTGAGGATTAAAGCAAAAAGCATTCAGAGCAGTGTATATGGCATATAGTAAATTCCTAAAGCATGCTGGATATGATAAGTTTTTGCTCAGCTACTTAAGATTTGTTTTGGAGAGGCATAAACATAACTATTGACTTTAAAATAAGGAAGGATTTACATGACAGGAAATGAAATTCTGAACAGTAATATTCTCTAATCACGGATACTATCATTAACATATGTGGAAAGAAATTAAAATATTGAGTTATTTTTTAATCTTATAACTGCTGCTGCTAAGTCGCTTCAGTCGTGTCTGACTCTGTGCGACCCCATAGACGGCAGCCCACCAGGCTTCCCCGTCCCTGGGATTGTCCAGGCAAGAACACTGGAGTGGGTGGCTATTTCCTTCTCCAATGCATGAAAGTGAAAAGCGAAAGTCAAGTCGCTCAGTCATGTCCGACTCTTAGCGACCCCATGGACTGCAGCCTACCAGGCTCCTCTGCCCATGTTTCAGATTTTAAACTCTAAAGTCTTGTTGCATTTCTTGTTTAATGCTAAGCTATGTCAAGGAAATAAATGTGTTATCTGCTCCATTAACTAAAATTTGTTTTTTGGAAAAAAAAAAAAACTCATTATATTTGCAAAGTAGAATTCACAAAACAAGCTGCTAAAACAGCTGTGCAGTTCTAAAAATAATAATAATGAACTAAGTATATAACCCCATAACACTTTCTTAAAAACTTACATTTAGCGTTCTTTGATCTTTGAGATTATTTTACATTTTCATCTAGTTGACATGTTATAAAAAATATTTTTTGATTGAATGTTAAGATCATGGTTTTTCAAAAGAAAATCTTTTAGGGAAATGTAAATTTCAAAAGTGTCTCTTCAGCCATATCAGACATTGAGCTAAATTAATTATGTAATTTAATATACATTTACTTGCCCACCAAACTTATTTTCTTTCAGAGCTGGAAATAAAATCTACAACTAGAGGGACCCCAGGAGACTCCTCAGGGCACTCCCCTAATTTAATAGATGTGGAAGCACAAGCCCAGAGAAGGTGTATGTGATTTACCACACACCATACAGCTTCCCTGGTACCTCAGTCAGTAAAGAATCTGCCTGCAGTGCAGGGGACTTGGGTTAGATTCCTGGGTCAGGAAGATCCCCCTGGAGAAGGAAATGGCAACCCACCTCAGTGTTCTTGCCTGGGAAATCTCATGGACAGAGGCGCCTAGAGGGTTACAGGCCGTGGTGTCAAAAGAATCGGACACAACTTAGAGACTAAACCATCATACAGTGAGGTAGTGGCAGACCTGCTGCTCTCCCATCTTTTCTTTTCATTTTTTGCTTTATTCTTTGTGATGCAGTTGGGTCCTTACTAATTGATAAAGGGGAAAGCCCATTCAGGATCGCTGGTTCAGATTAGGTTTTGCCGTATCTTCTCTAAGTTACATGCCCAGTGCTGAGGACTGTGGGCTCTGGAGCCAAGCTGATTGGGTTTAATTATCAGCCCATCAGCTGCTGGCTGTGGATTTTTAATAATTCTGGACCTCAGTTTTTCTGATGTATAAAATGAGGAATATAATAATGGCTGGCTGATAGTGTTGATATGAGAACTAAATGAGGTAATTCTATAAAACACTTAGATGACTGTCCAGCATGTGGTCATTCAATTAAAGTTGGCTATTCATGGTCTTATAGGATCTCCCTTAGACTCAATTTTCTCAACTACAAAATGAGAGGCACATTTACCTCACAGAGTCCCTGCCAGGATTAATTTAAATTCTCTATGGGAATGTATGTGATGCATAACAGAAATATATGGGAACTCATACATTAAACAAGCATGATTTAGAAGATGAAATCAAAATAGAATTTGATTTTTTTTTCACTGTCCTTTAAAAATGTATACACTGGGAAGATTTTTCTTTATATGTCTGGATCACCTCTATCACTTTTCTTTAAGGTGTAGAACACTTATTCATTTAATAAATTTATACTGCCAAGTCCACTATAATATAAGCACTTCTTTATTCAAAGGTTACTTCTTCCCTACTCTAACCCTGAGTCAGGACCTAACTGGACAATAAGTGCAGGAGGCTACCTAACTTTGCTTTCACCTCTGTTGCCTACACTGTAAACACCAACTGATCCCTGCAGGGCTTCTTGGAGAGTGGAAAAGGAGGTGCAGGACGGGAGGTAGAGAGTGCTTACTTAATTGGTGCTGCCACAAGAAAGTATTAGAAGGTAACTCCTGCTCTACTGTGATTATTAATGGATTTTTTAAGAGACTTCCCCTACTGGATTCTGCAATTGCAGTACCCACAGGTCAGTGATAGTTTCTAATCTTTAAACCATCTCTTTCTGGTCAGCTCTTGATTTTCCAGTTTCTATTCTATATAGACGTTTTTGTGTTGGAGCAGCACCCTCCCATCCTATCGTCTTGAATGAGAATTGGAATGACTCCAGGCTGGCTCTTTCTACTACGTGGTCTGCACCTGGTGTATAAGGCACACAGTTTTGTTTGCCTTGACCAACTTAGGAAATGCAGGTCAGCCAAAGTATAACCACTCAGTCAGCTCCTCTCCTTTGTTCTCTAGCTTTCCCAGGGCAGGATGTATTTTGATATTGGTTTGCTGTATGATGGGAGGAAGATCAAGGTCTCTGAATGGTCCAGTTGAAGGTCTTTTTCCAGGTCTAGGATGAAGAAATCTTTAAACTCTGTGCCACCCTTAAACTTTCTGTATCTTCCTTAGGAATTTAGAGCAGTATAACCAATTTTGGAGGGACTGGGGCAGGAGGAGAAGGGGACGACAGAAGATGAGATGGCTGGATGGCATCACCAACTTGATGCACATGAGTTTGGGTGAACTCTGGGAGTTGGTGATGGACAGGGAGGCCTGGCGTGCTGCGATTCATGGGGTCACAAAGAGTCGGACACAATAGTGACTGAACTGAACTGAACTGAACCAGTTTTCACATTACGTACTTTTAAATTTCCATGTTTTTACCATCATACTTTGGAATTCATATGTATCATATTCTGATTTCCTCAATTAAAATGTGTAGTTTAAAAAAATTCTGTTATCTAATGATGCCTGTTCCATCAATATTTGTTAACAAATTGATAACTTTCAGTTTTCCAAGAACTGAATTGAATATAGTTCATAGATAAGCTGAAGTGTTTATCACAGCATCAGACTGAAAATTGGTGTTACGGGGTGGGTTGGGGGAGAATTACAACAGCCAGATCCCCATTAAAAGGGTGGGCTCAGGCAGGTGTCACTGCTCTGAACACATGGGAGGAAGGAAGATGTGTAAAAACACATTGTAACAGTAATAAGTAATGCAGCACAGTTACAGCTTCTACCAGCAACATTCTTGGTGATGCAGTAAAAAGTTTTCCTTTCTTGAATGGAAAGAAGATTTTAGTTACTCTCATCACAGACACACACAAATGGAACTATGTGAGGAGATGATATGTTAATTAGCATGAATGTATTTTGGCCATTTTGGCCACTTGATGCAAAGAGCCGACTCACTGAAAAAAGACCCTGATGCTGGGAAAGAGCAAAAGCAGGAGAAAAAAGGGATGACAGAGGATGAGATGGTTGGATGGCATCACTGACTCAATGGACATGAGTTTGAGCAAATTCCGGGAGATGGTGAAGGACAGAGAAACATGGTGTGCTGCAGTACACGGAGTTGCAGAGTCGGACACGACTTAGCGACTGAACAAGAAATAATCGTTTGGGCTTCCCAGGTGGCTCAGTGGTAAAGAATCCTCTGGGCAAGCATGAGACACGGGTTCAGTCCCTGTTCGGTAAGATCCCCTGGAGAAGGAAATAACAACCCACTCTAGTATTCTTGCCTGAGAAATCCCATGGACAGAGAAGTGTAGTGAGCCACAGTCCATGGAGTTGCAAAAGAGTTGGACATGACTTCAGTTCAGTTCAGTTCAGTTCAGTCGCTCAGTCGTGTCTGACTCTCCGCGACCCCATGAATCATAGCACGCCAGGCCTCCCTGTCCATCACCAACTCCCGGAGTACACTCAAACTCATGGACATGACTTAGCAACTATACAACAACAGTGATCGTTTTACTATGTATATGTATATCAGTTGTATTCTTTAACTACACATAATTCTTATTTTCAAAAAAGCATGAAATGAAGACCCTGAAGGACATTGGTCAAATAGGTGCCCCCAGTACAGTCCAAACAGTCTTTGCTTTGGGAAACCATCTTTATCTTCTGTTCGTTTTGTAGTCAGTTACTCCTGTGGATGGAGGTTTCTACAGAGTGCTTTCTCATGGAGCCAATTAAAAGTTGTTGGTGGTTTATGACTACCCCTCAGATTTGACTTTCTCTATCAGTTTGTAGCTTTTCCCCTCAGGGCCAGGTTTATCTGTTTATCTCTTACATCTGAATTGACCTGAAGCAATACTTTCACATAAAAACAATATATTGTCTGTTAGGAAAGTAATGAACTATTGTATTAATGGATCTAGAGCATTAAAGTAAAAACCAGTTTCCCATAGGGCACTTTGGTTTTCTGTGAGTTTATAAGAAAAATTAAAAAATTAAACCAGAACAAAGTTTAATGGATCTACATCCTAAAATCTTGTCAGACTCCATTCAGAGTGTTGTGATTTCCTCTGGATGAAGTTTAAACTGTCTTGTTACTTGGCACTAGATTGCTAGACTTTATCTGCATTGTTTTGTGCAGTTCATTTATTTTCCCCACACCTTTCCTCTGAGAGGTGTGCTCTTGTCAAGGGAGGGAGACTTTCAGTGCTTATGTAAGGACCTCAGTTTCTAGGTACCACAATTGAGAATCAGTTCTCCTGTCAGTGGGCACTTGGGTAGTTTTGAGGTTTTTGATTTTGAACACTACATATATGAGCGTCTTTGAAATCCATTATTAATAAATTGCATTTATAATTTATAAAGTAAGTAGCTGTTATTACACCTAAGTAGGTGCTGGGTTTATATAGATTGGTTTGTTGTATACAAGAAGTTCTTGGTAATAGCATTTCTATTAGTTTCGGATTCCAGAGAAACAGGGATTCCAATCCAGCCCAAAGGGTCACTGTAAGGGGACATAGTCAGCTAGGAAGTTGGGATGTGTACTTACCTGGAAAATATGACCAAGCTAGTTTTATGATCTGTAACTTTTAGTGATTTCCCAGAGAACAAGAAATAGCCTGGCATTCATATCTCTCCATAACTTTGTCCCCAAAGTACATTTATAACTGTTCTTCTCACCCTAAGCTTTACTTAATTTTTTCTAAAGGATATCTGACCTTATCTGACCATTGAGTCACCTCTCCATTGTTTTTCTATTGTATTTTCCTGTATTGTTTCTATCCATCCTTCAAGATCCCATTGAGAAAACATTGCTATAGAACTCTTTTCCAGTTCCTACAGGTAGATATAGTCCAACTTTCTCTTCTACATCTCTATCCCTATACAATAATGCCTGCACCCTGTAAAAGCTCTAGTGTCAGATACTAACCAAAGAAAGTAAGGTACTAATTGTCTTTACTCTAAAAAGTAATACTCAGCTTCATTGCCATGTTATTCAACAGATTGATTTTCACTTTTTAAGGATGTGTATTCCCATTAAGAATATCAAAGGAGTGTTCTCTGGGCCATTCAGGCTTCTTAAAAAAAAAAAAAATCTCTTCTCTAGATGGCCCCATTGGAAAAAAGAATGTGAAGCTTTCCATGGTGACTAATGTGAAGGGTTTTGTTGCTGTTTAGTTACTAAGTCATGTCCGACTCTTTTGAAACCCCATTGGTTTGTAGCCCGCCAGACTCCTTTGTCCATGGGATTTTCCAGGCAAGAATACTGGAATGGGTTGCCATTGCCTTCTCCAGGGGATCTTCCTGACTCAGGATTAGAATCTGAGTGTCCTGCACTGGCAGGTGCATTCTTTACCACTGAGCCTCCAGGGAAGCCCAGTATGCAGGGAACACAGTTTATTTAGACATTTTCTGTTTTAAGCAACTATATTTCTTTAGGGTCGCACTGTGTCCCTGATATATCCCTAATTGGACGTTGACCATGCCAATTTGAGCAAATGCTTATATTTGCTTTAAGTATTTACATCTTATTGGCCTCAACTTCAGAAAAGCCAGGCAATTCGATTATCAGCTGTTAGTGGAAGCCAGATATTTGTGCGTTTTTTTCTTTTCCACCCCAAATGTCTCTCTGTCTCTCATCACAGCCAGTTTTTAAACCCTGACTCTCTTAGCTGCCACAGTTTTTTTTTTTTTTTTTTTTTGTGGCTTGCTACCAGGTTAAGCACTTTCCAGTTTTTATTACTAAATAGCTTCTCTGAAGTTAGTTAACAACTACACTTTGAAAAATTGTGAAACATATAAACAATTGGCAAATAGGAAGTATTTTATGAGTTTTACCAGGTAATTTACTTCTGGTATAGTTTACTCTATGCATTTGTTTACATATATAATTGTCACTGAATTCCTCACTCTGATATTTTGGTAAGGGTGCTTACTAGAATCATATGTTATTTCATGGAGGTTGCTGTATTGGGGAATTTGCACTCTTTTCTGTGTAGATAGGTAAAAATATATGGAGAAGATTTATCTGATAATTTCATTATCTCTGTGGATATAGGAAATTATTGATTTTATTTTCTACTATTTTTCTAGACTTACATTCAAAAATAGAGAAGCTTTTATGCAATGTCACAAAAGGTAATTCAGTTCAGTTCAGTCACTCAGTCGTATCCGACTCTTTGCGACCCCATGAATCACAGCACGCCAGGCCTCCCTGACCATCACCAACTCCCGGAGTTCACTCAAACTCATGTCCATCGAGTCGGTGATGTCATCCAGCCATCTCATTCTCTATCATCCCCGTCTCCTCCCATCCCCAATTCCTCCTAGCATCAGACTCTTTTCCAGTGAGTCAACTCGTCTCATGAGGTGGCCAAAGTATTGCAGTTTCAGCTTTAGCATCAGTCCTTCCAATGAACACCCAGGATTGATCTCCTTTAGAATGGAATGGTTGGATCTCCTTGCAGTCCAAGGGACTCTCAAGAGTCTTCTCCAGCACCACAGTTCAAAAGCATCAATTCTTTGGCGATCAGCTTTCTTCACAGTCCAACTCTCACATCCATACATGACCACGGGAAAAACCATAGCCTTGACTAGACGGACCTTTGTTGGCAAAGTAATTTCTCTGCTTTTTAATATTCTGTCTAGGTTGGTCATAACTTTCCTTCCAAGGAAAAAGCATCTTTTAATTTCCTGACTGCAATTAGCATCCGCAATGATTTTGGAGCCCAAAAAAATAAAGTCTGACACTGTTTCCACTGTTTCCCCATCTATTTCCAATGAAGTGATGGGACCAGATGCCATGATCTTAGTTTTCTGAATGTTGAGCTTCAAGCCAACCTTTTCACTCTCCTCTTTCACTTTCATCAAGAGGCTTTTGAGTTCCTCTTCACTTTCTGCCATAAGGGTGGTGTCATCTGCATATTTGAGGTTATTGATATTTCTCCCAGCAATCTTGATTCCAACTTGTGCTTCTTCCAGCCCAGCGTTCCTCATGATGTACTCTGCATAGAAGTTAAATAAACAGGGTGACAATATACAACCTTGACGTGCTCCTTTTCCTATTTGGAACCAATCTGTTGTTCCGTGTCCAGTTCTAACTGTTGCTTCCTGACCTGCATACAGGTTTCTCAAGAGGCAGGTCAGGTGGTCTGGTATTCTCATCTCTTTCAGAATGTTCCACAGTTTATTGTGATCCACACAGTCAAAGGCTTTGGCATAGTCAATGAAGCAGAAATAGATGTTTTTCTGGAACTCTCTTGCTTTCTCCATGATCCAGCGGATGTTGGCAATTTGATCTCTGGTGCCTCTGCCTTTTCTGAAACCTGCTTGAACATCTGGAAGTTCACGGTTCACATACTGCTGAAGCCTGGCTTGGAGAATTTTGAGCATGACTTTACTAGCGTGTGAGATGAGTGCAATTGTGCGGTAGTTTGAGCATTCTTTGGCATTGCCTTTCTTTGGGATTGGAATGAAGACTGACCCTTTCCAGTCCTGTGGCCACTGCTGAGTTTTCCAAATTTGCTGGCATATTGAGTGCAGCACTTTCACAGCATCATTTTTCAGGATTTGAAATAGCTCAATTGGAATTCCATCACCTCCACTAGCTTTGTTAGTAGTGATGCTCTCTAAGGCCCACTTGACTTCACATTCCAAGATGTCTGGCTCCAAGTGAGTGATCACGCCATCATGATTATCTTCATCGTGAAGCTTTTTTTGTACAGTTCTTCTGTGTATTCTTGCCACCTCTTCTTAATATCTTCTGCTTCTGTTAAGACCTTTTAGAACTAACACCCAAAAAAGATGTCCTTTTCATTATAAGGGACTGGAATGCAAAAGTAGGAAGTCCAGAAACACCTGGAGTAACAGGCAAATTTGGCCTCGGAGCACAGAATGAAGCAGGGCAAAGGTTAATAGAGTTCTGCCAAGAGAACGCACTGGTCATAGCAAACACCCTCTTCCAACAACACAAGAGAAGACTCTACACATGGACATCACCAGATGGTTAACACTGAAATCAGATTGATTATATTCTTTGCAGCCAAAGATGGAGAAGCTGTATACAGTTAGCAAAAACAACACCAGGAGCTGACTGTGGTTCAGATCATGAACTCCTTATTGCCAAATTCAGACTTAAATTGAAGAAAGTAGGGAAAACCACTAGACCATTCAGATATGACCTAAATCAAATCCCTTATGATTATACAGTGGAAGTGAGGAATAGATTTAAGGATCTAGATCTGATAGATAGAGTGCCTGATGAACTCTGGACGGAGGTTCGTGACATTCTACAGGAGACAGGGACCAAGACCATCCCCATGGAAAAGAAATGCAAAAAAGCCAAATGGCTGTCTGAGGAGGCTTTACAAATAGCCGTGAAAAGAAGAGAAGCAAAAATCAAAGGATGAAAGGAAAAATATAAGCATCTGAATGCAGAGTTCCAAAGAATAGCAAGGAGAGATAAGAAAGCCTTCCTCAGCGATCAATGCAAAGAAATAGAGGAAAACAACAGAATAGGAAAAACAAGAGATCTCTTCAAGAAAATTAGAGATTCCAAGGGAACATTTCATGCAAAGATGGGCTCGATAAAGGACAGAAATGGTATGGACCTAACAGAAGCAAAAGGTAATTAGGATGTGTTAACCTTGAGGCATCTATTTTAGGTTTCATGTTTGTACCAATCTTCCTCAGCCTGTATAATTATCTGGCTGATGGTGATCAATCATTATGATGCTGGTGACAGGCATTTTTCAATGTTTCCAGTTTTACTTTTTTAAATCACTTGTTTGACATCCTGAAGATTCAAATCCTTGAATCAAGCTGCCAAGCAAGAAGGGCATAGGCAGCAAGCAGACAAACCAATCTCACAACTTGCTGTCTCAAGGTTGTACTCAGAGATTGAATCCCTTCATCTATTATTTTTGCCAGCGTTTTGAAAGCAAAAGTTTTATAGAAGTGGAAGTGAATTTTTTAAAGTCTGACACCCTTACTGTCAGAAATACATTCATTCATTTAACATTTCCTGAGGACTGGCCGTGTGCCAGGTCTTGAGAAAGAATACTCACTGCCTTGGGAATGTTTGCCGTTTGGTCACAAATATGGACCGAAAGCAACCAATAATGAGAGGAGATGGGGCTTAAATGTGTGCACATGAGCTATTGATGTAAGTGGAGTCCAGCATGCCAGACTCTCTGAGAGCCTCCAAATTCATGTGTTACAAACCACCTCTAGTCCACAGAGGGTCTCTGGGGTTTTGTTTGTTTCTTTGTTTTTAGGCAGTAAGTATTTTGTGAAGTTTAAAAGTATCAGTTACTCAGTCATGTCTGATTCTTTGCAACCACATGGACGGTAGTCTGCTATTCTCCACTGTCCATGGAATTCTCCAGGCAAGAATACTGGAGTGGGTAGCCATTCCCTTCTCAAGGGGATCTTCCAAACACAGGAATCAAACCCTGTTTTGCAGGCGAATTCTTTACCAATTGAGCAGCCATGGAAGCCCTTCTCACTTTTTTTCCAAGTGTTTTGTGAAGTTTTCTTTTTACTCCTTACATCATAGTGTTCTGTACATACCTGGCCGGTTCCAAAGGAGCTTTTTAACATCAGGAGTGGTAGTGTCTTTCAACCGTGTCCACGTCTATAAACTTAGAGTGCCTAGTGCAAATGTTTGTGTGGGTTTTTCCCATTAACTCATTTATATAACAGTGTGAGTGGTTCAGTACCTTTGTTAAAAGAAAGAGATTGATATTCATATAAAAAAAGAAAATCTCTTCTGAGAGATTCAGAGAGAAATCCTCTGCTATGCACAAAAGTGATAAAACTAACTTGCTTTTCAATCTGTGGAGAATATGGCCTTGTGAACTTTACCCACTTTTTTCCTGCCCTGAATCCAATCTAAAGAAACTGATTCTTAAAATTTATTCACCAGTGTTTTCTGCTCATCTAACAGTGTTTTGAGAAAGAGATGGTAATTAAGATAGATGCTATTTTTCTCCTAAAAAAAAAAAACTGGGCAGGAGTTGGTCTGTAAGGTAGGGTATGAAAGTGATGTCTTGTCAAGTTTAGCAAATCAAAAGTCATAGGACATCAAATGAAGAAGGGACCATGCAGTTTTATCTTTGAATATTTTTGCAGTGGCTGTGGCCAGTTGGGCTCTTTGAGGCACTTCCAGTGATAAAGAACTCTCTTTCAGTGTGCAGATCCTCTGACACACAGGGAAACATGAAGCAACTTGGGGCTTTGTGACAAATACATATAAATATTGAGCCTCATCTGTATGTAATTTCTTCTTTATCTTGCTCAAATAGGGAAAGATCACTTAAGCCAGTGACAAGTGTACCATATACACACACATACAGTCCCTTTCTCCATTGTTGAGGATTTATATCCAGTTGGTGGAGTGTTCTGTAATTTTCTTATAATTAAGTTTGACATTCTATGTCTGTAATCATGCAGCAATATTTCATAGATTACACTGTGACATAGCAATTGCATAGACTCAGATTATGGATATATATATATAACCTCCCTGCTGCTCTTTTCTGTCTGAAGGGATACAAAGGTAGGCTTGAGAAAAATGGGCCCTTTGTGATGCTTAGCTGCCACAAAAAAAAGCAATAACAGTTATTGAAAATTCCTGGGGTAAATTGTGTTTGTACGATTTTTTTTTTCATTTTGGATTTGTCCCTTAGTGATTATTTCATTTTCAGATGGCTCCAAGGAACTTGGGCCATTAACTTTTTAATGCAGCACTCTGATTTTCCCAGGACTTGCCAGCATTTTTATTACTCATTCCTAATAACATCACTGAAAGGAAAGTCATTATTCTCTCTCCTGTCCATCAGTAAACACTAGACCAGGAGAAGAGGAATTAGTAGAGCCAGGTCAGGTTCCAGACCAGTCTGGAGTCTCAGAGGCTTTAAAAAATTTTTACAAGCCAATTTAAGGGGTCTGAGTAAAGCAGGTAGTGGTTTATATCCTGGAAAACTGACTCCTTGGAGAATTCTTTCCACAGTCCCTTAGAACTGATGTCCCTGGCTTCTGTGTCTCTTCCCTGGGACACTCTGAAAGTCTTTCTGACTCCTGTGTTAAATTACTTTCGTGTTTGTTTCTATTCAAAACCTATTAAACGAGGGTGGATTAATGTAATTTAGGAACGGGGATTGGGAAAGACTTCTCCAGAATAACAATCTTTGTGTAAAGGGCAAAGTTAGGAGGTGATGAGATAGACATTGTAGGTTTCCATTAGCAGAGAGAGGGAAGACAGAGGATGATGAAAGGGAAAGCCAGGTCAGGGAGGTAGATGGGGAATAACAAGCTAGATTTTTATACATTGAATTTTTAATATGAGTGGGATACTCCATTGGAAATTTTAATTCAGCAACCCAGAGGCAAATCAGGTTTTTCCAGTCATGTTGTCATAGCTTTCAAAAAATGAACTGAGAATTTATCAACAATATATCTGATTAACAAAGTGATTATAGCATTGAATGGGACTTTCAAGGAGCCAAGTGCTAAAGAATCCACCTGCCAAGCAGAAGACATGAGTTTGATCCTGGAATGATTCCCTGGAGAAGAAAATGACAACCTACTCCAGTATTCTTGCCTGGAAAATCCCATGGACAGAGGAGCCTGGTGGGCTACAGTCCATAGGGTTACAAAGAGTTGGCCATGACTTAGCGACTGAACAGTAGCATAGTATTGAAAATTGCAGGTATTGACATAGACTGGAGAAGTGTTTAATGAGTGAAGGATACAGAACACCAGATAAAAGAATTGGAAGAGAATTTGAATCTCTAAATTCAGTAGCAAATATCAGCAAATGCATTGAAATGAAGAAAACTTTGTAGTTTCAAGGAAGGGGCTCATACTTCCTTGGTATTCCAAAAGGATGCACAGATCTCCTACACATAAAATGATCATCATGTTTTGTGCCCAAAGTTAATGACTTTTAGATGATACTTGGAGAGAAATTTGTGGCAATGTCTAATTGATCATGGTCCAGTATTCTAAAGAACCATCTCTATGGCATGGAGTGAGTCAGACTGCCAATAATCCAGCTGAGAATCTCAGAATGGAGAGAAAAAACCTATTCATCAATTCAATTTGAATTGAATTTGAGGTGTTTTAGTGGAATTTTACTGTCTTGTCAATAACAATTGTATCTCCCTGTTATTCTTTCCATTAAATTAGTGGATATTTTTTCTTGTTTGTTTTTTTTTAAATTTCGTCATAGCATCATCCTATCTATAATACGGAAAAACATGCATGTTAGATAAGTATTTGTCTATTTATTGAATGAAACTTATTTCTTATTTTATCTTTGCTGAAATTATGAAAGATATATGAAGTATAATACATGTGGATTCTCATGAACATTTTGGAAATGACTCATCCAGAATTAATTCGTCACCTCCTATAATGCACTCACTTCATTTCTCTCCCAGTACACTGCATGAGTACTGCTGTGGTTCATAATAATTTAGATTGAGGGTTTTTTTTTCCTTTTTTTCCCTTTTGCTCAGTTTGTCAAATGATAGAAAGGGAAAACAGGAATTTTATTAAATGCTGACATAATTAGATAATGAGCAGAAAACTTCATGAAAAGTCTAGTTCTTTGCTCAAGAATTTATTTAACAGTTGCCAACTTAGATGCAGGAAATTATGAGCCACAATACATGCAGCCTGAGGCTCCTTGGAGGGAAGAAAAATGCTTCACCCTTTCAGGAGCTGTGGAAATTGTTCCAAGACCATCAGGAAAAGCTTTATTTCTGTACAAAAGAGCTCTGGGGTCATCAGAGCAGAAGGGGCTTGAATTTTACATTGTGAAAGTTTTCTATATAACACCGAGTTTTGACTCCATTGACCTTTGGAGATGGGAGGATATGGAGCACAGAGCTGGAATTGTAACACCATGAAAGTTATTTTCTTTTAGTAATACTTCAGTGGTACCAATATTTAATGTTCTTCCTAAATGAATGAAACACCTGGAAACTGACCTGAACCACTGCTGTTTCTCTTTGTCACATAGGACTCAGTAATGATGTTCAAACTCTGATTCATCCATTCAACTTATAGAAATTTATCTTAATAAAATAATTCCAAGCAAGAAAAATAAAGCTATGTACCTGAAGATATTCTTTGCAGTATTAGCTGTACTAGCAAAAGATGAAAGCAGTATAACTATCCTGTGGTGGTGGTGGTGGTGTTCAGTTGCTCTGTCCTGTCCAACTCTTTGTGAACCCAAGGATTATAACACCCCAGGCTTCTCTGTCATTCACCATCTGCTCAAACCCATGTCCATCTATTCGGTGATGCCATCCAACCATCTCATCCTTTATCATCCCCTTCTCCTCCTGCCTTCAGTCTTCCCTAGCATCAGGGTCTTTTTTTTCCCCAATGATTCAGCTCTTCCCATCAGGTACCCAAAGTATTGGAGTTTCAGCATCAGTCCTTCCAATGAATATTCAGGACTGATTTCCTTTAAAATTGACTGGTTTGATTTCCTTGCAGTCCAAGGGACTCTCAAGAGTCAATTCCAGCACCACAGTTCAAAAGCATCAGTTCTTCAGTGCTCAGCTTTCTTTATGGTCCAACTCTCACATCCATACATGACTACTAGAAAAACCATAGCTTTGACTATATGGACCTTTGTCAGCAAAGTAATGTCTCTTCTTTTTGATATGCTATCCAGATTTCTCATAATTTTTCTTCCAAAAAGAGGCATCTTTTAATTTCACCGCTGCAGTCACTATCTGCAGTGATTTTGGAGCCCAAGAAAATAAAGTCTGTTACTGTTTGTATTGCTTCCCTGTCTATTTGCCATGACATGATGGGACGGGATGTCATGATCTTCATTTTTTGAATGTCAAGTTTTAAGCCAGCTTTTTCACTCTTCTCTTACCTTCATCAAGAGATCTTTAGTTCCTCTTCGCTTTCTGCCGTAAGGGTGGTGTCATCTGCATGTCTGACATTATTGATATTTCTCCCGGCCATCTTGATACCAGCTTGTGCTTCATCCAGCCCAGCATTTTGCATGATGTACTCTGCATATAAGTTAAATAAACAGGGTGACAATATACAGCCTTGATATACTCCTTTCCCAATTTGGAACCAGTCTGTTGTTCCATGTTGGGTTCTAACTCTTGCTTCTTGACCTGCTTACAGGTTTCTCAGGGGGTAGGTAAGGTGGTCTGGTATTCCCATAACTTTAAGAATTTTCCACAGTTTGTTGTGTTCCACAAAGTCAAAGCCTTAGATGTAGTCAGCATCAGTAGACATTTTTCTGAAATTCTCTTGCTTTTTATGAGCCAGCAGATGTTGGCAGTTTGATTTCTGGTTCCTCTGCCTTTTCTAAATCCACCTTATACATCTGGAAGTTCTCAGTTCACTACTGTTGAAACCTAGCTTGGAGGATTTTTAGCATTACCTGGCTTGCATGTGAAATTTGTGCAATTGTGTGGTAGCTTGAACATTCTCTGGCATTGCTCTTCTTTGGGATTGGAATGAAAACTGACCTTTTCCAGTCCTGTGGCCACTGCTGAGTTTTCCAAATTTGCTGGCATATTGAGTGCAGCACTTTCACAGCATCATCTTTTTAGGATTTGAAATAGCTCAACTGGAATTCCATCACCTCCACTAGCTTTGGTTGTAGTGATTCTTTCTAAGGCCTACTTGACTTCACATTCCAGGATGTCTGGCTCTAAGTGAGTGATCACACCATCCTGGTTATCTGGGTCATTAAGATCTTTTTTGTATAGTTTCCCGTGTATTCTTGCCACCTCTTCTTAATCTCTTCTCCTTCTGTTAGGTTCATACAGTATCTGTCCTTTTTTGTGCCCATCTTTGTGTGTAGTGTTTCCTTGGTAGCTCTAATTATCTTGACAAGATCTCTAATCTTTCCCATTCTATTGATTTCCCCTGTTTCTTTGCATTTTTCACTTAGGAAGGCTTTCTTATCTCTCCTTCCTATTTTTTGTAATTCTGCATCCAGATGGGTATATCTTTCCTTTTCTCCTTTACCTTTTGCTTCTCTTCTTTTCTCAGCTATTCATAAGACCTTTTCAGCCAATCATTTTGCCTTTTTGCATTTCTCTTTTGTGGGGGATGGTTTTGATCACTGTGTCCTATACAGTGTTATGAACCTCTGTCTATA
Organism: Moschus berezovskii; assembly: GCF_049115385.1. Lineage (NCBI taxonomy): Eukaryota > Metazoa > Chordata > Mammalia > Artiodactyla > Moschidae > Moschus > Moschus berezovskii. Next base: position 96,958,494 of record NC_142460.1, read on the forward strand.
GTTCTTCAGACCTCTGTCTGTCAGATCTAATGCTTTGAATCTATTCGTCATTTCCACTGTTTAATCTTAAGGGATTTTATTTAGGTCATACTTGAATGGCCTAGTGGGTTTCTCTACTTTCTTCAATTTAAGTCTGAATTTTGCAATAAGGAGTTCATGATCTGAGCCACAGTCAGTTCCTGGTCTTGTTTTTGCTGACTGTACAGAAATTATTACATAAATTCAGTCATACATAGGTATAGAAATATTCTGTAGCCATTAAATGTTATCAGGTGCACTATATAACTAAGAAAAGTGTTTCCATTCTAATATTATTTAAAGGAATGAATAACTAGTCATAATATGTATTTAGCTAGCATTTATTAGGCCCTTTCCATTTGCCACGCACTATTTAAGCGTTGTACATTTATACATCTTCACAGTAATTCTAAGAGATAGGTACTATTATTACCCATATATTATATATAGGAAGGGGCTTTCCAGGTGGCTCTATTGGTAAAGAACTCGCCTGCCAGTGTAGGAGCCGTTAAGAGACACGGGTTCCATCCTCAGGTTGGGAAGATCCCCTGAAGGATGGCATGGCAACCCACTCCAATATTCTTGTTAGGGGAATCCCATGGACAGATGAGCCTGGCGGGTGCAATCCGTAGAGTCACAAACAGACATGAGTGAAGCAATTTAGCATGGAAATATACATGAAGAAACTGAGCAAGGTTGCAGAGCTAGTGACTGCTGGGTCAGGGACTCAAAGATAAATAATGTTTCTCTCGAGGTCACACTTAACAATTACGCTATATAAGATCAACAAAGAAATGGGTATATTCACATCAATTACACCTAGTTGGAGAAGGAAATGGCAGCCCACTCCAGTATTCTTGCTTGGAAAATCCCATGGGTAAAGGAGCCTGACAGGCTACAGTCCATGGGGTCGCAGAGTCAGACATGACTGAGCCACTTCACTTTCTTTCTTTCATACCTAGTAACACTGAGTGCATATAAAAAGCTGGAAGGGAATATATAAAAAAGTAAAATTACTCAACACTGTTGAAATTCATAAGAGACACATTTTAAAAATTTCCTCTAATGTTCTAACATATGGTTTTTACTATATAAAAATATGACTTAGTAATGTGTAACATTTGAGTACAAAGTTCAAACTTTATTAAAAAAGATCTTTCATATATTACAAAAGAGAGATGATCTCTGTCCAATGTAGCCATTTACCCCATTTGAAAATCCACTCCCAGAAGTCTGATGTTAAGTTTAGGTTTGGTAAAAGTTACCAAGAAGCCCAGAGAGTGGGGAGAATAGATGCTTAAAGAATAAGGCTTTCATGGAAAATTGTAAGTAGGAGGATTTGCTAATATGTAGGTCAGAGGATTGCAGACTGAGTAATCTGTTCATAATGTAAGCGTAGCAGGGATAACAGGTGTAACCAGCACAGGAAAAATCAAATTAAACATTAGGGAGAACTTCTGAGCTTTAATAGTATTGTTTTGGGCTGTGTATATATATTTTAAAATAAAAGGTTTTACCTGAAAACCTGCAGCTGCCCATCCCTTGGAGGAGCAGAAATGCTATAGAAGGAAAGAATGTAGCTGAAGGCAGGAAGTGAAGCACCTCATGTAATATGGTCTATATGATAGAGAAGGAGAAAATTGTGATTTATGTTAAACTTATTAAAGATGCACTGTGATAATTTGTAATTTTGGGGGTGCAAAATTATCTATAATGGTATTTTAATGAGTATGAATTGTGTAAAATGATATTCTGCGATTAAAGAAGTTTTGTAAACCTTTTTAATTTGGAGTCCAAGAATGGTTTTAGACTGATGCATAACTTCCTGAAATTTTATATCAAGTTTAAATATGTGCAAGTGAGCAGTTGATGGGGAAGGTTCCTGTGGTTTCTATCAAATAGTCTTAAATGTCTATTGACTATTATAACAATTATATACAAGCTATTGACTATTTTAACATCTACATTGATCTGTTTCAGGAAAAGATAAGTATGTAGTTATTATAGATAGGTCTCTCGCATCTATTTCTGCTTCATTGACTATGCCAAAGCCTTTGACTGTGGATCACAATAAACTGTGGAAAATTCTGAAAGAGATGGGAATACCAGACCACCTGACCTGCCCCTTGAGAAACCTGTATGCAGGTCAGGAAGCATCAGTCAGAACTGTACATGGAACAACAGACTGGTTCCAAATAGGAAAAGGAGTACGTCAAGGCTGTATATTGTCACCCTGCTTATTTAACTTACATGCAGAGTACATTATGAGGAACGCTGGGCTGGAAGAAGCACAAGCTGGAATCAAGATTGCTGGGAGAAATATCAATAACCTCAAATATGCAGATGACACCACCCTTATGGCAGAAAGTGAAGAGGAACTCAAAAGCCTCTTGATGAAAGTGAAAGAGGAGAGTGAAAAGGTTGGCTTGAAGCTCAACATTCAGAAAACAAAGATCATGGCATCTGGTCCCATCACTTCATGGGAAATAGATGAGGAAACAGTGGAAATAGTGTCAGCCTTTATATTTTTGGGCTCCAAAATCACTGCGGATGCTGATTGCAGCCATGAAATTAAAAGACGCTTGCTCCTTGGAAGGAAAGTTATGACCAACCTAGATAGCATATTAAAAAGCAGAGACATTACTTTGCCAACAAAGGTCCATCTAGTCAAGGCTGTGGTTTTTCCAGTGGTCAGGTATGGATGTGAGAGTTGGACTGTGAAGAAAGCTGATCGCCAAAGAATTGATGCTTTTGAACTGTGGTGCTGGAGAAGACTCTTGAGAGTCCCTTGGACTTCAAGGAGATCCAACCAGTCCATTCAAAAGGAGATCAATCCTGGGTGTTCATTGGAAGGACTGATGCTAAAGCTGAAACTGCAATACTTTGGCCACCTCATGTGACGAGTTGACTCACTGGAAAAGACTCTGATGCTGGGAAAGGTTGGGGGCGGGAGGAGAAGGGGACGACGGAGAATGAGATGGCTGGATGGCATCACTGACTCGATGGACATGAGTTTGAGTGAACTCCAGGAATTGGTGATGGACAAGGAGGCCTGGAGTGCTGTGATTCATGGGGTCACGGAGAGTCGGACACGACTGAGTGACTGAACTGAATTGAACTGAGATAGATAAACTTACCCTTTGGCTCAGTGGGTAAAGAATCTGTGCAATGCAGGAGACACAGGAGATGTGGATTTGATCCGTGGGTCAGGAAGATCCTGTGGAGGAGGAAATGGCAACCCACTCCAGTCTTCTTGCCTGAAAAATCCCATGGACAGAGGACCCAGGCAGGCTACAGTCCATGGGTCGCAAAGGGTCAGACACAACTGAGCAACTGACACACACACAGATAGATAAACAGATGATCAACAGGTGACTAATGATACATAGACGGTGATAGTAGGTAGGTAGTCTGTTGCATATAGTTTCAGAATCTTGTTGACCCCTTCTAATGTGCATCTTCTAAATATGCTGTTGGAAATTCTTATAAAAAAGTCTTCAAATACATTGTTGAAATGAAAATAGGTAATGCAAACATTTTAAACCCTCTAATTTATTGTCATTGAGGAGTATAATGAAAAGGAATTTTGCCCTGGGGCTTCAGATCTATCCTTACACATTATGTTTGTCATAAAACTGACTGAGATCTTTGGGATATTTGGGGGTTCTTCCTTTGGCTGCCATGCAGGAAGCTGTTCAGCTTTTGCTCTCTGAGGTGCAGTAATCAGCAGAGTAACCTGCCTTCTCAGACAAAGTCACCCGTTCCAGGAACAAGGCTCAAATAAATTTCCTTTGCGTTTTGGTGACATCTCTTTTTTTCATTGTGAAATCTGTTGTCATTGTTCAGAAAGCCATTATTTAGGTTTCCCATAATCCAAACTTATAGGTAGAGCTTCGCTGGTGGCTCAGTGCTAAAGAGTCTACCTGCCAATGCAGGGGACACAAATTTGATCCCTAATCCAGGAAGATACCACATGCCATGGAAAAACTAAGCCCACGCACCACAGCTATTTAGCCTGTGCTCTAGACTGGAGCTGCAACTACTGAAGCCCATGTGCCCTAGAGCCCGTGCTCCACAGCAAGAGAAACAACCACAGTAAAAACCCGTGCACTGCAGCTAAGAGTGCCCCCTGCTTGCCACAGTTAGAGAAAAACCCCACAGCAGCAAAGACCTAGCATGAAAGTGAAAGCGGCTCAGTCATGTCCGACTCTGTGACCTCACGGACCATAAAGTCCATGGAATTCTCCAGGCCAGAATACTAGAATGGGTCGCCTTTCCTTTCTCCAGGGGATCTTCCCAACCCAGGGATCGAACCCATGTCTCCTGCATTGCAGTCGGATTCTTTACCAGCTGAGTCACAAGGGCAGCCCAAGAGCCATCACAACCAAAAATAAATAAATAAAATTACGTATTTAAAAAACCTACAGGTAGTAAGAATTTAAATAAGCATGACACATAGGTTCCTGATTCTTTAAGGCATTGTTCTCTTGAAGCAAATAACCAATGAGAAGAGATTTCGTCCACTTTTAAAATCAGTGTTTATTGCCTTTAACTTTATTAAAAGCTTTATTGAGATGTAATTCACATTTGTTGCTTTCCCCCTGAGTTTCTCTTCCCTTTTATTAGCTGTAAAAAAGTATGTCTATGTGTGTGGGCGTATGTGTATGTTTGTGTGTGGGGTTTAAAAATAGAGCAAATTGACTTTTGAGAAGCACAGTTAATAAAACACTTGGATTTGTAATATAGGATGGAGTAAGACTGTATGCAGCACAGAACAGTGGAATACTTTCAAAGTTTCTAATTGAAATAATAATTTTACTAGTTACCTTTTTTCTTCCTAATGCCTGCACTAATTCTGACATTTGCTCCAACATTTTATAATTTAGACAAGAAAGCTTAGAATGGAATTTAAATGGCAACCCACTCCAGTGTTCTTGCCTGGAGAATCCCAGGGATGGGGGAGCCTGGTGGGCTGCCTGCACAGAGTCGGACACGACTGGAGCGATTTAGCAGCAGCAGCAAGGAACATATATCAAGACTGTATACTTGACAGAGTCTAATATTTCATGTTGGTTGGTATTAGCCTTTCCATGGGTTTCTGTGAGACTCCCAGTTTGTCTATTAAGTTGTCTGTTATTGGGGAGGGATTATGTGTGTGTGCGCGTGTGCGTGCTCAATTGCTCATTCACGTCTGACTCTTTGTTAACCCATGGACTGTAACCCACCAGGCTCCTCTGTCTATGAGAATTCTCAGGCAAGAATACTTGAGTGGGTTGCCATTTCCTTCTCCAGGGGATCTTCCTGGCCCAGGGATTGAACATGCGTCTCCTTCATTGGCAGGCAGGTTCTTTACCACTGCAACAATTTGGACATCTCCACATGTCTGTCTACTTGTGCAGTGTTTCAATTTTTATTTGTTCAGCAAATATTAATTGACTATCTCCTCTGTGCAATGACTTATCTATGCTTGATGTTATGGGGTTTACAAAATTAATTAGAAAATGATCCCTGCTTCTAAGGAGGGACTTATAAATAACCAAAGTACAAGGAAGATTGTGGATCTTTACTGTAACACACTGGTAAACAGGATGCTCTGGGAACAGAGGGAGTAACTTAAATTTGAGAGGTCATAGAAGAGTGCATGCAAAGGAAACATTTTATCATGACTTTGAAGGAAAGATAGGATTTTTGTAGGTAGAGAAGGGTTGAGTGCTAGGGCTTCAAACTGGACAAAAAAACATTGATGTATCGAATGCTTTCTGTGTGCAAGACACCAGGCTAAATGGGCTTTTTCCTATAAGCCAAGTTCTTTTCTTGTCCCCACAGACAGAGAAAGAAATGGAAGCCTGTAGAGATTCATTTTGTTTTCAGGCCAAAAGGGAGTGCAGGCAGCAGAATCACTGCCATATTTACTAAGTTGAAAGATTGTATTTCTCTTCTTTATTACCATGTCTAGCACAGTGGTTGGCACACTTTTTCTTAAGGTGCCAGATGATAAATATTTGATACCTTTCACATTTACACAATCTCTGTCACACTTATTCACCTCTGCCATTGTAACTCAAAAGCAACCATAGACCATATAGAAATGAATGAAGTTGGTTATATTCCAATAATACTATATATGGATACTGAAAAGGAAATTTTGTGCAATTTTCACATTTCATGAAATATTCTTTTTTGATTTTTCATAACATTTTAAAATGTTATGTTTTAACATTCTAACATTTTAAATGTTTAAAAGGGTTAATACTATTTTTTACTCATGTCTCTGCAGCAATAAGTGGTGGGTTGGATTTGTCCTGCAGGATGTAGTTTGCTGACCCTGATGGCTTATAACAGGAGATTAATAAATATTTATCATGAAAAGTAACTAGTGGGAGAAACACTTTGATCCTGGGTGTATCACATAGCTCCTGGGTCTTCCACTTGACTCCTAGTCTCCATAAATGGCCCTGCTGGGAATTCTGGACTCTGTAATTTGAGTGGCCAGTGGCCCTGTACTCCCAACACTGAAGCATATCATTTTGGACAGAACTACACTTTATACAGATGCATTTGTTGAAAAATAACAGGTCAAGAAATCAGCTGAGATAAGGCCTTGATTCTGTTATTGAACCAAGAAGTATGTTCAGGCCTGCTCTTGAAGTGAGCAAAGATATGATATACCTTAAGTCACTTGGTTTGTTCATCTTTAAAGAGCAAAAGCTTCTTTGTGTCTTCTATTTAAAAACTATTGAGTTATAGTTTGATGGCCTCCTTTTGATTAAAAAATATGAAAAATTCCCTGAAGTTGAACTTTTTATATAGTGAACATGATGTAAGTCTGATGATATTCCTAGATAACACTGATGCAATCCAACATACTTGAATATACTGAGCAAGATCCAGTACACTTGAATATCTCTGAGGCAGACTAGTACTCTTATAGAGACAAACACAAAGCTGTTGGCTTCAGAAAGTGGATCCCAGGAACATTTTAAGTTTTATTAGACATGTTCCTACCTGTTCCTCAGACTGGACTTGTGGAATTTTATCCCTGTTAGTCTGAAAGTAGAGTCTTGATAACCACTTTTATGTTAGAACTTTTCATATAGGTCTGTCTGATTTCAAAGGTACCAAGAGTCTAATGATTATGAAGATTCCACTTAATATAGTGTAAAGAGTGGCCTTGAAAACTTATCTATGCTCCCTTTTCTTCATATTCTTCCTCTGGAAAGTGGAGTAATAATAGTCATTTCATTGGGTTGATACACAGATAAAATGAGATAATGAATCATTTGAATTACTTTACCCTCTTTCTAGAATTTTTTTTTCTTTTTATCTGTGACAGAATTAAAAATAGAACTCCATGTATTACAGTTCCCTACTATGTTTATTGTAAACCTAAGTTTTTCCTTTTAGTCTCTTTCCGATCTGACACTGAATGTGAACCAATCATTTCCTAACTTTGTTCTGACAACACTTGTCAAAAAATATGATGTACCCAACTGGTTGTATCCTACAGCTTTTGAGAAAAGGCATCCTTGAAATACACTTTGTTGATGGCATGAATTAACACAAAATATTAGATCGATTTAGTTACTATAAGTTAGAAGAGCATTTATTTATTCCTTATTTAGATTTCTGATGTGCTGTGTAGTTATGATGGTTTATGAAAACAAGCCTGAATATCTTATGCCATATTATTAGCAGAAGCCTAACTCAAAATGAGATTTTAGTTCACACGATGGAAGGATTGATCCCTTTGATTTTCCCAAAGAGAAATGAGTGTTTCAGTCTTTAAAGATTAAATATAACACAGGTTAGCTTCTCTTTAGTCCCAGTAAGGAGCATTTGCTATAATTCTACAGATCTGTGCTCTAAAGCTCATTTTCACTGTTCCTATTGATGCTTATCAATTAAGACGATTTTGTGTCAGAGAAGGATAGGAATAGGATGCTTTGTTAGAAGGCAGCAGAGTTTCAGAGGACATCTTTAGAGTCACATGTTTCTCCATTTGACCCTAAAATCAATAGACTATTGACCAAGGTCTTAATTTGAATTTTTATATGTTAGAAATTTATTTGTTCTGATTTGAACTTTAAAACTCAGTTTCTTTTACTTCAATAAGAGAATTCCATTGCAGGGTCATTATATTGTTTAAATCAATGCTTCTTAACTTGTCTGTACCTGAAAATTCCGTGGAGAGCTAAAAGTAAAAAGATCATCCTTGAACTCATACTCATGTTTAATAGATTTGGAGTGTGGTCAGACATAGGTTTTCTTTTTTCTCTTTTTCCTCTGTTTCTCCTAATTTTAAAAAACAAAACCAGTAGACTTTAACATGTAGTTTTGGTTAAGAAACAGTGGCATAAATTAGCACTCAAATTTTAATGTTCATCTCAGTTACTTGGGGATTTTGTAAAGCTGCAGACTCTGATTCTTCAGTAGGTTTGGGGTGGGACATTGATGGGGCCAACACTGATGTTCTAACCATCACATTTTCAATAACAAAAATTTTAATTAAGGGCTGATTTTGTTAGGAAACTTTTAATCTATGAATGACTTGACTAAACTACTGTCTATGACATAATTATCTTTGGCTTCATTAGATACTCAAAATGATCTCATACATTACTTGTAAGAAAATTACCTTTCTTAGTATCACTTTGCTTAATTCAGTTCTACATTTACTGAACACCTAACACGCTCACTCTTTTGCTAGGATTGTAGGGAATGTACAGAATAGAAAAATACAAATCCTGTACTTAAGTAGCTCAAAGAGGAGTTAAGTTCTGATGCTAATGACAATGACTTGAAGTACAAGGCATTATAAAAGAAGTAAAATGTTTGAGTTTTTGGTTAATTTTGAGATGTTATACCGTTTGGTTTGAGACATTCGCCAGGTTTTTTAAATTCAGTCCTTTTTTGTTTTTCTTTTCTGTAAAGAATGTATGTATGCCAGGGGTGTGGGCAGTGTAGGTCTTAGGGATTTTTATCTATTTTGGTATGGGTATATCTAAAGTACCTAGAACAGTGCTTGACTAAAAAATCTTGAAAATGTGAGTGGAATGCATGGTTGGTAACAGTTATCTGCCACCTAGTATTTCAGAACAGTGGCTTTTGAAGCAGACAGTGTGATGGATGCCCATTGTAAAGGTAAATAAGCCTAATGTAGCATGTCATACTGGAGAAGGCAATGGCAAACCACTCCAGTACTCTTGCCTAGAAAATCCCATGGACGGAGGAGCCTGGTAGGCTGCAGTCCATGGGGTCGCTACACGTCAGACATGACTGAGCGACTTCACTTTCACACATTGGAGGAGGAAATGGCAACCCACTCCAGTGTTCTTGCCTGGAGAATCCCAGGGACAGGGGAGCCTGGTGGGCTGCTGTCTATGGGGTGGCACAGAGTCAGACACGACTGAAGTGACTTAGCAGCAGCAGCAGCAGCAGCATGTCATACACAGGATAGTTACTTTATGGGAAAGTAGAGGAGGTATGGAACAAGGATATGGACAGAATGACTGTTATGGATCAGGCATTTCAAGACCATACAGAATCATAGGTAACACATGGGCAACATGTTTATATATCAGGTTCTTATTATCAGGTCCTTGAAGTTTTAGTGGAAACTGTGGTTAAGAGGATTGTTTAAGCAGGCTGAGTGTTTGGAGCACTCAGTCTTTTGTTGGAAACCTAGAACCTACAGATGAGTAGAAAATCATGGGATTTTTGTGGAGAATTTATGAATTTTACTTGATCATTGATGAGAAAGTTCTCTAAATATAAGATCATTTCTCCCCATATATGACCTCATTTAAAAATAACCAGCTATTTCTCTTTTAGATTTTTTAAATGGTCAAAAGCAAGTGATAGAACTCTCTAATATACTTTTAGGATTTAATAAAGTTAAAAATTATAATAAACATGATTTTGATTATTCCTGGGAAAATAAATACCATTTTATTTTATATTATTGTAGACTCTAATTATATTAAATTATGTAAGTATCTCATCAATCGAAATACTGTTGTGAAAACCTTTTATAATATTATAACTTTTAGTTCATAAGACACGTTCAGTTGAAGTCATTGTGTTAAACACTTCTTTTATCCTCAAAAAGTAGTTTTTGAATGTCTTTCCAGAAAATTAACAAAGTGATCAGCAGCTCACTTGCCAAGGGAATTAAGAGCAAAGTTTATGCCTCCCACTGCTGGCTCACTTGTACAAAACAAATGTCAGAGGCGACATGTGGGGAACTTGTAATGGTTTAATTTACGTGTATGGAGTCAGCACAAAATTAATAGCAGTCTGCCACCAAGGTTTGTTAGCTAATTGCTGAGTTTTAATGTTAAGCAAATGAATGTGAATTTTAACAACACTGTTTTAAGAGCCTCTTTGGGAACCTATTCTTTCTATTCCCCTAGACGTACCAAGCTTCTTTCTAAATATATTTTCTACTTCTTCAAGTATTAAGATGGCAACTTCTGTTGTCTTTGGCATGCGGCCCCCTCCCTAGTAAAATCAGCTGATCAACCTCTCAGAAAAACCCATAAGGAAGAATTTCCAGGGCCACTGCTATTATTTTTCTTTTTTACACATCCCTTTCCTTGTAAAGGACAAACAGTTCAGATTTTCCCGGAGGCTGCAGGAAGAATGACTTACTGAGTTTTTTATAATCTGACTCTACATAAAATTAATTTAAGTAGGAAATTGCTCAGTTCAGTTCAGTTCAGTTGCTCAGTTGTGTCCGACTCTTTGCGACCCCATGGACCGCAGAATGCCAGGCCTCCCTGTTTATCACCAACTGCTGGAGTTTACCCAAACTCATGTGCATTGAGTCAGTGATGCCATCCAGCCATCTCATCCTCTGTCGTCCCCTTCTCCTCCTGCCTTCAATCTTTCCCAGCATCAGAGTCTTTTCAAATGGGTCAGCTCTTTGCATCAGGTGGCCAAAGTATTGGAGTTTCAGCTTCAGCATCATTCCTTCCAGTGAACACCTAGGACTGGCCTCCTTTGGGATGGACAGGTTGGATCTCCTTGCAGTCCAGGGGACTCTCAAGAGTCTTCTCCAATACCACAGTTCAAAAGCATCAATTCTTTGGCGCTCAGCTTTATGGTCCAACTCTCACATCCATACATGACTACTGGAAAAACTGTAGCCTTGACTAGATGGACCTTTGTTGGCAATGTCTCTGCTTTTTAATATGCTATCTAGGTTGGTCATAACTTTCCTTCCAAGGAGTAAGCATCTTTTAATTTCATGGCTGCAGTCACCATCTGCAGTGATTTTGGAGCCCCAAAAAGTAAAGTCTTCCACTGTTTCCCTATCTATTTGCCATGAAGTGATGGGACCAGACGCCATGATCTTAGTTTTCTGAATGTTGAGCTTTAAATCAACTTTTCACTCTTTCACTTTCATCAAGAGACTCTTTAGTTCTTCACTTTCTGCCATAAGGGTGGTGTCATCTGCATATCTAAGGTTATTGATATTTCTCCTGGCAATCTTGATTCCAGCTTGTGCTTCATCCAGCCCAGCATTTCTCATGATGTACTCTGCATAGAAGTTAAATAAGCAGGGTGACAATATACAGCCTTGATGTACTCCTTTTCCTATTTGGAACCAGTCTGTTGTTCTATGTCCAGTTCTCACTGTTGCTTCCTGACCTGCATACAGGTTTCTCAAGAGGCAGGTCAGGTGGTCTGGTATTCCCATCTCTTTCAGAATTTTCCACAGTTTATTGTGATCCACATGGTCAAAGGCTTTGGCATAGTCAATAAAGCAGAAGTAGATGTTTTTCTGGAACTCCCTTGCTTTTTCGATAGTATGGTGGATGTTGGCAATTTGATTTCTGGTTCCTCTGCCTTTTCTCAAACCAGCTTGAACATCTGGTAGTTCACAGTTCATGTTAAAGCCTAATCCATTCTAAGGTGTATGTTAAAAATGTGTCTTATGATGTAAACAAAAGATATTTTTTTCTCCCACTGCCTCTCTTTGTATTTTATTCAATGAGGAATAATTTTAATCTATTCCTAGAGATAATCTCCAGCAGGCCCATAGCATCTCTGCTACCCTACTGACATGCTAAGTCACCAACAGTGTAGGTTCATTAATTAGCATATAGACTAAGGGATTAACCCACACTTTGAGCTTGATTTATTAGTAGTTAAACCTTTCCTTCTTAGAGTCTCTTATTTTTGCTTTCTATCTGGCAGCTATATGAGCTCTACCAGAGTTGAGGTGTTTTGTGAAGGGGAGAGAATTAGTCAACACAGTGCAGGTCTCATTGGCCTCAATGTCGTCAATACCCAACCTTGGCAGATGTGTTTAAAGTTGAGGTCTCTGAGTAGACCAGTTTCACAGACAAGCTTTTCTCTCAGGACTGCTCTCTTGAGATCTTTTAGGATTCCCTGCCAGATGCTCTCCCTTGCAGTTCCCTTAACTGGCATCTCTGTTGCATGCATTTCCTTTGTAGATCTATCCCCAGCAATGCGTACCCTGTGATGCAAGTCCAATCTCTTTGTGATGGAAAGCCTTTCTCCTTTCACTCCAGTTTAGTCTGTCCAAGGTGACTTCTCCCCTCCCTTCCCTCCTGTGCTCTTCTCATCTGTCTGTCTCTTTGGCACAGCTTAGATCTTAGTAGAATTTTACCTTTCTTAGATGTGAGTCAGATGTGTCTTTCCACTGCTGAGAGGTTGCACTCCTCAACCTTTCCTCTGCATGGGTGGGGCAAAGATAACAGCACAGCAATAGCTTTTTTTCTGGAAAAACTTGATAAGCAGTTTTCTCTAAAATCCTGCTTCTGAACCTTGGACCTCTGTTTAAACCTTGTTGTATCTCAGGGGGTCCAAGAGTGAAGTGATGAAGATAATGAAGATGCTCCCTTCATCATCTGTGTAAATACTGTATATGGAAATTTGTGAACCCACAGAATGCATTGTGATAGCTACTGATTGGTTTTCTCAGTTAAATCTGAGGCAGGAAAAATCCCAATTAAATGTGTTACTATAGTTGTCTATATAGACACACAATCTTGTTGGGAAATCCAGGTATATTCAGTATAGATAAAGTTGCCTCTGATATTATTGATCAAACTACCCTGATGTAGTTTGGCAATCCATTTGGTTCGGTATTTGCCAAAGGGCAAGGCTAGCTTGGTATGCAGGGGGACATTTTGACATGGTGATTTGGATTGGCAATTGGTTATTGGTCATTAGGATGGGGATACTTCATGAAATAGAAGGTTGAGGTGAAGAAGGAAAAAAAAAGAGTAAATTAACCTAGAATAGGTTATTGGTTGTATAATAAGCTTATACTTAGTCTATATATTTTACTGCAATGTCTGTCTACAAAAAAAATATAAAACACAATGAAGGCAGTTAGAGACAAATCTAAGGGAGTATCACACAGTCTCTCCTATAAAATGGGCTAATGATGAGGAATTCTAGCATGTCCTTAAGACCTACATTTGAGTCCATGGCTTGATCGTGAAATCCAGCACCTGGGTTATTTTCACTGCTTTTTCATATGCTTAGACTTAAACTTTTTCTTTAACCATTATCTAAAGTTAAAGTGTTTTCATTAATTTGTGGCAAAGAAAGATTCATATTTTTTTATCTCTTATACGGAAAGAAAAACTTTGTGTTTTTCCCTTGAGGAAATATTTATAAACTACTCTCAGTTTACAGATTTCCTTAGAGAAGAAAGTATAAACCACTTCCCTACACACTCCATTTATCAACATTTCCATGAAATCTGTTTTACCTTTCATTCATAGAAAGTGCATATTCATATGTGGCATGTCAGGGACTTACTGCATTTTACCCACGCACTTGGAATTTCTTTGTTCCAATCCAGTGTGTTTGGGGTTTTGTTTGAATATAATTGTGTTCACCTTACTCAATTCTTTTCCTTTTTCCTTTCCATTTTATGGATATGTTGGCAACTGCATTTAATGTATAAAAAGTTGCTTTAAAGTCATTCAGCCATACTACAGTGAGTTGCTATTTCCTTCCCCAGGAGATCTTCCTGACCCAGTGACTGAACCCACATCTCCTGCACTGGCAGGCAGATTCTTTACCACTGAACCATCTGGGAAGCCCCAAAATGAACTTAAGAAGTTTAAAGAATTTTTTTGCTTTAAATGCATTAAATGTATAGTATAGGACTTCCCTTGTGGCTCAGACAGTAAAGTGTCTGCCAACAATGCGGGAGACCCGGGTTCGATCCCTGGGTCAGGAAGATCCTCTGGAGAAGGAAGTGGCAACCCACTCCAGTACTCTTGCCTGGAAAATCCCATGGATGGAGGAGCGTGGTAGGCTACAGTCCAAGGGGTTGCAAAGAGTCAGACACGACTGAGCAAAATGCATTAAATATATAGTATATACTATGCTAAATAACATGTAAATTAGTATGCATCATTTTTAAAGAAACATATTTATGAATATCCTAGTTTCTTTACAAAATATATGTAAGTTAATTATGTATAAATAAATTTATATTTGTAAATATATATATATAACTGTCTACATATATCAAGTCTGTTAGCTATAGGTTTGTATGTGTATGCCTGTGTCTCTGTGTGTGTGTATGAGTAAATGCAACATGAAATTTGAATACAGTGTAGAAATCAATGAGGATAAATTGTTGCAAAATTACCAAAGGCTTTCTCCTCCTTACAGATAGTCTCACTTTAAAAGAACAAAGAAAAATGTATATTTGGTTAGATTGTTGAGAGTTTCCGTTATTTAAATATCATAACATTATCTCAATGTTTAAAGCAAGAGTTGGAAACCAAAGGAAAGACTCAGTCACAAAGACTCTGTCTTATTGTAGCTAGTTGGAAACCATTATGATAGAAGATAGTATGAGGACCAGCTAGCTGGGTTCACTATTCTCTGGCCTGAACTTGAATATGTATGTATGACAATGAATTCATCATTTGGTATAGCAAAACCAGACAAGCCATAGCAGTGATGTGCAGTTTCCCTCCTGACGAGAATTCATGTCATAAAGCTCTATTCAGTTCAGTTCAGTTCAGTCGCTCAGTTGTGTCCGACTCTTTGTGACCCCATGAATCCTTTAGAAGAGTCTTCTCCAGCACCACAGTTCAAAAGCATCAATTCTTCGGCGATCAGCTTTCTTCACAGTCCAACTCTCACATCCATACATAACCACTGGAAAAACCATAGCCTTGACTAGACGGACCTTTGTTGGCAAAGTAATGTCTCTGCTTTTTAATAAATCTCATTAAATGAGCTGTTTTTACCTCGCTGAAGAATAACAAACAGAATCCTCCAGGTGGGTGTACTCATTAGATGCTGTATTACTCCAGGAAGGACTTTAATGGCTAATGGAGAGGTTCTGTTCAGTTCAGTTCAGTCGCTCAGTCGTGTCCAACTCTTTGCGACCCCGTGAATCACAGCACGCCAGGCCTCCCTGTCCATCACCAACTCCCGGAATTCACTCAAACTCATGTCCATCGAGTCGGTGATGCCTTCCAGCCATCTCATTCTCTGTCGTCTTCTTCTCCTCCTGCCCCCAATCCCTCCCAGCATCAGTCTTTTCCAGTGAGTCAACTCATCGCATGAGGTGGACAAAGTATTGGGGTTTCAGTTTTAGTATCAGTCCTTCCAATGAACATCCAGGATTGATCTTTAGAGTGGACTGTTTTGAAACAGTGTATGTGCTTGGCTGTATTTAGATTCAATGTAACAGATTTCTCTTTTTATTTTAAAAACTGTCTTGGAGTCAGAAATGAGAAAAGTATAACTTTAGTCCTTGGAAAATATAATTGTTAACAATTGCTTTTAAACAACTAAATTAAGTTTGCCTTTGATGATTCATCGAGGTGGGAAATCAAGTTGTGCCTATCTTTGATAAGTAAGACAGAATCTAATTTGAATCCAAGCAGGTTTTTATCACATTAAATGTGAATTTAATTCATTGTAAAAACTTATGCTGTGATATACACATCAACATTATTACTTTAGTGCATTGATAATTCCAACTTTCCTGAGTACAATAATCATTTTTGCCCCTATCAATCAACTTAGAAAGCATCTAGTAGTAAAACTCAGAAACGCTTTCTCTCCTCTGATCCTAATTTTAATATGTATACCTCACTCTTAGACCTATTTATTGACTTCTCCTGAAAAATAGTAATTGGGAAAAGTTCACAGTGTGCATAATATTAATAATTTTAATTTTTTATTAGTTTAACAAAAGTAACCCTCTAGTGAAGTCACATGCAGTATGTCCAGCAGGTTGATAAGTGCTCTGTTTGTATTATTTCCTTTAATCCTCACGATAACCTGTTATGGAAGTTTATTAACTTCTGTTTTGGAGATGAGGAAACCAAGTCATCTACAGATAAAGACATCTCCCAAGTTCTTACAGTTGGTAGGTGGTGGAATCACAGTTCATACCCTATTCCTGTGACTCCTGAGTTCAAGTTCTTACACTTCACAGTAATACTCCTCTTCTGTCCTAGTCAGTGACCTGATATAATTTCAGTAGAACTTTAGCAAAATTGTATTGTGGAATGTTACCTGATATTCCAAATATTAGGTATATTATTGAAACCAAATCATGACTATTCACTTGTTTACTTGTTTTAACTTCTTTTGATTGAATTGTTAAACTTTTCATAGTGTAAACTCTTAGATAAGTTTAAGTCTATATTTAAATGTAAACATGTAATATCTTCCAACTTGATCTTTTCATGCTTCTATATTAGTTCAAGAATCTTGACTTTTGTCTATTTGTGGAATCAGATATTTTTACTTCAAAGGTAAATTACAGAGGATTGCTAGTCTGGTATCATAACTTACGTAGTTATTCTCTGTATGTTTCCTAAATAGCTTCTGTGATTACCCTGAGTGATAAACTTATCAAATATCACTATCACTGTATTGAAAATAGCAGTAACACACATGTAACTTGAACATCTTTTTTTTTTTTTTACAAAAATGCATCGTAATACTAAGGTGATATTATATATAGATGTTTTTAAACAGGTGTAAATGAATAACAAATATTATACATGATTCGTTCCCTTTATAAAGTGAGTAATATTCATCGCCATCATTCTTTGAGAAAAATTTCCTTCATTTTTTTATGCTGCTAATTTCAAGAAAACTTTAAGCTTCATCTGGTTAATATGCAACGGTAGGGGCCCACACTCTGTCTGTGGAGTGTGTTTCTCTCTAAATAAATCTACTTCTTACCTATCAAAAAATAAATGAAATGATAGGGCTCAGTATAGAATTTAAATGACACCATCTTCTCTTTTGGGCTTCCCTGGTGGCTCAGTGGTAAAGAATCCGCCTGTCGATACAGGAGACGCAGGTTCAATTCCTGGGTTGGGAAGATTCCCTGGAGAAAGAAATGGCAACCCACTCCAGTATTCTTGCCTGAAACATCCCATCGACAGGGGATCCTGGCAGGCTACAGTCCGTGGGGTTGCGAAGAGTCAAACACGACTGAGCACGACCACCACATCTTCTCTTTCAAACTCAGTCTTCAGCCACACCTAACCTTTTTTTTTTTTCAATTATTTTTATTAAGTTCTATATTGCTATATTGATTCTAGTTTATATTAATATTTCTGGACACATCAATAGAACATCCTAATTCCCTCAAAGTCTTGGTTTGTTTCTATTGGTTAAGGCTAAATTAAGACTTCCCTGGTGGCTCAGTGGTAAAGAATCCACCTGCCAACGTGGGAGACGCAGATCTTCCTGGGTCGGGAAGATCCCCTGAGGAAGAAAATGGCAACCCACTCCAGGATTCTTGCCTGAGAAATCCCATGGACAGAGGAGCCTGGCAGGCTGCAGTTCTTGGAGTTACAAAAGAGTCAGATGGCTTAGTGACTAAACAACAACAAAGTTAAATTGAGTAATTCCTTTTCTGCTTCCTTCTTTCTTCCTTTTTTTCCTCCCGCATTGCCACATTTTTTATTAATCATATGTAATTTATATTACTTTTGCCAGGATTCATGATTTGTCAATATTGTCTTATTTCCCCTTTCCCTTTTCTTCCATAAGATTTGTTCCTTGTGTGGAAGCGAAGTCCAGGATCAATAAAATGATCTATCTGCTCTAAAAAATATTAACCTCTTTTGGAGGTTAAGAGTATTAAAAAGATGGTTTTAGGTTCCAGGAGCTCTGGGAATTAAAATCGTATCTTTTTATCCAGAGTCAGGTTATATTTTACCTTCAGTGCAAAAGTTAGGAGCTCGTATGGTTTTTTGATATATTTTATATGTCATTGGTCAGAAATTATCTCTGAGTTTATTGATCAATTCATAAATACATTTTCAAGTGATTGGATTTATGCTACTAAAATATTTACTAAACAACTAGCTTGTCAATAGGATTTAGTTCCTTTTTTGTTGCTTTGCTTGGCATTAAGAACAAATCAATTCCTTGAGGGTATGATGTGAGCAATGTTAGGAATGCAATAACATGAGAATCATACTTGAGGTAATGCTTTTTATTATCATTAATCTTTCTTGTTTTCTTTTTCTTTTCAGTTTCATTGAGATATGTGTCTTTGTGTCTTATATGAATTAAGTAGTAGTTTTCATAATATTTTTCCTAATGATTCACTCACAATTTTTGCCATGGCTGACAACAAATTAAGATGATCATTGTGTTACTTCGGTTCAGTCGCTCAGTTGTGTCCGACTCTTTGCGACCCCATGAATCTCAGCACGCCAGGCCTCCCTGTCCATCACCAACTCCTGGAGTTCACTCAAACTCACCTCCATCGAGTCGGTGATGCCATCCAGCCATCTCATTCTGTGTCATCCCCTTCTCCTCCTACCTCCAATCCCTCCCAGCATCAGAGTTATTTCTGGGATTATTTCTGAAATTGTTGGCAATAAAAGATACCTTGACAGAGCCATTGACTCTAGTTAAAGGCAGCTAACCTAGATATACATATATTTTATTCCCTCTGTCTTTTCATACTGTGAAAAGTTGGGTGGACTCCGGGAGTTTGGTGATGGACAGGGAGGCCTGGTGTGTTGCAGTTCATAGGGTCGCAAAGTGTCGAACACAAGTGAGTAACTGACCTGAAGTGAACTGATTTCCTGTGTCACTCTAGAGTTGGAAATACCATATCCTTTCTTAAGAGCCTGTGTGTTTCATCATCCTATCAATAAAGAATGTCTTCCTTGGCTCCATGTAAAATATCTCTGATTTGCTTATTTTGGATCTAGGGAATATTTGATCAAAATTCCCATTATAAAGTATATAATTTCATGATTTTGAAGATCAGTTCAGTTCAGTCGCTCAGTCGTGCCCGACTCTCCGCGACCCCATGAATCACAGCACGCCAGGCCTCCCTGTCCATCACCAACTCCCAGAGTACACTCAAACTCATGTCCACAGAGTCGGTGATGCCATCCAGCCATCTCATTCTCCGTTGTCCCCTTCTCCTCCCGCCCCCAACCTTTCCCAGCATCAGAGTCTTTTCCAGTGAGTCAACTCGTCGCATGAGGTGGCCAAAGTATTGCAGTTTCAGCTTTAGCATCAGTCCCACCAATGAATATCCAGGATTGATCTCCTTTAGAATGGACTGGTTGGATCTCCTTGCAGTATAAGGGACTCTCAAGAGTCTTCTCCAACACCACAGTTCAAAAGCATCGATTCTTCGGTGATCAGCTTTCTTCACAGTCCAACTCTCACATCCATACATGACCACGGGAAAAACCATTGCCTTGACTAGATGGACCTTGGTTGGCAAAGTAATGTCTCTGATTTTTAATATACTATCAAGGTTGGTCATAACTTTCCTTCCAAGGAGCAAACGTCTTTTAATTTCATGGCTGCAATCAGCATCTGCAGTGATTTTGGAGCCCAAAAAAACAAAGTCTGACACTGTTTCCACTGTTTTTCCATCTATTTCCCATGAAGTGATGGGACCAGATGCCATGATCTTTGTTTTCTGAATGTTGAGCTTCAGACCAACCTTTTCACTCTCCTCTTTCACTTTCACCAAGAGGCTTTTGAGTTCCTCTTCACTTTCTGCCATAAGGGTGGTGTCATCTGCATATCTGAGGTTATTGATATTTCTCCCAGCAATCTTGATTCCAGCTTGTGCTTCTTCCAGCCAAGCGTTCCTCATGATGTACTCTGCATATAAGTTAAATAAGCAAGGTGACAATATACAACCTTGACGTACACCTTTTCCTATTTGGAACCAGTCTGTTGTTCCATGTCCAGTTCTAACTGTTGCTTCCTGACCTGCATACAGGTTTCTCAAGAGGCAGGTCAGGTGGTCTGGGATTCCCATCTCTTTCAGAATGTTCCACAGTTTATTGTGATCCACACAGTTAAAGGCTTTGGCATAGTCAATGAAGCAGAAATAGATGTTTTTCTGAAACTCTCTTGCTTTCTCCATGATCCAGCGGATGTTGGCAATTTGATCTCTGGTGCCTCTGCCTTTTCTAAAACCTGCTTGAACATCTGGGAGTTCACGGTTTACATATTGCTGAAGCCTGGCTTGGAGAATTTTGAGCATGACTTTACTAGCGTGTGAGATGAGGGCAATTGTCCGGTAGTTTGAGCATTCTTTGGCATTGCCTTTCTTTGGGATTGGAATGAAGACTGACCTCTTCCAGTCCTGTGGCCACTGCTGAGTTTTCCAAATCTGCTGGCATATTTAGTGCAGCACTTTCACAGCATCATCTTTCAAGACTTGAAATAGCTCAACTGGAATTCCATCACCTCCACTAGCTTTGTTAGTAAGATAGACTTATCTTTTTAACTGTTTTCTCTGTAGGTTAAACTTGATCATTCTTGAGTATAACTTCATAGGGACAGTGTGGTATTATTAAATCCTCTTACTTTTTCCATTTAGAAAACATCATACATGTCATAGGTTGTTATTTGTGGTAGTGAACAAAGCCTGGTAATTGTATTTAAAAAACTCTATGAAGGGGAGATAAATCTAAGTTGTACTAACTGACTGTAATGGTAAATAGTTCTTTCTTTTTTTAATAAACTCATGAAGACATTATTCTAAAACATTTAGTGATGACATAATTTGTGCCTGCTATTGTGCCAGGTATAGAGAATAGAAACTGTGGTGACCTAAATGGCAAATAAATCCAAAAAGGATGGGATATGTATATGTATAGATGATTAACTTTGCTGTACAGCAGAAACTAACACATTTTAAAGCAACTAGGTTGTTGTTTAGTCACTGTCATATCTGACTCTTTTTTGACCCCACAGACTGTAGCCTTCCATGCTCTTCTGTCCATGGGATTCTCCAGGCAAGAATACTTGAGTGGGTTGCCATGTCCTTCTCCAGGGTATCTTCCCAACACAGGGATCAAACCCACATCTCCTACTTGGCAGGCCGACTTTTTACCGCTGAGCCACCCAGGAAGCCCAAAGCACTAAATTCTCCCCCTCCCCAAGAAAAAAATCCATTATATAACTACTGGTCTATCTTTTAAAAATCAAGAAAAATAGATGTGCTATTGTTATATTGTTTACCAGGGTATTACCAGTTCTTTAATGAATACCTAGTGCAGAAAGAAAGAAAGTTTAGTTGCTCAGTTGTATCCGACTCTTTGCGACAACATGGACTGTAGCCTACCATGGGATTTTCCAGGCAAGAGTACTGGAGTGGGTTGCCATTCCCTTCACCAGAGGATCTTCCCGACCCAGGGATCGAACCTGGGTCTCCACATTGTAGGCAGACGCTTTACTGTCTGAGCCACCAGGGAAGTCCTGGTGCAGACCGTCCTAAATAGTTATATTTGAGTGCTCAAACCTTAAGTATAAAAACTCCTTTGTAATAACCATGCAGATAACAGGATACCTATCCATCATTCCAGAAGTTTTTCTAGTGTCATTTTACAAACTCCCTACCAAAAACTAATAACAACCATTCTGATTTTTTTAGCATACAAATTATTCTTGTTTTTTCGTGAACTTCATATAAATAGGTTTATACTATATGTGTTCATTTGTATCTCTCTTTTTTAGTGCAAATTAATGTTTCTGAGATTCATTATATTTTGTGTTTGTTTTTGTTTCCTTTTTCAATTTAAGAAATTTTATTTTTAAAGCAGCTTTAGATTCACAGTAAAAATGAAAATATGGAGATTTCTCATGTAACTTAGTTTATCTGTAGTTAATTCATTTTATTACATGTAATATTCCTTTGTTTTCAGTCAGTTCAGTTCAGTCGCTCAGTCGTGTCCGACTCTTTGCAACCCCATGAATCACAGCACGCCAGGCCTCCCTGTCCATCACCAACTCCTGGAGTTCACTCAAACTCATGTCCACTGAGTTGGTGATGCCATCCAGCCATCTCATTCTCCGTCGTCCCCTTCTCCTCCTGCCCCCAATCCCTCCCAGCATCAGAGTCTTTTCCAGGGAGTCAACTCGTCACATGAGGTGGCCAAAGTATTGCAGTTTCAGCTTTAGTATCAGTCCTTCCAATGAACACCCAGGATTGATCTCCTTTAGAATGGACTGGTTGGATCTCCTTGCAGTCCAAGGGACTTTCAAGAGTCTTCTCGAACACCACAGTTCAAAAGCATCAATTCTTCGGCGATCAGCTTTCTTCACAGTCCAACTCTCACATCCATACATGACCACTGGAAAAACCATAGCCTTGACTAGACAGACCTTGGTTGGCAAAGTAATGTCTCTGCTTTTTAATATGCTATCTAGGTTGGTCATAACTTTCCTTTCAAGGAGTAAGAGTCTTTTAATTTCATGTTTTAATATATCACAATTTGTTTATCTATTCTCCTGATGATAGACCTTTGAGTTAGTTCCAGTTTGAGGATATTGTGGTTAAGCTGCTAAATGCATATTCTAGTCACGGTTTTTTGGTGGGCATGTATAGACACTTATCCTTGGAATTTGCATAGGAATAGAATTTCTGGGTCAATAGTTGATATGTGTTTAGTTTTATTAAAAAGTGTCAAATATATTTTCAAAGTTGTTGAATCAGCTGATACTCCTATGTAACAGTCAAATTTAGGGATGTAATAGTACAGTAGATTTAAAGGCAATATATAGTATGATTATGGCTAAGAAACACAACTTACTCTCCATCAGAATCAGAGTACTCAGTCCCAGACAGTACAATCAATGGCAGTATTTTCACAGAGCACACAGTGCTCTAAGAGAGAGGAAAGGTGAAAGTGTAGATTTCAGGTGCTCTCAGCACACAAAAATTATGCAAGGAGATTTGTTAATTAGTTTGTATTTATCATTTCAATATATATATTTATGTCAAATCATCATGTTTTACACTTTAAATATATAACTTCCCCGATGGCTCAGTGGTAAAGAATTAGTCTGTCAAGTAGGAGACCCAGGTTAGATCCCTAGGTTAGGAGGATCACCTGGAGAAGGAAATGGCAATCCACTCCAATATTCCTGCCTGGGAAATCCCATTGAATTAATGTTAGCAATGTATGAACATTATTCTCATTAATTAAGTGTATAAAGTATGAACAGAATTTTGAAGCACAAGATAGACTTTATAATTTAACTTCAGTTCAGTTCAGTTCAGTCTCTCAGTTGTGTCCAACTGTTTGCGACTCCATGGATTGCAGCACTCTAGGCTTCCCTGTCTATCACCAACACCCAGAGCTTACGCAGACTTATGTCCATTGAATCAGTGATGTTATCCAACAATCTCATCCTCTGTAATCCCCTTCTCCTCCTGCCTTCAGTCTTTCCCAGAAGCAGGGTCTTTTCCAGTGAATCAGTTCTATGCATCGGGTGGCCAAAGTATTGGAGTTTCAGCTTCAGCATCAGTCCTTCCAATGAATATTCAGGACTGATTTCCTTTAGGATGGACTGGTTGGATCTCCTTGCAGTTCAAGGGACTCTCAAGAGTCTTCTCCAACACCACAGTTAAATAATTTAACTTACTCAGTTTGGTTCAGTCACTCAGTCATGTTCGACTCTTTTAGACCCCATGAACCGCAGCATGCCAGGCCTCCCAACCATCACCAACTCCCAGAATTTACCCACTCATGTCCATCGCGTGGGTGATGTTATCCAACCATCTCATCCTCTGTTGTCCCCTTCTCCTCCTGCCTTCAATCTTTCCCAGCATCAAGGTCTTTTCAGATGAATCAACTCTTTGCATCAGATGGACAAAGTATTGGAGTTTCAGCTTCAACATTAGTCCTTCCAGTGAACACTTGGGACTGATCTCGTTTAGGATGGACTGGTTGGATCTCTTTGCAGTCCAAGGGACTCTCAAGAGTCTTCCTCAACAGAACAGTTCAAAAGCATCAATTCTTCGGTGCTCAGCTTTCTTTATGGTCCAACTCTCACATCTATACATGACCACTGGAAAAACCATAGCCTTGACTAGACAGACCTTTGTTGGCAAAGTAACGTCTCTGCTTTTTAATATGCTATCTAGGTTGGTCATAATTTTCCTTCCAAGGAGTAAGCATCTTTTAATTTCATGGCTGCAGTCACCATCTGCAGTGATTTTGGAGCCCCCAAAATAAAGTCAGCCACTGTTTCCACTGTTTCCCCATCTATTTGCCAAGAAGTGATAGGACCGGATGCCATCGCTGGAGAAAAAATGTTGTCCTCTGGAGAAGGGAATGGCAAACCACTTCAGTATTCTTGCCTTGAGAACTCCATGAATAGTATGAGAAAGCAAAATGAACACTGAAAGATGAACTCCCCAGGTCAGTAGGTGCCTAATATGCTACCGGAGGTCAGCAGAGAAATAACTCCAAAAAGAATGAAGAGATGGAGCCAAAGCAAAAAACAGCACCCAGTTGTGGACATGACTGGTGATGGAAGTAAAGTCTGATGCTGTAAATAGCAATATTGTATAGGAACATGGAATGTTAGGTCCATGAATCAAGGCAAACTGGAAGTGGTCAAATAGGAGATAACAAGAGTGAACGTTGACATTTTAGGAATCAGCAAACTAAAATGGACTGGAATGGGTGAATTTAACTCAGATGACCATTATATCTACTACTGTGGGCAGGAATCGCTTGAAGAAATGGAGTAGCCATCATAGTCAAAAGAGTGTGAAATGCAATACTTGGATGCAATCTCAAAAACGACAGAATGATCTCTGTTTGTTTCCAAGGCAAAGCATTCAATATTACGGTAATCCAAGTTTATGCCCCAACCAGTAATGCTGAAGAAGCTGAAGTTGAACAGTTCAATGAAGACCTAAAAGACCTTTTAAAACTAACACCCAAAAAACTGGAATGGAAAAAGACTGGAATGCAAAAGTTGGAAGTCAAGAAGCATCTGGAGTAACAGGAAAATTTGACCTTGGGGTACAGAATGAAGCAGGGCAAAAGCTAATAAAGAGTTTTGCCAAGAGAACACACTGGTTGTAGCAAACACCCTCTTCCAACAACACAAGAGAAAACTCTACACATGGACATCACCAGATGACCAACACCGAAATCAGATTGATCATATTCTTTGCAGCCAAATGTAGAGATGCTCTATACAGTCAGCAAAAACAAGACCAGGAGCTGACTGTGGCTCAGATCATGAACTTCTTATTGCCAAATTCAGACTTAAATTGAAGAAAGTAGGGAAAACCAACCACTAGACCGTTCAGGTATGACTTAAATGAAATCCCTTATGATTATACAGTGAAAGTGAGAAATAGATTCAAGGGACTAGATCTGATAGACAGAGTGCCTGATGAACTATGGACGGAGGTTCATGACATTGTAGAGGAGACAGGGATCAAGACCTTCCCCAAGAAAAAGAAATGCAATAAAGCAAAATGGCTGTCTGAGGCGGCCTTACAAATAGCTGTGAAAAGAAGAGAAGCGATAAGCAAAAGAGAATAGGAAAGATATACCCATTTGAAAGCAGAGTTCCAAAGAATGACAGTGAGAGATAAGAAAGCCTTCCTCAGTGATCAATGCAAAGAAATAGAGGAAAACAACAGAATGGGAAAGACTAGAGTTCTCTTCAAGAAAATTAGGGATACCAAGCAACATTTCATGCAAAGATGGGCTAAATAAAGGACAGAAATTGTATGGACCTAACAGAAGCAGAAGATATTAAGAAGAGATGGCAAGAATACATGGAAGAACTATTCTAAAAAGATCTTCATGACCCAGATACCATGATGGTGTGATCACTCACCTAGAGCCAGACATCCTGGAATGTGAAGTCAAGTGGACCTTAGAAAGCATTACTATGAACAAAGCTAGTGGAGGAGATGGAATTCCAGTTGAGCTATTTCAAATGCTAAAATATGATCCTTTGAAAGTGCTACACTCAGTATGCCAGGAAATTTGGAAAACTCAGCAGTGGCCACAGAACTGGAAAAGGTCAGTTTTCATTCCAGTCCCAAAGAAAGGCAATGCCAAGGAATGCTCAAACTACCACACAATTGCACTCATCTCACACGCTAGTAAAGTCATGCTCAAAATTCTCCAAACCAGGCTTCAGCAATATGTGAACCATGAACTTCCAGATGGTCAAGCTGGTTTTAGAAAAGGCAGAGGAACCAGAGATCAAATTGCCAACAGCAACTGGATTATCAAAAAAACAAGATTTCCTTAAAAACATCTATTTCTTCTTTATTGACTATACCAAAGCCTTTGACTGTGTGGATCACAATAAACTGTGGAAAATTCTGAAAGAGATGGGAATACCAGAACACCTGACCTGCCTCTTGTGAAACCTGTATGCAGGTCAGGAAGCAACAGTTAGAAATGGACATGGAACAACAGACTGGTTCCAAGTAGGAAAAGTAGTATGTCAATGCTCTATATTGTCACCCTGCTTATTTAACTTATATGCAGAGTACATCATGAGAAACGCTGGGATGGATGAAGCACAAGCTGGAATCAAGACTGCCTGGAGAAATATCAATAACCTCAGGTACGCAGATGACACCACCCTTTTGGCAGAAAGTGAAGAGGAACTAAAGAGCCTCTTGATGAAAGTGAAAGAGGAGAGTGAAAAAATTGGCTTAAAGATTAACTTCCCTGGTGGATCAGACTGTAAAGCATCTGCCTACAATATAGATCTGGGTTCAATCCCTGGGTCAGGAAGATCCCCTGGAGAAGGAAATGGCAACCCCCTCCATTTTTCTTGCCTGGAAAATCCCATGAATGTAGGAGCCTGGTAGGCTACAGACCATGGCCTCCCTAAGAGTTGGATGTGACTTCACTTTCACTTTCTTTTAACATTCAGAAAACTAAGAACATTCATCCAGTCCCATCGCTTCATGGCAATTTAACTTTTATGATACTTAATAATATTTATTTATGGAAAATTGTTTATGCATGATTTTCTCTTGAGGATATTCTCTTGTTACCAAGTGTTAACGTGCTCTGTTGCTTTTTTTTGTCCTAACGGTTCAGTTCAGTTCAGTTCAGTTCAGTCGCTCAGTCGTGTCCGACTCTCCGCGACCCCATGAATCACAGCACGCCAGGCCTCCCTGTCCATCACCAACTGCCGGAGTACACTCAAACTCATGTCCACAGAGTCGGTGATGCCATCCAGCCATCTCATTCTCCGTCGTCCCCTTCTCCTCCCGCCCCCAACCTTTCCCAGCATCAGAGTCTTTTCCAGTGAGTCAACTCGTCTCATGAGGTGGCCAAAGTATTGGAGTTTCAGCTTTAGCATCAGTCCCTCCAATGAACATCCAGGATTGATCTCCTTTAGAATGGACTGGTTGGATCTCCTTGCAGTATAAGGGACTCTCAAGAGTCTTCTCCAAACTTTTGTCAAATCCATCAAAACCTTGACTCATTTTTTTTTTTTCTGTGTGCCTATTTAACAATATATATTTAATGCTATAGTACAGTCCACAATCAGAAGCATATTTCTAGGAAATTTTTCCCATGCCCAAATGTGCATATTCATGGCCACATAATCAGATTTTAAAGGTTATCAGAATAAAACAAAAATAGATAGGCACATTTTGGCATCCCTTGAAAAATTATGTTATGCGTCAGATTTAAATCCTGATTTAATATAAATGTTATTTGAATTCTCAATGTTTTAGATTATCCACATGGGTACACACAGTAAGTACTAAGAACAGTGGAAAACTGAGTATAAATATATGAATCAATAATAATGCTGCTTTTAAAATACTATTTTAAAAGATTAGAGCAATGACATCAATGTCTAAAATATCCTCCTGTTCTGGCTGAACTCCACCTTTTAACTGGTTGGGTCCTTTGTGTATTACAGCAAAGGTGATCATGCCATGAATTGTTTCTGATGCAAACTGCTTGAAAGGACCTCCGAATTGCCTTTGGTCAGTGTCATGTATGAATGGATAGAATATGGGTTAAAATGTTTGCCTCAGTTTTCAGGTAGCGCTGAGAAGGTCACCTCATATACCTCTTCTGTTTTTGTAATAATAGTATAATCAGAAAAAGAAGTTTGTTCTTTCCATCCTGAAGATAATATGTAGTCTCAACTCATCAAAAGAATCAGTAAATAATGTCTTTTCAAGCACTGCCCAAAATAATCTTTGTTCCCTAGCAATGAAAGCTGGAGTTTTCAGAAAGTCATTCATGAGAACCAGATTCTTTACATGTGTTGGACAAAAAAAAAAAATCCTCTGTTCCTAAGGTGTCTGTATTGCATATCTAAAGATAATATTCCTGACCCTTCCAACCATTCATGAAGTGTAGAGAAACCCATTTAGTGCATGACTATATTTTAAATACTACAGAAGGGCTGAGTCAGGAAATTGTACTATAATACAAATTGGGCTCGCAGCAATTATTTAAAAAATCTTTTCTCACATATGTTTATCTGCTGCATACAGTGTTGTATGTAAGTATAATTATAGGAAAGTTTTAAAAACAGAATACTTGATTCATAGTGGAGTTTTCTATAATGGTGTTTTACTAGTTCAGCTGGCAATTAATGAACATCCACTTTGTGAAGACTCTGCAGATGACACTACCCTTATGGCAGAAAGTGAAGAGGAACTCAAAAGCCTCTTGATGAAAGTGAA
Organism: Moschus berezovskii; assembly: GCF_049115385.1. Taxonomy (NCBI): domain Eukaryota; kingdom Metazoa; phylum Chordata; class Mammalia; order Artiodactyla; family Moschidae; genus Moschus; species Moschus berezovskii. Next base: position 96,987,484 of record NC_142460.1, read on the forward strand.
AGAGGAGAGTGAAAAGGTTGGCTTGAAGCTCAACATTCAGAAAACAAAGATCATGGCATCTGGTCCCATCACTTCATGGGAAATAGATGGAAAAACAGTGAAAACAGTGTCAGACTTTGTTTTTTTGGGCTCCAAAATCACTGCAGATGCTGATTGCAGCCATGAAATTAAAAGACGCTTGCTCCTTGGAAGGAAAGTTATGACCAACCTTGATAGTATATTAAAAAGCAGAGACATTACTTTGCCAACCAAGGTCCGTCTAGTCAAGGCAATGGTTTTTCCAGTGGTCATGTATGGATGTGAGAGTTGGACTGTGAAGAAGGCTGACCGCCGAAGAATCGATGCTTTTGAACTGTGGTGTTGGAGAAGACTCTTGAGAGTCCCTTATACTGCAAGGAGATCCAACCAGTCCATTCTAGAGGAGATCAATCCTGGATGTTCATTGGAGGGACTGATGCTAAAGCTGAAACTGCAATACTTTGGCCACCTCATGCGACGAGTTGACTCACTGGAAAAGACTCTGATGCTGGGAAAGGTTGGGGGCGGGAGGAGAAGGGGACGACGGAGAATGAGATGGCTGGATGGCATCACTGACTCTGTGGACATGAGTTTGAGTGAACTCCGGGAGTTGGTGATGGACAGGGAGGCCTGGCGTGCTGTGATTCATGGGGTCGTGGAGAGTCGGACACGACTGAGCGACTGAACTGAACTGAACTGAACTGCTAAGGACCATGAAGGTTATTTCACATACCCTCTATCAAAGAGCTCATGATTATAATTACAGTTATACAGTGTGCTGCATCCATATGGACTATACAGTAAAAATTGCCACCACATTCATAATTTAATAATTAGAACAATTACATTTTAGCTGTGGTGGACTGATTTATCATGCATTTGATAACCAAGTCTCATGTTAATTGCAGAATGGCTGCTAGAACTGAAATACTGAAAATTCTTGGCCAGTAAATAATCACCAATTGTAATGGTAGTTAAAAAGTGGCAATAGTAAACATGATTCATCAACTAGTTAGGACTTGATGATAAACTAGTTAATTTACATTAGGAAAAATACTATGCCCTCTAAAAAATTACTCTGTGAAGATTTTAAAATTACTCTTAGCCCAGAAGGCTATTAAAGAAAACTAAAGGGAAACTATTGGATAACATTAAAGCCTAACTATCTGAAATACATAGGATAGCCTAAAGCCACATGCCAGAGAATGTGATAAGTATATTCAGTGTTAATACTTTTGGCCACCTCATGTGACGAGTTGACTCACTGGAAAAGAGTCTGATGCTAGGAGGGATTGAGGGTGGGAGGAGACGGGGACGACAGAGAATGAGATGGCTGGATGGTATCACCGACTCGATGGACATGAGTTTGAGTGAACTCCGGGAGTTGGTGATGGACAGGGAGGCCTGGCGTGCTGTGATTCACGGGGTCGCAAAGAGTCGGACACGACTGAGCGACTGAACTGAACTGAACTGAACATGAACAGTGATACTTCCTAAATTCAGGTAACTTGAAGATGTTAGGCTTGGTGAAAACAGTTGCATGGAGAACATGAAAACTTCCATACTGAGCCATGTCTATACATCTTAAAATAGCTTCAGAGGACACATTTGAGCATTATCCAGGTTGTTCTCTAAGACAGCGTTTCAAGTTTAGTATACATGTTAAACATGTCTAGGTTTCTAATCGATCTTTATTAATTTCCCATTTGTGATCTTTATATCAACCCCTTTGAATTTGTATATCATACCTAACAGTTGGGTGGAATCTTTCTCTAGGAAATTGATGTTGATAATTTGGCTGCAATGATACCAGGTAGTATGAAACCTAAAAAAAAAAAGCTCAGCCATTTATCCCTTCCTGAGAATTTTCATGACTGATCATAGAATATAAAGAGATAGTCTAGAAGAATCAGATAATTAAATACCTTAGCAAAGTATCAGTTAAGTTCAGTTCAGTCACTCAGTCATGTCCGACTCTTTGCGACCCCATGAACCACAGCACGCCAGGCCTCCCTGTCCACCACCAACTCCCAGAGTTCCCTCAAACTCATGTCCATCGAGTCGGTGATGCCATCCAGCCATCTCATTCTCTGTCATCCCCGTCTCCTCCCACCCCCAATCCCTCCTAGCATCAGACTCTTTTCCAGTGAGTCAACTCGTCGCATAAGGTGGCCAGAGTTTTGGAGTTTCAGCTTCAGTATCAGTCCTTACAATGAACACCCAGGATTGATCTCCTCCAGAATGGACTGGTTGGATCTCCTTGCAGTCCAAGGGACTCTCAAGAGTCTTCTCCAGCACCACAGTTCAAAAGCATCAATTCTTCGGCGATCAGCTTTCTTCACAGTCCAACTCTCACATCCATACATGACCACGGGAAAAACCATAGCCTTAACTAGACAGACCTTTGTTGGCAAAGTAATGTCTCTGCTTTTTAATATGCTATCTAGGTTGGTCATAACTTTCCTTCCTAGGAGTAAGTGTCTTTTAATTTCATGGCTGCAGTCAGCATCTGCAGTGATTTTGGAGCCCCAAAAAATAAAGTCTGACACTGTTTCCACTCTTTCCCCATCTATTTCCCATGAAGTTTTGGGACCAGATGCCATGATCTTCGTTTTACGAAAAAAGCTAGTGGAGGTGATGCAATTCCAATTGAGCTATTTCAAATCCTAAAAGATGATACTGTGAAAGTGCTGCACTCAATATGCCAGCAAATTTGGAAAACTCAGCAGTGGCCACAGGACTGGAAAAGGTCAGTCTTCATTCCAATCCCAAAGAAAGGCAATGCCAAAGAAGGCTCAGACTACCGCACAATTGCACTCATCTCACACGCTAGTAAAGTCATGCTCAAAATTCTCCAAGCCAGGCTTCAGCAATATGTGAACCGTGAACTTCCAGATGTTCAAGCAGGTTTTAGAAAAGGCAGAGGCACCAGAGATCAAATAGCCAACATCCGCTGGATCATGGAGAAAGCAAGAGAGTTCCAGAAAACCATCTATTTCTGCTTCATTGACTATGCCAAAGCCTTTGACTGTGTGGATCACAATAGACTGTGGAACATTCGGAAAGAGATGGGAGTACCAGACCACCTGACCTGCCTCTTGAGAAACCTGTATGAATGTCAAGAAGCAACAGTTAGAACTGGTCATGGAACAACAGACTGGTTCCAAATAGTAAAGTATGCGTCCTAATAAATAACACCTTTAAGTATTCATCTATTATCTGCTTTACCCATATAGCAGAAATTCTACTTTCAGAAGCTGAACATTTTCCATTATTCAACATCCCTCATTATCGGTAAGGTCTTATTTAGAACCAAAATCCACCTCTTTCATTTGGTCTTAATTTTTCCACTAAGAGACACAGAGTTGTTGACACTCTCTTCCCTGAGCCCTTTCCAGTTTTAACATCTTCAGCTTTTCATACATTCCTCATTAAATATTTTAGACTCCATAGACCTATAATGGAAGCATTAATTAAATTCTTGACCTTGAGCTGTTTTGCTCATGCTTCTGATCTCTAAGTGTGGATTTCAGAAAGCTGTCAGCAAAATCTGCCATAATACAGATCCACATTGCTGGTATTCTCTCCTTATGCTGTTTTGACAGAGTGAAAGTTGGCTGACCTTTAAATACTATTGTATGCATGCTTGTGAGGTAAGCAGAGTCCATTGAGCTAAATCTGATTGCATGCATGGACAACTACAAAATACAATAACCTTTAAAGTAATAGCCTCTGAATGAATGTTTTGGAGCCAGACTGAAAGAGAAAATTACCTACAAATTTAATACTCTACAAGGAAGAAACAATTATACAGTGCTGAAGTCTTTTGGGGGATGCCAAATTAGTAAATCTGCTTGTTGAGCATTTGGGATTAGACTGGAAACGTGCCTACAGGATTGAGCAAGCAGCTCTTGTCAGCGTTCCTCCGCATACCCTCACCTAACCAATTTTTATCCTCAGTGTGTTTTGTTTCGTTACAGTTGCTTTAGGTTACCTTATCACTTTAACATTTGCATCAAATAGAATCAAAACCTACATAGAAAAGACTGTCATAATATCTGAGAAATGAGTTCTTAAAATCTTTAGTCAAGGAAAGTATGTCTCCATCTACAATATATTCAGACTTTCAGAACTCCGTGGGCAGCACTGCAGGATTCAGCATAATTTGTATTTACAATGATTATGCTTGGTGGTGAGTCCCTGAAGATTCAGTATAAAAAAATAATTTGCTTCTTTTATGTATTTGCCCCATATTATGCAATTGTATTTGCTCCATTTATGTTGTTGTTTAGTCGCTAAGTCCTCTCTGACTCTTTTGCAACACTGTGGACTGTAGCCTGCCAGGCTCCTTTGTCCATGGGATTTCCCAGGCAAGAATATTGAAGTGGGTTGCCTTTTCCTTCTCCAGGGGATTTTCCCAACCCAAGGATCGAACCCACGTCTCCTGCTCTGGGCTACAAGGGAATCCCCCATTTGTGTTAAAGGTGAATTATTTCCCTTGTAATGTTTTTAAAAATGGTTATTGATGTCAGTTACAGTCACAGTGATTCTTTTGTGATGATTTTTGCAAGCTCATGCTGGTAATTATTTTTCTATGAAGTAAATGATGATATTCATGTTTTTAATTCATGAGTATTTACCTTGTGTTGGAGCATTGGAGCAGTGCTTTTTGGAGCATGCTTTTGAAAACTAAAGCTATAATCTCTGCTAGATGTTTTGAAATTGTGTTTATGTTCTGAAGGTATTAAATAATATGGACTTTTCTAAGGAGATGAGATTCATTAGACAATTCTAGAGTGTGAATTCTAAAGTCTTGGACATAAACTCTCCCAGATACCTAATGTTTTGGCTTTGATGACCGTTGCCACAGTCACTAAGTCAGTTTATTGAAAGTTGATGAATTAAGTGGATATGAAATGGAAATCTCAAACCATGAAGTCCAAACTTCATTGGTCACACTAATCACATTTTTTGCTATTATATATTTATTAAATATTTTCGTATTTCAGCACCTCAAAGCAAGGGCTTGGCTGTCATTCTAACTTTAGGTCTGGCAGAGGTAGAATTAATTCCAGTTTGTGAAGCCCTTTCTGTATCTTCAAGAACTGTTAATAACTCTCTCCTCTAGCGTCCTACTGTACTTGTTCATGACTACTGCTATTTGTTGTTGTTGTTTAGTCACTAAATCATGTCTGAGTCTTTTGCGGCCCCATGGACTGTAACCTGCCAGGCTCCTCTGTCCATGGGATTTTCCAGGCAAGAATACTGGAGTTGGTTGCCATTTCCTTCTCAGGGGATCTTCCCAACTCAGGGATCAACCCCCCATCTCCTGCATTGGCAGGCAGGTTCTTTAGTGCTGAGCCACCAGGGAAACCTGTTACTGTTTTTAACACAGATCAAATTGCATTAAATACTACCATTTCTTTCTTTTATGAATTCCTTCCATGGTCCCTTAAGGGACCATGTCTTTTCATCTTTCTCTTTAAGGGTCTTGCATCCTGTGTGACATGTAATTGATAGACAATAAATGTTTGCTAAATAAATAGTAAGTTGTGCTTGATCAAGTATGTAGTTACTACCTGCTTCAATATTTGGGGTGATTTTTACTTAGTGAGCAGAAAAAGGCATCACATAGGAGTCTCAGAATTAGAGTCTTCAAAAAAGAAAAATGTTGATTTGTTTGGGAGATAGTGTTCTGTCTATGTGGAGAAAATAACCATTTGGTTCAGGAAAACAGACATGTAGTGCTCTGGATCAATAGAGTAAAACTACACTGACAACTCTGTCTTTTGAATTTATCTGGAACATGCATTTTAATTAAAAAAATGAATTATCTAGTCTTGGATTCTGGATTTTAAAATCAGGATTTGTTTTGACTTCATTTGATCTTATTGTGCATTCTTCTCTCACATTTATCAAACCAGACTTTTGTCAATACTTTACCAAATGATTTATTCCCTTTATGAAGGCAGTGTATTCATTTAACCAAAAACCATAAGCTATGAAACAGTATTTACTGTTACATAAACATAAGGTATGAAGAAGTATTGGAGAAGGCAATGGCAAGCCACTCCAGTACTCTTGCCTGGAAAATCCCATGGATGGAGGAGCCTGGTGGGCTGCAGTCCATGGGGTCGCTGGGGGTCGGACACGACTGAGCGACTTCACTTTCACTTTTCACTTTCACACATTGGAGAAGGAAATGGCAACCCACTCCAGTGTTCTTGCCTGGAGAATCCCAGGGACAGGGGAACCTGGTGGACTTCCATCTATGGGGTCACACAGAGTTGGACACGACTGAAGTGACTTAGCAGCAGCAGCAGCATGAAGCAGTATACACTTTCAGTACTTACTTAAAATCTTCATTGCACCTGTCTCCCGCCACTCTTTCTTATGGGCTTCCACTGTTACAATCTTCTTATATGTAGTCCGGAGGTGGTGGTTGTTTTTTCCCATGTATAAGCAGATTTGTCTATTTATTTCAGTTTGTTACAAAAGAGAGTCACACTTCACATTATCACTCCACTTTGCTCTTTCTACTTACCTGTATTTCTTAGAGATTATTCTGCATCAGTACACCAGAAGTTTCTGTACTTTTAAAGTCTTACGATATCGCATCATAGACTTTGCCATATGTGGTTTTATCAGTCTCATATTGGTGAAGGTTTGCTTCATTTTCTGTAATATAAACAATAATGATATATTTTAATACAAGTATCTGTCCTCATTTTAAATTTTATCTATAGAGTAAACTCCTAGAAGTGAAATGGAAAGTAAACATTTGTGAATTTGCTAGGTATTGCCAAATTGACCTCCATGGATAGAGTAGAGATTTATACTCCTTAAAGCAATGTATGACATTTCCACCGCTTTACTAACACCTTGCTTTGCTCTTGGCATTTGTATTCAGCCTTTTACTTATTCTAAATGAACTCTATATATTAGGAAAATTGGTCCTATAAAATGCCTTTTACCTTTTGGCTTAGTTTATGGTGCTTTTTGTAACACAGAAATATTTGTATTTTCATAAATACTAAATATTTGACAGATTCAACAACACAAAGTTAACATTTTATTAATCTTTCTTTTATAACTTCCAAGATTTATAAAAATCATACTGAGAATAACTGCATCACTCCAATGTCATTTAAGTTCATTAAAAATGCCTCATGTAAATTTTATGGTTTAAAATCTTATACTTAAATCTAGTGTACTTGGAATTTAACTCAAGAAAAGTTTTTTTACAGTCAATTCAATTCAGTTCAGTTCAGTCGCTCAGTCGTGTCCGACTCTTTGTGACCCCATAAATAGCAGCACGCCAGGCCTCCCAGTCCATCACCAACTCCTGGAGTTCACCCAAACTCACGTTCACTGAGTCGTTGATACCATCCAGCCATCTCATTCTCTGTCGTCCCCTTCTCCTCCTGCCCCCAATCCCTCCCAGCATCAGGGTCTTTTCCAGTGAGTCAGCTCTTCACATGAGGTGACCAAATATTGGAGTTTCAACCTCAGCATCAGTCCTTCCAATGAACACCCAGGACTGATCTCCTTTAGGATGAACTGGTTGTATCTCCTTGCAGTCCAAGGAACTCTCAAGAGTCTTCTCCAAAAGCAGCCCAAATGTTTCAACACAGTTTCTTAAATAAAATCTGTCTTTTCTCCACTAATATTAGATATCATATTAGAAACACATTTTTACTTGTTTGGATTTCTGTACTTCTACCACTCTCTCATTGTTCTGACTGTTTATTTGAGTCCCAGTTCCACACTGATGTCCCCGTACCACACTGATGGGCTTCCCTGATATCTCAGTTGGTAAAGAATCCGTCTGCAAAGCAGGAGACTGCGGTTCGATTCCTGTGTTAAGAAGATCCTCTGGAGAATGGATAAGCTATTCCCACCCCCACCCCCGCCCCTAAAAATGCTTGGGCATCCCTTGTGGCTCAGCTGGTAAAGAATCCACCCGCAATGCAGTAGACCTGGGTTTGGTTCCTGGGTTGGGAAGATCCCCTGAAGAAGGGAAAGGCTACCCACTCCAATATTCTGGCCTAGAGAATTCCATGGACTGGGGTTGCAAAGAGTCATACACGACTGAGTGACTTTCACTTTCACCACACTGATTTAAATGTTGTATCTTTCTATTGTTTTTTAGTATCATGTTTGTTTTTTCCTTCTCCCCTGCCAAATTAATCTTCTTTTTCATGATTGTCCTATTCCTTCTGACTTATTTTTCTATATGAATTCAGTTCAGTTCAGTTCAGTTCAGTCGCTCAGTCGTGTCCGACTCTCCGCGACCCCATGAATCACAGCACGCCAGGCCTCCCTGTCCATCACCAACTCCCGGAGTACACTCAAACTCATGTTCACAGAGTCGGTGATGCCATCCAGCCATCTCATTCTTGGTCGTCCCCTTCTCCTCCCGCCCTCAACCTTGCCCAGCATCAGAGTCTTTTCCAGTGAGTCAACTCGTCGCATGAGGTGGCCAAAGTATTGCAGTTTCAGCTTTAGCATCAGTCCCTCCAATGAACATCCAGGATTGATCTCCTTTATAATGGACTGGTTGGATCTCCTTGCAGTATAAGGGACTCTATGAATTACAGAATCGGTTTTTCAATTTTCTCAAATTTTCTATTATTTTATTCTTTATATTTTATGAAAATTTATCATCAGTATTACTCCTAAATATTTTGTGTCTTTTACCGATTGATCTCTTATATTGCAGGTGATTGATATTCATAAAGGATAATGATTTCTGTATGTTAATTTTATACTGAGCCAATTTATAAAGTCTCATTGTTTTCAGTAGTTGCTCAGTAAACCCTGCTTTCTTTAAGTTGTACAATTGTATCACTTGAAATCATCATCTAAGTAAAAATACTTGTTTTATCCCCTTAATGGTTTTCTAACTTTTTTTTTTCTCTTATCCAATTATATGGCCAAATGTATTCAAAAGAATGGAACAGTGCTTACATAGAGGGATCAAATAATTCTTTAGATGGTTAGATTTTTGACAACTTTCTGTCTTCTTTGGCAAACCATGTCTTAGATTTTCTATTTTTGTTAATTTGATATTTCTATAATATTACCAATTTTATCCATGCTTCATATTAATTTGCAGTGTTTAATAAAATGGTGTTTTTTTATTCTTTTATTTTCTCTAACCAATCACTTCTTCATTATCATTTATTATATTAGGTGTTTGACCTTTTTCTCTTTATTTTTGATTGTGCTAGTTCAGTGTTTTCAATTGGGGCAATTTTGACAATGCCCAGCCCAAGGGGACAATTGGCAATGTCCACAGACAATTTTAGTTGTTACAAAGGGCTGAGGTCAGTGGCTGCTGGCATCCAGTAAGTAGAGGCTAGGGATGCTGCTCAATATAATGAATAGGGTAGCACCTACAACATAGAATTGTTTTTCCTGAGTGCTAAGGTGCCAAGAAATCCTGGCAGCTAAAAGTGTATTCATGTATTTATATTATTTTTCAAAATTCTGCTTTTGTATGTATTTACTATTCCTGTCATTTCCTTTATAATTAATTAGTTTTTGTTTGATTATTCAAATGGTTTCCTTCTGCTTTTGTTAACCTTTTAGCTAAAATCTAAATATAGATGCTTAATTCATTTATCTTTCTTACTTGTCTCCTTACGTGAACATTTAGCATGATGACATTTCTTTAAGCAATGTCTCAGCTATGTCCCATAGTCTCTGAAGCAGTGTATTTTCACTGTGGTTTTAGAGATACAGTGTAATTTGGGTATTGATCTCTTTTTGACTGAAGATATATGTAAAAATAAAGGGGCTTCCCAGATGGCTCAGTGGTAAAGAATCCACCTACAGTGCAGGAGTTACAGGTTAGATCGTTTGGTCCTGAAGATCGCCTGGATAAGGAAATGGTAACCTGCTCCAGTATTCTTGCCTGGAAATTCCCATGGACAGAAGGAGCCTGGAGGGCTACAGTCCATGAAGTCTCAAGGGTCAGACATGACTTTGCAACTAAATAACAACAATATGTAAGAGTACTTTAAAGTATTAGATGTCGTTTTCCAGTTTCATTATTAATTTCTAGTTTTTTCATTATGTGACCAGAGACTGTTGCCTTAGCTCTTTCTCCTGTTTTGATTTTACCAATGTTTTGTGTGTAACCAAAAGTAAGTAAATTTTTGTGAATGTTCTATAGCCACTAGTAAAAAGAAAAGTTCCATTTTAGGTTTTTACTTTGCTCTGTCTCAACTATTACATGTTTAAATTTATGAATGCTGGTACTTTGTTATTTAGTGCCTATCAAGTCTTAGCTCTTTAATCTATTAACATATGCATCTGTGTAAAATCGCTTAAGTCATGCCTGGCTTTTGTGACCCTATGGACTCTAACCCCCCAGGCTCCTCTGTCAGTGGGATTCTCCAGGCAAAAATACTGGAGTGGGTTGCCATGCCCTCCTCCAGGGGATCTTCCCAATCCGGGGATTGAACCAGCATCTCTTATGTCTCCTGCAGTGGCAGGCAGGTTCTTTACCACTAGTACCACTAAGGAAGCCCATTAGTACATAGTTTTGTTAAAAATCCATTTCATCACTTGTAGCAACAGTTCTTTTTTAAGAGCATTTGTTTGCCTTGAATTCAACCTTGACTATTATTACAATAATGACATTCATTCTCCTTTTGTTTTCATTTGCTTGGTCTTCCATCTCAGATTTTCTGAAGAATTTATTTTAGGTATTATCCATCTATATCGTACAAAGTGGGTTTTGCAGCTTGCTGCCCCTTGAAAGTATTTTTCTTTAATATATGAGATTAGCCTATATGCATTTTATTCAAGATTTTTTTCATGCCAATCAATAGCCAGACAATGTGCCAGGTGCTAGGGACATAGCAGTGAGCAAAACAGACCATGCTGCCCACTTGTTGCTGTTATTAGGGAATATATATTTAATATTAATTGTATATTTTTTCATATTACGCTTTTCTGTCTTTAAAGCTATTGTACTTTATTTTTGCTTACTGTGGGGTATGTGTGTGTGTATGTGTTGCTTCTGATAATTGGAAAGTTGGTATTCTTGACATAGTATAATTTTTATGTTCTAAATTTTTGTATTCTAGAAGATTAAAACAATTTCTCTATTTGTTTAAACAATATTTGATTCTCCTTTATAATCAATGATGGGATTAGTATTTTTACTCTTCTTTATTCTCCCCATCCTCCTTTCCTCCAGCTAATTTCAGCTAATGATGTCATCTTTCTTAGTGTTTTACTCTGAGCTATTAAATACTTATATCCCATTACTCATTTTAAAGAATTAAAAATATCTTTTAACCCTGGCTTTGAGGTGAGAAAATTACCATACTAATTCACTCTGTCACCCATGGTCAGGATATATAACATTTACATTCTCTCCTATCATTTTAATCCTTGCATATGTTCAAATTTGTTCCATAAATAAGTAGATTCAACTTTCCTTATCTTTTTACATAGTCTTCCCAAAAATATATCTTTGCTGGATGAAACTGTTTCTCAAGAAGTACTCATGGAGACAATATCCCCTGAATTCTTGAATGTTAAAAACTGTTTTCTGTTAGTTTTTTTACTTGAACAATACTGTGGCTGGATATTAAATACTTGGGTTACTTTTTTTTCCCGTGAAGATTTTTGTGGGAATTGTTCCACTGCTTTCTAGAATTGAATGTTGTTCTAAGGTCAACTTTATTTTGCCCTCCTTGTAATTGACTTGTTCCTGTTTCCTGACAGCTCCAAAGGATCCTCTCTTTATCCTTCAGATTAGTTGCTTTAATGGAGAAGGCAATGGCAACCCACTCCAGTATTCTTGCCTGGAGAATCCCAGGGACAGAGGAGCCTGGTGGGCTGCCGTCTATGGGGTCGCACAGAGTCGGACACGACTGAAGCGACTTAGCAGCAGCAGCAGTTGCTTTAAAGGGACATACCTTAACAAATAAAAGATATGTCATGTCCTTTTTGTGACCAAGAGTATACTGATAATATAAAATGAGAAATTATAAGTAATATTTAAAAATAGAAATAAGGAGCTCTGAGAAATTGGAGGTAGAGTTTTTATTTTGGGCAAAATATCAGGCTCAGTTTTTCATAGTATTAAGCTGAACCTTGAAGGATTAGGACATGGGAAACTGGGAGGAAATAGGATTTTGGTGGATGGAAATGGAAAATTGTGTGGTACAATCACTGTGTACTAGGTCATATATTTCAGTAGATTTCAAGAACCTTGAAGTCAGCAAATACTTCTGATAGGTCTTTTTATCCCTTACAACTCCTAACAAAATCTTTGCATATAACAGAAGTTAAGCTCATTTATCGTTGCATGTAATCATCTTTAGTTTTAGCAGGTAAACATATTTAAGTTGATTTTCAGAGTAAGAAATAATTTTATCATCATAAGATCATCTTAATTCAGTGAAAAGTTGGGATTCTTTAGTAGATGTAGGATATTAGGGAATTTCAGACAAGTCATCACAGCCTTATACTAATGTTGATTTTACTTATTTTTTTTTTTTTGAATGGCAGTATTTTCATTGCTGGGTTAGAAAAATCCAAAAACTCTCCAGTATATGGTCATTAGGTATAGGATTCATCACTCATTGTCCTTCTATTGAATAACAAACATATGGAAAAATCAAGCATGAATGCATCTGTTTTCCCCTCTTTCCTCTGAGCTTTCAGGACTCTAATGGACTTCCATAAGGGTAGGGATATAACTTGCACAAGGTCTATGAAAAATTTATAAGACAAATTTCCTCATTGAGTTCTGTTCTATATGCAATGCCACATCTTGAACTTCCATGAAAAGATTTTATTATTTCTGAGATTGCCACCTTTGCTCCCTTACTGTAAAATACATGCCCTCCCTTTTATTTTTCCCACTACCACTAAGCCCTCAGAAATTCACTGGGTTTCCCAACCTTAAACTTGCTTGTGATTTGAGTTCCACGGTCAGCAGAATTAACAGTCTGTCACACACTTGGAGAGCTCTTGCTAGAATAAGTTTCACATCATTAATAGTTTTGTCACAATCTGGCATTAAAAGAGCAGGCTGAATTGCAGTAGCTTCTCCCTTCATCAGTTTCTTCAGTGCAGGAGTTCAGGGAGTTCTCCTTTGTTCCTTAGTTGGAAGAATAAACTTATTGAAATCAGTAGTTCTGAGATAGTCAGTGTAAACAAAACAAGCCCATTCAGTTCAGTTCAGTTCAGTCGCTCAGTCGTGTCCGACTCTTTGCGACCCCATGAATCGCAACACGCCAGGCCTCCCTGTCCATCACCAACTCCCGGAGTTCACTCAAACTCATGTCCATCGAGTCGGTGATGCCATCCAGCCATCTCATTCTCTGTCGTCCCCGTCTCCTCCAACCCCCAATCCCTCCCAGCATCAGATTATTTTCCAGTGAGTCAACTCGTCGCATGAGGTAGCCAAAGTATTGGAGTTTCAGCTTTAGCATCTGTCCCTCCAATGAACACTCAGGATTGATCTCCTTTAGAATGAACTGGTTGGATCTCCTTGCAGTCCAAAGCATGTGTTTTTTTGTTGTTTTTTGTTTTTGCCATTAATCCTGAATAGTGTTATAATGAATGAGTGCTATCATTTGTATACAAACCAAATAGAGAACGGAATAGAACCGGTATTTTATTCATCATACACATATTTGTTGGGCTCAATTAATACTTTGAGTTGTGCACAATTTTGGATGCTTTACATGTGCAAGACAAGTGTATTTTGCAAGTGCAAAAGACTGGGAAAGGTTCTGCACTGAGCAGGTTCTTCAGGGTTGGAAGCTTGATCCACACGGCTCAAAAACCTCTGCTCTTTCCAGGACACTGGGCTACCTTCCCAATTGAGTGCTATTCGTAGGCAATTTGCTTCCCATCAGAACTGGGAGAATTAGGTTCACATAGGCTTGACTTGGGATGAGTCACAATACAACACTATCCAAAGACTGCCTTTGATAGTGTTTTTCAGAAGGATTACATGTGGGGTGGCCAGAGGAGTTCACTGAGTTAGAGTAAAACTTTGGAACTGTCAAGAACCTTTGGAGCTCCTGAAGGATAATAGAAAGCAAGGTACTTTTAACAGAAAGACTTTGGATTCATTTCCAGCTCTGCTCCCTTTAATAAGGTAACTCACTTCTTCCCCTGAGCCTTCAGCACTCTTTACAGTGCTAATGGCAGGATTTTTATGCACATAAAATGAGACAGTTGAAGAATTTCCATTTAATGAAACTTCTATTTCTTTTTTTAGTTTTGCCATATTATTCTCCAGGTAACAAAACTGAAGACTGGAGAAAAAAAATCAACTCACCCTTGGAGATAGAGATCACTAGAGAAACAAGTAGGCCTGATAGGTTAATGGATAAACTCATGACCCATCCATTACCTTCATTGTTAATAGGAAGGAGAGCCATGCATCTTAAAGTCTGGATTTCAAAGATCTGCCCTGTGAATGGAAAGAAACAACAAAGATATATTTGATTTACTATTGAATTCTAAAGGTATATTTTATGAGTATTTGAGAATTATGTTTGTGACATTGAGCAATGAATGAATCAAGTTCATCAGAGGAATTAGCTCTGTATATCATAAGTAGTAGGCAGTACTGAGTTTAGTCTCTGTTTTCTTCTGGTCAATCATTCTTATTGTATGAACTGATTAATATACACTTGCCATAAGATTGCTTCCTAGTTTTATATAACCTCCTTTCACTGTAACAGCCCTAGTTTAAATACATGAAAATACACATTTAGAGTGTTTCTTTGGAGTTCTGCACAGTACCTTATCTTCTCTCAATGCTATTGATGCTCTGTGACTCTTAATGTTTAAATATTAGCTTAGTAAAAAGGGGACCTGTCACTCTCCAAATAGTCATTTTCAGATTTTCTGTACAATGCAAGGTTTGTTCAGCATGACTGAAAGCTGCATCCATAATATATCAACAGCATTTAAAATAAAGAGAATTCAGAATTCTGTCAGAGATCATTGCCAAGGTCTGAGAGAATGGTGTAGATGTTTTTTTCATAGATAAAATTAATCAAAGTTTTTATTCCAGGTGAACTTTCACTTTTTTCATATTTAATCAAATTTAGAAATGTCTAGAGACTATAAATCTAAACTACTTAATTCAGCTGCTTAAAGATTAGAAAGGGAAATTATTTTCTTAAGTAGGTCATCCTTAGTTTAACATGTTTAGTTTTATGAAAGCTTTCATTTCTCACTTTGAAATTTTGAGACCATATCTACTGTGTTTATTTTTCAACTCTATTTCCACAACCGGAGAGGTCATCTTTCCTAATATGCTGAATTAATCTTATTTGTCATGCCTTGCATTTCATGACTTCCTTTTGTCCATTTTAAGATTATATGTTGAGGTTTTTACCCTTATGCATGTAAAAAACAATAAATAAAAGGGAGGGATGCTTTTATTTATTCCATCACAAATTTCAGGTCAATCTGACATCAGATCTCATCAAAATTAACTATGGGAGTTCAAGAATATTAAATAATAACCTTTTATTTTTCTATTCTGAGGATCTCCAGGTATACCAGAATTATTATTACTTAGAGTTTCTTACTATTAGCTCTACATCAAAGACATTTTTTTCTCTTTAATTGCCAGATTATAGAATTATTATTTCTTAAAGGTATATTTTACATATTTGTTTGTTAGGCAATGAACTACATATTTGAAGGCAATCCCTGCCCTCCAATGATATGAAGTGTAAAATACATCAGAATGATACAGAAAATGTTAATCAAAAAACCCCTATAGACCAACATACTCTTGGTTTGTAGAGGATGCTTAACTAGAATACAAGGGAGTAACAGCAAATACATGTCTGTGTAAGGGGCCGTGGATTCACCTATGTTTTACATCACATATTTCTGATAACCACACATTCCTATAGTCAACAATGAGCTTGTTAAAATAAATATTCTGATTAAGTAAATCTGGAATTGGATCTGGGATTCCTTAGTTTAGTTCTTAGGGATGTTGATCCTGCTACATTGTTTATTCTACACAGTGCTTTGAAATTTACAGCATACTTTCTCACATAATGTATCATCTAATTTTTACAGTTACTGAAAGCATGTAAAAGGAGATGTATTTATTTTACAGATGAGAGAACTAACATGAATGTGACTTTTTTCCTGCTTTTCAAGTGTGTGAACTGCTAGTTAGTAAATATAGGATAAGAACTCTATTCTTCAGACATTGGAAGAGATCTCTTTCACTTACAGAATCTTCTAAAGCTGTATGATAATAATATGCCTTAGTTTATATCCTTTGATCATTCAAATTCTTTATAATAACATTTTTTCATTTTTCATAGGAATTTATATTAACCTCCCTTTATGCTATTAAAAATTGCTCTTCTTAGTCTGAAAGATCGATTATTAATTTTCAGACTATTGCATTGTATTATTTAATAGTAAGTAATATTTGGCTTCTCACATGGTAATGCTATTCTAAAAACAGTTTTAAAATGTCTAAGAAATAAAAATCTGTAATTATCATGACTTACAGGATTATCTAATGAGCAGTTAAAAGGTGGCAGAAAACTATTGGAGCCGAAATGAAAGTGGAAGTGAAGTCGCTCAGTCGTGTCCAACTCATTGCGACCCCATGGGCTGTAGCCTACCAGGCTTCTCCATCCATGGGATTTTCCAGGCAAGAATACTGGAGTGTATTACCATTTCCTTCTCCAGGGGATCTTCCCGACCCAGGAATTGAACTCAGGTCTCCCGCACTGGGGGCAGACGCTTTAACCTCTGAGCCACCAGGGAAGCCCAGAGCCAGAAAATCTGCATACACATTTAAACTCTTTCATGTCCTGTCTGAATGAGGTCAGTCAGTTATAAAAGTAGATATGAGGATTCCTTATCCTCAGTTGGAGGAAGATATCATTTTTCTTTTTTCCCACCAATTTTTATTCTTTACATGGAGTCAATAAATATTATACCAGTATAGTTTGTTAAGGTAGAAAGACATTTTATTAGAGTTCAAATTTCAATCTTTCATCAATTAATTATGTGTGTTTAACCCTCCAGTGTTCAGTTATTGGCAATTTCATTCATTTAGATTCATAAATTTTTTTGTGTTTCAACCCTGTGCCCAACACTAGACCACTTATGCTTAGTAGGAAAGTCCATACTCTTGAAGAGCTCCTAGTTATGGGGTGGGAAATTTCACAATATCTTAAGCCCTCTATAGCCTGAAAATGTTTGATACACTGAAAAACAGGATTATACTGCCCAGGTAACTCCAAAAATTATTCTGAGAATTGAATGGGTTAACCTAAGTGATTGAAATCTGTTGCAGAAAACTCAGGCTTTCGTAATGTCTGGCTTCCCGTCTTTCCTTTCTCATAAGCATAGAATTAGACAGTTGTACTAGATAATTACTTAAAAAAATGCAACCAACACTGGAGTGTAAGTCAGTGGAGCAGGTGATCTTCTTTAATATAACTATTGATTATTCTAGTGCCTTAAGTAAATATGGATTGTACATTTCCTTGGAGTATGACTTTCAATTCTTAGTATATTTTTTTTCTAAAATAGTGACACTGATTTAATTTGTATCTTTAATACTACAAGAATGTATCATTTCCTGTTCTGAAGAAAAAAATACCAGAGGGCATTGTGATTGTGATAAAGTTCCCAGTATTTTTAATGATTTTGACTGTGTTTGCTGTGTCAAGGTGATGAGCCTTGACAAGTTGACTTGGCATCCCTGCTAAGCAGATGGAATACAGCTGTGGTGAGAGCAGAGTCAGTTACATTTAAAGTATTTCAATTTCTACTGACTGTTAATGTATGACCAAGTGTATATATGCTTAGCAGAATGATGATGTCAGGACTTAGGGTTTCTGCCATGATAGTGAGTGATATATGGTTAATGTCATCTAACCATTTTTTAAAAAATTTTCTAGGTTAAACAAAAACACAATTTAAAGTAATATGTGCTTTTTTGGAAAACACAGAAAAGTAGAAAATAAAAACTAAAAGTTTGTTCATTAAAAAAGAGAGAGACAGACATAGAAAACAAATGTATGGACACCAAGGTGGGAAAGGAGGGTGGGATAAATTGAGAGATTGGGTTTGACATATATACACTATTTAGGTATAAAATGGGCTTCCCAGATGGAGCTAGTGGTAAAGAACCCACCTGTCAATGAAGGAGATGTAAGAGATGCGGGTTTGATCCCTGTGTGGGAAAGATCCCCTGGAGGAGGCCATGGCAACCCACTCCAGTATTCTTGCCTGGAGAACCCCATGGACAGAGGAACCTGGAGGGCCATAGTCCATAGGGTCACAAAGAGTTGAACATGACTGAAGCAACTTCACACGCAGGTATAAAATAAATAGGTAATGAGAATCTACTGGATAGCAAAGGGGGAAGAAAAGGAACTATATATAACCTTAAAAATGGAGTCCAATATTCATTAGGTGAAGACAAATACTGTCTGATTCCACTTCTGTATGATTCCACTTATATGAGGTACCTAGAATAGTCAAATTCATAAAGTCACAAAGAATACAGTAGATGCCAGGGGCCAGGGGTGGAGCGGTGGGGAGTGGGAATGGAGAGTTATTGTTTAATGGGGATGGAGTTTCAGTTAGGAAGGTGAAAAATTTGGGAGAGGGATGATGGTGAGAGTTGTACAACAATGTGAATGTACTTAGTGCCACTGGACTGTACAGAGAAATATGGTTAAAATAATATGCTTTGTATTATGTGACTTTTACCACAATAAAAAAGTTAAAACCATTTTTACTTGCTCCAGCTATTTATAATTCTCTTAAAATGTTTCTCAATTTAATTTTTGCTGAAGTTGAATCCATTTTAAGTACCAATTGAAAGAATGACTACGTGTCATGGACTCCAAGAAGTAATTGACCTGTATTTATCAATAATGGGTAGTTGGGGATAAGTCTTCATTCCTAGGCTTTGCTCTGATTTCCAGTCAATTCTTCCTCCAGTTTCATATGTTTGTTACTTACCTCCTGTTCACTTACTGTGGTGTGGTGGATTTATTTTTAACATAAACTCAGTGGAATTGTAGCTTTTTCAGGTAGAAAACATTTTCTCTTTGGTAAGTATAGCTTTCAATATTCCAATAATCAGATAAAAGGTAATAGAGGAAGCAATCAATATACATTTCAGATATTGGCTCTGCTTACTTACTAGTCTACTTCTAGAGAGAGAAAATTGAACTGGCATCCTCATAAGAACAGAGCAGAGCATATTGCATAAGCAAAGGACAGAGGCACAGGATATGGGATTAAGTTTCTAAATGTGAATAAGTACAAGAGTTATGCTTCCTGGGTTTTATTTCTCTTTCTAAAATTGCTGCTAAGATAGTGATTGTATTGATTGCAGCAGGGGAAAGCAGGGTGGTTGTAAGCCTGTGTAACATCTGCTTATTCATTCCTGCATTTTACATGTCTGTGTCTGTGCATGTGGTTTTTGTGTGCAATATGCATAGGTGTGTATTTATTTATTTGTGTCTGCAGTAATGGCACTTTATGATATTTTTGCCCAGGTCAGAATCCTGCTTTTTTCTTATTTTAAGGATTTCCACATATTCATGTTTAGAATGAATATTGTGACATAAAAATTAAGGCATACTGTGTTTTTGGGGAAAAAAAAGTTTGCTCTTTTACTCAGCATTCATGTAGTACTGACATTGTGTGACACATTATGGTAACTGCACATGAAACAAACACATACAAAATATGAATATCTTGTATACATATACAAACCAGGGGATAACATGCCCTAGTACTTAAGAACAATGGTTCACTTAGACTTGGGAATAGGACATAAGAAGAGGGGCTGTAACAGAATGGGTCCCACATGGCAAGGTGGGAAGTTTAGAATTTTCTTTGAGATATTCAGAAACCATTTGAACCATTTTTTTCTGCGATAAATTCGCATAACAAATATTCACTCTTTTAAAGTGTACAGTACAATGAATTTTAGCATATTCACGAAGTTTTACAAGTCGGTCAGTTTTATCTCTCCCCCCAAAAAACCCATAAACTGTCACTCCCCATTTCATTTCCATTCTTTCTCAGCTGCCGCCGCCGCTGCTGCTGCTGCCAAGTCGCTTCAGTCGTGTCCGACTCTGTGCGACCCCATAGACGGCAGCCTTCCAGGCTCCTCCATCCCTGGGATTCTCCAGGCAAGAACGCTGGAGTGGGTTGCCATTTCCTTTTCCAATGCATGAAAGGGAAAAGTGAAAGTGAAGTTGCTCAGTCGTGTCCGACTCCTAGGGATCCCATGGACTGCAGCCTACCAGGCTCCTCCGTCCATGCGAGTTTCCAGGCAAGAGTACTGGAGTGGATTGCCATTGCCTTCTCCGTGCTCTCAGCCGCTCCTGCTGCTGCAACTGTTAATTTACTTTCTGTTCCTATGGATTTGCCTGTTCTGGACATTTCATATAAATGAAACATACAATATTAGGCCTTTTATGTCTGGCTTCTTTCATTTAGCATAGTGTTTTCAAGGTTTGTCCTTGCTGTTGCGTGTATCAGTATTTCATTCATTTTCATGGCTGAATAATATTTCACTGGATGCATGATTGCATTAACCACATTTTATTTATCCATCAGTTGATAGACATCCTATCTGTTTTTACTTTGGGGCTGTTATCAATAATGCTGTTATGAACATTGATGCACAAGTTTTTGCATGAGCATATGTTTTCAATTCTCTCAGGTATAGATGTAGGACTGGAATTGCTACTCACATGATTATAGTGTTTTTAACTATAGAAATTGCCAAACTGGTTTTCAAAGCAGCTACACTATTTTATGTTTCCACCAGCAGTATAGCAGGGTTTTAATTTTTTCACATTCGCATTGGAGGATTAGTATGTTTTGCTTTCAAGGTAGAAAAGCTATAAACTTTTGAATCTATCAAATTTTCAAGGTTTGAGGTAAATTCAGTTTAGGATGAACTGACTTGCTGACAGGATATCAAGAAGGAGCTGTTAAGTGATTCACTGTATTTTTCAGTGTGAAACTTCAGCCTTGAGATTGTGGCTAAGCTTCATTTCTTCATTTTCTCTAACTTGTATTTATGCAAGTGTGATCTGTGGTAATGGGTGGGCAGGTTCTAGTAAGAAATAAAAAGTCCTTGGACGTCTTCTAGACGCAGAAAATCAGAATTTTCTATGTGGCATTAGGAATTTGTATTTTAACAAGTACTTCAACTGACTCATTTACATGCATGCCTGCTCAGTCCTTCATTCATGTCGGACTATTTTCGACCCTAACTGTAGCCCACCAAGCTCCTCAATCCTTGGGATTCTCCAGGCAAGAATACTGAGTGGGTTGCCGTGTCTTCCTCCAGGGGATCTTCTCAACCCAGGGATCGAACCCATATCTTCTGAGTCTCCTGCACTGCAGGCGAATTCTTTACCCTGAGCCACTGAGGAAGCCCATTCATTTACATACTAGAGGTTAAAAACTGCTCTAACCTACTAGCATTACAAGAACTTCACTGGCAGGTGTAACCCTGATTACTCTGGTTATTATGTACATTTGAGAACTGACATTCAGATTTAATTTTTACCAACATCATGCCAGTCACTTCACATTTTTTCTTTCACTTTGTTCTAGTTTTTTTTTAATTGTAAAAATGAGATATGGTCAAGCACACAGAACTAAAAGGTGACAGAGTTGAGATTTGAACCCTAAAATGTCTTTTCATTTTACAGTCATATTAGTATAATTTTTGTACTTGTTTTTGTATATAACAAGGGTTACTGAGAAAAGGTAAGAAAAATACCTTCTTTCAGTTGTGAGCTGGGCCGGGGGGTGGGGGGGGTACTTCATGTTTGTTTTTAACTGACTAGAGTAAGAATGTAAATTTAAAAGAAATGGAATTCTACATCATTACTACCAGGATCACCACCAGCATCATCCAGAAGCACTTTTCAAGCTCCTTTTGCTAAGCTGTGTTGTGCACTGCATCTTGCAAATACAGAAATGCTATATTAGTTTGTCTGGTAGTAATAATGGATTTGGTAATCGGATTTCAGAAAACACTGCAACAACGCTCAGGATATCTTACAAAATCCTGACTCTGAGGCAGGCTCTCCCTGGTAGATTTAGGATTGGGCAGGAGCCAAGGTGACCTTGATTTTGTTGCTAACCAAGCTGCTGTGGGTTTGCAGAATCATAACAAACTACGCTGTGGATATTTTATCTTCTTTCATCTTATGGGCTATGGGAAAGTATCTTCTTGACACAATTTATTGCAGAAGACAGAAACATTTGGAAAAAATTATTTTTGTCACTTCATAATAGTGAATAATGTAACAACATTATATTATTTTAGTAGAAAATATAAAACAGTATTGGAGGAGGGCATGGCAACCCACTCCAGTACTCTTGCCTGGAGAATCCCATGGACAGAGGAGCCTTGAAGGCTACAGTCCATGAAGTCTCCAAGAGTTGGACATGACTGAAGTGACTAAGTACATGCACATAAAATAATGTATGCTATTTTTTGCATTTTTTTCTGTCGGAGTATACATTTGTAGCTCTTTGGGGACACTAATTATCCTGGTTCAGTTTTATATTCCTCAGTCCATTTTGGATATAATAAATAATTAAGGCAACCATATAATTTATCATTCAAACTTGAATAATTTTCAAGTAGCACCATTAAGGATTTTGCCAGGATTTCAGGGAAAAACCAGGATTATACTCAAGAAACTATATGTGTAGTCACCCTAAATTAATAAGTGCTTAAAGACATGCAATTTATTTATCACCCACTATGAGGGACCTCAGGGTCAGAGCTCGTGAACTGCAGCACAGCTGATACTAAAAGCCATTGCCTGTGGTCCATTATTATATTCTTTACTTGTATATTTTAACCGCAACTCGGTGACAGAAATAGCAAGTAACTAAAGATTAAAGTGAAAAAGAAAACCTGGGTAGAAGAGACTCTATATGCTAATATTTACTTGTTAACTATTTCTTTTACCATTCCCAAAATAGAATGTTTTAAAATGGCATTCTGCTTCATTAAAAGGGCTTTGTGTTGTTTGTAAGTGTAGTCACTGTAAGTTTCCTAGGTAACCTGTAATATTCGGTGTTCAGGCGCCTTTGATAAGTAAAATGTGTTGAAAGTACAAAACTACAAGAAGCTGGTTTATCTTAGATAATTCCAAAATTCCTTTAATGTGATTTTATTATAGCTTAAAAATTAATGTTCTTGAGTCACTGTATTAAGCTATCAACCCCTAGTCTAGGGGAAAGTATGGCCAGAGGTGTAGTGCAGAATATATAGGGAGGAAATAAAGATGGCCTATCCAACGGAAAAGGAAATAAAATGCCTGGAGAAGATCTTCCACTGTCCCATAATACAGATATAGATTTTTAATTCAACATTTATTTTTCTGAACTCTAATGCCTCGTTCATTTTGCAGAAATGATAAATGAAAGTGTGCTGAATTTCAGCCTGTATTTGAAAAAGCCAGTACGAGCAGTCCTTTTGTGACAGTAGTAGTCAAATTGGCGGATTGAATACATCCTCCATTTTCCGATCTGTTTTATCAGGATGAATTGCAAGGTATCAGACAACATAGTCATAAAAACATGTTTGAACTTCTGCTTGTGTCATATACTAGAAAGTATTACGTATTGATAATAGCCTTTTATCTTTTATTAATGAGAAAAGAAATGAACATATTTTTACCATTCAATTCCTATCTGCCAATTATAGCTCCCAGGGAACACCACACTAGAACAATGTAAAATCTGATATGCAAGAACAAATACCAATTATCATTCTTTCTCATTAAGTTCCAGATGCTGACCTTTTAGTACTGACATAAGAATTCTATAATCCAAGAATAATCATGTCTAAGGATAAGAAAGCTGATTCTTCTCCGGACATTCTCATGAGCTCAGTTCTCAGCCAAAAAAACATTATCTGAGTCTCTCCAGTAGAGGTGATTATCATGAATATTGTTTCAGGGGGCGTTTTTGATCATAAGCGAATAAGAAACCTGCCTTTCATTGGTTTTCCTTCACCTACCAGTTATAATTTATTCCCATATTCACATCCTATTCAGTATGGCCCCGCCAAGTTTTCCAGTCCCATCTTCCACTTGAGTTCTCAATTTACTTTTCTTCTCTCCTAGTTTATGGGTAGGGCCTGAATATGCATCACAATTGGCATTTCTCTTTCTCTCTTTTTGTTCTGTGGTTTCCTCTTCTTACTACTAATTTTGTAATCAAAATTGAATTGAAATTATAAGGCATTTTAAATGCCTATCTTTTTCTTTTACTAAGAGATTTTTCTCTTGTTTTCTTTTTTTTTTTGTGTGTGTGTGTGTGTGTGTATTGCTTTGTTGCTTTATTTCTCCAAGTTTTTACACCATTTAATTTTATGATGTTCAAATAATAATTGTTCTTTTATACTGCTAGTTATCACTGGAAATAAAGAATGCATCTCAAATATCTTAGTAGTGTTTTTCCTATATTTTATGGATCAGTAAATACATGTTGACCTGAATTACATTTTACTTTTAGATTTCTAAGCCTTGAACTGTATTTCTTTCTATGTATTATCCATGTACATTGTTTTGCTAGTTTGCTCCATTGTTAGATTTTCCTGAATCATGTCATCTAAAATTTAGTTATTTGAAGGACTGTTTATGATATTCTGAAGTGGTAGTCACACAGTCGTGTCCAATTCTTTGTCACCCCATGGGCTGAAGCCCGCCAGGCTCCTCTGTCCATGGAATTCTCCAGGCAAGAATACTGGAGTGGTGGAGTGGGTTGCCATTTCCTTCTCCAGGGGATCTTCCTGACCCAGGGATCAAACCCAGGTCTTCTGCATTGCAGGCAGACACTTTACCGTCTGAGCTACCAGGGAAGCTACGAGGATGTTCTGAGGACCTTGACAATTGCTTTCTTTGCTCTTGGTATCTCTTTCACTCTCTCCTACCTCTGAGATGTTTGAGATGTTTCACAGTCTAAAGATACCAAATACCTCCTACTATCACGATGATGCCCACAAGGCACACTAGACTCTTTCATTTGAATAAAGCCTATAGCACATGAAACAAGCTCTATTAAACTTTAATTGCTATTAGGAAAGCATGACATTTAAATCTAGTTACCATTTTCCCATTGGCTGATCTCTAGAACTTGGAAAGTATTTAGAGGAAATAAAATCACTAATTAGGTAGGAATAGGGGAGTTTGTGTTGGGAGTGGAGCTTTATCAGAGAAAAAATGTTATCCTACCCAAATAAAGAGGGAGTCCAGAGAATTGCATGTTTGTGATAGAATCCAAGTAGCACCAAACGTATACATCAGCTGCCAGCTTTGACTGAGACCCAGTCGACCCAATCTTATTCCATTACCAACACTTGTTCATTCAAGTCATCTTCCCATAGAATCAATAAGTGTGTTGATTTGCTCCTTTGTCTTTCATGCTTGGGGTTCTATATTTTCAGGTGCTTGCAGTTGGACACATGTTCAGAGGACTTTACTATGTCTCATTTCCCCCGATAGAGAGAGTGGTGATAGAGGAGCCACCCGGAAGATGGAAAGGAGAGGTTTCCCAAATTTTCTTTTTCAGCAAGCTACTGGAATATTGAATATCATGTTTCCAGTTGTCTTTTAATCTTTTAAAGGAATTTTTGAAAACATGTTGGTCAGTAGATTTTTAGGCTATTGTTTATTCAGTGAACGAATATATCATTCATCTAGAATTTAGTACAGCTAAATTACAGCATAGTTCATAGAAGGCAATTATCAATTTTTTGTTAACCCAGTAGATGAATGTTAGTTCCTGATTAATTATGAGACAGTTATAATGTGAGAAGAATTTGGAGTAGGTGATAGCAGAAGATGAAATTTGAACAATCCAGGTGGAGAGAAAGCATTAGGTAAAACATAAGGTTAAAAACAAATATAGAGTGGGAAAGTTTGGGGAAGAGTAAGTCATTTAGAATTTAAGGTTCAAAGAGAAGTGGAATGGTGAGAGAAAGGTAAAAGAAGATAGGAAGAAACCAGGTCATGGAGGGTCTTTCTTGCTGGACAGAGTAGATGGAATTTATTCAATGGTGAGTCACTGAAGATTTCTGAGCTGAAGGAGTTTATGACCTGGCTTGCACTTTAAGAAGATTAAACTGTCAGCAGTATATGTGATGGATTGGAGTGAATAGGTACTAGAGGCAGGGAAGGTAGTTGGGAAACAATTTCAATAGTGAAGATAAGAAGTAATGAGAGCCTGAACTGGAAAGCAGCTGTGGAATCTGTAAAGAAAGAATGATTGTGAGTAATGTGGAGAAGGTAGCATCAGCCCCAGAAAGGACAATGATGCCTGAAGGTTGGTTGGTACTCGTTTATCATAATCATAAAGAAGACATTTACAGTTATCTGTCATAAACAGAAACACTGAGATTAGGTATAGGTAAAGTGGAAGTGAGTGAGATCAATTCAGTTCAGTTCAGTTCAGTTCAGTCGCTCAGTCGTGTCCGACTCTCCGCGACCCCATGAATCACAGCACGCCAGGCCTCCCTGTCCATCACCAACTTCTGGAGTTCACTCAAACTCATGTCCACAGAGTCAGTGATGCCATCCAGCCATCTCATTCTGTGTCGTCCCCTTCTGCTCCCGCCCCCAACCTTTCCCAGCATCAGAGTCTTTTCCAGTGAGTCAACTCGTCACATGAGGTGGCCAAAGTATTGCAGTTTCAGCTTTAGCATCAGTCCTTCCAATGAACACCCAGGATTGATCTCCTTTAGAATGGACTGGTTGGATCTCCTTGCAGTACAAGGGACTCTCAAGAGTCTTCTCCAACACCACAGTTCAAAAGCATCAATTCTTCGGCGATCAGCTTTCTTCACAGTCCAACTCTCACATCCATACATGACCACGGGAGAAACCATAGCCTTGACTAAACAGACCTTTGTTGGCAGAGCTCAATTAGGGGTCTTCAAATGCAAACTAAGGCATTAGGTAGGTCACTTAATTGAGTGAGAATAGGCTCCAATAACCACTAGAGATATGTAGGGTCTGTGTTACAGTGCAGTGGTTCTAAAACTTGAGGGTGTACCAGAATCACCTGGAAGGCTTGTTAAAAAAACAGAGTTTAAGGTTGGAAGGAGGTAGAATAATAAGAGAAAGGGGTAGAAAGATAGATAGGAACCAGATCAGGAGGGTCTTTCATGCTGGACAGAGTAATCTTCCCACTCCCAGAGTTTCTTATGAAAAGATTGTGTAAGTCTGTGTGTGGCCTGATATTTTGTATTTCTAACAGATTTCAAGGTGATGTTGATGTTGCTAGTCAACCACTTTGAGAGCCTCTATTACTCTGTGCCCCAGCTAAGTGTACCATAAAACACATGAGAATCATCTGAGGAGCCTTAAGAGCATCATAGTATCTGGGCTCATACCACATCTATTAAACAGTTCAGAATGGCTTCTTTCTTAAAAGTTCATTCCTCATGTGATTCCAATGGGTAGCCAGACTGAAAACCATAAGTCATATCTTCTGATTAATTAAGAAATCAAAAATTTGAATATTATGTAAAGTTCTTTTCTACTTTTGCCCATTTTTAGTCAAAGTACCTTTTTGTGCAGCGATGAATTCTATCATCCTGATTAACTGGCCCAAAAGATGCCACTGTCTCTTCTTGTTGTATTCTCCACAATCACACACACCCTCCCACAAGATGAACTCACTTTTAGTGATTTCCATTTATCTGTAGTAACTTTTTATATCTATTAATACTATATGGTTTTCTGACATAGAATATTGGTTAGAACTCATGAAGATGTCACTAGTTTTATATTACTGGTGTAATCAGACCTTTATCTTTTTAAAATAAAATTGGAGCAAGAACTAATCACATTGTGTATGTTTATAAAACTTTATAGCCAAGCCTTTTGGAAAAATATCTTCCATTTGGACTTTCAATGTTTTGCTTAAAAAACATTACTACTAAGGCATAATTATATGTTATTCATAAAAGCATTTTTAAATGATGTTGAGAAGATTCAATAATCACTGAGACATGTCCCCAGATGCTGTATGGATCCATGTGTTCTCTTTGATTTCTCAGTTCATAACAAGTAAAGAGCATTTACCCACAGTAACAAAGTCCTGTGCCCACTTCTCCTAGGTTAGGCTCCTTTGCTTTGGTTTGACATTGTTGCCAGCTATTACCAACTGAAAAGAGTGACTATTGAAAACAAACTTGCATTGAACATTAAAAAAGTTAATTCTTGAGCCTAGAAATAATAGTAGCAATGACAAAAACATCAGCAGACACTCATGTAGTGCTAACTACATCAGGTACTGTTTTATGTGCATTACCTATATTAACTCCTTTTTAACTTCAGAGTAAGCCTATAAGGGATGAGGAAACTAAGCCCAGGAGTAGTGATTTGCTCAGGGTCAGGAAGCTGGGTGGGGATCTGAATCCAAGTCTATCTGATTTAAAGCAAATTTTCCTAATCATTGTCCTGCTATATTTTTAATGTATAGCAAGTTCCATTTGTAAATATGTTTTCCTTGACACTCAGATTATAAAATAAACAAAACAAAATAGACACATCAAACTATCTGCTTCAATGGGTTCATCTTGTCACACCCATGACATTCAATTATTAAAACGTTTCTCATCCAGTGTAGTCAAGGAAAAAACATTATTGTGAAATGAAGTGATAGATTGGATGCCAGAGTTTATGTCCTCATTGGCTATACACTTTCTGTAGTAGATTTAATAAATACTGCATTTCTCTGGGCCTCAGTTTTCTCATCACAAAATGATGGTCTTGAAGATTCTTTAAAGCTCCCAAATCTTATGGGTTAAACTTTATTTCAAATGTAAAATTTAAAAGATAGGTGCATGTGGGAATTGTTTTCAACCCTATTTCTTTTTGCTATTTCCTAGAAAAAGTTCTTGATGATTTACTTTAAAATGAAGATTTACACAGAAGTTTCTAATTATCTAGCATTTTAAAACTATTCTTTATTATTGGGTTTGAAGACATCAATATATTAAGGAAAAACAAGGTTTTATATATATATATATATGTAAACACATAGTACATATTGCATTTTAGAGAACAATGTGTAAATTCATTTACTTCCTATCAAGAGGAATCTTCTTTTGCATTATCAATCTAAGAGCTCAGAAAATAATATCTCTCTTATTGTTAAAGAGAATTAACAGTAAAATGGGGCAGGCCAGGATTAATATGGAATAACCTCCATTACATGGGGGTGTAGATAACAAATAGCTTGATGTGACACTGTCCAGTTTATAAGATGTTAAGGTTAACAGTAATTTAGGGATGGTTCTTTGTGCCTGAAAAGAAAAGAAATAATCACCCAGAGGAAAATTAATGGGAGGAGATGAATTACAGATTTTTTTGCAGGAAAAGATTGTTTTTGTGGGTGGGGGTCACAGGATATAAAAATACACTGAACTGTCTTTGTGACCATGGCCTGGAAATTAGTTTCAGGAAGGAAAGTAAATTTTCTTAAATTTGTTCTGAACTCTGAGCTTCACTCTGTTCATAGGATCTAGTATGGTGCCTTGTGGGCTTCCTAGGTGGCTCATTGGTAATGAATCTGCCTACCCATGCAGCAGACTTGGGTTTGATCCTTGGGTCAGAAAGATTCCCTGGAGGAAGATATGGCAACCCACTCTAGTATTCTTGCATGGGAAGAAGGAGTCAGTTTAAGTCCTATGAGCAAAGGTTAAAAATTCTGAAAGTGTTAGATGAAGTTTTCAGAGAAACTAGAAAGCTGTTTTTATGTAGCAGAAGAATTCTATCAAAGAGTTGGATTTGTTTTCATATATGACTTTAAAGAATAAAACAAGAAAAAAATGGCAAAAGTTCCTCTGTAGGGGAAAGAGATTTTGAAGAAAATAAGAGAGGGCAATCTAAGCTATCCAAAGATGACCCTTAGCCACGTGGCTGCTGCTGCTGCTAAGTCGCTTCAGTCGTATCCGACTCTGTGCGACCCCGTAGATGGCAGCCCACCAGGCTCCCCCGTCCCTGGGATTATCCAGGCAAGAATACTGGATGGGTTGCCATTTCCTTCTCCAATGTGTGAAAGTGAAAAGTGAAAGTGAAGTCACTCAGTCGTGCCCGACCCTTAGCAACCCCATGGACTGCAGCCTACCAGGCCCCTCCATCCATGGGATTTTCCAGGCAAGAGTACTGGCGTTGGGTGCCATTGCCTTTTCCACATGTGGAGAGCCATGTGCAGAGCCTTGTAATTGCAGGCTTGCTAAGAGAAAACAGATTCAAATCAAACAGAGTTTTGTGAAGTGGGTCCCTTCATTAAATAGTCTTTGATTTATTGTGTTTTTTTTTGACCTTTGAGGTCCATGGGACTATGACTCAGGCTCTTAAATTTAGGATGGAATGCTATGGGTAATGAATCGTAAATAAAATCTTGATTGAGGAAACTTAACTCTTCCGATGAAATATTGCCATGTGAAGTCCATCAGTTGTAACATTAAGGGTTATCACCTTGCATTGGTGGCATGAGGATGAGGCAGGCTTTTTACATTCCTGGAAGATGAGTA
Source organism: Moschus berezovskii (assembly GCF_049115385.1). NCBI lineage: Eukaryota > Metazoa > Chordata > Mammalia > Artiodactyla > Moschidae > Moschus > Moschus berezovskii. Next base: position 97,018,103 of record NC_142460.1, read on the forward strand.
TTATTCATTCCTCTCCTTTCTCTTCATCATTGGCTCAGGAAACCAGACTCCGAAATGGAGATTAGTAAGCTGTGATTTTGGGTAAGACAACTCTCTTCAGTGGATTTTGGAGGAACTGAGAACATGAGGAATTTCTGCCAACAGTGCTGTCAGCTGCTGAAGAATAACTTCTTCATTCCTAACAGAGATCTGGGTTGCTGGTGAAGGTATACAAAGAAAATGAACTCATATAACTCAGTTCTAATTGGCAAATATTATTCTTTATAGAATGAAAGATCCTAAAATCATTCCTTTCCAACCATTCTTACATGGTCACAACTATCCACATTATTTAGCTTTGTCCTAACATTGATATTTAAGACAACTATTTGGCCATTTGACCCAACATCAAGCTGGAAAATCTAACGATTATGATTTGACATTTTAAATAAGTTTTAACAAGTCAGTCACCAACTCCCTTCCTCTGTTTTCCCTCAAACCCACCAATGATGGTTTTCACTCGCTTGTAAGTTACTCAGTCATAACAACCACTTGGAACACAGGAAAATGTGAATGAGCTGGAAGTCAGTCTGTAGTTAGTGTGTCCCTTCCTACTGTAATTACAAGTATGTAGATTGCATGATGATGGAGGCTCTGTGCAATCACTTCCCCTCATTCTAGATCTTCCTTTAGCAAGAATATTTGACAGCACCATCACCAGTCCCAAAAAGAGCATTTGCAATTAAAAGAAGTCTAACACACCAAGATTTGTGGAACAAAGCTATTGTGATTGTTCGAAGATTCACTGTTACATTTCATTATTAACCAGAGCTGTGATTCTGGGTCCTCTCACTTATTAAATAAGAAATACTGGGTAAATGTTTTGCCGTTTCTGATCCTTAATATTCTCATCAATAAAATGAATATGAAATTGATCTCACATGGTTATTGTGAAGAATAAACAAAAAAGAATTAGTAAATGCTTGTGAAGCAGGATGTGCAGTCACGTAGGTGCTTAATTACTGTTGCAGCTCCGGTCTTCACTGAAGAAAGTGCATCCTGTGGACAGAAAAATGGCCTAAGTAAGAGTTTAACAGTCTTGTAACATGCATAATAATATTTGTGAATTACACTGATGGACAGGGAGGAAGGTAGCTGTTTAAGGAAATAAGCTGTTCTCTTTCTTTGACTTGGGTTTGTTTTGCCGTGTCTCCCCAGGAAGTCCTTCAATCCTGGGTTCAGTTCTTGGAGACTAGGCTAAGCGTACTCACAGTCACATGACCATAGCCTCCAAGTAAGAATGGAAGCTTCATTGGAATAAATGGGCCATGAGCATCTGATTTATTGAGAGGCCCCACAGTCACATTCAATAGGAGAGAGTACAGTTGCATCATATGGTCTCCAGGTAGATTTGAGTCGTGTTCTGTCCATTGGGCCACAGAGGGACATGGTTCTTGTCATACTTGATAAATCAATTCTTGGTAGCATAAAATACCTAATAGGTACTGTAAATTCCTGAGATGTGGAGGTTAAAATGTAGTAAAATGAAAGCTAGACTGGACCTAAGAACTGGATTTGCCCCTTTCCAAGCTATATGATCTGGGTAAATCACTGCATATTGAAAGCTGTTTTATCATCAAGAAAGTGGCATCATAATACTTACCTTAAAATGGCTTTGCAAATGAAATAAGATGCATATTTATACATAAAGAAGTAAAATGAAATGAGCATTTGTAAAACACAAGAGCTTAATAATTCCTGCCAGAGGATATTCATATTGGTTGTAGAGTTCCAAACACATAGAAGCTGTTCTCTTTCCAAAGGGTGGTTCCTCTTGATTTATGCAGAGCTTTTTCCTGACTACAAACGCAGTTTCCAAAAAGAGTGGGAGGCATACTTACTGCTCTGGCTCCCTGGGAAAGTTGTGCTTTAGAGGAAGAAGGGAGAGTGACAGCATTTGGCATTTCCTTGCTAGAAGGGTAAGAACGTTCTGTGTGGAACCCTCTTCTACAGAATTTTAACATTGATTAAGAATTGGCATGGAGAAGGAAATGGCAACCCACTCCAGTGTTCTTGCCTGGGAAATCCCATGGACAAAGTCTGAGCCTGGTGGGCAACAGTCCATGGAGTTGCAAAGAGTCAGACATGACTTAGCAACTGAGCACACACAAAAATTGGCATATCATATGCTGGCAAACTATGCTGTAGGAAGAACATGGAATAAAAACAGTTGGTATCATAGCATTTCCAGGACTGGCAGGGAGCACACAGCTCTGACAAGCACACTTGCCACAGCAGACAGGTCATCAGTGTCTATATGTCTCTTTATATTATACATCATTGATGCTAACCATCTCATCCCCACAAAAGCCCAAGGACAAGCTTTTGAAATCATTAATAAAGACTGCCAAGTTGCCTTTTTTTCTTTTACTTTCTTTCCTTTCTTTCCATTAAATTCTCCATTTCTATAAATTTTTTTTTTTGTGTGTGTTGAAGTAAATGTGAGAGATGAAGTCTCCAGGATACTGCAAAAGGAGGCACAGTATTTATGACTTTTAAATGACAAATTCTGAAATGCTTTGAGTCCAGGCAGGATAAAAGGTTGGTATTAAATGTGACCTTTGATTTTAATGGTCTCGAACAGAAACCTCCATTTTATGCTGTGCAAATTGCACTGTAAATTAGTGGCCCAGTTCACTGCATTTTCAAGCAGTGAGGGAAAGGGCCTGAGCAGACAGCAGCAAAAATTATTTCTTGTCACCTGCAGTCTTTGAAATAACAAGTTGTTTGAACTTAACCATTTTCTCTCCAACCATTTTTACCTAACACAGTGAAATACATTTTTGTCTGAAAGCAACTAACTGAGCTAATCAGACTTTGACATTGATGGCACATTTCTTCCCAACTTATACCTACAAAAAGACAATCTACCTGATTAGTATCTTTGTTTCCAACTTCAAATCCTAGGACTCTATAACCTTCCTGTTCTTATTGGCCAGGAAAGAAGAACTGTTAATCATGAGAGCAACCCAGCAGCTTGCAACCCAATAAGTGGTGCCAAGAGCATCCATTTGCCTGAGATCTCAGTGTTTAAAGGTAGGCACTGCTGTGCAAGTCTACATGAACTGACAGTCTTGCAACATGAAGAGGATGCATTTACAAAATAAAGTTAGGCAAAACAGAAGTTAAATTGCAAATACATATTGCTCAAGTTACACAATGGGCTATTTGGGGGAACACTGTAGGCTGTTTAATGTTCCTGTATCTAACGTGGGAGACTTCACTTTGCAGCAAGAGTCTAAACTTTTGTGTTTTCTAATTTCTTTTGAAATCTGCAATTATGTAGGATTTATTGTGTTCTTTGGAAAGAAAAAAAATTTGTGTTGTGTTTTTTTTTAAAGCACATAAAAATTGCCATGCAGTGGATCTTATACTGTTTTTAGCATTTCTTTTTGAAGTAGGTTTTGTGGCATCACCAACTCAACTGTCACCGATTTCTAACACCTAGAATTGATCTTTTGTCCCAGAGACACTCAATCCACTGTCTTCTCCTTTTCTGGTAATAGCTACTCTGCATTTCTAATTGGTTAAAAAACCAACCAACCACAGTTCAAGTCTTAAAACCATCCTTAATTCCTCTTTTTTCTTTTATGCCTCACATATAATCTGTTAGAAAACTCTCACAGCTTTAGTTTTTCAACTCTAAACATAATCTGATTAATTATCAGTTTGTCTGCAGTGTCCAATCTAATCCAAACCATTAACACTTTTCCTCTGGAGTAGCCTATTCACTGATCTTCCCACTTCTACCACTGCCTCCTTGATGACAGTGAAATTTGCTCAGTCTTGTCTGACTCTTTGTGACCCCCATGGACTATACAGTCTATGGAATTCTCTAGGCCAGAATACTGGAATGGGTAGCCTTTCCCTTCTTCAGGAGATCTTCCCAATCCAGGAATTGAACCCAGGTCTCTGCATTGTAGGCAGATTTTTTATCAGCTGAGCCACAAGGGAAGCCCACGAATACTGGAGTGGGTAGCCTATCCCTTCTCCAGGGCATCTTCCCAACTCAGGAATTGATCTAGGCTCTCCTGTGATACAGGCGGATTCTTTACCAACTGAGCTATCAGGGTCTAATCCAAACAGCAGCCTACATATCCTTTCAAAATACATGAAACATCAATGTGTGTCTCTGCATCAAACCCTGCGGTGGTTCCCCTTCCCACTGGAAGGCATAGGTCTTTGCAATGCCTTAGAGAATCTGATGCCTACAGTATTTATACCCTCATGTCTTTGTTGCTCTCTTCTTTGCTGATTTCTCTCCAGCTATGCTGGGCATCATTTCTGGGCTTTGGTCTCATCCACCTTAATGGATCTATCAATCTATTAAAATTATAGCACCCACTCAATATATCCTGACACTTTACTCCCATGTATATTTTTTGATACTTTAATAGCACTTCTTTCCTCAAATGTAGTGTGTGTGTGTGTGTGTGTGTGTGTGTGTTTCAGTCGTCTCTGACTCTTTGCGACCCATGGACTGTGGAACTCCAGGCTCCTCTGTCCATGGAATTTTCCAGGAAAGAATACAGGAATAGGTTGCCATCTCCTACTCCAGGGGATCTTCCCAAACCAGAGATTGAACCCTGCTGCTGCTGCTGCTAAGTTGTTTCAGTCATTTCTGACTCTGTGCAACCCCATAGACGGCAGCCCACCAGGCTCCGTCTTGCTTCTTCTGCGTTAGCAGGCAGATTCTTTACCACTAGCGCCACCTAGGAAGACCTAATTAATGTATAATATTTATTACATTTATGGGCTTCCTTCCACTTTCTACCAAATATAAACTCCATGAGGACAATTTTTAATCTCTTCTTTGCTGTATCACAATATGTGGAACAGCGCTTGGTTCAGAAATAATAACCTTTAATTATTTGGTTAATTCTTTGATAGATACCAAGGTTAAGCAATTCATCTGTGTTCAACTTCAGAAAGTCCTGGACAGTTATACAATTGTTCATTCTTCCACCTGTTTTCTGAGCCTATAATATTGAATTTTCCAGAATTTTATTAACATGAAAATACACAAAGTAATTCTCTTTTTAGAACTTTTCCTAAAGCCTCTTTTACTACCAGATCTTTCCATTCTGATTTGTGGGAACTTGAACTACTCCCAGACCCGTATGAGTTCCAAGAATGATTTCTAGTGGTTCTTTCCCTTGACATGGATATCTTCCTCTTACACATGTGCAGGTCAGTACCCATCCAGATATTTAAAGGGCTGTGCAGAAATTGGGTTTTCTTCCTCCCCTGCAGTACTTTGCCCTGGAGTGATAGCCAGTTAGTTCCTCCAACTCCAATTTGTTTTCTCAACTCTGAGTTTGTGGGCTGTCCAAGTACTTTTCCATGCTGCTGCCTAGAAATTTCTTCCTGGAGCAATGGTAATGTTCACTACATTTGTTTCCCTCTTTCAAGGATGGCAGCTGTTCACTGCATGTTTTCCAGTGTCTGAAAACCATTGCCTGGTTTTGGTTGTTTAAAGTCAGGAAGCTAAGTCTAGTCACTGATACTCCAACATGACCAAAACAGAAGCTCAGTGGAAAACTCCTGAAGCCAAATCTTTTTTTATTTCCTCCAAGCAGAAGAGTATATAAATCAATCAGGTAATTAATGGCATAGAACAGTATCACTAGTTTTCATGTTTCATATAGAACCTACAAGTTATGAGCAGAAAAGCAGTAAATTATAAGTCAAAGGGTTTGATTTTTAACTTCATCAGTTGCAATTGTTTGACCTTGGGCAGTTCACTCGGAGTTTTAATTCCATCATCTGTTTACATGGGGAAAAGACATGCTGCTGCTTTATCACAAATCACATCAAGGATTAAATGTGGTTATGGATAAAATTCCTATCTCTAAAATCCTGTCCTTGTATGAGGGGATATTCTTATTCTCATCATTATCTGTCAAACTGGAAAACTTAGAATGATAGAACATTTCTCCTTAATTCATTTTGTGCTTTATTATCCTGATAACTCATGTAGACAAAGATCTATTCTATTTTTATATGATGTGAGTCAGGTAGGATTAATTTTCACAGTAATATAACAACAGAAATTCATAATACTATTGGTTTAAACCAAATAGTTTATTCTATTACATAAAAATGGTCTGTAGGGATACAATCATAGCTGACGTAGGATTTTTAGAGGACATTGGAGACCCAGGTTTCTATTCTCCTGCTTTTCGATCCTCAGTGACAACATTCGTTACTTCTTGTTTCCAGATGCCTGCTGAAATTCTAGCCATTACATCTACATTCCACAATGGCAGAAGGAAGATGCAAAGAATGACCAAATGTTTTCCTTCAAGCCTAAGCAGCTAATTTTAAATCAACTTTTCTGAGAGTCCAATAACAAAGTTTTGTTAGTATTCTATTAACCCTAATTTAGAGAGATGGGCACATATGGATACAAGGAAAGCTTGTCATAGATGTCTTCTTATTTCTATAGTATCAGTAAGTTCAGTTCAGTCTCTCATTCCTGTCCGAGTCTTTGTGACCCTATGGACTGTCACACCAGGCTTCCCTGTCCGTCACCAACTTCCAGAGTTTGCTCTAACTCATGTCTATCAAGTCGGTGATGCCATCCAACCATCTCATCCTTGATCGTACCCTTCTCCTCCTGTCTTTAATCTTTTCCAGCATCAGTGTCTGTTGCAGTGAGTCAGTTCTCAGCATCAGGTGGCCAAAGTATTGGAGTTTCAGCTTCAACATCAGTTCTTCCAATGAATGTTCAGGACTGATCTCCTTTAGGATGGACTGGTTGGATCTCTTTGCAGTCCAAGGGACTCTCAAGAGTCTTCGCCAACACTCCAGTTCAAAAGAATCAATTCTTTGGTGCTCAACTTTCTTTACGGTCCAACCCTCACATCCATACATGACTATTGGAAAAACCATAGCCTTGACTAGATGGACCTTTGTTGGCAAAGTAATGTCTCAGCTTTTTAATATGCTATCTAGTTTTATCATAGCTTTTCTTCCAAGGAGCAAATGTCTTTTAATTTCATGGCTGAAGTCACCATCTGCAGTAATTCTGGAACCCCCAAAATAAATTCTGTCACTGTTTCCATTGTTTCCCCATCTGTTTGCCATGAAGTGATGGACCAGATATCATGATCTTAGTTTTTTTAATGTTGAGTTTTAAACCAGCTTTTTCACTCTCCTCTTTCACTTTGATCAAGAGGATCTTTAGCTCCTTGTTGCTTTTTGTCATTAGGATGGTATCATCTGCAAATTTGAGGTTACTGATATTTCTCCTGGCAATGTTGATTCCAGCTTGTGCTTCATCAAGGATGGCCTTTTGCATGATGTTCTCTGCATATAAGTTAAATAAACAGGGTGACAATATACAGCCTTGATGTACTCCTTTCCCAATTTGGAACCAGCCCATTGTTCCATGCCCAGTTTCTATATTATATCTATTTTAAAATGCATATTTTGTTACCAGAGAGAAAAATAAGAATTAGTGTTGAGAGACAACTTTCAGTTTGCCACAGAAGTTTTCTTTAGCAAGAAGTGATTCTCTGAATTAGTTCAGGGTAAGGTACTACAGAAGGCATACTGTATAATTATATGTCCAGATTGAGACACTCATAGACAAATAGCTAAGTTAAGACGACTCAAAGAATGTTCTAAAGGTGTTCACTGAAGAGATTTCTCTCAAAATTTTGACCTGTTGTGTTGAAGGTTTGTGGGGTACTTTCTGTGGATATCATGATGCACATTGACCTCATCTTAGGAAGAATATCTGTTCTATAAATTTTAATACATCTGAACATTTTAATAAATCAGATTCCTTTTCCCACTGGTACATGATAACTTCAAAAATTTTCTTTTCATTCCATGATGATTTTTAATAAGAACTCTGCAAACTATGTCTTTAAGATTGTCTTGACTTTCTCCATCTTTATCAGTAGCTAATGAACTGTAAAGGAATGCCTAAATGCACTCAAATTTTTTTCTATTTAAAGAAACTCAGAGATCGTGAAGTAAATCCTTTTGTGAAGCAAGGAATGCTTTGCAGTAATTACTCTGTAATTTATCTGGCTGTGAGTGGGCTTTTCCTATGTTTAGCTTTGTGAATGTAGTTTGCACCCGATATCCTGCAGGCACCTCAACTCCAGCATGTCTAAAATGGTGGCAGGGAGCCCAGTTAGGAAACTGTTGCTGGAAGTCTTGACACCAGCTTCTCTCCACTCCAATTCATCAGCTACTGTGATGGCAGAGAAATAATTCCTAAAAAACAAATCCACTCATTTCACTGTTCTGTTGAAAACCTCTGCTGGATCCCTGTTGCCTGCTGAATAAATGCCAAGCCCGTTAGCAGAGCATTGATAGTCCTTGACATTTGGCCTCAACTGCTTTTCCTGCCATTCCCTCTACGTGGCATATGCTCCAGGAACACTTCACTTCCCCCACTGTCCAAATACATCGAACATTTCATCCTTCTGAGTGTTTGTGTTTGGCCATGCCTGGATTGCTCTGTGTCTAATACCTTTTCTACCTAAAGAACTTCTCCTTTTGCAAGACTCAGCTCAAATATCTCCATTCCAACTCCACAAAGAAAGACAGTCACCTGTCTCTTTATTTTCATAACCTTCTTGCTCATCTCTGAGAGCATTCATTACATTTTATGGTAATTATATGTCTCCATGACTAGACTTTAAGTTTAGAAGCTGTGACGTAATAAATCTTTATTTGTTGGGTATGGGTAGCATTTGAATGTACACTCAATCCCAGATACTGTATACTTTGCAAATAATATATTGTTAAATCCTCTCAATACAATTATAAGGTATAATTTCCATTTCACTGGTGAATAAGTGAATGTTCACAGATGCTAAGGAGCTTTTTCTGCCCATACTGCCAATAATGTTTATAGCCTGGATTTAAACCTATATCTGTTGCTGAAGGCTAGGTATTTTTTCTTAACATAACATTCTCCATCTTCAGAGTTTAGCAATGTGATTGATATCTAAAACATGTGAAATGTACAAAACTGGGTGTAGGTTGTCTCCAAAACCTATAAACTAACCTATAAATTAACTGAGGTTAATTTGAAGGAAACACCAGAGGCAGTTTCCAAAGGGACCTCCCAGGAATGTTTAGAGCCAGGGTGGTGCTTTAGAGTTATAAGTGATTGAGTGTGTGTATTAGTCTCTCAGTTGTGTCCGGCTCTTTGTGACCTCATGAACTGTAACCTGTTAGGTTCCTCTGTCCATGGGATTCTCCAGGGAAGAATACTGGAGTGGGTTGCCATTTCCTTTTCCAGGGGATCTTCCTGACCCAGGGATCAAACCTGGGTCTCCTGCATTGAAGGCAGATTTTTTTACCATCTGAGCCACCAGGGAAGCCCTACCCTCTCAGTTAAGGGCTTCCCAAGTGGCACTAGTGCTAGGTAAAGAACCCACATGTCAATGCAGGAGACGTAAGAGATGTGGGTTTGATCCCTGAGTCAAGAAGATCCCTTGGAGGAGGGCATGGCAACCCACTCCAGTATTCTTGCCTGGAGAATCCCATGGACAGAGGAGCCTGGCGGACTACAGTCCATAAGGTCGCCAATTGTTGGACACAACTGAAGCAGCTTAGCACACAAGCACTTACCCATTCAGTTAAACATTAATCTGTTACTTCATCCCCCCTCCAAGTATTTGTTTTAGCAGCAGTGAGGCAGGTTTTTCAAAATGAAGAAAGAAAATTTATGGACTGGCTCTTCATCACCTATCCTACCTTGTTGAAAAAACTTTTTTGTAAAGTATACAGTAAAAAGGTTAATCATATGTGATAAAGATTTGTGATATGATTTGGAAACACTTAATATATAGGGTGCTATTAAAAATGGACCAAAAGACATAAACAAAGAAGTGCATCCATATTTCTTGTGGATCTCCTAAGAGTAGTCTCAACCTGATGGATATAAACATGAAAAATATTTATGTTTTGTTTTGATTTGCTCTTCCTGACTTTACTTTTAACTTTATCGAATCTCCCTTTCCTGCTTCTTAATGACAAGCTGGATACATTCTGATTCTCTCATCTCTTGATCCACTTGAGCAGAAAACTCCAATCTCATGTCTGATTTCAGCCTACTACTATTCTTCTTTAGGAAACTAAAACTAAGGTCCTTAGCTTTGTGGAGTGAAGAAAAAGAGGGTTCTCTGTGGCAACTTCTCCTATTATTCTGGTCCTAAAGACTTTGGCTTTTCAGGGAAGGAAAAGAGGATAGAGAAAACAGAGATCTCTTTATGACCAGACACATGAAGATAATGGAGTGATATCTGTGGCATTGCTCTAGTTCTGTTTGCTTCTAGGGCTTCAGTTGAGGCAGTGTTCTCCATATAAGCCGTGTGCATGGTTTTCCTAGAGTAGAGTTCAGTTTCCTGGAATCCTCTCAGAGGGGCAGCCATGTCAGTTCAAGACCCCACCCGTGGTACATAATCATAACAACTTGAGTGGGTAGAGCAGCCCATTTTTTACCGATAGCCAAGTGGGTCTTCAGCATGTAGAGACAAGGAGAATCCAGGAGTCTTTTTCTTCATCTACCAAGGGATGTGGAGATGGATGGAGTGGGCGTATCACCATGTTTTTTTCCTTTACACACTTCTGCAAGGTCTGCTCCACGATTTTTTCTAGCAAACACTCTGATTTCAAAGTCTCCACATCAGAAGTGAGCACATTTTCTATTTTCTCATAGCCCTCAAACTTCAGATGACTCAAGTCACATTCCTCTAAGAACACTCCCTACTTCAGCTGCACTGTCAAGACAGAGATACTTATTTGCTCAATTTAGCAAGCATCCTGTCAGAGAATAGCATGCCTGTCTTTCCTTGGCAGGAACTCAAGTTTGAAAGAGAAAGGGGATGTATTCTCCTTTTCCTAACCCACAAGGAGGGAAGGGAATCGATTGTCTTCATGAATCCTGCATTTCTCAAAAGGCCTAACTCCAAGAAAACCCTCTCCTGTTGATATGTAAGGAAAGGGTAAGATGGTGGTTGGTGGTCATTCTTCTATCTCCTAATATGTGCTATAAAATAGGGTATGTGACTCTAATTCTGGAATATTTATTTAAAATGTGGGATACTTAGTGCTGCATATTTAAATCTTGGATTTAACTACAATTTTGGGACCACACAAAAATATACTCAACAACTTGTTATACTTTGATTTTCTAAATTCCCTTAAATTAGCTATTTTTCTTATGAATGTCATAATAAGTCCTTCAGAAAGATAATGCAGTATATTTCTTCCACTATCCACTCTTAAGGGCTTCTGTGGTGGCTCAATGGTAAAGAACCTGCCAGTGTAGGAGATACAAGTTCTATCCCTGGGTCAGGAAGATCTCCTGGAGAAGGAAATGGCAACCTACTCCAGCCTTCTTGCTTGTGAAATTTCATGGATGGAGGAGCCCGGCAAGCTACAGTCCATGGGACTGCAAAGGAGTCGAACACGACTGAGTGACTGAACAACAACAATCCACTCTTAGGCTGCATCTGCTTTAGGAACTAGGAGCAGGCCAAGCTTAGGAGAGCAGCAGAAAATAGTAATCATCTCTAACCAAGAAAATGCAGGGGCTAGTGAAGCTAAGTTGTATTCACTTGAAGAATGATGGGCAGTCTCAGTGCAAATCTGAAGAAGGATGTCTTCCTGATACTTTGCTACTTGGGCAAATGGCTACAGTCTGAGTTTACAGCTTATTAAAAGGTACTATGTTTACCTGGTTGGGGCATTTCTCTTCACAATTCTGATCCCAGGAAAGTGTGATTAATTTCTAATACTTTAAAGCTGAGATGCCCAATAAATACTAAACATATATGGCCATTTAAATTTAACTTAATTAAATCATATTAAAACTGAAAATTTAGTTGCTCAGTAATAATAACCACATTTCAAGTACTTAGTAATCACAAGTGGCTTGTGGATTCAGTATTGCACAGTGTAGAAATTGAGCATTTCCATCACTAAAGAAAGTTCTGTTGGAGAATATTGCATGTTGAGATCCTCACTTGATATATGACAAGGAAAATGGAATTTTCTTCCATCTGTGTGCTCATATGTGCTAGTGTTAGGTAAAAGACAAACAAGGGTTGACATGGACTACAAGGATACCTTTTCAAGAATTTTTTCCAGCTCAATGTTTGGCTTTTGTTTGGCACCTCAACTAATTGAGAAGTGAAAATTCCCATCTATCAGCAGTTGATAATTTGGATCAAGCAATTATGAACAATAAATTCATCAAATTTCCTTTATTTAATCTTCCATGAATTGCTCAGATCAATTAATTGACATGATTCTTTTCAGCCACATGAAGTCCTGACCTTTACTTACTAAAAGTACAATCAGGTATTCAGGGAGGGCTCAGAAACTCCCAAGATTAATAACATAGTTACGAATATAAGCAGACTCCTTTATCAGACAAGCTTCATTTCAGTTCAGTTCAGTCGCTCAGTCGTGTCCGACTCTCTGCGACCCCATGAATCACAGCACGCCAGGTCTCCCTGTCCATCACCAACTCCCGGAGTTCACTCAGACTCATGTCCATAGAGTCGGTGATGCCATCCAGCCATCTCATTCTCTGTCGTCCCCTTCTCCTCCCGCCCCCAACCTTTCCCAGCATCAGAGTCTTTTCTAGTGAGTCAACTCGTCGCATGAGGTGGCCAAAGTATTGGAGTTTCAGCTTTAGCATCGTCCTTCCAATGAACACCCTGGATTGATCTCCTCTAGAATAGACTGGTTGGGTCTCCTTGCAGTCCAAGGGACTCTCAAGAGTCTTCTCCAACACCACAATTCAATAGCATCAATTCTTCGGCGATCAGCCTTCTTCACAGTCCAACTCTCACATCCATACATGACCACGGGAAAAATCATAGCCTTGAATAGACGGACCCTGGTTGGCAAAGTAATGTCTCTGCTTTTTAATATATTATCTAGGTTGGTCATAACTTTCCTTCCAAGGAGTAAGCGTCTTTTAATTTCATGGCTGCAATCAGCATCTGCAGTGATTTTGGAGCCCAAAAAAACAAAGTCTGACACTGTTTCCACTGTTTTTCCATCTATTTCCCATGAAGTGATGGGACCAGATGCCATGATCTTTGTCTTCTGAATGTTGAGCTTCAAGCCAACCTTTTCACTCTCCTCTTTCACTTTCATCAAGAGGCTTTTGAGTTCCTCTTCACTTTCTGCCATAAGGGTGGTGTCATCTGCATATCTGAGGTTATTGATATTTCTCCCGGCAATCTTGATTCCAGCTTGTGCTTCTTCCAGCCCAGCGTTCCTCATGATGTACTCTGCATAGAAGTTAAATAAGCAAGGTGACAATATACAGCCTTGACGTACTGCTCTTCCTATTTGGAACCAGTCTGTTGTTCCATGTCCAGTTCTGACTGTTGCTTCCTGACCTGCATACAGGTTTCTCAAGAGGCAGGTCAGGTGGTCTGGTATTCCCATCTCTTTCAGTATTTTCCACAGTTTATTGTGATCCACACAGTCAAAGGCTTTGGCATAGTCAATAAAGCAGAAATAGATGTTTTTCTGGAACTCTTTTGCTTTGTCCATGATCCAGCGGATGTTGGCAATTTGATCTCTGGTGCCTCTGCCTTTTCTAAAACCTGCTTGAACATCTGGGAGTTCTCAATTCACATGTTGTTGAAGCCTAGCTTGGAGAATTTTGAGCATGACTTTACTAGCGTGTGAGATGAGTGCAATTGTGCGGTAGTTTGAGCATTCTTTGGCATTGCCTTTCTTTGGGATTGGAATGAAGACTGACCTCTTCCAGTCCTGTGGCCACTGCTGAGTTTTCCACATTTGCTGGAATATTGAGTGCAGCACTTTCACAGCATCATCTTCCAAGATTTGAAATAGCTCGACTGGAATTCCATCACCTCCACTAGCTTTGTTCGTAGTGATGCTTTCTAAGGCCCACTTGACTTAACATTCCAAGATGTCTGGCTCTAGGTCAGTGATCACGTTATCGTGACTATCTTGGTCATGAAGATCTTTTTTGTACAGTTCTGTGTATTCTTGCCACCTCTTCTTAATATCTTCTGCTTCTGTTAGGTCCATACCATTTCTGTCCTTTATCAAGCCCGTCTTTGCATGAAATGTTCCCTTGGAATCTCTAATTTTCTTGAAGAGATCTCTTGTTTTTCCTATTCTGTTGTTTTCCTCTATTTCTTTGCATTGATCACTGAGGAAGGCTTTCTTACCTCTCCTTGCTATTCTTTGGAACTCTGCATTCAGATGCTTATATCTTTCCTTTTCTCCTTTGCTTTTCACTTCTCTTCTTTTCACAGCTATTTGTAAGGCCTCCTCAGACAGCCATTTTGCTTTTTTGCATTTCTTTTCCATGGGGATGGTCTTGGGCCCTGTCTCCTGTACAATGTCACGAACCTCCATCCAGAGTTCATCAGGCACTCTATCTATCAGATCTAGTCCCTTAAATTTATTTCTCACTTCCACTGTATAATCATAAGGGATTTGATTTAGGTCATATCTGAATGGTCTAGTGGTTTTCCCTACTTTCTTCAGTTTAAGTCTGAATTTGGCAATAAGGAGTTCATGACCTGACATGCTTAAGTTGTTTTAAATGCACTATGTACTCATGTTCTTAGGCATATAGACATTCAGTATTTATAGAAAAGTTCAACTTGGTCTTCCAAATCTTAATTTTATTGACACTTTCCAGTAAAGCTGTATATAAATGAAGATGAAGTTATACCTCATTAGTTAGTTTCACGTAATTCTAATACTTTTCACAAGAGAAGATCTTATTTAGAAAGATAATCAATCTTGGTCATGGTAAAAACAGGTTATAGTACAAATGCATATAAAGTAACTTGTTAGGAAAAAAATTCCCAATTAGTCCTACTAATCATCTAGACTAGAAAGAGACTTTTTTTTTAAATCTAGTGTACATGTACACACAACATACATATGCAGAGGTAAACTTTTGAAAACTTTTGAAAATGTAGCATTTTAAAATTGAAGTTAATTTACAATGCTGTGTTAGTTTCAAATGAATGGTAAAGTGATATTCTTTTTCAGATTCTTTTCCATAAATAGGCTATTACGGGGTATCGAGTATAGTTCCCTCTTCTATACAGTAGAGCCTTGTTAGTTTCCTGTTTTGCGTATAGTAGTGTGTATATGTTAATCCCAATCTTCTAATTTATCTATCCCCAAAACACATTTTTTAAAAAGATCCAAACTGTCCTGACTAAATCTTTTTTCCCCTAATACATGGACCAGTTTAAAAAATAAACATGTCTGAATCAATGAAAATATTTTAGCATTGTGTTGTCACCATTGAGCACCATTTCATTGCTGAAGGAAACACTGAACATATAGAAGGTAAAGATAAAACCATTGTAAAGTTAATAGCATTTGTGTATTTGTTTATCAACTCTGCACAGATAACTGTTCACTGTACTATAGCATTATGTATGTCATGTGTTTTTTTTAGAATTTATTTTGTTGGAGTATAAAATAATGGAGAATTGAATGTTCAAACCAATTTTCATATCATTTGTTGAATAAGGATTTAAAGAGAATCGTGTTTCACTTTGCTAACTAACACAACACTGTAAAATAACTGTGTGTCAATAAAATAACTTTAATTAAAATATAGAGAATTGTGTTATATTACTTTACAATGTAGAATTTCAGACTTTCAAAATTCATATGAATTTGTTAATGATAAAACCCCTACTGGGAATAGTTTTGTGAGGTTGTATAACTAAAATTCCTCTAATTTTACTACCATGTATTAAAAACTCATGGCATCTGGTCCCATCACTTCATGGGAAATAGATGGAAAAACAGTGGAAATAGTGTCAGACTTTGTTTTTTTGGGCTCCAAAATCACTGCAGATGCTGATTGCAGCCATGAAATTAAAAGACGCTTACTCCTTGGAAGGAAAGTTATGACCAACCTAGATAGTATATTAAAAAGCAGAGACATTACTTTGCCAACCAGGGTCCGTCTATTCAAGGCTATGATTTTTCCCGTGGTCATGTATGGATGTGAGAGTTGGACTGTGAAGAAAACTGATCGCCGAAGAATTGATGCTTTTGAACTGTGGTGTTGGAGAAGACTCTTGAGAGTCCCTTGGACTGCAAGGAGATCCAACCAGTCCATTCTAAGGGAGATCGATCCTGGGTGTTCATTGGAAGGACTGATGCTAAAGCTGAAACTGCAATACTTTGGCCACCTCATGCGACAAGTTGACTCACTAGAAAAGACTCTGATGCTGGGAGAGGTTGGGGGCAGGAGGAGAAGGGGTCGACCGAGAACGAGATGGCTGGATGGATTCACCGACTCTGTGGACATGAGTTTGAGTGAACTCCGGGAGTTGGTGATGGACAGGGAGGCCTGGCGTGCTGTGATTCATGGGGTCGCAGAGAGTGGGACACGACTGAGCGACTGAACTGAACTGACTGATTAAAAACTCAAGTGCCAACTCTAGAGGAACCTCAATGACAGAGCTCTTTATGTGTAGAAAGTAACTTTGATATATCTACTTTCATCATCTAAATGAAATAAATGCAACATTTTTACAATATAAATGATTCAAAAATAATTATTTTATTGGCTTTAAAGGAATGTTCATATATAAGAGATTATTAGGAATAGAACTTATAAAAGAAGATATTTTTAATAACTATTTATTCTTGGTAAATAGAAGAATGTTGCTTCCTACAGATTCTAAGTGTATATTCCATATCTTAAAATCAATATGTATGAACATGAGGCTGTTATTAACAAAGTCATTAATTACAGTCCTGCTTATTCTGTTGTGAAGGATATTCACTCATTTACTCTCTCTGACTGACAGGAAGTAATGACTCCAATAAGCTAATGAGGCATCAAGTTAAATAAATACAATTTTAAGTTATTAAAAGTGTAAACATGATTTTAATGAGTTTTTATGTTAATAATTTCTTTAATTATTGATCAATGTTGGTGATGTACAAAGAGGGATTACTATGAGACTGGCTTCCATGTCCAGCTCTATTTTCTAATAAGATTCGTGGTTGTAGTTGAGCTGTATCATCTTTCTCAGTTTTAGTTTTTGAGCTTACCCCTTGGAGTTATGGTGAGGTACAAGTGAAATAACAGACATTGACATTTTATTTTTGAAAAAGGCAAGTGTTCTTTAAATGCATGAAAATGAAATTAAACTAAATTCGTGGTCTGTAAAAATCTAGATATATTCTGTTATCCTCATTCCCTGTTCCATTTTAATGGCTAAGAGAGAGGGATTATGTTTTGTTCAGGATCACACAGCATATTAGTGGGAGAGTTAGTGAGCATATTAGTGCTCACCAAGCACTTGTTCATGCTGTAATGTACATTTGTAAGCCTTTGATGATTGCTGGTATGTGAATATGCTACAAGAGTTAGCATATACATACAGGGAAAATAATTTGAAAATTTATTTGGCTTTCTATATTGAACTTTCATTCTTAGTATCTAACATGCTAATATTATCTCCTGAGTCTAGTATTTTTTACACATTAAACTGGAGAGGAAAAAAAAATAGTCCATAGCAGTGTTTTTCATTCCTGCTTGATTATATTCTTGTTTTCATTATGACTTTGATATCTTTATATTTTAAAACGTTGAGTAATTTCTATTGCTTTCTTGATTGGTCTCTTTACCACTGCTGTTTTTTAGAGTCAGCAAAACAAACCTTTTATCTCTAGGAAATTAACTGGGTAGGTAGCACTTCAGTCAGTATATGTATACAGTTGGCCTTTGACATATGAATCATTGTGGTCATCAATGGAGAAAATACCCTTCATTCCACCAGGATTGTGATGCTTTTATTCCTGAGTTTTCCTGGCCTAAGAGTACCTGATACAACTGCTTTATTTTCACTGTTTTGAGACAGGGAGGGAAAGGGAGCAGGTAGATCTCACAAACAGATAGGTTATCTTTTTTCTTCACCTTTCTAGATTGACAAAGAATGTTGTTTATGGTGTCTTTCAATAGCCACTTACAGCATTTAGCTTTCCCCAAATGGTCAAATATTTCTCCTTTATTTCCTAAACTTTGTGCACTGACTCTCAAAGCAATCACTGCTTAGGTGGGCTTTCTATATTCTGCGGCATGCTTCTGAAGAATGGCAGCGTCTATATCTGACCTTCATCTGTCTGTCTGCTGACTTCAGAAAGCTACTGGATATTTTTAGAGAGTGTGATTTTTTTTTTTTTTTTTACCTTAACCCACTATTCTCCTAAACCATGGGAAAAAAAAAAAAAGAATAAAACATGTCAAATATAGAAGACATCTGATCTAGTCTGATCTGTGTCTTGTTTGAAATGCTAGCCTTGGGTGAAATGTTTGGGTGTATGAGTAGATCAAGGCTGACTGCACTCACTACTCAGTTTTCTTTTCCAGTCTTATTAGCATTTCATTTTAGAATCTTAGGTCCTGTACCTGGAAAAGCTCTTAAAGATTATCTTGTTCCTTTTATTCTGCTTCCCCAATTTACAGATCAAGCAGTTGAGACCAAGAGAGGTGGAGTAGCATCTCAGTTTCAGGTAGCATTGTTATTGACTTCATCTGTTTCCCATTTGTTCACGTTATCTTGCACATTATTTCCCTTGATACTGTGCTGGGACAAGCTTCATTAGTTTAAAACTTAAGTGGACTCTAATTTATCTAAAAAGCACGTATGTAAGATTTTCCAGTTTACGTAAGTTGGAAACAGTCTGTTAATGAACTGTTGCTTGGTAAAGAAGAAATTACCCTGAAAGATAAGATTTGTGCCTTGTGCTACTGGAAGTGTCAAAAGAGGGGTTAAGTAAAGCAATATGAAATTTCTCTTTGGAAACGTACACTAGCATCTGAATCATATTTAACTGTTGATTATAAATGGTTAGGGTTTTTCCAAAACATTTCTCAGTTGCTTACATATGTTTGGGCACTTGAGTGATGATATCTGTTATTGTAAGCTTAGGAATTTAGGCAACATCAGATTTGAAGAGCTGATTTTTTTTTAACTTGTTTATATCACTGATATTTGTTTCAGCTCAGTTTTTCTTTTCAGTGTCCTCAGCATTCCATTTTGAGTTCATAGGCTATTATACCTAGGATAGCTGTTAGAGATGATCTTGTCTCCTCCCTTTTCTCATCCCATTTTGCAGATGATGTAAGCAGAGTTACAAGATATAACCTGAACATTTACAAATTGAGTAAGCATTATTTACTGATTTTGTTTTTTTATCCATTTTCTCAGTGGTTCCCACCCTCAATCTAATATGAAGCTTCATTTATACTCAGGTTATAGACTAGTTAAGTAAATGAAGTAATGGAAAAACTATATTGTCAGTTTTAAAGGCCATTAATTCCCTAGTGACCATCAATGAACATTTTACTTCTCATTAGGTGCATGAAAACATTGTGGTCTTAAAAAAGTTGAACATTCTCTATTTGTGTGAATAATTTGCTTAGAATATCTTTTTTATCATAATGCAAGATGCTCGCCTCTTTGTTTTTGAAATTGCTGCATGTTTCAGAATTACCTCTAGGTTCTTCTTGCTTTTCAAATTTTACAACAGAGCCTTGGAATGAAGAAATCTGTTGACAGCAAATATGTAGATATTATGAGAGTTGAAAAAAAAAAACACGTAGCTTTGTAGATTGGCATTCAGAAGACCCTGAAGGAATCTGTAAAGAGAATAATCTCCTTTCCTCATGCTGTTCTGATTGGACAGTAATGAAAACTGTAGCTTTCCATCCACTGTTTTCTAATTCAAGGGCTACTAACCCTTATAATCTCTATGGTACTTACCTGAAAGTAGTCTATAAAGACTTGGAAAGAAAGGAAATAGAACAAAGAACTAGTGCTCCCAAATTATGTTACATCCAAAGTTAAATTTCATATAATTCAGATTTTATTGCATCCTTAATGTGAAAAATTACAACATATTAAACATTTAATGGCAACCCACTCCAGTACTCTTGCCTGGAAAATCCCACGGACGGAGGAGCCTGGCAGGCTGCAGTCCATGGGGTCGCGAAGAGTCGGACACGACTGAGCGACTTCACTTTCACTTTTCACTTTAACTCATTGGAGAAGGAAATGGCAACCCACTCCAGTGTTCTTGCCTGGAGAATCCCAGGGACGGGGAATCCCGGTGGGCTGCCGTCTATGGGGTCGCACAGAGTCAGACACGACTGAACCGACTTAGCAGCAGCAGCAGCAGTCTTAATCAGAGTCCATTCAGTAGATACTGATTTTTTTTTTTCCTAAGACTCAGCCCATTATTAATATTTTCTATAACTAGTGATAACTTTATTGCAAAAACAGACGCTTGTCTTTGCAAATATGGCCTCTAAAAAATTAATCTATAATTTATTCTGTGTCTTTGCAAATATGGCCTCTAAAATATTAATCTATAATTTATTCTGTATCCCAGTTTGTGTTTGAGATTGTCACAGAAAATTAAATGCATTGAAAAGGGAGTAAAGAATGCTATAAAATGCTGTCAAATCTACTTTGATGGTTTACATTTAGAATATTATTTTGGAAGGAAAGGAAGAAATGTGAAGCTTAGAATATTTTTGTTATTAATTCCATCTGTATTTGACATTCTTCAGGAAACTTGAAGCTAAATACTTTCATGTGTGGATGGGATTATTTTTTCTTGTGGCCAATGTGAAAATTCTACTGTCCCATTGAGTATCCTTACCTAATAAGCTCCAAATATTGGCTAAAGAAGAAATGTGACATTTTACCTCAATTGTTTATGAAGATTTCTCACTCCCGTGGTTCTATATCTTGTTCTGTTTTAACATGCTCATTCAAAATCTGTGCCTAAAGGCATTATAAAACACGGTGTTCATCCAAGCCTTTAAACAAGAAATCTCAAATTTTTTCTTTTAGGTACAGTCTTTGAAATAACCTTTTAAAATTGATTGACTCTGATTTTTTATCTTTGATCATTGAAATGCTATCTACTGTAGTTGAATTAAAGTCTTTATGAAAAGTTAATCTTAAGGCCAATCATATATTGTGAGAGAATAATTTGTTTTCTGTTTCAAAATGAGAATTCAATATGCCTTTTTTGGAATAGATAAGATATTGATGGACCCTGGGGCTGTGTGTGGGAGAGCCAATATCCATACTAACTCCGTTATTGGAGAAGGAAATGGCAACCCACTCCAGTATTCTTGCCTAGAGAATCCTGTGGACAGAGGAGCCTGGTGGGCTGCTGTCCATAGGGTCGCATAGAGTCGGACACAACTGAAGCGACTTAGCATGCATGCATGCATTGGAGAAGGAAATGGCAACCCACTCCAGTATTCTTGCCTGAAGAATCCCAGGGACCGAGGAGCCTGGTGGGATGTCATCTATGGGATTGCACAGAGTCGGGTACTACTGAAGTGACTTAACAGCAGCAGCAGCTCTGTTGTTTAATAGCTCAATCTTGTCCAGCTCTTTGCAACCCCGTGGACTGCAGCACACCAGGCTTCCCTGTACTTTACTATCTCCCAGAGTTGGCTCAAACTCATATCCATTGAGGCGGTGATGCCACCCAACCATCTCATTCTCTATTGTTCCCTTTTCCTCCTGACCTCAATCTTTCCCAGCATCAGGGTCTGTTCCAGGGACTAGGCTCTTTGCATCAGGTGGCCAAAGTATTGGAGCTTCAGCATCAATCCTTCCAATGAGTATCCAGGATTGATTTCCTTTAGGATTGACTGGTTTGATCTCCTTGCCGTCCAAGGAACTCTCAAGAGTCGTCTCCAACGCCACAGTTCAAAAGCATCAATTGTTCAGTGCTCAGCTTTCTTTATGGTCCAACTCTCACATCTGTACGTAACTACTGGAAAAACTATAACTTCAAATATACAAACCTTTGTCAGCAAAGTGATGTCTCTTCTTTCTGATGCTCTGTCTAGGTTTGTCATAACTTTTCATCCAAGGAGCAAGTGTCTTTTAATTCCATCATTGCAGTCACCATCCGCAGTGATTTTGGAGCCCAAGAAAATAAACTCTCTTACTGTTTCCATTGTTTCCCCATCTACTTGCCATGAAGTGATGGGACCAGATGCCATGATCTTTGTTTTTTGAATGTTGAGTTTTAAGCCAGTTTTTTCACTCTCCTCTTTCATTTTCATCAAGAGGCTCTTTAGTTCTTCTTTGCTTTCTGCCATAAGGGTGGTGTCATCTGCATATCTGTGGTTATTGATATTTCTTCCGGCAATCTTGATTCCAGCTTGTGCTTCATCCACCCTGGCATTTTGCATGATGTACTTTGCATATAAGTTAAATAAACAGGGTGACAATATGTAGCCTTTATATACTCCTTTCCCAATTTTGAACCAGTCTGTTGTTCCATGTTGGGTTCTAACTGTTGCTTCCTGACCTGCATACAGGTTTTATAGGAAGTAGGTAAGGTGGTCTGGTATTCCCATCTCTTTTAAAAATTTTCTACAGTTTTTTGTGATCCACACAAAGGCTTTAGCATAGTCAATAAAACAGAAGTAGATTTTTTTTTTCTACAATTCGCTTGCTTTTTCTATGATTCCCATGGATGTTGGCAATTTGATCTCTTGTTCCTCTGCCTTTTCTAAATCCAACCTTGTATATCTGCAAGTTCTAAGTTCACGTATTGTTGAAGCCTCACTTGGAGAATTTTGAGTATTACTTTGCTAGTGTATGAAATGAGTGCAGTTGTGTGGTAGTTTGAACATTCTTTGACTTAGCCCTTCTTTGGGTTTGAAATGAAAACTGACCTTTTTGAGTCCTATGGCCACTGCTGAGTTTTCCAAACGTGCTGGGATATTGAGTGCAGCACTTTCACAGCATCATCTTTTAGAATTTGGAATAGCTCAACTGGAATTTTATCACCTCTACTAGCTTTGTTCATAGTAATGCTTCCTAAGGCCCATGTGATTTCACACTCCAGGACGTCTGGCTTTAGGTGAGTGATCACACCATCATAGTTATCCAAGTCATTAACACCTTTTTTAGCACAGTCCTTCTATGTATTCTTGACACCTCTTCTTAATATCTTCTGCTTCTGTTTGGTCCATACCGTTTCTGACCTTTCTTGTGCCCATCTTTGCATGAAATGTTCCCTTGGTATCTCTAATTTCCTTGAACATATGTCTAGTGTTTTAGGCACTGGACCACCAGAGAAGTCCCAGTGCAGTATTTACACAATGATATATTATGTATTCATGTATATATTTTGTGGACAAAAAATAGCTGCAGGTATTCTGTAAAGACCTAATGAATCTTCACTTAGTACCACAATATAAAATTAAATATGCCTTTTTCATTTTCAAAATGAAACCCACGGAAATAATTTTCCCATTCAGAACCTTATTCCTGTCTAAAATCAAATGGTCTCCCCTTTAAATTTTTAAATGCTGTGATTCTGATATTCCATGAAAAGAAAAATGCACAATATAAATGTGGAAGGGTAGATCATTGCTGCTGCTGCTAAGTCACTTCAGTCGTGTCCAACTCTGAGCGACCCCATAGATGGCAGCCCACCAGGCTCCCCATCCCTGGGATTCTCCAGGCAAGAACACTGGAGTGGATTGCCATTTCCTTCTGCAATGCCTGAAGGTGACAAGTGAAAGTGAAGTCGCTCAGTCGTGTCTGACTCTTAGCGACCCCATGGACTGTAGCCTACCAGGCTCCTCCGTCCATGGGATTCCCCAGGCAAGAGTACTGGAGTGGGGTGCCATTGCCTTCTCATTGCTAGTAACGTTAAAAATGTCTTTTGAGTTAGAAGAACTTTCTTTTGAGTGAAAAGAACTGTTTCTCTTATTTTTTAATATATATTTAATTTTGTTCAGGGA
Organism: Moschus berezovskii; assembly: GCF_049115385.1. NCBI lineage: Eukaryota > Metazoa > Chordata > Mammalia > Artiodactyla > Moschidae > Moschus > Moschus berezovskii. The sequence goes on from NC_142460.1 coordinate 97,041,960, forward strand.
AAGTTATGTGTGTGTGTAAGTATGAGAGGCAATGAGAGAGAGAAAGTAGATAATTTCTCTTTCTACTTAAAAGCCCATAATCAGTAGTTCCATTTTGGTCAGTTTGCAAGAAAATCACAAAACCAGTAATCAAATGATTCTCTCCACTAATTGAAAGTTTGAGGATCAACACTTCAAGCTTGAACCAGACTAGCTTTTCATTTAGCATGTAAGATTTTGTATTAAATGAGATTAAATGTAACCTCCAGAGTTTGTCCTTAAAATTTATACTAGAACTGAAACAACTATTACTGTCTACTCTGTGTGCTTAAAGGCATACAGTATTATCTCATGTCCATGTGAAAAACACAGAGTATGAAGAGTGCAGAAAAATTTTCAAAACTTTTTTATTATTTTCTGCAGAAACTTTCTCCTATCTTGTGTGTTTCTCTTTATCCCTGTTATTTGTTTACAGCTTCATTATTTTACATTGCAAATACTAGTATACTTCTCCATATTATGTCAGAAGAGTCACAAATGCTAGAAAAACTGATGAAGAAAAAGATAGACCTCCAGAAAAAATGACTGGGGTGTCACTGCAAGAATCTTGTCTAATTTCACAAAATCTATTGATCCATGTGAAATTCCACAAGATCTGTGCTTCCTCTTGGGCTCATTCTTATGAAAGCCCAAAGAAATGGACAGAAGTAATGAATGTTTCTTTGAAGAGGTCATCATTGTTCAGAGTAACAGGCATAAATGATAATTCTTTGCACAGACATGCTACATTTTAATTCACAAGACCTTTTCACTAATATCATCATATTTGTATTCTGATGTATTTCATGGGTTGGAGGAGCCAGTAGTGACCCAACTGAATTTTTGGAAGAGTATTTCAAAAAGGGAGTCAGAATTAAAATTGGTAAGAATCTAATCATCAGTATAAATTTGTTCATGTGAAAAACATGTTATACCTCTGTTAAAATGCTTAATTTTTTCTTCTAAAGTGTGATTGCTTAAAAAAATATTTTCAGTGAGCAAATCACTTGCCCTTTAAAATAGTTTTTTAAATATATGGGAATTTTTGAAACATAAGACCTCATGCCAGATGCAAGTTGTAAATGGCATTTTGTTTGTTCACTTGTTACTGAAGAGATATTATTGTAGCAAATAATATGTGATATATCATATAGTACATATTATATAATAGAAAACCCAAGTGCCAAGAGCCTAAGATGGAGAGAGGCACGTCTAGGTAATTTAACTCCAATAATTCTTAGAGTGGACTATGAAAACCCAGTGTAGCCTGACCTTTAGGCTTTTCATAAGAAGTTAAAAATATTTCTATGTGAAATTTTATTAATTTGAAAAAAATTTGGAATTAAACATAATCTTGGGTCATGATTGCATGGTTACCCAGATTCTCTCCAAAGCTATATATGGTTCTATTTATCTTCTAACAAAAATGTAAAGTAAGAATAATCATTCAAGTTTTACATATGAGAAGGCTGAGGCTAATAAAAGTTAAGAAGCTGACTTTTACCCAAGTAATAAACAGCAGAGGCAGCAAGGAAACCTTGTGTTTGATACCAAAGCCCTGGGTTTTCCTGTGTTTCATTTTACCTCTCAGAAAATGTGTCTTAATCCAAATATCATATCTTAGAATTAATTCTCTCTAAAAGCTTATTTTTAAAGTGTATTTCTTAACTGTCCAATACAGTTTTTGAAATAAAAATGAAAAAAAAAAAAGAAATAAGAATCATGGGACCTGTAATCTCTTTCTCAGTGTACCAACCAAAGCCTGTTCCAACCAAGTCACCATCACTGGTGGATCAGTGGTAAAGAATCTATCTGCCAATACAGGAGACCTGGGTTGGAAAGATTCTATGGAGAAGGAAATGGCTATCCACTCCACTATTTTTGCCTGGCAAATCCCAGGGGCAGAGGAGCCTGGTAGCCTTCAGTCCATAGGATTGCAAGAGTGGGACATGACTTAGAGACTAAAACAAAGACAACAAACCATCACTCCACCTCGTGGTGAATGTGAAGTCGTTCAGTCGTGTCCGACTCTTTGTGAACCCATGGACTGTAGCCTACCAGGCTCCTCCATCCATGGCATTTTCCAGGCAAGAATACTGGAGTGGGGTGCCATTTCCTTCTCCAGGAGATCTTCCCTACCCACGGATTGAACCCGGGTATCCCGCATTGTAGGCAGACGCTTTACCGTCTGAGCCACCAGGGAAGTCAAGTGGTAGCATTTTCTAATTGGGGGTCATTACTGTGTCTAGAAAACAACTTAAAATTGAAAGAAGAGCATGAGTATACTTTCAGTCTCTAATCACATACTAACCTTTGGAAAGGCCAGAAGAGTCTTCTCCTTAATGTGTTAGGTTGAGTGGAGCATGGAAGTTCTATGCTTAGAATTCATGACATTTGACTATATTTTAAGGCAGGCTATCTCACTAGTGATTCTTTGGACTCTAGATTTCATTTGTAGAATCATATGATTACTGGGATATCATAATACTGTAAGTTGAATATTGTACGTACAAAATATTTTCTTCCCATTCTATTCCCCTTTGTCTCCTAAGTAAACATGCATTCTTCCAGGGTCAAATACAGCCTCTTTCAGGAAGCTCTTCTTGACTTAGATCCTTATGCAAGAGGAGATTTTAATACTCAACTCTCTGCCTCATAATGTTGCGAACTCTGATTACCAGGGCTGTCTGTTAATCTATATATCATTATTTGATTAGAACATGGACATAATTTAAATGTGAGCTGAAAGAGTACGTGAATTATATAATTGTTTCAGTGGCTACCCAGACATTAAATACCAGATACACTATTTTACCAACCTCACATTAACCTTCCTTTTCTCTACCTACCCTGACTGATTTGTATATAAAATATATGTTGAACATGAGAATACAGACAAACATATTATTGTAGTTTTATTTTCCTGTTTATGAGAAAGTATAAAAATGATGCACTATATGAATTTTTTCTCATAGACTATGTATAACGTCAGAAACTAAAACTTGTCAAGTCTAGCAAAATATCTCCTTCATGTATTGTTCTTCTCTCCCACACAGTTTTAAATACAGCTTTTTCAAAAGATGAATGCTAGAAATTTGCATGCTGAGTCTATTAAAGAAAATGGTCAGATTCTATTCAGACTGAATACAAGCTAAATTGGTGAAATGCTGTGACACTTTGCCACTTGGCTTCAGTTAGAACAGCATCAGTGTTGAGGTGGGCTTTCAATACTGGTTCTTTTTCCTTTTATAAAATGGTTTAGAAAAATTCCAAGTTTCCTTTCAATCCCATCTCTAATAATCCAGACTTCTATTAAGGATAAAAAATATTTAAAATGCAAACCTGCAAAATATATGAAAAAAGAAGTCTGTTTGAGCATTGGGCACATTTTTGGGGAAAGCAAAGGCAAATACTAACAGCTCATCAATAATTAAACCCCAAACTTTGAGAGTAAAGCTATAGGTAGATATAAAGAATTTGAGCTTTAATGGAAAAGGAGACATGACTCAAATTAGACAATGGATTTTCAATTGTTTTTTAATCTGTCAACCCATTTTTTCCATGGGGCATGCAAATAAAAAAAAATAAAACAGACCAAATTATTTCCCTTTCAGATAAAGTAGCATTCAAAAAAGTAAAATTCAAGAGAAATTGAGTTGAAGGTTTTTGTAGTCAGTGACCTGAACATAAAATGTTTTATTCATTTGGTAGTTTCTAAAAATGGCTCAATTAGAAAAAACAAATGTAAAAAAATAAGTATAGCTTTCTTGCCATTGAGCTTAATAGGTGCAGAAACATATATATAGGAAAATTATTTACAGTATACACTAAATAGCATTTTATGACTGAATAATATTTCATTCATTGTATAAATACATCACATCATTATCCATTCACCCTTTGATGGACATTTAAGATGCTTCCATGTCTTGGCTAATATAAATAGTGCTGTGGTGAACATTGGGGTGCATGTATCTTTTCTACTTAAGGCTTTAAGGTTTTCTCTGGATATATGTCCAAGAGTGAGATTGCAGGATTATATCGTAGCTCTATTTTTAGTTTTTGAAAACCTCCATCCTTTTCTCCATAGTGGCTGTATCACTTTACATTCCCACTGATAGTGTAGGAGGGATACATTTTATCCACACCCTCTCCAGCATTTATTACTTCTTGACTTTGATGATGGCCATTCTGACTGCTGTGAGGTGAAACTTCATTGTTGTTTGCATATAGTCACGATAATGAGATCAATGACCTAGAGCCAGACATCTTGGAATGTGAAGTCAAGTGGGCGTTAGAAAGCATCACTACTAACAAAGCTAGTGGAGGTGATGGAATTCCAGTTGAGCTATTTCAAGTCTTGAAAGATGATGCTGTGAAAGTGCTGCACTCAATATGCCAGAAGATTTGGAAAACTCAGCAGTGGCCACAGGACTGGAAGAGGTCAGTCTTCATTCCAATCCCAAAGAAAGGCGATGCCAAAGAATACTCAAACTACCGCACGATTGCACTCATCTCACACGCTAGTAAAGTCATGCTCAAAATTCTCCAAGCCAGGCTTCAGCAGTATGTAAACCATGAACTTCCAGATGTTCAAGCAGGTTTTAGAAAAGGCAGAGGCACCAGAGATCAAATTGCCAACATCCGCTGGATCATGGAGAAAGCAAGAGAGTTTCAGAAAACATCTATTTCTGCTTCATTTACTATACCAAAGCCTTTGACTGTGTCGATCACAATAAACTGTGGAACATTCTGAAAGAGATGGGAATCCCAGACCACCTGACCTGCCTCTTGAGAAACCTGTATGCAGGTCAGGAAGCAACAGTTAGAACTGGACATGGAACAACAGACTGGTTCCAAATAGGAAAAGGTGTACGTCAAGGTTGTATATTGTCACCTTGCTTATTTAACTTATATGCAGAGTACATCATGAGGAACGCTGGGCTGCAAGAAGCACAAGCTGGAATCAAGATTGCTGGGAGAAATATCAATAACCTCAGATATGCAGATGACACTACCTTTATGGCAGAAAGTGAAGAGGAACTCAAAAGCCTCTTGATGAAAGTGAAAGAGGAGAGTGAAAAGGTTGGCTTGAAGCTCAACATTCAGAAGACAAAGATCATGGCATCTGGTCCCATCACTTCATGGGAAATAGATGGAAAAACAGTGGAAACAGTGTCAGACTTTATTTTTTTGGGCTCCAAAATCACTGCAGATGCTGATTGCAGCCATGAAATTAAAAGGCGCTTGCTCCTTGGAAGGAAAGTTATGACCAACCTTGATAGTTTATTAAAAAGCAGAGACATTACTTTGCCAACAGAGGTCCGTCTAGTCAAGGCAATGGTTTTTCCCGTGGTCATGTATGGATGTGAGAGTTGGACTGTGAAGAAAGCTGATCGCCGAAGAATCGATGCTTTTGAACTGTGGTGTTGGAGAAGACTCTTGAGAGTCCCTTATACTGCAAGGAGATCCAACCAGTCCATTCTAAAGGAGATCAATCCTGGATGTTCATTGGAGGGACTGATGCTAAAGCTGAAACTGCAATATTTTGGCCACCTCATGCGACGAGTTGACTCACTGGAAAAGACTCTGATGCTGGGAAAGGTTGAGGGCGGGAGGAGAAGGGGACGACGGAGAATGAGATGGCTGGATGGCATCACCGACTCTGTGGACATGAGTTTGAGTGTACTCCGGGAGTTGGTGATGGACAGGGAGGCCTGGCGTGCTGTGATTCATGGGGTCACGGAGAGTCGGACACGACTGAGCGACTGAACTGAATTGAACTGAACTGTTAGTGATTTTGAATTTTTTTTTTTCATCTGCCTGTTGGCCATCTGTATGTCTTCTTTGGAGAAATGTCTATTTAAGATCTGCCCACTTTTTGATTCATTTATTTGTTCATTTGTTTTTGCTTTAGAACTATATGAGCTCTTTGTATATTTTGCAGATTAATATCTTGCGTGTCACATCATTTGCAAATATTTTCTCCCATTCTGTAGGTTTGTGTTTTCATTTTGTTTATTGGTTTCCTTTCCTGTGCAAAAGCTTGTAAGTTTAATTAGGTCCTATTTGCTTATTTTTGTTTTTATTTCCTTTACTCTAGGAGACGAATCCAAATGCACATTGCTGTGATTTGTGTCAAAGAGTGTTCTGCCTTTGTTTTCCTCTAGGAGTTTTATAGTATCTGGTGATAGTGAAAGTTGCTCAGTTGTGTCCGACTCTTTGCAACCCCATGGACTATACAGTTCATGGTATTTTCCAGGCCAGAATACTGGTGTGGGTAGCCGTTCCCTTCTCCAGGGGATCTTCCCAACCCAGGGATCAAACCCAGGTCTCCTGCATTGCAGCCAGATTTTTTACCAGCTGAGCCAACAGGGACGCCCAAGAATGCTGGAGTGGGTGGTCTATCCCTTCTCCAGCAGATCTTCCCTACCCTGGAATCAAACCCTTTCTTACCCAAGAATTCAAGGGTCTCCTGCATTGCAGGAGGATTCTTTACCAACTGAGCTACCAAGGAAGCCCCTCTGGTCTTATATTTAGGCCTTTAATCTATTTTGAGTTTATTTTTGTGTGTGGTGTTAGAAAGTTTGAACATTTTACATGTAGCTGTCTCGTTTTCCCAATATCTCTTATTGAAGAGACTTTTTTCCATTATATATTCTTGCATGCTTTTCATAGATTAATTGACCATCAGCTGTGTTAATAGTATAGGTTTGTAGTGTAGTCTGAAGTCAGTGAGCCTGATTCCCCTAGCTCCATTTTTCTTTCTCAAGATTGCTTTGGCTATCTGGGATATATTGTGTTCCATGCAAATGATATTAGCACACAAAGAATGAAATAACACCATTTGTAGCAATGTTGATGGACCTAGAAATTATCATATTACATGAAATAAGCCAGAGAGTGTAAGACAAATATCATAGGATATTACTTATATGTGAAATCTAAAAAAAAAGATGATAGAGATGAATTTATATACAAAAAAAAAATAGACTCACAGACATAGAAAACAAATTTCTGGTTGCCAAAGGGGAGAGGGAGGGATAAATGAGGAGTTTGGGATTAACATATACATGCTAGTACGTATGAGTGAAAAAGTTGGCTTAAAGCTCAACATTCAGAAAACTAAGATCATGGCATCTGGTCCCATTACTTCATGGCAAACAGTGGAAACAGTGTCAGACTTTATTTTTGGGGCTCCAAAATCACTGCAGATGGTGACTGCAGCCATGAAATTAAAAGACACTTACTCCTTGGAAGGAAAGTTAGGACCAACCTAGATTGCATATTAAAAAGCAGAGACATTACTTTGCCAACAAAGGTCCTTCTAGTCAAGGCTATTGTTTTTCCCGTGGTCATGTATGGATATGAGAGTTGGACTGTGAAGAAAGCTGAGTGCCGAAGAATTGATGCTTTTGAATTATGGTGTTAGAGAAGACTCTTGAGAGTCCCTTGGACTGCAAGGAGATCCAACCAGTACATCCTAAAGGAAATCAGTCCTGGGTGTTCATTGGAAGGATTGATACTGAAGCTGAAACTCCAGTACTTTGGCCACCTCATGTGAAGAGTTGACTCATTTCAAAAGACCCTGATGCTGAGAGGTGTTGGGGGCAGGAGAAGAAGGGGACCACAGAGGATGAGATGGCTGGATGGCATCACTGACTCGATGGACATGGGTTTGGGTAAACTCCAGGTGTTGGTGATGGACAGGGAGGCCTGGCGTGCTGTGATTCACGGGGTCGCAAAGAGTCGGACATGACTGAGGGACTGAAATGAGTTGAACGTATAAAATAGATAACCAATAAGAGCTGTACTCAATATATTGTAATAACCTGTAAGGGAAAATAATCTAAAAAGATAGACATATATGCACATAAAATTCATTCACTTTGTTGTATACCTGAAACTATCACAGCATTTGAAATCAACCATATTTTCAATTTTTTAAAAAAATATTTTAAAAAAAGTAACAGAAAATTATGTAATATTTTATATGACATAGTGGATGTATGTAGACATGAACTGCATAGGAATTGTGACATTTGAAGGTATATCACAAGAATGGGCTTGTTTAACATCAAAAATGAAACATTAGGACTGTACTTATATTCCTCAAGGCCCAGATACCATTTGTTTGCTTTGCTTAGTATATATTAATGGTTTTTATCAAGTTAAACTATATTTGAATTTTTACATAATTGGTTCTTAATTCAAAAAAGAGTTAGTATCTCTTATAGACACCCTACATGAAATATTCCTTTTGTAGGCTAGCATAGAATGTGAAAAGAGTGCTGTTTCACACTCATGTTTATTCTGTCATACTATAGGCTCCCTGAGAATGTATACTCCTGTTTACTTTTTAAAGTACGTTTCCCTGTTTTTCAGATACTTATGAAAGAAAAAATTGCATTTCCTTTTAGGCAATTAGTCTATTGATTGTTAGCGGTAACTTTATAAAACAAAGAAATTAAAAAATGTGAATGGTTGACTTTTGAATTTTGTTTGTATGCTGGTTCAAAGGAAGTTTAGCTCTTTAATATATCTGTACTAGGGTTGATGAACCATTGCTAAGACTTTTTCAGACATTGGGAAAAGGCTATATTCATTCATTCTGTCATTCATTCACAAACATTTATAAAGAAGCTCCCAGGTGCAGGTACTGCTATGAGAAATACCTTGATCACAAATAAGTTGTACTTAGTAAGATCATATTTGAAAACATATATTGATATACAAGATATGCAATAAAAGTAAACATTATGTTGAAAGCAACATATACATTTCTGTTGTTGGAATCAGAAGAGGATGAGTTGATTTTTGGATGACCAGATGAGATGATTTTATGAAGGGAGTTGAATTTAAATTATGTCTTTAAGAATAATTGAGATTTGGAGTTGCAAATATAGGTGGGAGGACTTGCCACATATAAAAGTGCAGCAGAAACAATAAATGAAATATTATGATGGGATCTATGGGTGATGAAAAGTATGTAACAAATGACCTATGAAGATAGATGCATACAGATGACATGATTTAGCAGTCTGATGGTAAAGAACATGAATTATCCGCACATATATGATTCTTTTCTTTTTCTGGATTTGTAGCCAAAAACTATACAAATGGGAATGTAGGTAAATAAACGTTCATGCTTGCAAAATCATTTCCTTGGTCTACAATTTTTGTTGGGTTTGAGAAGATGCTATAATTAAGTGACTTGTCACCTTTTAGTGTGCAAAAGAAAATTACTCTAGGATTAAATCATGAGTCCTGAATTATAAATTAATCAAATTAAAAATGTGCATTGATAAGACCATTAGGTAGTAGGATGGCTGTAAACTTACATGCTGGATGGGCAAGCTCCTCTTTCACCCAGTGTTCCCTTTTTACACAAATTCCAGTCCACTTGGAAAAATATAATCTGATTTCCATTCACGATCCCTATTCAATCCATCAGTCAAGCTCACTGTTTTTGTCCTGTTTGTATTTAAATGATCACCTCTTTCTGCCTTCTGCCTCCTGTTTTGCCAGTGTTCCTCTCATGAAATCATAGGAGCAAAATCTCACTACCTACCACCAAAATGGCTAAAAACAATGTGCTCACTGTAACAGGTAAGCACAGTTATATTAACTGTGCTTCAGATAGTAACTGAAGCACATTGGTCAAAGTCACTTGATTAATGGAAAATATGCACAATTATAAGTGAAAGCCTGTTTCACCTAATCATTCTTAATGATAGAAGCACAGAAATCATAACCAGAGCCTTATGGTATAATGAGGGAAGATCCCCAGAGAGAAGACTGTATTCCCTTCCTGACTCTGCTGTTACCTATAAGCATGATGTGTAATTTTCCTCCCATTGGTTGTTTTTGTTATGATTTAGTCGCTAAGTCATGTCCGACTCTTGCAACCTATGGACTGTAGCCCGCCAGACTCCCCTGTCCATGGGATTTCCCAGGCAAGAATATTGGTGTGGGTTACCATTTTCTTCTCCCGGGCATCATTCTGACTCAGGGATCAAACCCGTGTCTCCTGCATTGCAGGTGGATTCTTTACCACTTAACCACTAGGGAAGCCCCGAACCTTTATTTCTTTATCTGTAAAATGGAGAATCAGACTATGTATTACAAGCCCTAAATAATTTCAAGGGTTCTGTTAATCATAAGAACAGAACTTACAAACTTTCTTTGTTTTATGAAGCCAAAAAATATGCTTATCATCTCTTTGCCTGAGTGATAATATATTTGAAGCATGATAGAGGTAAATTATATTATTCAGTAACCTAGGACTTCAGAAAAGAAAAGCAAAAAGCAATCCAAGCCCTCTCTCTTCATTCCTATTTAGTGGTGAATATGTTTACTTTGAATTATCCTTCTGAGGAGTCATTATCACAGCAAGAAGCATTGCAGCGAAGATGTTTAAAAAAAAAAAAAAACCCACAGCTCTAGCTTTTTAGATCTATCAGAACTGTTTGTCTAGCAGATTACTCTTTAGGCTGTTGAAATGAAAGTGGCTGGTGTTATGGTGCATGCAGGCTTGATTGAGACTGAGCAGAACACATCTGTGAGAGGTGGTTTTAGAGCATTGCTGAGGGATATAATATCAAGTCTCAATCTACTCACACCTGCTGGGTACTTACATTATACCAGGATTCTTTTGCTTTGCCTTTTTTTCTTACACTTTTTCAGATTAAGAAAAGGATTTGTGGTGTCTGCCATGCCTCACGGCAATATAACAGCATTCCCACATCACAGGTGCTCTGTAGTCAGGGTGCATTCCAGCCTGTATTTTTCTTTCATTGGCCATTACAGTAGCTCCTCACTGAGAAATGTTTCAGTCACTGAGCACTGTAATCACTGCCAAGAAGATGTTTAAACGAAAGTGTAATTTAAACTCAATGAACAAGTAACACAAGCAAATTCTGGGGTTGTTTCTCCCTAATGATAGTGGGGATAGTTATAGAGCATCCCTTTGGTGACACATGGGCTTCCCTGGTGGCTCAGATGGTAAAGAATCCACCTGAAATGCAAGAGACCTGAGTTTGATCCCTATTTGGGAAGATCCCCTGGAGAAGGGAATGGCTACCCACTCCAGTATTCTTGCCTAGAGAATTCCATGGACAGAAGAGTATTGCAGGCCATGGGTTGGCAAAGACTCGGACTCGACTGAGTGACTAAGAACACATTTCTTGGTGACACGTTACCCCCTAGAAAAACCCTTTATTGCATGTGTGTGCCTGCTAAGCCGCTTCAGTCGTATCCAACTCTTTGCGACCCTATGGACTACAATTCTGCCAAGCTTCTCTGTCCATGGAATTTTCCAGACAAGAACACTCCAGTGCTCTACTCTAGTATATTGCCATCCCTTCTCCAGGGGATCTTCTGACACAGAAATTGAACTCAGGTCTCCCACATTGCAGGCAAATTCTTTACCGTTTGAGCCACCAGGGAAACCCTCTTTTACTGGCTATATTCTTTTTTTAGTTTTTAAATTTTATACAGTTTTAAAGGTTGCTTTCCATTTACAATTATTGTAAAGTATTGGCTACATTTGCTGTGTTAAACAATGCATGTTTGAGCCTGTCTTACATCTAATAATCTGTACCTCCCTCTCCTTCACCCCTACGATTCCCCTACCCACCCTTCACTGGTAACCACTAGTTTGTTCTCTGTATCTGTGAATCTGCTTCTTTTTTGTTTTATTCACTAATTTTTGTATTTTTTTTAGATTCCACATATAAGTAATATACAGCACTTGTCGTTCTCTGTCTGACTTATTTCACTTAGCATCAATTCAGTTCAGTTGCTCAGTCATGTCCAACTCTTTGCATCCCCATGGACTGTAGCATGCCAGGCTTCCCTGTCCGTCACCAACTCCTGGAACTTGCTCAAACTCATGTCAGTGGAGTCCATGATGCCATCCAACCATCTCATCCTCTGTCGTCCCCTTCTTCCCTTGCCTTCAGTCTTTTCCAGCATCAGGGTCTGTTCCAGTGAATTAGTTCTTCTCATCAGGTGACCAAAGTATTGAATGTTCAGCTTCAGCATCAGTACTTCCAGTGAATATTCAGGACTGATTTCCTTTAGGATGAACTGGTTTGATCTCCTTGCTGTCCAAGGAACTCTCAAGAGTCTTCTCCAACACCACAGTTCAAAACCATCAATTCTTCAGCATTCAGCCTTCTTTATGATCCAACTCTCACATCCATACATGACAGGAAAAACCATAGCTTTGACTAGATGGACATTTGTTGGCAAAGTAATGTCTCTGCTTTTTAATAAACTGTCTAGGTTTGTCATAGATTTTATTCCAAGGAATAAATGTCTTTTAATTTCATGACGGCAGTTGCCATCTTCAGTGATTTTGGAGCCCAAGAAAATAAAGTCTGTCACTGTTTCCACATCTGTTTGCCATGAAATGATGGGACCAGATGCCATGATCTTAGTTTTTTGAATGTTGAGTTTTAAGCAGTGTTTTCACTCTCTTCTTTCACTTTCATCAAGAGGCTCTCACTTAGCATAATACCCTCTGAGTCCATCCATGTTGCTACAAATGGCAGAATTTTACATGTATATATGTACCACTTCTTTATCAATTCATTTGCTGTTGAACACTTAGGTTGCTCCCATATCTTGTCTATTGCAAACAGTGCTCTGAACATTGCGGTGCATGTATCTTTTGAATTAGTGTTTTGCAGCTTTTTTAAGGATATATGTCCTGTAGTGCAATTGCTAGGTCATATTGTAGTTCTAGTTTTAGTGTTTTGAGAAATTGCCATACTGTTTTTCACAGTGGCTGCAGCAATTTACATTCTCATCAACAGTTTACAAGAGTTTCCTTTTCTACACATCCTAACCAACATTGCTACCTGTTTGTTTTTGGTTTTTTGATGTTGGTCATTCTGACAGGCATGAAGTGATTTCTTGGTGTGGTTTGATTTGCATTTCCCTGATAATTAATGATGTTGAGCATCTTTTCATGTGCCTGTTGACCACCTGCCTTTCCATTTGGAAACATATCTATTTAGTCCTGCCTATTTTTCAGTTGGGTTGTTTGCTTTTCTTTTTTTTGATGTTGAGTTGCATGAGCTGTTTATATATGTTGAATATTAATCCCTTGTTGGTTATATAATTTGTAAAAAATTTTGCCCATTCAGTAGGTTGTCTTTTCATTTTGTTGATGGTTTCCTTTGCTGTGCTAAAGCTTTTAAATTTAATTATGCCCCATTTCTTTACTTTTGTTTTTATTTTATTTTAGGAGACAAATCCAAAAACGATATTGCTGCAATGTATGTCAAAAAGTGTCCTGCCTATGTTTTTCTGCAATTTTTATGGTATCTGGCCTTAGATTTATGTCTTTAATCCATTTTGAGTCTATTTTTGCATGTGGTATTAGAGAACATACTCACCAGAACAAATAATTTTAAAATTTGTATGTAAACACAAAAGATCTGGAATAGCCAAAATAATCTTGAGAGGGAAGAACACAGCTGGGAGAATCAGGCTTCCTGACTTCAGATTTTCTACAAAGCTGCAGTGATCAAAACAGTATGGTACTAGCACAAAAACACACATATAGATCAATGAAACAAGATAGAGAGCTCAGAAATAAGCCCATGCCCTTTTTGTTGTTTTCAGTCATTAAGTTGTGTCTGACTCTTGGCGACCCCACGGACTGTAGCATGCCAGGAGTTTGCTCAGACTCCTATCTATTGAGTCATTGATGCTATCTAACCATCTCATTCCAAGCCCATGCCCTAATGGTCAATTAATCTATGGCAAAAGAGACAAGAATATACAGTGGAGAAAAGACAATCTCTTCAATTAGTGGCTCTGGGAATACAGGACACCTGTGTGAAAGAGTGATAACAACTGCACTCATTATTAGAGGTCTGAGAGCCACATCTTGTTAGTCCATTTGTTTCACTTGTCTAATTTTTTTTTCCTTCTTAATTTAACTTGTTGTTTCAAACAGTAACACAAGCGTAGAGGAAAGTCTGTGTTCTCCAACCACTGCAAGTCTCTTCCCAGGAGGCAAACATATTATCAGTTTCTAGTATATACTTCAAAAGACTTTCTAAACATAACACAATCAAATAACTATTTGTGTGTTTGTGCATATTGAACACAAATGGTAGAATGTACAGATTCATATGTGTTTGCATTTTAACTGTGTGTATTTAATACAAATGGTGATATGTGCAAATAAACATTTATAGATTTCTTCTTTTATCGAACTGTGTGTGCATCATGGAGATCTTTCTAAAAGAGTCTTTAACTGCTTTATTGTCTTTGCTGCTGCTGCGTCACTTCAGTCGTGTCCGACTCTGTGTGACCCCATAGACGGAAGCCCACCAGGCTCCCCCATCCCTGGGATTCTCCAGGCAAGAACACTGGAGTGGGTTGCCATTTCCTTCTCCAATGTGTGAAAGTGAAGTTGCTCAGTTGTGTCCGACCCTTAGCGACCCCACGGACTGCAGCCTACCAGGCTCCTCCATCCAGGGGATTTTCTAGGCAATAGTACTGGAGTGGCTTGCCATTGCCTTCTCCGTTATTGTCTTTAGCAGCTATATAATATTACATTATATCACTATGCCAGGATTTATTTAACCAATACCTCATTGAAGGACATTTCTATTTTTCAGTATTTTGATGTTCAGTTCAGTTCAGTTCAGTTCAGTCGCTCAGTCGTGTCCGACTCTCCGCGACCCCATGAATCACAGCATGCCAGGCCTCCCTGTCCATCACCAACTCCCGGAGTACACTCAAACTCATGTCCACAGAGTTGGTGATGCCATCCAGCCATCTCATTCTCCGTCGTCCCCTTCTCCTCCCGCCCCCAACCTTTCCCAGCATCAGAGTCTTTTCCAGTGAGTCAACTCGTCGCATGAGGTGGCCAAAGTATTGCAGTTTCAGCTTTAGCATCAGTCCCTCCAATGAACATCCAGGATTGATCTCCTTTAGAATGGACTGGTTGGATCTCCTTGCAGTATAAGGGACTCTCAAGAGTCTTCTCCAACACCACAGTTCAAAAGCACCGATTCTTCGGCGATCAGCTTTCTTCACAGTCCAACTCTCACATCCATACATGACCACGGGAAAAACCATTGCCTTGACTAGACGGACCTTGGTTGGCAAAGTAATGTCTCTGCTTTTTAATATACTATCAAGGTTGGTCATAACTTTCCTTCCAAGGAGCAAGCGTCTTTTAATTTCATGGCTGCAATCAGCATCTGCAGTGATTTTGGAGCCCAAAAAAACAAAGTCTGACACTGTTTCCACTGTTTTTCCATCTATTTCCCATGAAGTGATGGGACCAGATGCCATGATCTTTGTTTTCTGAATGTTGAGCTTCAAGCCAACCTTTTCACTCTCCTCTTTCACTTTCATCAAGAGGCTTTTGAGTTCCTCTTCACTTTCTGCCATAAGGGTAGTGTCATCTGCATATCTGAGGTTATTGATATTTCTCCCAGCAATCTTGATTCCAGCTTGTGCTTCTTCCAGCCCAGCGTTCCTCATGATGTACTCTGCATATAAGTTAAATAAGCAAGGTGACAATATACAACCTTGACGTACACCTTTTCCTATTTGGAACCAGTCTGTTGTTCCATGTCCAGTTCTAACAGTTGCTTCCTGACCTGCATACAGGTTTCTCAAGAGGCAGGTCAGGTGGTCTGGGATTCCCATCTCTTTCAAAATGTTCCACAGTTTATTGTGATCGACACAGTCAAAGGCTTTGGCATAGTCAATGAAGCAGAAATAGATGTTTTTCTGAAACTCTCTTGCTTTCTCCATGATCCAGCGGATGTTGGCAATTTGATCTCTGGTGCCTCTGCCTTTTCTAAAACCTGCTTGTACATCTGGGAGTTCACGGTTTACATACTGCTGAAGCCTGGCTTGGAGAATTTTGAGCATGACTTTACTAGCGTGTGAGATGAGTGCAATTGTGCGGTAGTTTGAGCATTCTTTGGCATCGCCTTTCTTTGGGATTGGAATGAAGACTGACCTCTTCCAGTCCTGTGGCCAGCGCTGAGTTTTCCAAATCTGCTGGCATATTGAGTGCAGCACTTTCACAGCATCATCTTTCAAGACTTGAAATAGCTCAACTGGAATTCCATCACCTCCACTAGCTTTGTTCGTAGTGATGCTTTCTAAGGCCCACTTGACTTCACATTCCAAGATGTCTGGCTCGAGGTCAGTGATCACGTTATCGTGACTATCTTGGTCGTGAAGATCTTTTTTGTACAGTTCTTCTGTGTATTCCTGCCACCTCTTCTTAATATCTTCTGCTTCTGTTAGGTCCATACCATTTCTGTCCTTTATCGAGCCCATCTTTGCATGAAATGTTCCCTTGGAATCTCTAATTTTCTTGAAGAGGTCTCTTGTTTTTCCTATTCTGTTGTTTTCCTCTATTTCTTTGCATTGATCACTGAGGAAGTCTTTCTTATCTCTCCTTGCTATTCTTTGGAACTCTGCATTCAGATGCTTATATTTTTCCTTTTATACTGAATACAATCTTGAACTTACTCCATTTTGAATATGTGCTATTATATCACAGGTCATATTCCCAGAAGAGAGTCAATGGGTAGGTATGTGCATTATACTGAGAATTTATTCCCTTTTCCTAATAGTATACTTTTGGCTGCATCCTACTAACTTTAATATTTTGTGTTTTGTTATTATTAAGTTAGAACTATTTTTGGTACCCTTTGTGATTTCTTCCATGGACCATGGGTTTTTGATAAGTCTAATTCCAAGCATTCAAGGATTTTTAATATGTTTAATTTTATTAATTTAATTTTGTTTTTGTTAGTGATCATACTCTATAAAGTATTAGTCTTTTGTCTTTCTATAAGGGTCAGCATTTGCTTAGTGAATGTTCTATATGCATTCGAAAAATATTCGTTCCACTGTTGTTTGGAATCGTGTTCTACAATATTGATTAAATCGAGTAATTTGATAGTCCTCAGAGTTTTTTGTACCTTTACCAAGTTTTGCTGTATGTCTTCTAACAGTTGTTGAGAGAGAAATATTAAAATATTTAACTGTGTTTGTGTATTTATTTGTTACCTCTTTTCCTTCTGTTGCTTTTTGTTTCATATATTTTGAGATATTATTATTACTATTTATGATTCGACTCTTTGCGACCTCATGAACTGCAGCCCACCAGGCTTCCCTGTCCTCACTATCTCCTGGATTTTGCTCAAATCCATTAAGACTGTGAGGCCATCCAACCATTTCATCCTCTGTCACCCCCTTCTCCTCCTGCGCTCAATCTTTCCCAGCATCAGGGTCTTTTCTAATGAGTCAGCTCTTTGCATCAGGCAGCCAAAGTATTGGAACTTCAGCTTCAGCATCAGTCCTTCCAGTGAATATTTAAGGTTGATTTCCTTTAGGATTGACTATTTTGATCTCCTTACTGTCCAAGGACAACTACATAAGTAGAGTTATTATGTCTGGATCCTGATACCCTGACCCTTGATTATTATGAAATGTTCCTTTTTACCTCTGGTAGTACTCCTTGTCTTGAAGCATGTTTCATCCGATTCTACTATAGCCAAATCTATGCTTGGGCTTCCCAGATGGCACAATTGTAAAGAATCTGACACAGGAGACGTGAGTTCAAT
This sequence comes from Moschus berezovskii, assembly GCF_049115385.1. Lineage (NCBI taxonomy): Eukaryota > Metazoa > Chordata > Mammalia > Artiodactyla > Moschidae > Moschus > Moschus berezovskii. The sequence goes on from NC_142460.1 coordinate 97,059,602, forward strand.
TCCTGGGTCAGGAAGATTTCCTGGAGTAGGAAATGGCAACCCACTTCAGTATTCTTGACTGGAAAATTCTATGGATAGAGGAACCTGGTGGTCCATGGGGTCACAGAAAGTTGGATACAACTGAGTGACTGAGCATGCATGCATCTGTGCTTACTGTTGACTTGGGTATATGTTCTTCACACTTTTACTTTTGACCTCTGTGAGACTTATGGTTGTCACTTCTAGATAATGTATTGTTGAGTTTTGCATTTTTGATCAGACAGCCAGGCTCTGCCTTCTAGTTGGAGTGGATGCTCTTTTTGCAATGAATTGGGTTTAAATTGCTATGATTGGGTTTAAACTACCACCTTGCTGTTTGTTTTCTATTTATCTCAACTCACTTTTATTTTTCCATTTTTCTTCTTGTTTATTTTTGTTTAATTAATGCTTTTATGACTCATTTTAATTCCTGTGTTACCTTCTTAGTTCTACCCTTTTGAATTTGTAGTTCTTTCTGTAGAAAGTACAGCAGTGATTCTTACTTTATGATAGTTGACTTAGAATTAATGTTAAACACCTCACATATACTATAAGAACCTTAAAATAATATATTTAAATTAAACCTGTCTTCTTTCTGCATTTTCATGTGTATGTTTTTATGTTATAGCCCTCTCAGTGCAATGTTATTTATGCTTTAAAATAGTAAAAGAAAAAAAAGTGTGTTCTTTTATATTTATCAACATGTTTATGATTGCCAGTGGTATTTATCCTTTCCTATGTAACCTAGTTTCCATCCAGTATAATTTCCTTTCAGTCCAAATAGCATCTTTTAGCATTTATTATGGAGAAGGCAATGGCAACCCACTCCAGTACTCTTGACTGGAAAATCCCATGGAAAGAGGAGCCTGGTAGGCTGCAGTCCATGGAGTCGCTAGGAGACTGAGTGACTTCACTTTCACTTTTCACTTTCATGCATTGGAGAAGGAAATAGCAACCCACTCCAGTGTTCTTGCCTGGAGAATCCCAGGGATGGGGGAGCCTGGTGGGCTGCCGTCTATGGGGTCGCACAGAGTCAGACACAACTGAAGCGGCTTAGTAGCAGCAGCAGCAGCATTTATTATACTGTAAGTGAGTGAAAGTTGCTCAGTCATGTCTGACTCTGTGATCTCATGGACAGCAGCCTGCCAGGCTCCTCTGTCAATGGAATTCTCCAGACCAGAGTATTGGATTCTCCAGGGAATCTTCCCAAACCAGGGATCTTACCCAAGTCTCCCACATTGCAGGTGGATTCTTTATAGCTGAGCCACCAGGGAAGCCCAAGAATACTGGAATGGGTAGCCTATCCCTTCTCCAAGGGTTCTTCCCAACCCAGGAATCAAACCAGGGTCTCCTGCACTGCAGGCAGATTCTTTACCAGCTGAGCTACCAGGGAAGTCCAAAAGCACAGTGAATGTTGCTCAGTCGTGTCCGACTCTTTGTGACTCCATGGACTATACAGACCATGGAATTGTCCAGGCCAGAATACTGGAGTGGGTAGCTGTTCCCTTCTCTGGGGGATCTCCCCAAACCCAAACCCATTATAATGCAAGTCTTCTAAAAATGAATTCACTCATTTTGTTTGTTTGAAAATATTTTTACTTTATCTTACCAGCTTTGAAGGATATTTGTACTGGATATAGAATTATAGATTCAATTTGTTTTTTATTTCTGCATTTTAATGACTTCCGTCCATTGTCCTCTAGCTGCCATTGTCTGCCTGTGTTTCATGTGTCTTTGTACCTTCTTTGTTTCATTTTAACTTTTTCTTTATCTTTCAGAAGTTTGGTTATAATGTGCTTGGAGCATAATTTTGATTTATTTCTCCTGCTTAGAGTGTGCTAAACTTCTTTGATGTGGATCAGAAGAAATTTTTTTTTACCATATTTGAGAAATTTTAACCATTTTTTTTCTACTTAATTCTATTTCTTTTTCTTCAACATAGCTAGACAGTTTGGTACTGTCAGTGGTTACTGGTACTGTTTTATGTTTGGGGAGATTTAAATATTTATCTGTCTGTTTTAGCCTGGATAATTTCATTTACTCTGTCTTCAGGTTCATTGATACTTTTATTTGCCAGTTTGTAATCTGTCAATAAATACATCCAGGGTTTTTCTCTTAAATATTGTTATTTTCAATTCTAGAAAGGTTGTTTCTTTCTTTTAATCACCACTTCCAATTTTCACTGATACTTTTTATTTGTTTACTCATTATGTCCTTTTTCTTTAAGTCATGTGGCATTTTAATAGGAGCTATTTTAAAATCCTATCTATTAATTCTAACATCAGTGTCATCTTGTGGTCTTTTCTGTTGATTGCTTAATTATGGATTACATTGCCTTGCTTGTATCCATGTTTTATAATTTTATTGTGTGTTTGATATCTGTATGAGTATGCTTTTTTCCTGACATTTAGATTAAATAATAGATTTTCTTGATCCTGTTGGGGTGTGTGTGTGTGTGTGTGTGTGTGTGTATGTATGTATGTTTAGGTCTTGATTATTTTGCTTCTGTCTTTAGTCTGGGGGTGGAGGAAAACCTTATTTAGAGTAATATGGTCTTTTGAGGTCTTCAACAAATTTCAAATGTGTTTATTTCTGGCTTGTCTAGAAGTTCATCATATTCCAGCCCTGCTGAACTCTGGTATGTTTATTCAGTTCTCAAACTTGCAGTAGCTATTCTATGCTAGTTGAGGAATCTCATTCTGAGCATATGCAGTATATCCATAAACACAGGACCCTCAGGAAATTCCCATACAGACTCCTACCCTTAATGCCACCAGTCTCCTTTTCTTTGGCACCTTTCTGCAGAAACTCAAGTCCCCTTATTAGTTCCAAACTCCAGTTTCTAATACCATAGCTCAAAAAACCAACTGGCTATACTTCAACTTCACCTTTCCATATCAAGGTTGAAAAGTGGCCCTTGAAGAAAGTCAGGGTTGTAAATCAGCTATACTTCAATAAAATAAATTTTTAAAAGAAAGAAAAAATAAAGCCAGAGTTAATATGGTGCATATCCCAAAGCATTTTCCTTCTCTTGAAGAAAACCCTGCAATTCTAGTTGACAAGTGTTTGGAAACTGCAGTCCTATCTACTTTGTCCAGTTTTATAATCATTTATAAAAGGAAATTAAATTTGATATTGATTATTATGACTTCATTGAAGTTGACAGATTAAATTTTTTAAATTTGGAAATTTCATGTTTTAAAAACATATTTCTATGCTTAGTTGATATTTCTGGGGTCCTTTAGAGTATTCAAGTGACTTTCTAAAAGATGTAACACTGTTTAACTTGAAATAGGGGAATTTGAAAACATTCCTACCTTCATCCTTATCCCCAGAAAGGAAGACAGAGATTGAGGCACCAGAGGCACACAACCTCTTACATAAATGTGTTGAGGCTATTCAGTATACCCTCTGACTTGATTTTCAGACTCAATCATAAAGGGGTATTTGGTTACATACTGTGTACATGGTCACTTCATAAGAATTAATAATGTTTTTAATTAGGGAATTGCATTCTTCCCCCAATGTATGCTTTCTGTCTCTAGAACATTCAGACTTCTGGAAATAATTCTGGTGATAACAGTAAACTGCAGCATGATATATTCCATTATAGCTTCCCTGATATCTCAGTTGGTAAATAATCCACCTGCAATGCAGGAGACCCCAGTTTGATTCTTGGGTCAGGAAGATCCCCTGGAGAAGGGAAAGGCTACCCACTCCGGTATCCTGGCCTGGAGAATTCCATGGGCTGTATAGTCCATGGGGTTTCAAAGAGTCAGACACAACTGAGCGACTGTCACTTTCACTTTCATATTCCCTTATCCATTGGTCTTCTCCTAATTCTCACTGCTCACTCCACCGCTAGACTTTCAGTCTTCTGGCTAAAGGGTAAGCCATATGATGGCTATGTTGTATCACACCTCATTAGAAAGTAATATCATCACATCATTTATCTCAGATTAATGTCAAAGACATCCTCCACTAGAAAAAAAAGACATGGTCACATTTATCTATGTGCTCTGTAAGTAGATGACCACATTGAACCTTAAGCAGTATAACCTTGATTAGCTTCTTATAAGGAAGAGAAACTCAGGACACATAATTAAGATTCCATAAGGAAAGTGACTTTTCTCAACCTACTGCTCAGGGGAACCCATTCTCATTTGTGATATCAAATATCACCTGAAAATTATAAAGCAAAGAAAGTAATATACCATATACTGTGTTTAGCATAACCTTGTTGTCTTTTTTTTCCTTTCTGATTTTTGTTGTTGTTGTTGATGTGGACCCTTTTTTTAAGTCTTCATTGAATTTGTTACAATATTGCATCTGTTTTTCATTTTGGTTTCTTGGCTGGGAGGCCACGTGGTATCTTAGCCCCCAGACCAGGGATCGAACCTATACCTGCTGCATTGGAAGGTAAAGTCTCAACCACTGGACAGCAGGGACGTCCCAAGCATACCTACATTTTCTTGTTTAATAATCATAACCTTACAGTGAAGGCATGATTACTGTTAACTTACAGATAATAAAAGTGAACTTTAGGGAAACTAAGTAACTTGTCCAAGTTTAAAAATCAGGGAGATGAATATTTGTGTCTATATGCCTCCAAAATTATGTACACTACAGTTTTCATTATTTTACGATGATATAAATTTACCCTGTTTCCTTGTAAGATTTTGCAAAGAAAGTGTTAACAAAGAACTTTTAGTTTTAGAGAAATTAACTCAGGAGTTTTCCAGTAACAAATATGTATCTCAAAAGTATATAAAGATTCCCCTATCGGCAGTTTTTTCAGTTATAAAATTAGACTTGTTCTAGTCAAAGCAATTCAGTTTTTTAAAAAAATGCTTCATTTAAGATAATGTATTTCAGCATTTTCTTTGCCTTTTGTCAGGATGGGGAACAATAGTTCTCTTGCTTGATTTAATATCATTATGTCTGACAACACAGTTAACAAAGCAACTGTTAATATTCCAAAGGTTTTCAAGCTCTGTGCATCTAAAAGTCACTAATGAAATTAGCGAACCAGAAGCTTCACAGCCAAATATTCAAAGCTTAAAACTAAAGGAACTGTGGGTCTCTGGAACTGTTGGATGTAAATTGTAGCAAGAATCATCAAGTACTTGATTCCTTCTTTATAAACAACCCAATAAGCAAAGTTTACAGCGAACAGGAAAGATGTGTTTGAACATTAAGAAGAGTTTAGATTTTGGTTTACAATTGGAAAGGAAAAAATCGAGACAAGAGAGCTCCTTGTATCTAGCATATGTTTGAAAAATCCGTAATTTTTACATTTCATAAGGAGACTAAATAGTCATAATTACCCATATAATAGCAAAGTTTATTTTCTTATATGTCCTTTTCTTTTGCATTTTGTTTTCTTAATAACAATATATCACTACCATTTCTCTGGTAAGTAAACATTTTTTGAAATAACAAAATTTTATCTTAATTGCTTAATTACAAGAAATTATGTGACTATTTAATATGAATGATAAAGCTATAGGAGGTTTAAGTCAAAAAAACATTTTAGGTTGCCAGTTCAACAAACAACACTTTTTCATTTCGGGGAAGAAGGAGCCTAAGAAGGAAATGATCATCCCAATGTGAACACAAATTAGAGATATACAGGAATAAAACCCCAGGTCTCAGGCTGTCTTTTCATCATATTATTTTGTTGGAGTAGATTTTTTTTTTTTAATTCCAAGGACTGTTGAGAATTTAAGGGAAATATAACATAGTAATTACCTTCATAAAACTTATCCCGGTAATGTTCGGTTGTGAAGGAGAAGACAAGGTGAAGAATTAGAATGTGACAGGAGGATGTGCTAATTATGTGAGGTAATCAGGGGAGGTCTCTGAGATGGACTTGAGCGGTGACTTGAAGGAAATGAGGGGCAAGCCAGTTAATATGTTATTGAAGAGGTTTCTAAGAACAAAGAATATTAATTGTGTGGGACTTGAGATGCTTCGTGCTTGTTATTTTTGAGAAACAACAAGGATACCAGTGGCTGAAGTGCAATGAGTATTCATTAATTCAGTGCACTTTCATCCCATGGATTATTGGCGCTAGAGCAGTGAGACAAAAATGGGGCTCTACAAAGAACCAGATGAAGATGAGTCATAATTGTGGTACCATTTGATTATATTAATCATACAGAATTATACAAGTTGTGGATTCCTACTTGAGTTGGAAAGCATGCATTTTAACATACATTTAGTAAAGCTAGAAGGAGCAAAAAGTGGTTGTGGTTAAATCACATAACATTCTTTTCTTCTCAAAAAAATGTATTCTAAGCAATTGTCACCATGAAATGTAGAAACTTTTATGTTTTAAGTTATGAAGTCAGAGTCTTCTATATAAAAGAAATGATTTCAAGTAATTGTATGGGCCTTCAGATAGCTTGTACATAGGTTATATAATTTGATCTTTATAGCCCCATGAGTCTGTAGTAAACTTATCTTCAGTTTTTTGATAAAGGAATTGACGTTCAAAGAGGTGAACTGATTTGCCAAGAAACACATGGCCAGCACCCCAAAGTCTTCCCCTTGCTTCATCTCACTAATTATTCTCCATGAACAAAGTTATGGCTGTCCTGAATTTTACAACAGATTAATTTTACCTGCTTCTAAGCTTTATATAATTGAAATAAATAGTATGTAGCTGGTTTATTTTTCTCCACATTATGTTGGTGAGAATCATCCATATTATTATAGTTGTAGCTTGTTTATTCTCATTGTTCTGTAGTATCTTATTGTTAGAATATATTACATACCCAGGCATTTGGGTTTTCTCCACTTGGGGGTTGTTATGATTAGTGCCACTATGATACATGTCTTTGGGGGGATAGTTAAAGATAGTAATAGATAGATTGATTAATAATACATAGCTAGACAGGTTTCATTGGGGTATAAATCCAGAAATAGAGTTGTTAATCATAGGATATACTTACCTATATCAATAGCTTATCAGTGGTTTTACCAATTTACTCTACCATCAGTTACATATGAGAGACCCAGTTGCACCACAACCTTTTCAACACTTGGCATTATCTGTTATCTCATTTTAGCCGTACTTGAATGTAACCCATGGTGGATTTTTCCAACTTTATTGAGATAGAGTTGGCAGTTAAAAATTTTACAGCTTGATGATTTGATATGCATATACATTGTGAAATACTCATCACATCAAACTAATTAACATATCGATAGCTACCATTTTCTTCCTTTTTTTTGTTGTGATGACACTGTCTTATGATCCTGCAATCCCCCTTGGGAACATATCCAAAGAGAATGAAGTCAGGATTTTAAATATCTGCACTCCAAAATTTATTTCAGTATTACTCACAATAACCAAGATGAGAAAACAACTTAAGTACTGGTCAACAGATAAAAGATAAAGAAAATGTGATGGATGGATGGTAAATAGATAATAGACAATAGATCGGGTATATAGCATGTATATGAAATTCAACGTTGAAAGAAATCTGCCATTTGCTACAACTTGTCAGATATTGGGAAAAATGAAATAAATCAATGCAGAAAGACAAATATGTGGAATTTGGATATTTGGAATCTAAAATAGTCAAAGTCATAGAAGCAGGGAGTAGAATGTTGGTAACCTGGGGGAGGGAAAAATGGGGAGATGTTGGTAAAAGGGTACAAAATTTTAGTTTATGCAAGGTGAATTAGTTCTGGAGACTAATGTACAAGAATGTGACTATGGTTAACCATATTATATTGTATATTTGGAATTTGCTAAAAGGGCAGGTATTAAGTATCTTCACCAAGTTTTTAAGTATGAGAATTATTGCCCCTACTTTATAGATGATAAAACAAAGTTATATCAAAATTAAATAGCACAGTCAAAATCATGCAGCTAAAGAAAGAGTTAATACTGCTATTCAGTTCATCTTATCACATTATCTTTGTGGTTTCCTTAACATATTTTTATTATTTACTTTAGCAAGAATAAATTGAGTGTTACATACGCTGGACTTCTGATAAGGACCGTGTCTTTGTGAGCAAAAGCTCTCAGTGTTTAGGATAGGAACAAGAAAAACCATTATCATACAAGACAAAGTGCATTAAATATTATACTAAAACAAGTAAAACAATGAGAAGCTAAGAAAGGAAGAGCGTTTCTCTTTATTTTAGCAAATAGAGAAGTAGAGAGGACAACTTGAACTACGTACAGTTTGCGGGTTAGAAAGTGTGGGCATGTTGAGGAATTAGTGCGTGATGAAAACACTGTTGGCAGTGGTAGTCAACCATGAAAGAAATACATTTTAGCCTTACAGCCATCAAATTCCCTAAATTTCTGTCTCCTTGTTCCTCATGATACATTTAAAGGAGAAGACCGTTCAAATGGAGGGGCAACAGGCACAGTTAGAGGCTGGCTGAGAAGGAAGGGTCTCATCTTGTGCAGTGGCAGAGACTGAGACTCGTAGAAAAAGCCAGAACCTGAGTAGGATATCAGTGATCTAAGTACAGAGAGAAGAGCAGGAAGAAACACAGGAGAGGGATCAAGCTAGAGTATGAAACTATGAAGATGGGGGTCAGAGAGAAGAATTCTGGAGAGAGTAGTTTAGAATTGGATGGATAGGCAGAGACTGAAAAGGATCCTGAGTGGTGGCCTTGATCTTAAGTAGTGTTTCATTCTTCACTCATTGTCTGGAATAAAATGGGTGGGTGTTCCAAGACAACGTAAAGTGAATAGGCATTTGGAATGTGAAAAGAATTGGACATATAATGGTTTATACAATGCTAGAACAAAAAATGTTTTGCAAATGCTGCTAAAAAGGTGAGTGCTCAAAATTAATTTCAAAGCACTATCAAAGGTCATATTCTACTGAAATCAAGGTCAGTTTAAGCTAAATAACTTAAAGATTTGGAAAGATTTTGAAGTAATAAATGTGACAAAGAAACCTAGCATTTCACAGATTTACACTCATGATGTGCATATGGAGATATTTTTGTTTCATCAACAACCGTTTATTCTATGAGCCTTGCTATGTACCTAGGTGGAACTGAACACTCATGACTATAGACTTAAACAAATATTATTCATGAGTAAAACACAAGTAGTAGTTAGTTTTACAAAGGAAAAAAAAAACCCTCTTTATACTAATTATTTACTCTGCTTCAATTACATTCAATTACATATTATCTATTGAGAAAGTCTAGGATTTTATCACCTTGGCTCAAAACCTGACTGTCTCTATTACACATTAGATTTATTGTCATTCTGAACATAATTTTTATAACCTCAGAGCTTTATCTGAATGTACATGACTGCCCAAGTCTTTGTTAAAAGCTTTCAGCTCAGTCGTGTCCAACTCTTTGTGACCCCATGGACTGCAGCACACCAGGCTTCCCTGTCCATCACCAATTTCTGGTGCTTACTGAAACTCATGTTCATTGAGTTGGTGATGCCATCCAGCATTTCACCCTCTGTCACCCTTTTCTCCGCCTGCTTTCAATCTTTTCCAGCATCAGGGTCTGTTCCAAAGAGTAAGTTCTTCACATCAGGTGGCCAAAGTAATGAAGATTCAGTTTCAGTATCGGTCTTTTCAATGAATATTCAGGACTGATTTCCCTTAGGATGGACTGGTTGGATCTCCTTGCAGTCCAAGGCACTCTCAAGAATCTTCTCCAACACCACAGTTCAAAAGCATCAGTTCTTTGGTGCTCAGCTTTCTTTACAGTGCAACTCTCACATCATGCATGACTACTGGAAAAACCATAGCCTTGACTAGATGAACCTTTGTTGGCAAAGTAATGTCTCTGTTTTTTAATATGCTCTCTAGGTTGGTCATAACTTTTCCTCCAAGGAGTAAGCGCCTTTTTGTTTTATGGCTGCAATCACCATCTGAAGGGATTTTGGAGCCCAAGAAAAGAAAATCTTTCACTGTTTCCACTTTTTCCCCTTCTATTTGCCATGAAGTGATGGGGCCGGTTGCCATGATCTTAGTTTTCTGAATGTTGAGCTTTAAACCAACTTCTTCACTCTCCTCTTTCACTTTCATCAAGAGGCTCTTCAGTTCTTCTTCACTTTCTGCCATAAGTGTGGTGTTATCTGCATATCTGAGGCTATTGATATTTCCTCTGGCAATCTTGATTTCAGCTTGTGGTTCATCCAGCCCAGCGTTTCTCATGATGTACTCTGCATCTAAGTTAAATAAGCAGAGTGACAATATACAACCTTGACGTACTCCTTTTCTTATTTGGAACCAATCTGTTGTTCCGTGTCCTGTTCTGACTGTTGCTTCCTGATCTGCATACAGATGTCTCAAGAGGCCAGTCAGGTGGTCTGGTATTAACATCTCTTTAAGAATTTTCCACAGTTTATTGTGGAAAAAGTCAAAGGCTTTGGCATAGTCAATAAAGCAGAAATAGATGTTTTTCTGGAACTCTCTTGCTTTTTCGATGATCCAATGGATGTTGGCAATTTGATCTCTGGTTCCTCTGTCTTTTCTAAATCCAGCTTGAACATCTGGAAGTTCACAATTCACATACTGTTGAAGCCTAGCTGGAGACTTTTGAGTGTTACTTTGCTAGCATGTGAGATGAGTGCAGTTGTGCAGTAGTTTGAACATTTTTGGCATTGCCTTTCTTTGGGATTGGAATGAAAACTGAAGCTGATGTTAAAAGCTTTCAATGATTTTTAAAAATACATGTACGTGTTATTTGTTTTAGTTATAGTGGGAACAATCTGTGTAGGATAAAGCTTAATTTATGGTATAAGGTCCTGGATGCCGGAACAAATATAATCATCTATGAAAAAAACAGTGCTTCCCAGGTGACTCAGATGGTAAAGAATCTGCCTGCAATGCAGGAGACCCCTGTTTGATTCCTGGGTCAGGAAGATGCGTGGGAGAAGGGATACACTTACCCACTTCAATATTTTGGGCTTCTCTGTTGGCTCAGATCTTAAAGAATCCACCTGCAATACCGGAGACCTGTGTTTGATCTCTGGAGAATTCCATGGAGAGAGGCTGGTAGGCTGCAGTGCATGAGGTTTTCAAGAGTCTGACGTGACTGAGCGACTAAGCACATACACACACATGACAAAACACAGAACTAAATGTCTAGTTACGTGATTGATTCTATTTTTCTTGCCATAAGAAAAAAAAATTAAGAATAATAGTGCATTGGAGTTTTTTTTTTTTAATTCTATAAGTGCATTGCATCATGCTTTCAGAGCCATCATCTTGTTTTCCTTAAAATAACTTACAATTAAAAATATGAAATTCAAAGAAGTTTAACCACTTACCTAAAATCCCACAGCTAGTATGTATGTGTCTGGAAGCAAAACCCCAATTTTCCTATTTCAAGTATAAGACTCTTGATTTCTATTACACTAATAGTGTGGTAATCACAAGGATATAAATTCTTTATAGAACTTCCATATGATCCAGCAATCGCACTCCTGGGCATACACACCGAGGAAACCAGAATTGAAAGAGACACATGTATGCCAATGTTCATTGCAGCACTGTTTATAATAGCCAGGACATGAAAGCAACCTAGATGTCCATCTGCAGACGAGTGGATAAGAAAGCTTTGGTACATATATACAATGGAGTATTACTCAGCCATTAAAAAGAATGCATTTGAATTAGTTCTAATGAGGTGGATGAAACTGGAGCCTATTATACAGAGTGAAGTAAGCCAGAAAGAAAAACACCAATATAATATACTAACGCATATATATGGAATTTAGAAAGATGCAAATGATAACCCTGTACACAAGACAGCAAAAGAGACACAGATGTATAGAACAGTCTTTGGGACTCTGTGGGAGAGGGTGAGGGTGGGATGGTTTGGGAGAATGGCATTGAAACATGTATATTGTCATATGTGAAACAAATCACCAGTTCAGGGTCAATGCATGTTACAGGATGCTCGGGGCTGGTATGTGGGGATGACCCAGAGGGAGGATAAGGGGAGGAGGGAGATGGGAGGGGGGTTCGGGAGGGGGAAGTCATGTACACCCGGGGCGGATTCATGTCAATGTATGGCAAAACCAACCAATGTAATATTGTAAAATAATTAGCCTCCAATAAAAATAAATAAAATAAAAAGTAAAAAAATAAAAATTTGAAAAAAAGATGAGATGGGCCATCTGAAACTTACCAAGGCTGAGCAGATACATAGCCTGCAACATAAAACAAGTTAAAACCAACAACCACAAAAGGCCCCATGGCAGGGGACACACACACACAAAAAAATTCTTTGATGCCCAACTTTATATTGAAATGAAAATTGTGAACATATTGTAAAGGTTGCACTTAGAATGACAGCCCAAGTTGGCTCAGTGTTCTTAAGGCTTTCCTCCCCATTTCTAGGAGATTGACTCTGCCCCCACAGAAGTGCCTGCATGAAGCTTTTGCCATTTTTTTCCTCCTGAAATGTTCCCCCGCCCCGCCACCAACCAGATATTATCACTGCCTCATTTCTGAATTTTGACTCTGAATCACCTCTTTAAAATTTTAAATGGGATACTCCACTTGACTTTTTACATCTGATTATGACCTGGAGTGCTCTATCTGGGATCTCCATTTGCCAACTCAGAATTTTAAGGCTCAATCTGTGCTGCAGGCTTAATTACTGGCTCATGCCCCAGTATTTTAGTCCCTGCCCAATTTTCTGGACTTTTGCTTTTCTAGGAGCTGACTTTAAACAGTTGTGAAACTAAGTGGAAACCTTGGAGTTAACTATTTATTAAATAAAATTATGTATGAAAGACAACATAGTAACTATACCAGGTGGGCATGGGTTTAATGATGGCTTGCCTCCAATCAACAGCTTGGTACCTAAAGCAGGCTTGGCAAAATAGGAAGGAAGCATTGTTGGCATTGGAAAAAGTACTGAACTGGTAGCCAGAGTCCAGGTTCTAGCCCAGGGTCTGGATCTTCCACTAATATCCTACAACTCATAAAACAATTATTTCACTATCATGGGCTTCCATTACTTTGTTAAATAAAGGCAGCAAATTGAACTATCACTCAGCAGCTTTCTCTCTATCTCCAATTTTTCATATTTCTGTGAATTAAATAGGTATTACATGTCTGATAAAATGTATTTACACACAATTCCTTGCCCCCTGTATTTCTCCTAATTCCTGTTATAAGGTCTGAGATCTTATATGTAGAACTTATTCACTGAGTTTTGAAGAGTCCTTTAGCATCTAGGGTTCATTAATATTGAACAAAAGCTTTGGGATTATTTGGATTTGTTTTTTAAAAATAGAGCTAGTAAAATCGGTAGTGAATTTTTAGCTTTTTCTAACTCTTTTTAACCTAGTACTAGAAGGAAGCCAGGACTTTTAATTTATCTTATAAATTTAATTTGAATCACTTTGATTCCCATATTTGACAATTGTTAAACTCTGTCCTAAAAATATTGAGACAGGATCATAAGAGAGCCCATTGTCCAGAGCACAGGACTATAATTTAGAATGTTTTGTGTTGCCAGACAAGGAATATACTATAGTTTCATTTTCCCCCCTCACTTTCTCTAGTCACTTCATTGCTCTGATTCTTTCCTTCTTATTTATGATTCTTTCTTTTTTTATTTTCTTTTTTCTTTTTTAATTATTTATAATTCACCTACGCTAAAATGCATGTTTTTACACTATATTCTTCAATTCTTTTCCACAAAGTTGTGCAGTCCAATCCCAGGATACTTTTTGTCTCTCCATGAAAGCTGTCATTTCCCATTTACCCATCTCCTCAGCTTTTGGCAGCCACTAATCCATATTTTGTCTCTGTATTTGCCTGTTCTGTACGTTTCATACACATTGGATCGTACAACATGTGACCTATTGTGTCTGGCTTAATGTTTTTGAGATTCATCTGTATTGTCACTTGAATCAGTACCCCATCCTTTTTAATGGCCAAATAATATTTCGTTGTATGGATATATCACATTTGTTTATCTGTTTATCCATTAGTAGATGTTTGAATTGTTTCCACATTATGAATAATGCTCCTATGAATATTTGTGTACAAGTTCACATATGGACATATATCTTCGTTTCTCACAGGTACATACCCAGAAGTAGAATTACTAGATCATGTGGTAACTGGATGTTTAACCTTGTGTGGAACTACCAAACTATTTCCCACAGCTGCTGCATTATTTATTTACATTTTTACCAGCAAGGGATGAGGATTGTAGTTCTTCTAAATCCTCACCAATACTTTTCATTATGAATCTTTTTTGATATAGTCATTTTAGCAGATATGAAATGGCACCACATAGTCAATTGTTTCTCTGATTCTTAAGCCATCATGTTTACTTAAAACAGAGTATTCTGTGACATCATATTTTGATTATCAATATAATAATTTTTATTGAAATATTATTGTTATTTTAATGTGTAAAACCACCTTTCCGTTTCCCTTCTCATAATTTTTAGTCTCATTTTTTGGGCCTATAATTTTTGAACCATTTAAAATAAACAGAGTCCTTTTGATGGTTTCTTTATCACTAAAAACCTTCATCTGTCCATATAGATGCATCACTGTATCTCTCTGCAAATGGATCTGTGGGATTAGTCTGGAAGAATCACCTCCAAGGACACGGTTTTAACAGCTTTAGTCCTACATATTCCTCAGTAACTTAACCCCATATGGAACTGCATGCAATCACTGCCTTCTTTGAAAGAGTTCCAGGGAAGAGATTCCTCTAGTGACCATTGTGAATGTGTTTGTCATGTAGGGTTCTTGTTTACTTGAAGGATTGTTTACTGCTGAAGAAGATGCAGTCACATTTGCTTTTCTTCTGTTTCTCTTTGAAGGGGAGAAATTTCTTCTTTCCATGAAATGCATTTTGTTCAGTTGGCTTGTTAGAATTTGATTTTATTGTATTGATTGTAAAATCTCATTGTAAGTCCTTGAACAAGACTCAGGTAGAAAAGGGGAACTTGAGAGGCAGAAAAGGTGAACTTGAGATTATGAAGTGATAAATACAAGTTCTGGCATGGATGCAGTTATTTTGTTGTTGTTTAACTTTATATTAATCATATAACCTTTTGATGGTCACTTATCAAGTGATAGAGATGAGGTAGAGGACTCCTAAGGTTCCTTCTTGAACTAAATTGCTCATTCTATGTTTCATTAGAGATCAAGCAATGTAATAGTAATATATTCCTGGATATCTTTACCTGAAATCTTGATTAGTAAGTAAAAAAATGTTTCAAAGAAGTTAATCGGGAAGTTACTGATATTAAGAAAACAGCTAGTATACTAGTGACTTTATGTTACAAGCTTTGGCTGTTTAACAGATTTATGAATATATAGGGTTGTCCCTTGAAAATCATCTGCTCAAGCCTGCATGTGCTGTGGTTGTGTTATATTTTGATTTCCAGTGTTACATTTTATATGCTAAGGGCCACAAAAATGCATAATAAGCATTCTCATAAATTTATAAACATTGTACTGAGGTCTAATTTTGGACTTGAGCACAATCCTGAATGATATTAGTTTAGCCCAAAGAATGATTCAAGCTTGAGCAATTGTGTTCTGTGGAGTAAAAAGTTGTTTAGAAAGGAAATCTTGTTTCTTGATTTTGTATGATAAATCTTTATAACCAAATGCTAACAGAAATTACATGCAATTATTTCTCATTTTTTTTCTGAACAGAGGGCCTATACTTCAGGCTTATTGTTGATATGTTATTAAAAGCTTTCTCTCTTTTGTATCTCCATTTTTATCTTTCTGCAGGATGTTTTCACTCCAGAATGCAAATTTAAGGAATCTGTGTTTGAAAACTACTATGTGATCTATTCTTCCACACTGTACCGTCAGCAAGAATCAGGCCGAGCTTGGTTTTTGGGACTCAATAAGGAAGGTCAGATTATGAAGGGGAACAGAGTGAAGAAAACCAAGCCCTCATCTCATTTTGTACCAAAACCTATTGAAGGTATGAGCCGAGCTTCTTTTCTTTAGATCCAGATCTGTGTGTTGATGCCAGTTCTGCTCTTTGTCCTCTCACTCAGGGGAGATTGCTTTTAATGCAGCAGATCAGAACAAAGATTCAGAAAATACAATAGTACTACTTCCTATCAGAAAAATCTGTTACAAATACTTGACACTTAGAAAAAAAGTGCTTGAATATAGAGGCTAGAATTTCTTGAAAGTAGAAAAATAGTAGCAGTGACCATTTGGAATATAATTTCTTTCTTTAATGAACTCAGTGATTTAATTTCTCATGCTACACTCTTGAAAAACCAATAATACTATTATAGTGCTTTAAAGTTTTGTCAAGGCTTTTAGAAATATATTTGTATTCTAATTGCTACATTATTGTGAACAAATTTCACGATCTGATTTATTCAGTTTTCTTTGTATTTTTTAAAGAAAGAAAATATTCTGTTTACTGTGATAATAAATATTATAGTTTTTAAATTTTATCTTTCCCCACTGAGCCTATGCCTTCCCCTACCTTGATCATTAATATGGTGCTTATCTATTTCAGTTGATGAGTGGACTAAATAATTTAATGCTGAGGAAACCCAATTTTGGCAACTTGTTCTCTAAGAAGGACAAACACATACTATTGGGGTAACCGCACATGTACTATATTCAGTCAAGATTTTTAATATAGACTAAAGAGGCAGTAGTCTAAACATTTACCAACACACACTCTTCTCTAGAAGTCACATTATAATCACTTAAAACATTAGTTCATCTTCCTTGTCTGAAGAAATGAGAAAATTGCTATTTTGTGATTTGTTAGCAAATAGCAAATAATGCATTGCTATTCTGTGATTTATCCAGGCTTGCTGTCCCATATCTAGAAGGGACAGTGTAGGGACACAGTGCCTGCTATAGATCCCAAAGGACTGTAACTGTCAGCAAACATTTGGTAAATCAATACTATGTTCAAAGCACTGGGGGGAAATGTGACATTCAAAGCTTCTAGACCCTCTCAAACCTCCCATCACACACTGTGCTTTTAACCACACAAAACAGAACTTTCTTCTGTTCTACACTTTTTTTTATGTTTATAATATGTTTTTACTATTTTGGGCCTTATGTAGGTATTTTGCCCTTCTCTCTCACAAAATTCTATTCTTGTGCCTAGGAGATGCCTGTCAGTCCTTGTAAAAAATTAATTCAAGGAGTCAGTACTTCTATGAGGGCCTCCCTGACTTCCTTCAAGTAGAATTAAACACTCTGTTACCTTATTATTGTATCTTGTTCTCTCTGCTAGAAATTATCACACTGTATTAAATCTGTCTCTGTCTCTTCTTATCCATGATTAGATTACTTTGTTTACATTTTATTTCTTTTTCTTTATTAAAGTACAGTTGCTTTACAATGTTGTGTTAGTTTCTGCTGTACAAGGAAGTGAATCAGTTCCCTCTTGCAACTCCCTTCTATACCCACCCCCATCTCAGCCTTCCAGGTCATCACAGAACATGGAGTTGAACTCCCTTTGCTATATAGCAGCTCCCACTAGCTCTCTATTTTAACACATAGTAGTGTATATATGTCAATCCTAACTTCCCAATTTGTCCCTTCCCCTTCTCCTCCTGTGTCTACATGTCCATTCTCTACATCTGCATCTCTATTCCTGAAAATGGGTTCATCTGAACCATTGTTCTAGATTCCACATATATGCATTAATATACAATATTTGTTTTTCTCTTTCTGACTTCACTCTGCAGGACAAACTCTAGGTCCATCTCCATCTCTACAAATGATGCAATTCTGTTCCCTTTTTATGGATGAGTAATATTCCATTGTATATATGTACCACATCTTTATCCATTCATCTATTGTTGGGCCTTTAGATTGTTTTCATGTCTTGACTATTGTTAATCGTGACATAGTGAACAATGGGGTACATGCATCATTTTGAATTGTGGTTTTCCTAGGGTATATGCCCAGTAGTGGGATTGCTGGGTCATATGGCTTGCTCCTGGGAAGGAAAGTTATGACAAATCTAGACAGCATATTAAAAAACAAAGACATCACTTTGCTGACAAAGGTCCATATAGTCAAAGTTATGGTTTTTCCAGTAGTCATGTATGGATATGAGAGTTGGACCATAAAGAAGGCTAAGCACGGAAGAACTGATGCTTTCGAACTGTAGTGTTGGAGAAGACTCTTGAGAGTCCCTTGGAGATCAAACCAGCCAACCCTAAAGGAGTCAACCCTGAATATTCATTGGAAGGACTGATGCTAAAGCTGAAGCTCCTGTCCTTTGGCCCCCTGATGGGAAGAGCTGGTTCACTGGAAAAGACCCTGACGCTGGGAAAGACTGAAGGCAAAAGCAGAAGGGAGCAGCAGAGCATGAGATGGTTAAATAGTATCACTGACTCAGTGGAAATGAATCTGAGCAAACTCCAGGAGCTAGTAAGGACAGGGAAGCCTGATGTGCTTCAGTCTGTGGGGTTGCAGAGTTGGACATGGCTTAGTGACTGAACAACGACAATAATGGCAGTTCTATTTTTAGCTTTTTAAGGAACCTCCATACTGTTTTCCACAATTGCTGTACAGACGTTTAATTTTTCTCATATCTCCTTGTATCTTGTACAATATCTGACATGTTGTAGAGAGATATTCAATAATTAGTCAATTGAATAAGTGAACAAGTGAATGAACAGGTGAATGCATAGATAAATACAAAGACAAGGAAGAACTATATGCTCCAGAGAACTTTTTCATATTTTTGGAGATACGAAGTATGTTTACTAATGACAGTAATTGAATATAAAAAGTGATGTATTACATGTTGCCAGAAATGATATTGAGATTTATAGAAAGAGGCAGCACTTCCACCAATGGGAAGACATTGGAAAGTTGTTATTTTAATACATCTTCAGGGCTAGGACAGGTTCAGAACATTTGAGATAGGAGGTAGGGATTAGGCAGACAAAACCACTCCAGGTGCAGTATGAGTAAACTATTAAAACTATTGAACCATTTTTATTTGTACATTTAAGTTGATTTTTTGTTGTAATAAAAGTAGTGCATGCTCATTAACAATTTTGGAAAATTCATGAAAGCATAAACGCAAAAAAGTCCATGTGTTTTATTTATTCCTTTTATAAATAATGCATTTCATACCCTGTCCCCCCAAAAATGAAATACCTGTAACAAACCCTCCTAATCATGACTTGTGTCTGCACTGTAGCTAGAGAAGCCTTTTCTTGGGTATGAATGACCATGTACAAATTTCTAACAGCAATGTACACTACTACCATGTTCTGAGTTTGAGAGCTGCCTTAATCCTTCACATTTGCTGCATTTCAGTACAAATGTGGAAAAGACAACCAAACATTCCTTCTTGTAAATGTTAGAATTAGATTCAGTTGTTTAGAACACAAAACCCATGTTCAGAGCAGCTTAATTAAAGTGTTATTGTCTCACAAGCCAAATATACAAACCTGCTGTCCAGGACTGGTTCTATGGCTCTGCAATTGTTAGGGACCAGCCCCTTTCCCTTCACAGCTTCACCTTCCATCCTGTGTTTAGAAGATAGGCAGTGTTAATAAGGGGTTGCAAGGGCATCTATTCAGACAGATGGACAGACTTGATATTTAAACCCATTACCATGTACATTGCACATCAACCCGTACTTACCCTCCCCTGGAATTTTAGACAACAGCGCAGGCTTCACCATTCCTAGTTTTGCCCTTTCAAAGCATTGTTCACACCACAGATAAGTAGCATCCCCAGATTTAAATTGTCTTGATGGTGACCTCCCCCTTTAGCTTCAAATATAGAAGCCAAATACTCTCTGACAAAGAACTAGAGACAATCTCCTCCTTTCCTCCTCCCTCCTCCTTCAAAGAGCTCATTGCTCAGCTCCTGCAGGTGGTTGGATATTCAGAATCAAATTTCCTGCTCCTGAAAAGAATGTGAGTGCTTTCCAAGAGTTCAGGTTCAAGAACTTAATCCTTGAGTGAGAAGTATATTTCTAAAGTGAAATTAGTAAATAGCAGTTAAAAGCCACTGCTACAGAAATACTAAATTTGAACTAAAAGAACATTTACCAGTTTCTACCATTTATTTTCTAGTGGGGAGATAAGACTAACACAACAGGTACATACCTTTACTCACACACCTTTAGGTCAGTTATCCATTCTACCTGTTAGAATCATTGCTTTAAACTAATGGAATCTGAATAAAGTTTCAGCAGTATAATGTAGATCATAGTTTCCTAAGCATTAGTATCAGAAATATCTGGAGTGGTTTTAAAAGCTACCAATTCTTAGGTCAGATCTCCCAAGTATTCAGATTTTATTGTCTAAGTAATTTTGATGGCAAGTAGGTTTGAGATTTGGTGTTCTCAACTGACCTTGGTGTTTCTATGCTCATTTTGATCCTATCTGGCCATAGGAATTATTTAAATATATTCAGATTATTATGATCTATATATTTTAAAAGTCTACTCTAATATGGCATCTGGTCCCATCACTTCATAGCAAATGGGAGAAAGTGGAAGCAGTGACAGATTTTATTTTCTTAGGCACCAAAATAACTGTGGATAGTGACTGCAGCCATGAAGTTAAAAGATGTTTGCTCCTTGAAAGGAAGGCTATGACAAACCTAGACAGCTAATTAAAAAGCAGAGACATCACTTTGCCAACAAAGGTCTGTATAGTCAAAGCTATGGTTTTTCCAGTAGTCATGTATGGATGTGAGAGTTTGACTGTAAAGAAGGCTGAGTGCCAAAAAAATTGATGTTTTCAAATTGTAGTGCTAGAGAAGACTCTTGAGAGTCCTTTGAACTACAAGGAGATCAAACCAGTAAATCTTAAGGGAAATCAACCCTGAATATTCATTGGGAGGACTGATGCTGAAGCTGAAGCTCCAATACTTTGGGCACCTGATGCGAAGAAAGACCATGATGCTGGGAAAGATTGAAGGAAAAAGGAGAAGGGGGTGGCAGAAGATGAGATGGTTGGATGGCATCACCAACTCAATTTGAGCAAATTCTTTGAGATAGTGGAATCACAAAGAGTTGGACACAACTTAGAAACTAAACAACAACAACAAATCTAATATAGAGTAAATTCTCATTCTGACATCTTGGAATTAAATGTATTAATCATTTTACATGTTTAGCTTTCCTACTGCTATAGGATGGTTCTACATTAGTGCTAGGTTAAATTACTAAATGGACTTAATAGAGGTAATACCAAATATTATGCCAAATTAATCACTAAGAAATTAACTTGATAGTAATCGATTAGACTTTCAGTTCAGTTCAGTTCAGTTGCTCAATCGTGTCCGACTCTCTGTGACCCCATGAATCACAGCACGCCAGGCCTCCCTGTCCATCACCAACTCCCGGAGTTCACTCAAACTCATGTCCACAGAGTTGGTGATGCCATCCAGCCATCTCATTCTCTGTCGTCCCTTTCTCCTCCCGCCCCCAACCTTTCCTAGCATCAGAGTCTTTTCCAGTGAGTCAGCTTTTAGGCTATACTAAAAAGCTACAGTCATCAAAACAGTATGGTACTGGTGCAAAGACAGGAGTATAGATCAATGGAACAAAATAGAAACCCCAGAGATAAATCCAAGCATCTATGGACACCTTATCTTTTACAAAGGAGGCAAGAATATACAATGGAGAAAAGACAGTCTCTTTAACAAGTGGTGCTGGGAAAACTGGTCAACCACTTGTAAAGGAATGAAACTAGAACACTTTCTAACAGCATACATAAAAATAAACTCAGAATGGTTTAAAGATCTAAAGGTAAGACCAGAAACTATAAAACTCCTAGAGGAAAACATAGGCAAAACTCTCTCCGACATAAATCACAGCAGGATCTCCTATGACCCACCTCCCAGAGTAATGGAAATAAAAGCAAAAATAAACAAATAGGACCTAATTAAACTTAAAGGCTTTTGCACAATGAGGGAAACTATAAGCAAGGTGAAAAGACAGCCTTCAGAATGGGAGAAAATAATACCAAATGAAGCAACTGACAAAGAATTAATCTCAAAAATATACAAGCAACTCCTGCAGCTCAATTCCAGAAAAATAACCCAGTCAAAAAAATGGGCCAAAGAACTAAACAGACATTTCTCCAAAGAAGACATACAGATGGCTAACAAACACATGAAAAGGTGCTCAACATCATTAATTATCAGAGAAATGCAAATCAAAACCACAATGAGGTACCATTTCACACCGGTCAGAATGGCTGCTATCCAAAAGTCTACAAGCAGTAAATGCTGGAGAGGGTATGGAGAAAAGGGAACCCTCTTACACTGTTGGTGGGAATGCAAACTAGTACAGCCACTATGGAGAACAGTGTGGAGATTCCTTAAAAAATTGGAAATAGAGGAAATAGAACTGCCATATGACCCAGCAATCCCACTGCTGGGCATGCATATGGAGGAAACCAGAATTGAAAGAGACACGTGTACCCCAATGTTCATTGCAGCACTGTTTATAATAGCCAGGACATGGAAGCAACCTAGATGTCCATCTGCAGACGAATGGATAAGAAAGCTGTAGTACATATACATAATGGAATATTACTCAGCAATTAAAAAGAATACTTTTGAATCAGTTCTAATGAGGTGGGTGAAACTGGAGCCTATTATACAGAGTGAAGTAAGCCAGAAAGAAAAACACCAATACAGTATACTACCACATATATATGGAATTTAGAAAGATGGTAATGATAACCCTGTATGCGAGACAGCAAAAGAGACACAGATGTATAGAACAGTCTTTTGGACTCTCTGGGAGAAGACAAGGGTGGGATGATTTGAGAGAATAGCATTGAAACATTTGTATTATCATGTGTGAAACAGATCGCCAGTCCAGGTTCGTTGCATGAGACAGGGTGCTCAGGGCCAGAGCACTGGGATGACCCAGAGGGATGGGGTGGGGAGGGGAGTGGGTAGGGGGTTCAGGATGGGGAACACATATACACCCATGGCTGATTCATGTCAGTGTATGACAAAACCGATACAATACTGTAATTAGTTTCCAATTAAAATAAATAAAAAAGAAAAGATTTAAATATTAGAAGAAAATAGACTCTGCCACTAATAAATCCAGATAAATGTCTTTAAAAAATCTTACCAATGATTTACTAAGTAATTTTGAGAAAATAATATATTACTTCAAACGCAGCAGCAGCAAGTTCTCTCTGGAAATGCGGTTGATTATAAATTCCATCTATTTCACCAATATAATATGAAGATTAGACACTGCAAGAAGGTTGGATTTCTCAAATCTGTCAAATCAATGCAAAGTGCCTTTTCCATTTTCCCTTGGAAACTGGACACTGTGTTACTGTGTTAGGTCCTGGAGAAAGGCTGTCAGGCATGGTATTGAACAAAGTATTAGAGACAATGAAAATTGAATTTTGAGTGAAAATAATCTATTCAAAAACTATGTACTAAGACACCAAAGAAGTGAATAAATCAGGAGTCATGATTTTGTAAAGCTACTATCGAGAAGATAACTAATGGCAAATTATTTGATGTTTTTATTTCAGTTAACTTGAAAGAAAACTAGATGGCTTGTTTTTTCCAAAATCGTCTTTTGGACCCAACAATACTAAAAGACAAAAAACAGAGATGTAGTAAAAACGTGCCTTTTATGTTTCTGATTGTTTTCATTACAGAAAATATAATAGCAGCCTCTCTCTCTCTCTCCATCTTTTGAGTGTGGGATCTCTGCCAGCCTGTGACAACTTATTCCCCCAAACCAGTGTAACTCATTCAAAGCAGCTTTTTTTCTGGCTTTGAATTTAATCTTCAATAAAGCCCTCCTACTCTCCGTGACACATTCTTCTTCCATCTCTCTCTCTCTCTCATGCACACAAATACTGTGTCTGATCTCTTTCTAATGAAGGTACAGATCTTTTTGTTCATGATGTCTCCTAACTCTTTATAATAAATATTTACAGCACACTGGGTGCATCCCTTTGGCAATGCATTGCTTCTGAACCAGCACTTAAAGTTCTTCTACAGTTCCAAAGGGATTCTATGTGACATTAATTAAGGTGTGAAATTGCTTCCTGTTAATTGCCCACACTCTTCCATGATCTGCTATTAAGACAATTAAGTTTCTTTAATGGTACATTAACTAACAGAGCAATCTAACCTTTCCACTTCTTGGAAATTACAGAGCACCAAGGAAAATTTGATTAAATTGGTAGTAATAAAAAGATTAGTCATATTTCATTCCTCTTTGATGGAAACTGATATAACATGGGGGTTCTTTATCAAGTGTCATTTATGAGTTTTATTAGAAACTAGAATTATATTGCCTCCATTTGGAAAACAGAATCCGTTAGCAATAATTACAGTTGCCTTCCTCTCAAGTTTATAACTCTTCAGTCCAGAGAAATGCTGACTCTTGAGGATTTATACCTAGTTCTTCCATAATTATCAAAACTTTCAACTTTTTAATGATTTATAAGAATCCAGCAGTAATATAAAAGTAATAATCAGTAGCAGTTGCACTATATACTGTGTAGAAATTTACTATTTGCTAAGTACACAGTCAAAATATTTGAAAGAATTATTGTTATTTTCAACTTTCCTCCCTAACAGGAGTATCATTTGATAGTCAGTGACACTTTGGGAGGATACAGATTAAGAATATTATCCCAATTTTAAACACAAAGAAACTGAATTTAAGAGCGATTACATAGCTCACCCAGGTCCATATAGCTGCGGCTGCTGCTGCTGCTAAGTCGCTTCAGTTGTGCCCACCAGGCTCCCCCGTCCCTGGGATTCTCCAGGCAAGAACACTGGAGTGGGTTGCCATTTCCTTCTCCAGTGCATGAAAGTGAAAAGTGAAGTCGCTCTGGCACGTCCGACTCTTAGCAACCCCACGGACTGCAGCCCACCAGGCTCCTCCATCCATGGGATTTTCCAGACAAGAGTACTGGAGTGGGGTGCCATTTCCTTCTCCAATGCATGAAAGTGAAAAGTGAAAGTGAAGTCGCTCAGTCGTGTCTGACTCCTAGTGACCCCGTGGACTGCAGCCCACCAGGCTCCTCTGTCCATGGGATTTTCCAGGCAAGAGTACTGGAGTGGGGTGCCATTTCCTTCTCCAGGTCCATATAGCTAGAAAGAGGCAAAACTGAGTCACTAGGGAAGTCGAGATTAAAGTTGTCATCTCTTCCAAATACTGGTAGAGCATCCAGCAAGCTGTTGAATGAGGACTGACCGTATATTCAATAGTAACTTGACAGGATTGATTTCAGAGGAGTTGTGGGAATGTCTAATTGGGGTTGATAGAAGTTATAACAAGAGTTAAAGGAAAGAAGAAAGTAATATTAAATGACACTTCTGAGGAGTCTTGTTATAAAAGGAAAATAGAGAAATGGAGCACAAGGTGGAGAGAAACATGGTGGCTATGTGTTGGTTTATTTGCTTAAAGCTGTTTAGCATATTTATGGACTGATGTGGGAGAAGGGGAAATTGGTATTATAGGAGAGAGGGTCACTGAGTAATCCTGACCAGAGGGGATGGGATCAGGTACACAAGTGGCAAAGTTAGGACTGGATTTAAATAGAAACAGGAACAGCTCAAGCATTTTTAACAAGCAGAAAGCCAGGATATGCACAAGCAGATATGTGCAGGTTGGTATAACTTTTGTGGTGGAAATATGAATGCTTTCTCTTCTGCATTTATTTTCTAAGTGAATTCAGAGTGTGGTTACTGACAAAAGGGAAGGAAAGAGGGAAAGGTAAATGGAGAGGGAGAAAAAGAGAAAAGAAAAGGAAAGAAGGCAAGTCTATTTCCTGAGTCTAAGGAGGGTATGGGGCAGTTTTCAGAGTTTGAAGAGGAAGGAGAGATACGGAATAGTCACTTAGGAAGACCGGGAGAGGGAATTGGATAGAGAAATGGAGGAGGATTCCACGAAGTACTGAGCACCCCCATCAGGTTTGGGGGTCAATATTTTTTTTTAATATTTATTTATTTGGCTACACGGGTGTTAGTTGCGGCATGTGGGATCTTTAGTTGTAGCACATGTGACTTTTAAGTTACATGCAGGATCTAGTTCCCTGACCAGGGATCAAACCCCAGCCCCCTACACTGGAAGCACAGAGTCTTAGCCATTGGACCACCAGAGAATTCCCTGGGATCAAGATATTGACTGTGACCAAGCAACTAAGTTTTTTTCTCCGAACTCATTAAGCTATTTGACTCTAAACTTAGAGCAGGAACTCTGGGGCTAATCACACATGAATTTGAAGCTGATTCTGTTTATGTCAGTGAATGACTTTATCTGCTCTTCAGTTGCCTTAACTGAGAAAGGGATCCACTAAACTGTCTGTTAAGGTCATTTAAAATAATCTTACTGTATGTAAAGTGCAGATACCGAGTAAGTGCTCAATTAATATTAGCTAAGACTCAGCAGTAAAGAATCCCCCTGCCAATGCAGAAGACACGGAGCTGCAGGTTCTACCCCTGGGTCAGGAAGATCACTTGGAGGAGGAAATGTCAACCCACTCCAGTATTCTTGCCTGGGAAATCCCATGGGCAAGAAGAGGCTGGCGGGCCACAGTCCCTATGGTCACAAAGAGTCAGACATGACTTACTGACTAAAACAACAAATGGTTAAGAAGACAGCAGTTTACTAGAGGAATACCCCTTGGATGGTACCTGGAACCTGGCTTATTATAGTTTTATTTATAAATAACAGCAACCTCTGGGATTTCACTTTTAAGAAAGACATTATTTTAGTTTGTTTTTCAAGAGAAATGTATGATAACTAAAATAAAACTCACTGCTGCTGCTGCTGCTAAGTCACTTCAGTCGTGTCCGACTCTGTGCGACCCCGTAGACAGCAGCCCACCAGGCTCCCCCGTCCCTGGGATTCTCCAGGCAAGAACACTGGAGTGGGTTGCCATTTCCTTCTCCAATGTGTGAAAGTGAAAGTGAAGTCGCTCAGTCATGTCTGACTTGTAGCGACCCATGGGCTACAACCTACCAGGCTCCTCCATCCATGGGATTTTCTAGGCAAGAGTACTGGAGTAGCTTGACATTGCCTTCTCTGATAAAACTGACTATTGAATGTTAAATGTTTCAAACAGGGAATCTGAGCTATTATAATGGCAAGGGACACCTGCTGATTCTGATAACTGCATTTACAGCAGAGGTACAAGTGAAAGAATATAATAGAAAACTACTAAGTGGAAAGTCAATCCTGGAAAGACCCGTACCTAACCTTACAAAGAGAAGATGAAGTGATATATGTTTGGTCTTTTTCTTTTCTAATGGCACAATTTTGCATTTAAAAATAAAGCAAAATTTAAATAGAACAAATACCATATGTTACCATAAGGTTGGTAGCTTATGGTCTTGTTATGACCAAGTGTAGAATTTAAATTTATAACAAGACTGCAGGACTTTCTATAGAAGTATGGCCACGATCTCTCAGGAAGCTGTGAAAATGACAGCCTTCACTACACCAAGTCACTTAGTTATGAGTGTCAATCATGCAAGTGTGTCCTCTTCATATTGAAGGGGTGAACTAAGGATTCCTGCTGCTGCTGCTGCTGCTAGGTCACTTCAGTCGTGTCCGACTCTGGATTCCTAGTGGATGTCATATCTTAAAACAATATGTAACATGAATTATGTTATTAGAAACCCTAACTTGTCCCTGTGTCTGCAAATAAGGAAGAGTATTCTCTCATGAAATCTCTGCCGCATTTTTATTCTGAAACCTGGGATAAACCCCTCTGCTTCGATGTACTATAAATCAATAAAAGTCAAAACATGAATAAAACAAAACATTCAGAAGAGGAGAAGGAAGAGCAGGGGTGGGGGAGGGAGAAGGGAAAGAAGAATAAACTTAAACATATATGAGAAAAGAGGAAAAATAGAAAACTGATTTGAAGAGAGAGTTCTAAAGAGCCATACAGAAATACTTCCCTTTTCAAAGCATTCTCTCCTTTTCCCATTTATCCAAAACTAGGGCTTCCCTGGTGGCTGAGCAGTAAATCTGCCTGCCAATTCAGGAGATGTGGGTTCAATCCCTGGGTCAGGAAGATCACCTGGAGAAGGAAATGTCAACCCACTCCAGTATTCTTACCTGGGAAATTCCATGAACAGAAGAGCCTGGTGGGCTACAGTCCATGGGGTCACAAAGAATTGGATATGGCTTAGCAACTAAAACAGAAGCAACAACATTATGATATCACATGTGTTAGAGGAACCATAATACTTATCTCATAAACATTCAGTGGGGTGAAAACAGAGCAAGTGTATTTTATCATACTTGAAAGAGAACAAGAAATATGATCAAGACAACCCAGAAAAGCCATGTGACGGAGAAGTAACATTGTGAGTCAGGCAGGTATTATGTTATTAGGACACTAAACATTTTTGAAATTTGATATTGAAATTTGTAAAAATAGTATGAAGTTAAATTGGGAAGTAACACCAAAGAAATCAGTTATGTACCAACAGGTGGCCATTAAATCATACCCACGAAAAATAAAGCCTGTATCACAAATGAAGCCCATAGGGTTCTGAATGATACATGATTAGATAGTAACATCCCAAGTTGCCCATAGAGAATTTGTTTCCAGTTGTTAAATATAAGGTAGCACTGAGTCTGAGTTTCTGTGAAACAGATTTGCGGAGCTGGGAGGACAAGAAAGATAGTAAGTTTTATTCATTTTATTCTCAATTTAGAAATTACTCCTCATCAAAATAACTGAAATATCAAACTTTGTTCTCATAGCTGTAGTGGATAGAATATATAAAGCCGAGCACTTTGGAAGAAAATATTAAAGGTCAGATAGATTTTTAAAAATTCTAAGGCCTAGAGTGAACGCTGGGAGTTAGTGATGGACAGGGAGGCCTGGCGTGCTGATTCATGGGGTCGCAAAGAGTCGGACACGATTGAGCGACTGAACTGAACTGAACTGATACTAATAAATATGTTTTCTAATGAAATAATATCTTATTGTAATAAAAAGTGATGGAAAAGTCCTTTGAACTACTGCAAATTAAAATCAAGAATCAATTATTGGGATGAAAAACCTTGACTTACATGGGACAGGAGAATTTGAGAAGCACAGTTTGGAGCTGTAGAATTTGTGTAACTCTTGAAGATCAGCATCTAGATGGTAACCTGGAAATGTTTCTTAAAGGTTTTCCACAACTGCTTAGTAATAGATAATTGGAAATTAATAACAGAACTTAAAATTCTAGTACCAGTAGCTATAAAAAATTGTGATTAATTTTTAGTGTACAAATATATAGGATTCTCATATGTGGAACTAGTAATTCTTGATTTATCACTTACTATTTATTCTTCTTAGTTTAGTTCAGTCCCTCAATCTTGTCCGACTCTTTGTGATCCCATGAGTCACACCACGCCAGGCCTCCCTGTCCATTACCAACTCCCAGAGTTCACGCAAACTCATGTCCATCGAGTCGGTGATGCCATCCAGACATCTCATTCTCTGTCGTCCTCTTTTCCTGCGCCCCCAATCCCTCCCAGCTTCAGAATCTTTTCCAATGAGTCAACTCATCGCATGAGGTGGCCAAAGTATTGGAGTTTCAGCTTCAGCATCAGTCCTTCCGATGAACACCCAGGACTGATCTTCTTTAGGATGGACTGGTTGGATCTCCTTGCAGTCCAAGGGACTCTCAAGAGTCTTCTCCAACACCACAGTTCAAAAGCATCAATTCTTCGGCGATCAGCTTTCTTCACAGTCCAACTCTCACATCCATACATGACCACTGGAAAAACCATAGCCTTGACTAGAAGGACCTTGGTCGGCAAAGAAATGTCTCTGCTTTTTAATATGCTATTTAGTTTGGTCATAACTTTCCTTCCAAGGAGGAATCGTCTTTTAATTTCATGGCTGCAGTCACCATCTGCAGTGATTTTGGAGCCAAAAAAAATAAAGTCTGACACTGTTTCCACTGTTTCCCCATCTCTTTCCCATGAAGCTCCCCACAAAACAAAAGGATAGCCCTTGTCAGTATGTTAGTTAGCTTAACCAAGAGAGCCCCACCTTTCAATTACAGTCAAAATTATGGAACTTAAAATATGTTAGATGTCAAGTATAGTCATCACTCAGTGTTTGCAGTTCATTCCAGGAATCCCTGATACTAAAATGTGCAGATGTTCATAGGAGCATGTGTGTAGTATATATTTGGAAATACTATGCTATTTCATATAAGGGACTTGAACATACATTTTAGTATCAGGGATTCCTGGAATGAACTGCAAACACTGAGTGATAACTGTACTTGACATCTAACATATTTTAAGTTCCATAAGAGTTGGACAGGGAGGCCTGGTGTGCTGTGATTCATGGGGTCGCAAAGAGTCGGACACGACTGAGCGACTGAACTGAACTGAACTGAATACAATGTAAACACTGTGTAAATGGTTGCTCAGTTCAGTTCAGTTCAGTCGCTCAGTCGTGTCTGACTCTCCACGACCCCATGAATCACAGCACGCCGGGCCTCCCTGTCCATCACCAACTCCTGGAGTTCACTCAAACTCATGTCCACACAGTCGGTGATGCCATCCAGCCATCTCATTCTCGGTCGTCCCCATCTCCTCCCACCCCCAATCCCTCCCAGCATCAGACTCTTTTCCAGTGAGTCAACTCGTCGCATGAGGTGGTCAGAGTATTGGAATTTCAGCTTTAGCATCGGTCCTTCCAGTGAGCACCCAGGATTGATCTAGATCAGGACAAATTCAAGTTTTGTGTTTTGGAACTTTCTGGAATTTCTAATTGAGTATTTTCCAACCCTTAGTTGTTTCTGAGGATGTAGAACCCATGGATACAGAGAGCCAACTACGTATATTAGATACGCAGCTGGTCTCATCCTCATAGTGCCTCATCTAGGTTTGTTCCTAAGAAATTAAGATGGTGTTTGCAGGGCATCAGAACAACTCATAAAAGTTTGAAATGTTGCCAGCCATTTCTTATGGGATCTATGCAGTAAGATTCAATCTGACTGATTCTTCTTAACTATCCTGCCTGGCTGTATTCATGTCATGTAAACATAGTTGGACATTTTTATAGATAAAGAGATTGAACAGATTTTTCCCTATACACTCATATACTTGATGGACATATTATTAGCTGTTCGTTCACTTTCAAATTAAGGCTGATAAAATCCAGGTTTAAATCCTCTCTCCTGGACTTCAGAAGGTCTGACTCTAGTTGGCTTGGTCACTCTCATCC
The DNA here is from genome assembly GCF_049115385.1 of Moschus berezovskii. Classification (NCBI taxonomy): domain Eukaryota; kingdom Metazoa; phylum Chordata; class Mammalia; order Artiodactyla; family Moschidae; genus Moschus; species Moschus berezovskii. Next base: position 97,090,794 of record NC_142460.1, read on the forward strand.
CTCATCACCTCAGTTTTACCTCATGCTTCACCAGTCACTGTTTCTCTTAGACAGCCTTCACTTCATCCCTTCATTCTTTTTTTTTTTTTTGTCTTTGGATGGATGCACCGGGCCTTTGTTGCTGTGTGCAGGCTTTCTCTAGTTGCAGTGAGTGGGGGCTGCTCTCTAGTTGCAGCGAGCAGGCTTCTCATTGTGGTGCTTCCTCTTGAGGAGCATGGGTTCTAGAGCACTGGTTCCATAGTCATGTACCGGCTTAGTTGCCCTGTGGCATGTGGAATCTTCCCAGACCAGGGATCGAACTCGTGTACCCTGCATTGGCAGGCATATTCTTAACCACTGGCAGTCCCATCCCTTCATTCTTATTTATTAGCCCATCCACTTCTCTAAACCCTTTGCCTCCTTCAAGGTTAAATCAACATTAAAGAGCTATTTTATACACTTATTCCCATTCAGCTCTGCTATGGCCCTTTCCTCTCTGTGATCTGTGTGCACGTCTATGCTCTCTTTCTTAGCCTTGAGCTCCTTGAGGGCAGGAATCAAGAGATCATTTCTTGCAGTTGCCACAGAGCACCTCGTACGAAACAGTTTGTTTCTGCTCATAGAATAAATGAACAAATTAATACTGAAACAAATTCCTCTTTGGATATCAGTCAGCAAAAGAGTAATTGGAATTTGAGGAGAGGAAAAAAGAAAATAATGTAATAGAATCCAAATAATACAATATTAGTTAAGCCAAATTAAAAGGGTCAGTAAATGCTTTGTGAACCAGGTCATTCCATCAAAGAAATCCAATTACTCTGTCTCTTCTAAGTGTGCATATGGAGGTCAGGTCAATCAGGTCAGGAAGTTTTCTCAAGCCCCTCCCCATCATATATCAGTTGGTAGCTTTGAGATTAATCCTGCATGTGTACTAAGTCATGCCCAACTCTCTGAGAGCCTATGGACTGTAGTCTGCCAGGCTCCTCTGTCCATGGGATTTCCCAGGCAAGAATACTGGAGAGGGTTGCCATTTCCTCCTCCAGGGGATCTTACCGACCCAGGGATTGGACCCCACATCCCCTACATTGGCAGGTGGATTCTTTACCTCTGAGCCACCTGGGAAGCTCTTGACATTAATCAAGACACTTCTTTTCCAGAGAAGAGCAAACTCTTCTAAGAGAGCATTGTGTAATAGAAATATAATACGAGCTAAGTATTCAATTTAAATTTTTCTGGTAGTCATATTTTAAAAATAAAAAATAAACATGAAATGGATTTTAATAAAATAATGTAGTATATTCAAATATTATCATTTCAATATGTAAGTAATATAAAGCATTACCACTCAGATTTAATTTTTAGTGTGGTCTTTAAAAATCAGTGTTTATTTTATCCCTCTTGCACTTCTGAATTAGGACTAGCCATATTTTAATTGATCAGTGACCACCACATAGCAAAATGGATACTGTATTAGATAGCGAAGTCCTAGGATGTTTTCATCAGATTTCCTATCCTCTCACCAGCCCTGTATCCTTCAGTTCAGTTCAGTTCAGTTCAGTCGCTCAGTCATGTCCAACTCTTTGCGACCCCATGAATCACAGCACGCCAGGCCTCCCTGTCCATCACCAACTCCCGTGTATCTCAATTCTCTTTTTCTTAGCACAGTTCTAAGACAGATACTGTTGACTATTGGGGAATTACTGGTTCTTCCCATGCAAATAGGACATCTCTGGTTTTAAAAGTCACTTCCTTGTTTACAGCTTACGTGTAACGTGTTTGTGTGTGTGACTTTTGAAAATTATGTGTAATTCTTAAGTATGTTGTGTAAATGTACACAACATGAAATTTGCCATTTTAACCAATTTAAGAGTACATTTCAGTGCCATTGAGTACATTTCTGTGTTTTGCAGCCATCACCACCATCCATCCCTAAATTTTTTTCTTCTTCCCCAACTGAAACGCTGTACCCATTAAGTATTTACTCGCATACTTCCTTCCCTCAGACCCTGGAAACCACCATTCTATGTTCTGGCTTTATTAATATGATTACTCTAGATATCCCACATAAGTAAAATCATAAAATATGTTTCCTTTTATGCTTAGCTTAGGCTTCCCTGGTGGCTTATTATTTCATTTTGTCTTTAGGTCCTCAAGGTTCATTCACGCTTGTGTTAGGATTGCTTTCTTTTTAAGTTGAACAATATTTTATTGTATGCATATACCACATTTTGTGTATCTGTTCATTGGTTCAACCAACCAGAGGTGCTCTCACCTTTTCACTATTGCAAGTAATGCTTTTATGAACATGGCTGTGTAAATACTATTCACACCCTTGCTTTTATTTCTCTTGGGTGTATATACAGAAGTGACATATCTGGATCATATGGTAATTCTATGCTTGATTTTTTGAGCAAATCATTGTATAGTTTTTCACAGTGGCTGTCCATTTTAAATTCCTCTATCAATGTACAGTGGTTCCAGTTCCTCCACCTACTTGCCAACACTCGTTACCTATTTATTTTTAAATAGGCATCCTGAATTTGTTTTCATTTCCATTTTTTTATGACATTAGGAATATTTGGTCAAAGGGAGGCCAACTTGGATCTAGGTTAATATATGGAAATAACTTTAAAATTGTCTGGTATAAGACAATTATTTGCACCACTTATTTGATTAATTATTTCTGTGCTTTTATTAAGAAATTTTGATTAGGACTTGAAACCCTACACTCTCATTTGGCTCTGCTACTATTCACCATCTGATTTTAGAGAAGTCACTTAGTTTCTTTTATGTTTAAAAAATGAGGATAGGAATTTCTTACCTACTTTATTCACCTGGTTATCATATTTAGTTGGTCAGTTTAAAATCTTTGAATTTCCACCTGGGTAGGTTTTGGGACTCCCCAGCCATATCCAGGAAAATCTTCACTTTTTTTTTTTTTTACTTTACAATATTGTATTGGTTTTGCCATACATTGACATGAATCCGCCCCAGGTGTACATGTGTTCCCCATCTTGGGTTCTATACAAGAATCTCATCCCTCTGTGATAATTCAGACTGAGAAGTCAGTTAATCCCAGTTAGGGTTAAATGTAAAATTCTGTCTTTGGTACAATTCATTTAAAGGCAGTTTGACTATGAAAATAAATAAATGGCTTTTAAGACTCTGAAATAGATTTATTGAAGGGATTAATTCCGTGAACAGAGGAGCCTGGTGGACTAAAGTCTATGTGGTCGCAAAGAGTCAGACCTGACTTCTTGTTGTTGTTCAGTCACCAAGTTGTATCTGACTCTTTGCCTCCCATGGACTGCAGCACACCAGGCTTCCTTGTCCCTCACCATCTCCCACAGTTTGTCCAAATTCATGCCCATTGAATTGGTGATGCCATCCAACTATCTCATCATTGTCGCCCTCTTCTCCTTCTGCCTTCCATCTTTCCCACATCAGGGTCTTTTCCACATCAGGGTCTTTTCCTCACATCAGGTGGCCAACTTCAACTTGGAGCTTTAACTTCAGCATCAGTCAAGGTTGATTTCCTTTAAGAGTGATTGGTTTGATCTCCTTTCTTTCCAAGGGACTTTCAAGAGTCTTCTCCAGTACCACAGTTTGAAAGCATCAATTCTTCAGGACTCTGCTTTCTTTACTGTCCAGCTCTCACATTTGTACATGACTACTGGAAAGACTATAGCCTTGACTATGTGGACCTTTGTCAGCAAAGTGATGTCTTTGCTTTTTAACACACTGTGTAGGTTTGTCATAGCTTTCCTGCCAAGAAGCAATCATCTTCTAATATCATGGCTACAGTCACCATCTGCAGTGGTTTGAGATCCCAAGAAGAGGAAATCTGTCACTGCTTCCACCTTTTCCCCTTCTATTTGCCATAAAGTGATGGGATCGGATGCCGAGATCTTAGTTTTTTCTTAATATTGAGTTTTAAACCAGCTTTTTCACTCTCTTCTTTCATCTTCATCAAGAGGCTCTTTAGTTTCTCTTTGCTTTCTGCCATCAGAGTGGTATCATCTGCATATCTGAGGTTGTTGATATTTCTCCTAGCAATCTAGGATCCAGCTTTTAACTCACCCAGTCAGCATTTGGCGTGATGTGCTCTGCGTATAAGTTAAATAAACAGGGTGACAATAAACAGCTTATTGTACTCCTTTCTCAATCCTGAACCAGTCAATTGCTCCATACAGGGTTCTAACTGTTGCTTCTTGACCCACATACAGGTTTCTCAGGAGACGAGTAAGATGGTCTGGTATTCCCATCTCTTTTAAGAGTTTTCCAAGTTTGTTATGATCCACACAGTCAAAGGCTTTAGTGTAGTCAATGACACAGAGGTAGATGTTTTTCTGGAATTCCCTTGCTTTCTCTGTGATCCAGCAAATGTTGGCAACTTGATCTCTGGTTCCTCTGCCTGTTCTAATCCCAGCGTGAACATCTGGAAGTTCTCTTCATGTAATCCTGAAGCCTAGCTTGGAGGACTTTGAGTATAACCATACTAGCATGGGAGATGAATGTAATTGTCTGCTGGTTTGAACATTCTTTAGTACTGCCCTTCTGGGGAATTGGGATGAGGATTGACCTTTTCTAGTCTTGTGGCCACGGTTGGGCTTTCCAAATTTGTGTATTTGATAGCATCATGTTTTAGGATTTTTAATAGCCCTGCTCGAATTTCATCACCTGAATATGGACTGCTAAATCAGTCTGAAAGTATTTTTAAAAATCTAAAAAAATTTATACACTATATTTTTGGTATGCAAATTTTAGAGATTAGCATTGTGATTATTGTGTACATTATAGTAATTTTGGTTTATATTTTGGACATATAATGCACTTTATAGTACACTTATGCTTTGTTTTCTTCTTGTATTCTGTGTCATCATTTTATTATGTACCTTTCAGACAGAATAGCACAGTTATGGAGTGTTGATACAACTATCAAAGGAAGTTATATTGGGAGGAGAAGTGTTTTGTTGTTTCTTTCTTGGCTTCTAATTAGATCATATTCTTTTAATTACCTTTTAATTCTAAAATTTGATTGAGATTTATACCCCTTGATTGGCATCTGAGAGCCTGAAAGTAACAATGAAAATTGAAGCCCAAGAAATTAACTTAAATCTATTTGTTTTATTACTCTTAATTTTCCAGCTAGTTTGAACGGTTTTTTTCAAACCTGGAATTTTACTACTTCATTTAATGGAAAAATAGGAAAATTTGTGATTGAATTGTCCTTAAAAAAGAGCAAGTTGCACACTTTGCTATGACACTGGTGACTTTTACTGTTGTAGAAACATTGAAAAAGTTTAGATGCGAACTTGGAAAACTCTTGGGACTTGTTACTTGGATGGCCAGCAGGATTACATTATTAGTAAAGTTATCTGCAATGATAATTATAATGTCAACTTTTTGTGTTGTCACAACTTAGGTATTTTATGTGTAAGTGGGAAATAGAAAAAAAAGATAAAAGTTAAAAGCAAATGTCTTGGGTAAAGTCTATGACAGAAGGAAACTTTAAAAAGAAATACAGCACTAAGAAATTCAAGCACAAAAATTATAAAATATATTATTTAGTGAAAATTGACAGTAATACTCTTTGTGTCTCTAAACTGAAGTTTAGAAATTTGCATGCCAAAATCTATTTGTTTATAATTTATTAGGTGCTTTTTTTTTTCATTCTTTAAGACTGATTTAGCAGTCCATAGTCTTTGTGACCCCATGGGCTATAGGCCGCCAGGCTCCTCTATCCATGGAATTTTCTGGGCAGGAAATACTGGAGTGAATTCCCATTTCCTCCTCCAGGATCTTTTAGACCCAGGGATCAATTGCGTCTCCTGCATTAGCTGTGCTGTGTGCCTAGTCACTCAGTTGTGTCCGACTCTTTGTGACCCTATGGACTGTACCCCACCAGGTTCCTCTGTCTATGGGAATTCTCTAGGCAAGAATACTGGAGTGGGTTGCCATGCCCTCCTCCAGGGGATCTTCCCAACCCAGGGATCAAACCCATGTCTCCCTCATTACAGGAGGTTTCTTTACCATTTGAGCCACCAGGGAAGCATTAGTAGGTAGATACTTTACCACTTCCACCACCTGGGAAGCCCCAGGTCAGGTTTGGGGATTTTCACAGCTGATTAGGTGACAGAGTAGGAAAAAACTACTTTATGGCATCATATAAATTGCTTTTCAATCCAATCACTTCATTACATTTTCTGGGTTCCCATGTGCACTAACCAGTTATAAACACATGGTTATATATATTTGCACACATAAATGTATTATTTAGGTTGGGGGATTTTGGCACTTTCCCTATAACAGAAATATACACAAGAGACATTAGGCTTGAAGAATTTAAAGATTTCAATAGAATCTTAAACAAGGATCTTCTGCCTTGTGTAAAGGAAAAGTAGACCCTTGAATTACCTACTGGTACTATCTGAAAATTACAGGATCTATTCTTTCTAAATAATTTCCACTGTACACTTTGCTAGTGAGGACAAAGGTAGTTAGTCCTTTGAGGATATTGGAAGGGTCATTCAGTACAATAACTAAAATATTTTAAAATCTCATTTTAAAATCTATATAATACTTGTGCATGATATACTGAATCAACATGCTTTTATATATATTTTATACTAACCACAGTGTGGTTCAAATTTTGCTCACATCAGCATCACCTGGGCACTTACTAAAAATCCTGAATCTAAGCCCACTATAGATATTCTGAATCAGAATTTTCATTTTAGTAATACCCCTATGTGATTCAAATGCACATGAACATTTAAGAAACCCTCCTACTGAGAGGTTGCAAGAAACCTATCTCCTCATTACTGAACTAGTCTGAGGAGAAACTTGTCTCTTCAGTTCAGTTCAGTTCAGTCGCTCAGTCGTGTCCGACTTTTTGTGACCCCATGAATCACAGCACACCAGGCCTCCCTGTCCATCATCAAGTCCCGGAGTTCACTCAAACTAATGTCCATCGAGTCGGTGATGCCATCCAGCCATCTCATTCTCTGTTGTCCCTGTCTCCTCCCACTCCCAATCCCTCTCAGCATCAGAGTCTTTTCCAGTGAGTCAACTCTTTGCATGAGGTGGCCAAAGTATTGGAGCTTCAGCTTTAGAATCAATCCTTCCAATGAACACCCAGGACTGATCGCCTATAGAATGGACTGGTTGGATCTCCTTGCAGTCCAAGGGACTCTCGAGAGTCTTCTCCAACACCACAGTTCAAAAGCATCAATTCTTCAGCAGTCGGCTTTCTTCACAGTCCAACTCTCACATCCATACATGACCACTGGAAAAACCATAGCCTTGACTAGACGGACCTTGGTTGGCAAAGTAATGTCTCTGCTTTTTAATATGCTATCTAGTTTGGTCATAACTTTCCTTCCAAGGAGGAAGCGTCTTTTAATTTCATGGCTGCAATCAGCATCCACAGTGATTTTGGAGCCCAAAAATATAAACTCTGACACTGTTTCCAATGTTTCCCCATCTATTTCCCATGAAGTGATGGGATCAGATGCCATGATCTTAGTTTTCTGAATGTTGAGCTGTAAGCCAACCTTTTCACTCTCCTCTTTCACTTTCCTCAAGAGGCTTTTGAGTTCACTTTCTGCCATAAGGGTGGTGTCATCTGCATATCTGAGGTTATTGATATTTCTCCCGGCAATCTTGATTCCAGCCTGTGCTTCTTCCAGCCCAGCGTTCCTCATGATGTACTCTGCATATAAGTTAAATAAGCAGGGTGACAATATACAACCTTGACGTACTCCTTTTCCTATTTGGAACCAATCCGTTGTTCCATGTCCAGTTCTAACTGTTGCTTCCTGACCTGCATACAGGTTTCTCAAGAGGCAGGTCAGGCGGTCTGGGATTCCCATCTCTTTCAGAATTTTCCACAGTTTGTTGTGATCCACACAGTCAAAGGCTTTGGCATAGTCTCTTAACTTCTTAATTTAGTTTTGGATTTAGAATGTATCTTCAGTAAAAACAGTTTGTCACTGTGTTCTCTGAAACCTTTTATTCAGAATTTTCATGAAGAGATCAGCTTCTTCACTTTTCTTATACATCTTTAGATGCTTACTAGGTGTCCAACTGGACAGAGCTAGAAAGTGGCTGAGTGTGGAAGTGGACCAGTGTGTCTCTCAAATTGGTGCTCTTAACCACCATACAACATCTGTTTATTCATGGCCATGCTCAGGTTTCAAGTCCCAGGGCAAAGCCTATAGGAAGAAGCAATTTGATTGGAAATAACATTCAGATTGCCAAGGTATTGTAGTGATTATTCAACAGATAGGGGTATGCAATTGTTTGTTCCTAAGTCAAGGATGAAACTGTCTCTTGATATTTCTGGAAATATTTCATATGCTCATATACAGTCACATTTGTCTCACAACAGTAAAATGAATCCGTTTTAATGTACTCAATATGCTGATAGATGCTATCTTACAAGAGTAACTGTGAATTGAAAAACATTGTTCTTTCTATGCAGTAATCTAGCGAAAGCTGCGACAGTTCACAGATGACTGAGCTTTAGAGCCAGACAAAACAATAGACGATAAAAAGAACTGTTTATATAGATGCAAACTGAAATCTCAAGGTTGCATAATCACATTTCCTATTGATGAATAACTAAGAAGCCATGGACTGTTCATTACCTTAGGTGAAGGAGATATGAAGAAATTAGAAAAGCCGCATTGTTTTTTTCTTCTCTGCTCTCCCTCCCATTATCATTTCTTATATAGGATACCCTAAAACTTGGCACTAAAATTTCAACTGATACAATAGTATCATATTTCTTATAGTAGGGTAAAGATTAAAAGATCTTGTAAATAAGAGTTTTTTTTTTTTTCCCTACCAGAACTAGATTGCAGACTAAAGTCTGAAAAACAAGATATCTCTTTCCTCCCTTTAAATGTTATACTCCCGGTGTCTCCTCTAACTCTAGATAAAAATCCTGTTACATAGGTTAGTAGACAGCAAAAACTTATTAAGTCTTATCTATAAGGGAACAGAAACCACTTACATGTTTGCAACTCAGGAAGACTTAAAAGGCTGTGACTGATAGAACTAGAAGAAAATTGTGTATCCATTAAATATTTTAATTTAAGACTCGTTTTCATGGTAGGGAAAAGAGCTAGTGATGAGAGTGAACACTAAATAAAGTCAAATCTGAGATGTTTATTGAGGCTGAATTTGATGTCCACTATTGTTGTGAGTAATTAATGTGATTTTTGCCTTCCAGTGTGTATGTACAGAGAGCCATCACTACATGAAATTGGAGAAAAACAAGGGCGTTCAAGGAAAAGTTCTGGAACACCAACCATGAATGGAGGCAAAGTTGTGAATCAAGATTCAACATAGCTGAGAACTCTTCCCTTTGTCCCTCTCTCATCCCTTCCCTTTCTCCCCCTGCCCTTTACCCATTTCCTTCCAATAAATCCACCCAAGGAGAGGAAAATAAAATGGCAACGCAGGACCTAGTGGCTAAGATTCTGCACTCAAAATCTTCCTTTGTGTAGGACAAGAAAAATGAACCAAAGCTTGCCTGTTTCAATGTGGTAGAAAATACACATGCACAAAGATTAGCACACCTAAAAAGAGGAAAAAATAAATCAAGACTCAACAAGCATTAAAATAAACTGTGTTGTTATTAATAGAGGACTAATTGTAATGAAGACATAAATATAATAAATATGAAATAAAGTTATTACCTTAAAGAAAAGGGTTTTGGAGAATTGAACTTACAAATCGTTGTAATATCCTAAATGGCTTAAACTCTGGGTAATGCTGTGATGTGTGTTTTGAATTTGTATTTTCTTTGGGCATTTGGAATTGACACAAAATTGCAGTCTGTTTCCAGGATTTTTTTTACTATAATATTGAACATGTATGAAGTACAGATTCTTCTCGTGCCTATAAGGTATATAGCCAGGAATCATTTAACATCAAGAAAAATTTTATTTTAAAATTTTATTCCTGAAATCAATATTTAAGATTGTTTTATGCAAAGGATAGTCATATGTTGAATTTAGTGCTATTAGCTGACTTCATTCCTTCCTAACAAGAATTTCAGATTCTCCTAGAAGAATATCATATTTTTTTCAAAAGTATTAATTCAGGAGCTCATTTTTTTTTCTTTAGTCACTTCAAAAAAAAATCTTGTTTTAAGATTGAAGTAACTTTTAGGAAATTATTTGTTGTTGCCATGCCTTGGCAGTGATATGTAACTTATAAGGTTTTACCATTTGATCTGATTTTTTAATATATATACTTGTGGACACCTTTAAGAGTATAGGTAAATGTCTAGATGTCTTAGAAGAGAGTTTTATACCATTTCTTGCAGCAGAAAAGAGAGAAAAGGTGTTTTACATGAGGAAATAAATCCTAAGAAGTTGGTGCAAGCAAGCTGTATCAATATTTGCCTTTGTACCTTACTAAGTTTTCTGTATGTAGCATTTTTCAAACTTCACCAAGGAACTGGGAGGCATGGCTGTGAAATTCTTAACTTACTATCTTATGAAGCCAGTAAATTGTTTGTTGGTAGATAGCCTCATTTATAAATCTATTTGAAAATAAGTCTGTCTCCTAGAACCCAGGAGGAAATTGTTATACCCTGGATTTTCAAGGGGCATTGAGAAATAATACTGAATTAACAGCTATAGTTCCAACAGAGGCTCCTGTTGTGGCTCACACAACCGGGTTGTGTGAGTGGCTTAAAGTAATAAAAAAAAAAAAATAGAGTGTAAGACTAGGCAAATGCATATTTAGGAATACTGAAATGTTAGAGAAGAAATGAATACAATTGCTTTGGGGAAAAAATAGATCTTCTTGGTCCTACAAATCAGAAATGGTGTAGAGACATCCAAATCAAAACAAAACAAAATGGAATGTTAAAAATATATGCAGATTTATGGATGTTATCAATGAGAAAACTTAGCATGTTACTTCTCCTGTAGCTCTTCCGTCCAGCATGTATTGTTCCAAATACTCCCTAAAATATACACTTTGCAGAAACTCTAGGCCCTCACTTTAATGACCTTGTCATTGGTTGCTGTATTCTTTCAAAGTCGCTGTAATTTCCCTCACTCCACACAATCATTAATGATCGGTGTCCTTCACCAAGTATTCTATTTCTCTTATCAGGAGGTGAGCAGAAAATGAAATGAAGGAATTCGTGTAATCAGTTGCAAAGAATAAAAGTTATGCATCTCGGTGAGGATTTTGAACACACATCTGCAAGGGATATTTGTTTAATCAAAATACTTGGAAAGTAAGAAATAAAGACATTTAAATTAAAGAAAAGAATGTTATTCTTCTAGGAAAAGAATGCCCTTGTAAAAAGAAATACAACTCTAGTTCTGTTTCTCCTTGTCACTTTTGATTCAACTTGATTATAAACGTACCTGTCACTTCCAGGACCAATCAAATTATAAGCACAAAGCCTTATTTTTTTTATTTTAAATAAAAAGGAAGCTTATACAAAATGACTCACAGGCTCACTTAGCATAAAATGACTTGAGCTTTTTGGTCATACACACATCCACACATATACACACATCACAAGCTCACAAGTGACACAGTTGACAGTTTCACAAAGTGTTCTCAATTATACTGATAATTTCATGATAGAATGTATCTTATCTAGCTCAATATTATGGAAAATATGATAGAGATATGAATCTCCAACCAAATTCTTCCCTTTATTTACAATGGCTGTTTATCATTTCACATATAGATGCACATCTTCCCCCTTTCTGAAAGCACTGAAGAAAGTTCTAACCACCCAATTTGTATTTTGTGTTCCTCCATATCATTTAAGCAAATGTTCACCATGGTGAAACATTTGGAAATTGGCTTTGTTAAGTTATACTTAATTTCAGGAAATAAATTGTTGAAAATCTCAAGTTCTTAAACAGATTAACCCAACAAAAGCTATAGTTTAGAGCACAGGGCGAACTTTTGCCTAACTGCTGCTTATTTTTTAAGTACATAAAGTCTTTAATAGAAGAATTCAGTATTCACTGTCTAGGTTTTTAAAATATTACCAAATATATACATATTATTATTTTAGTTCCTCCAAAAATATGAGCCATTTTAAATAGTTTGCTTTTCAAGTTTATGCAAAATAATTATCTTGATTTTCATCATCCAGTTTCTGGGTCTCAATTCACCAATTACTTATTCTCCTATAGGTAAACTTTTTTTTTTTCTTAAATGCATTGGGATAGTCTCAGGAAGATTATAACTTTCAGTAAAGCTTTGTAATTGACTATGTAAGTACAAGGTAAAATGTGCTTATTCTAAGAATCCTTATTGTATTGATAACATGTTTCAAAATCAGTGGGCTTAAGAATGAAAACAAAACTTTTGAGAATCTCACAAAGTAGTTTTCTGGCCAATATACCTTACTAATGATTAAGCTAGAAGTCTGAGCTATAGAAACAAAATGGTGCTGAAGTTCCATTGGCTAACTCAGAGATTTTGTGTTTCGGGATACTGGAGGACAGCAAGTCAACTTATCCTTGATCATGGTAATAGTTTGAGTTTTGAATTTTGCATATGAATTTCCTGGCACATTTTCAGTTATTATGGATTAGCACAATAAAAAGACATTAATTTGACACAAATAATGATGCTTCATGGGCCTCATTCTAATCCAGATAGCTGTTAGAAAAACTGTTCTACTGAAGAAAATGACAACGCTGTTGATAGGCATTCTATGCAGATGAGTGGTTCTGTGGTGCCACTACAAGAGATGAGAGTATTAGGACAAAAGTAAAGGATGAAGAATCTTACTGTGAGCTGAAAAGTTTGACAGTCCTAATTTGGGACTAGTAATTCCCTGGTGGAGAAGCATGACTACATCAACAGTAATTTTTTTTCAACGTGAACCCAGAAATAGCAAATCTATTATTTCACCTTCAAGGCTTTGTCTCTAAGGTCACGCTCCAAGAAGGTTTTCCATGATGTTGCTCAATTTCATCTGCACCAGGTGAAAAACACTCCAGCATAAAAATCCCCCACTTATTTTAATATCATAAAAGGCTGAGATTATTTCTCTGTCATAAACCTGTAAATAGCATTTTATAAATCAGAATCACCTTCAGAACGGTGGCTTGTTCTACAAATATATATGTGTATATATACACATGCTTCTGAAATAAGGATATATTCTATAGAGTTTTTATTTGATTTGTGTTCTTTTGTCATAGGTAATTACAGATAAAGAGGTTTGAATGCAAAACTTTATATATATATACATATATATAAGTGTATATTTCTAATGATAGTATAAGTTGCCGCTTTATAATAAAAAAGAAACAGGTGGGAACAATAATCAAAGCACACACTCCTTCATAATGTCAGTAATTCTGAATCCCTTCTTTGATGCAGAAATAGCTGTTTTTTATTTCTAAAAAGGGATTTTGAAGAATTGTACTTCCTGATACAGATTCCCTGGTAAGTCATATCAGATTGAAAATTTATAGTTGAGGGCAAAAAAAAAAAAAAAAACTGTGCTAAATGCAGATATTCATTTTTCTGGAATTTTACTGGAACCCAAATTAAAAATCAACATTTTAAATCTAAATTAAGTAAAAATAGCTAAAGTTCACAGATGATATATTGAGCTTCAGTAATGGAAGCAAATCTATATCTAACACTCTGATAATAAATTTAAAATAATGTCATAGTAGAAACTGCATCATTAGACATTTTATTAGTTGGAAAGAATGAGTGGATGTTTTTTGTCTTTGCTCTAAGCACAACCTAAAGACTGTGGAATTAATTTTTTCTTAAAGTTGTTCAAAAGTCCAAAATATACTCCCATGAATACAGTGGGTTTTAGGCTCCATTGCAAGGTTAAATGTTAACATCTTAAGAAATTACTGAGACTGAAATGTTTAATAAATGCGTTGTATGAGAAACCAAACAAATTAATGTTTTGTTTTCACATTAAAGCACAGATTACTCAAATCATTGTTTTTTTGAGATCGAATTTGTAAAATGTTTATAAATCACACCCTTCCTGAAGTAAAAAGCAGTTAAAATCTTGAGATGCATATGCATGTAGAGAAAATACTTGCACATTTTTTTCTAACATTAAATTTATTTGGGAAATCTCTTTCCTTTTAAAATGTATCCTATAATGTGTTACTGAAAAAGTGCTGTGTCTTAAACAAATCAAAACTGGATTTATGGATGGAAAATGAGTCAAAATTTTTATTGAACACTGTGGTTAAAAGTAGAAATTACCTTCTAAGTTTGAAGCTACTTGTGGTAAACCTAATATTTTCTTTTTTAGAATTAAGAACTAGAGCACATCCATTTAGAGCATATTCATTTATTCATAATTTACTAACTAGACCCTTAGTTGAGTTTAGGGATCATAAACTAAATTATGGTCTCAAAAAATCCAAGAAAGGCAGACATATAAATAATGTAATACCCAAATGTAAGTACTACAATAGTTACTAAGATGTTATGTACAGCTGATGTTGCAACAATCTAGCCTAGATGAAAGACAGGTTGAAAAGAGGATAGACACTGAGTAATGAAAGACCACAAGGGGCCCCGCCAGTAGAGGAAATAATTTGAAGAAAAGCTATAGAGAAACAAAAAACACAACTTATCTCGGAAATCCTTGTGAATGAAACAAAGAATGAATGTTCAGAGGAAATGTGGGGGGACTGAGTTGAGATGAATAAAAATTAAAAGATTTTCAATGTTTCCTCACTGTACTCTTTGGATCTGTTAGGACAATTTGGCTTGCTCACAGCAGAAGGCCCAAACCACACTAGTCCTTTGTCTAGAGATCACAGCATCATTACCACAAATGCTGAATTTGTCTGTAGTTCTCTTGACTCTGCCCACTCCATATTTAATAACTTCCTTCTTTGAGTTCAGAGATAAAGAATTTGGTGAAGAACCTGCCTGCAATGCAGGACACCCAGGTTCAACCCCTGGATCAGGAAGATCCCCTGGAGAAAGGTGTGGCTACCCACTCCAGTATTCGTGCCTGGAGAATTCCATGGACAGAGAAGCCTGGTAGGCTACAGTCCATGGAATCGTAAAAAGTTCAACATGACTGAGCGACTAACACACACAGAGTTCAGAATTCTTTTTACAAGTTGCAAGATACGAAATATTTATATCACCTATTTTCTCTTACAATTCCCCAGGAAACATCTCCTTGAATCTGACTGGCCCAGTTTAAGCCATGGGTCCCCATACAATAAACCACTTTGGCCTGTAATTTGAGACATGTTGACTAGTTTAAATCAACCAGAGCCTTTTTCTAGACTTTTAGGTTGGATGTACTTGTCCAAAGATACAGGTCTCCATAGATGAGGGGTGACTATTTGAATGAAATTCATAGTCCATTTAGCAAGAAGATGCGGAAATGCATGCTATGTAGCAAACTTTCCATTATCTGTTAATCAATGTGTATCCTATCACAGCTCATCGGCTATTCTAAAAACTGGCAGAGGAATGCAAGAACTAATGAATTAAAGCTGCAGCCATAAACCGTAGGGAAGACAAAGGCAACTGAAGCTTCAGTTCCCAAAACATTATTAAATGTCTGCTATGGAGAAGGCAATGGCAACCCACTCCAGTGTTCTTGCCTGGAGAATCCCAGGGACGGGGCAGCCTGGTGGGCTTCTGTCTATGGGGTCACACAGAGTCGGACACAACTGAAGTGACTTAGCAGCAGCAGCAGCAGCATGCAAGAGGCATTGTGTGGGTCACTGAGGAAGATACAAAAGAGCTGCAATTTTAGATTACGAGACTGACACGCTGCCTACTGCCCTAAGAAGGCAGACAAGAGCTACAATTTTAAAGAAAAGTGGCCCATTTGACAACTCAATATACCTGGTACTGGTTTCCCCAGTGGCCCGGCTGGCAAAGAATCTGCCTGCCAATGCAGGAAACACAAGAGCCACAGGTTTGATCCTTGGGTTGGAAGATCCCCTGGAGGAGGGCATGGCAACCGACTCCAGTAGTTTTGCCTGGAGAATCCCATGGACAGAAGAGTCGGACATGACTGAGTGTACGTGCACACGTGCGTGCACACGCACACACACACACACACACTCTATACCTGGTATGTGCAAGGCTTTTAGATGACTGTCACAGGACTAGAAAAAGCAGTTTGGCTATTGTAAACCAGAGGTCTATATCATATCTACTTTTCTGTTTCTGTAAAAACGCTGTTTGGATAGGCCATTAAAAAATTCATCTTAAAATATCTCTCAATATTCAGTCTAGTTCATAAATTCAGGACTATTTGCTATTTCAGAATCACCTGGGGTAGCCATGCATAACATTCTTGAATCCTCTGTGCAGATTATAGGCTATGTTTGAACACTCTGAATGATAGTTAAATATATTAATCTCTCAAGCATCATATTCCATTTGGGGACAGTAATGGTTTTATAAAGTTCTTTCTCATATGAAGTAACTTGTTCTGTAGTGTCTACCATTCTTTTAAATTTCACTCTCCAGGGCTATTCTGGTGGCTCAGTGGGTAAAGAATCCACCTCAAATGCAAGGAGACACAGGAGATATAGTTTCAATCCCTGGGTCGGAAAGATCCCCTGGAGAAGGAAAGGGCAACCCACTCTGGTACTCTTGCCTGAAAAATCCCTTGAACAGAGGAACCTGGCGAGCTACAATCCCTGGGGTCCCTAAAGAGTCAGCCACAACTGCGTAGCTAAGCACTCAGGCACTCAGGGCTATTCAATATTAATTTAATCCTCCATCTACAAGAAAGGCTACAGATATTTGAAGGTTATTGGCATTTCTTTGGGCTTTCCTGGTGGCTCAGACGGTAAAAAATCTGCCTGCAAAGTGGGTGACATGAATTCGATCCCTGGGTTGAGAAGATCCCCTGGAGAAAGGAATGGCAACCCACTCCACTAATAATGCCTGGAGAATTTCATGTACAGAGGAGCCTGGTGGGCTGCAGTCCATGGGGTCTCAAAGAGTTGGACACAACTGAGTGACATTCTTCAACTATTCTCTCCTTGTGAAAGATTTTCAGAAATTTAAATGTTTGCTTCTGTAGTATTCTGCTTTACTCAGAACAAATTTTATTAATATGGAATGCTTAATACAACATGGTGTTCCTTATATAATTTAACTAGTCAAGAGACATTCCCTCATTCTTGATAGTCTAACAATCACATTAAGACTGCATTTATTTTTTGATGACCTCATCAAAAATGTTTTCACATTCTAGTTCATTTCTGTCAAAACACCTAAATATTTTTTTTACCTTTTCATCTGTATGACTTAAATTGAGATGGAGGCTTGTCAATAGACTAATTCTAACTTGATTAAATCATCGAGAAGCATTAACTCTAAAGATACAAGCTCAGAATTGTCCAGATGCACTACAAAGTTTCCATTCAATGATTAGCTGTGAATCCTCTACTTCGTGTGATTATACCTAATTTTGTGTGATCAGATCAGACTGTTTTCAGGAATAAAACACAATTCACTTTATCTCATCTAACCTGGGGTGAGATATTAGAGCTAATTATTCTGATGAAAAGTCTTTATCTTGGGAAATATATGCTATTACAGAAGGTACATGGTTTTGCTCTATTTTAAATACTCTGTCTTCGAGTCTCCATTAATTTTATCATCATTCTCTCCAATAATTACATTAATTACACTTATCAGAATCAATAGCTTCTCACTAGGTTCATTATTTTATTCTGAAAATTTAAATATTTGCTTGTTTCCATAATAATTTCCAGATCTCTTCAAATTTTTATCCAATGTTTTCTTCTCTAAGTCAACTTGCAGTGAGTGTTCTGGTAACACTCTAAAAGGTTTTTAATAAACTGATAAATCTGATAAATCTCTGAGGTTTTAAGAACCTGAGAGTATTTTCTGTTTGCCTTTGCCTAGTAATAGCAATTGGGTGTGCATCAAATATTTGGTGTATCTTCTTTCATAAAATTCTCCTGATTTTCCACTAGCTTCCAGGTTTTTTTTTTTTTTATTATTATTTGCAGAGGAGCAGATTTACTTTGTTTGAAGTTACATGAACTCTCTGAGCATCAGCTTTCACAATTATAATTCTTGGGAATTTAAAATATTATTGATATTGTTGCTATTTTTCTAATTGTTTTTGATAAACTTATCTAGAAGATAATATATCTTAATCACTGTACTATGTCTCTTACACCCACTCATGACCCAGAGAAGCACACAGAGACATCCACAGAAACACAGTAAGAGGAGGTCCTTAATATATGAATTATATGTCAATGCTTTGGCTTGTCTCTATCACTCACATTTTTACACACTTGCATAATCATTTTCCTCCTGTCCATTTTCAAATGCTCTTACCACTTGGATGACTGCCTTAGCTCTGACCTAGGTTACTTTTTAAAAAGTTAAGTAATTAATATAACCCCTTAGGATAGTATTTGGCACATAGTAAGCCTATAATCGATTTACTATTGTTATTATTATTAGCCATGCTGCACAGCATACAGGATTTTAGTTCCCCTATCAGGGACTGAACTCATGGAAATGCAGGGTGGAAATGCATTTCCTTGCAGTGGAAATGCAGAGTCCTAACCACTGGACCACCAGGGAAATCCCATAGTTTACATTTTTTCCCCTAAGTTTTTGAGTATTTATTTTCCTCTATCAGGTAACCCTGGAATGTACTGTCACAGATTCTACTGGCCCAGCATATCTGGTTAAATAGAAAAACAGCCATCACAATACCCTTCCTTAAAAGTCTTACTGAGATACAACCCCACTCAGCCTGTACTGGCACATCTCAGCACATGTGCAAACTAAGCATGAAATCAGGGACTAGAATGATCTTGACCTGCTTGACTAAAACGTTAGAACTATTTCTCACCTGGCTGAAAAAAAAAATGACTGTTGTCTGTTAGAACACAGACAATGTAAATGTCCTTGGACTTGCAGGTGGCTATCCACCTATCTGATGCACACTATGCAGTTATCTGGAACTTGGTTCTAAAAGCAGGAACTGGAGTGGTTATCTCCCCACCTCTTCCTGCCTCTCCCAACCATTGTCTCTACAACTAGATCTAAATCCTGGTCAAATGTATGTACCTGGATTCCAGGTGAAGGATTCCAACAATTAAATCATCAATCAGAATACATAAAGTGATTTCATTTTCAGGCCTTTTCTGTTAATTTAAAGAAATGGCGGGGGGGACCAATTCAGTTTCTATTGAAGGACCTATTCAGTGGTTCTTTAATCTTGATTGCATATGAGAATAATTTAAGCTCCCCAGTCTTAGAGGGACAACTGCCAGTAGATATAATGTTGTCGTTTAAGTCCCTAAGTCTTGTCTGAATCTTTTATGCCACCACAGACTATAGAGAGCCAGACTCCCCTGTCCATGGGATTTCCCAGGCAAGAATACTGGAGTAGGTTGCCTTTTCCTTCCCTGTGTATCTCTCCAACCCAGGGATCAAACCTGCATCTCCTGCATTGGCAGAAAGACTCTTTACCACCGAGCCACTTGGAAAGCTTAATCTAGGCTCACACCCCCTCAAAATCTAGGCTCACCAACCCTAAAAATCTTGATGTCATTGGTTTGGAGTACAGACAAGTGATTTTCGTCTGTATAGGTTGATGAGATAAACTACTAAATGAGCTCCTAAAAAAAAAGCTAATATTTATTAAGCACCTATTCAAGGCTGAATGAATCTGGATTTCTAGACAACTTGTAAGTTTTAAATATCCATGAGTATTATGAGCAGAAGACACTCTTTTTGATGACAATCTGAAATGCAGGTGCTGTTAGATGCCAAGTCACTGCTATATCCCTGCCATTTTCTGAAACAGCCTAATCTCACAGAGATGGTGTTGTGATATATTTAGAGATTTCTTGATAAGGCATTTGGCCTTATATTTAATATTGTTGTTTAGCCACTAAGTCATGTCCAACTCTGTTGCTACTTCATGGACTGTGGCCCTCCAGGCTCCTCTGTCTACGGGGTTTTCCAGGCAAGAATACTGGAGTGGTATTCCTTCTCCAAAGGATCTTCCCAACCCAGGGATCGAACCTGTCTCCTGCATTGGCAGACAGATTCTTTGCCGCTGAGCCACCAGGGAATCCATTTATATTAATTACTTTACTGTATATCTGGGGTTTCCCAGGTGTCATGGTAAGAATCCACCTGCCAATGCAGGAGATACAGAAGTCAGTTTGATCCCTGGGTTAGAAAGGTACCCTGGAGTAAGAACTAGCAACCCACTCCAGTATTCTTGCCTGGTGAATTCATGGACAGAGGAGGCTGGTGGGCTACATTCTGTGGGGTTGCAAACAGTCAGACATGACTGAATGACTAGGCACACTGTATATCTGGAGTTGATTCAAGGACAGTTAGCTCTGTCTGAGTCCAGAGAGATGCTTATTTAAACAGTCCCATTTAATGGGTGCTTATTTCTACACAAGATACTAGAATCTGGGTGAGGTCAGTAAGTATGGCTGCTGTCCTGAAATAGTAGCCCCCAAGCATGTCAAGGACATCAGTAAAATAGCTAGACTTGCATGGAAAACTGGCTTTACTTGCCTCTCCAATGACATTTTATTTACAGTGAACATCCCAAGACAGGCTTCACTGTTACTTGGAAAGAAGTTCACTTTTCTCTGACAGTGCAGTCCTAGCTATAAAATATCTCTTAGTGTTGTACTCTGCCTTTTCTGGATCAGATCATCAATTCCCAGGACAGAATTAAGTTATAATAGCTTTTTTCCTGCTTTCACTCAAAGCATTCCATCCCTTAAAAAAAAAAAAAAAGTCACCCCTGATATTTTCTTCTCTTCCCAGCACTACATTTCAGAAACCAAGTAAGAAGTAACACATGAATTTTCCTCTACTACATGTACAAGGATTGACTCTGTCACAAGCAAGAGCTTTCTGTATCCATTCCAGGAAGCTAAGTATTTCAGTGGTGTTTGTTTCCTTGTGTTACTATGTAGCCGGTTGTCTCTATATTTCATCCGTCCTTACCTTTATCATTTCCATCAGAAACATGACTCATCAAGGCTCATAAGCCCCCTTGACTTTGCCCCAGTGATCAGAAAAGGAGAGTCAGAAATTCACATCAGGTTGTCCTCAGTTCCAGTACTTAGAGCCTGCTGAACACTAGAAGTGCACATCAAAAGAATACACCTGGGAATCAGCTCACTTTCTCTGCCTCTGTTGGAGTGCCAGCCAACTCTTTTCAGGAAAAGCCTGGGGAAACTAGGTCCTTTAGTTTCCAACAGTAGGAGTCTGGAAATTGGGTCAGACCTGGTATGATCACTGTACAGCTTAATGCCACTTCATCCATCTTGGACTCTCTCCTCGTATGATTACTGGTTATTCCAGTGGATCTCCGAGTAACAGCCTCCCCTGGCTCAGGCTCAGGAGCCCCATTCAGTGAGCTCTGAATTCAGTGCTGACAGAATACAGCCTAGTTGTCTCCACTCTGTCTGTCTCCCTCCTTTCCTTTCTCTCCTTCCCTCCCTCTCTCACCCTCCCTTCCGCCTTCCCTTCCTCTCCTCCTCCTCTTTCTTCTTCAGAAATTCTCTCTCTTACTTTTCTAATCTCAGCAGTATCCTAGAGGGTTGGAATAGAGTATTTGGTAAACTAGTAGGCGATAATACCTAGAAAGCTAGAAAAACTCTCATCTCAATCTGATTGCTGTAGGATCTTCAACAAGTTAACTCCCCTAGATACCTGTTTCCCCATTGTAAAATGGAGATAGTTTGCAGAGCAGGGGTTAATTTCATTGTCTAACATTCCTTATCTGTATTGAAAATCTGTGTCTCTCTTTATAATGTAGTTCTAGACACACATCTAAATCCCTGTCAGACAACATTATAATTTCTGTTTACAGTGCACAAATATATTTTAAAGAACTAAATAGAATAATCAAGTATGTGTGTGTGTTTCAAATGTGTTAGTCTATCAGTCATGCCTGACACTTTGCGACCCCGTGGACTGTAGTCTACCAGGCTCCTTGTTCATGGAGTTATCCAGGCAAGAATACTGGAGTGGGTAGCCATTCCCTTCTCCAGGGGACCTTCCTGACCCGAGGATCTAACCCTAGACTCCTGTATTTCAGGCAGATTCTTTACCAGCTGAGCCACCAGGGAAGCTCTAATCAAGTATGTGTGCTTTGTGCTTAGTCACTCAGTCGTGTCCAACTCTTTGCAACCCAATGGACTATAGCCTGCCAGGCTCCTCTGTCCATGGGGATTCTCTAGGCAATAATACTGGGATGGGTTACCATGCCCTCCTCCAGGGGATCTTCCTGATCCAGGGATCAAATCTGGGTCTCCTGCATTGCAGGCGGAATCTTTACCATCTGAGCCACCAGGGAAGCAGCCAAGTATATTTACACCCAGAGTTTGCCATTTTGTTATCCTTTTTCACTTCTAATGTTCTGGGCTTCCTTCTGATATTATTTCTCTTCAATCTAAAGAACTTTCTTTCACAGTATACTTAGAGCAGGCCTACAGGCAATGGATTACCTAGTCAGGAAAACTAACCAGGAATTATCTGAAAGTTTTTTATTTTACCTGTATTGCTGAAGCACAAGTTCATCAGATATGGCATTCTGAGTTGACAGCTATTTCTCTTTCAGCCATTGAAAACTGTAACGTCACTTCTTTCTGGCTCTTTTGGCTGTTCTCCTATTGAGAAGGCATCATTTTTCTCTGGCTGTTTTTAGGATTTTTTTTCCTTTCTCTTGAATTTTCAGCAGTTTGATTAGGATATGTCAGGAAGTGGAATTGTTTGTGTTTATTCTGTTTGAAATTCACTGAACTTCTTGAATTTGTAGGTATAGTTCCTTTGTCAAGTTTGGGATATTTCCAACTATTATTTCTTCAAATATTTTTCTTGCACTACATTTTTTCTCTTCTCTTTCTAAGGCGCCAATGATAAATGCTAGATTTTTTTGGTTATTATCCCACAGATCTCTAAGGCTCTTTTCACTTCTCCATTTTTTTTCCCTCTCTGATGTTCAGATTGAATCACTTTTATTGGTTAACCCTCCAGCTCATTGATTATTTACTCTGTCACCTCTATTCTGGTACTGAGCTGATCAGTGGAGGCTTTGTTTTTGGTTTCAATTATTATGTTTCCCAGGTGATGCTAGTGATAAAGAACCTGCCTGCCAATGCAGAAGACATAAGAGATGCAGGTTTGAGCCCTGGGTCAGGAAGATCCCCTGGAGAAGGAAATGGCAACCCACTCAAGTATTCTTGCCTGGAGAATCCCATAGACAGAGAAGCCTGGCAGGCTACACAGTCATGTCTAAAGAGTTGGACATGACTGAAGCAACTTAGCACATTGTGTCTATAGGTTTAAAATTTCCATTTTGTTCTCGTTTATATCTTCTATTTATTTGGCATGCTTTCTAGTTTTCCTTTTGTTTCAAGAGTCATTTAACTCCAACATCTTTGTCATCTCACCATTGGTATCTTGATTGTCATTTTCCCATGAAAGTTGAGATTTCCCTGGTAGTTCATATGCCAAGTAATTTTTAAATTATACCTTGGATATTTTGAATATTATATCATATATGAGACCTTGGCTCTACTTTCAATCATATGGAGAATATTGACATTTTTATTTTTGTATGTGGTCAAACTGGTTAGACTTAGACGTTAAGTTTGAACCAGCCTCCTGAATGCCTGGTTCCAATACCAGTAAACTTTTCAAAGCATTGATATACCATTTGGATCTTCCTGGTGTATATGCCACCTAGTGGTCAGTCTTGGAACTGGACGGTGGTGAAGATGCTCAGTTCTCAGTCTTTTGCAAGCTAAATAGTATCAGACCTACCTGTGTGCACTGTTTGGAGTTGGCTGCTTATAAACAATGATTGGGATTGATTTCCTGCGTTCCTTCCTCTCCATAATCTCTGTCCATACTTTCTGGTTCTTTGGAATTTTTCTAGTTCATCCTTCATGTAGAAAGCCGCGATTTTAGTTATTCTGCTCTTCAGTGCACTTCAGAAAGGTGTCCATCTCTCCAGTTAAACAGTGGAAGGACACATAAAAAACAACAATGGTTGGCCCCACCATTTTGGAACTACAGCTTCTCTGCTGAAAGTAGAGGAAGGCTCTCTTACTCAGAGTTTTGGCTTCTGTGGGCTCCCATTATAACACATAGTTGTTTAGGAGTCAGGCCATGGGAGAACAGGAAAAAGAGACAGGAATGCAGTAGGGCATTTCCAGACTCTCCCTAAAAAATGTTCCCTTTCTGTTCCTTGAGTGAGTACTATAGGGCTTCTCCTGAGCTCTCTGTCTAATCCTTTGTGCTTGCTGCAGTGTTGGTTGAGGAATATTGGAGAAAAAAATGGTAAATTCACCATCAATTCATCAGTAAATCAGAGATCTCTTCCCAGATTTGCCTGCTATTTTTAAGACTCCTCAATGAGCTGTTTGATGCATCTTGTCCAGGTTTTATTTGATGCAAAACACAAATTGACTGGTACTTCCTCTATCATATCCAGACTGGACCACTGACACTCCAATGTCAAAAATTTAATGATGCTTATTTGTTTGTTATTTATCCTACTTCATCAATTTACCAAAAGTCCTTCCCTTTTCCTCAAAGTTCATGCACCAATTAAAAATGTAAAATCCAGGAGAAATGAAAAGCAAATGTTAAATATCCCAATACTCTACCAATCCCGGATAATGTGAAGAAGAATAAATGTTCCCATCTGACCTAGTTGCTACCTGAATATAAAATGCAGCATTGTATGGCTTTCAAAATATGATTTTCAAAATAGTATTTTTTAAAGAAAGAAGATAGCTGGGCTTTCCTGGTTGTCCAGTGGTTAAGAATCTGTCTTGCAATGCAAGGGACACCAGTTCAATCCCTGGTATAGGAAGATGCCACAAGTCATGGAGCAACTAAGCCCATGAGCCACAACTGTTGAACCCGTGTTTTAGAGCCCATGAGCCACAACTACTGAACTCACGTGTCACAATTACTGAAGCCTGCCCACCCTGGAGATTGTGACCCACAGCAAGAGTAGCCACTGCAGTGAGAAGCCCATGCAGCACAATAAAGAATAGTCCTTGCTCTCCACAACTAGATAAAGCCCTTGCACAGTATCGAAGACTCAGCACGGACAAAAATAATAAATCAATGAAATTATTTTTAAAAGTAGGTAGTGAGTTACAGCCTTTCAGTTTAATCCACTGATTCAGGTTTAGAAATTTTGGAGAAAATGGTACTTAATTCAACATTATTCTACAAGCCATAGACATAGCTTAGTCTATGATTTGAAAGAAATATAAAAGCTGACCATCAGTATAAAAGAGGTTCATAAAGTCAAACCTTTGGCCTCCTTTTCTCCAGCAAAATAGACAGTGTGGCTTAGAGTAGGTGGGCCCTGAGGGCGTACATTTGCAGTGTCTGCTACTCATGGTGCATTTCTTCTATAAATCAATACATTCATTATACTTGATTATGTCAGAGTCATAGGGACTAGAAAAGTAGATAAAATATTCTTTTCCAGAAGACTCAAAAATATTGGAAAAAATTCAACTTCTTTGTAGTAATTATGAAGAATAAAGTGTCAGTAAAAACACATACATTATACCATTCTTGACAGACACTCCAAAGAAAATATCAACTTATTAATTAAGGCTCAGTTCCTTGAGATAACTGAGAGTTTTTAAAACTAGCTAAAGATTTTCTGAACTATAAGCAGTCATCTGATTCTTAAGAAAAACATAGACGGTGTAGGTAAATAATACGATTTTTCTCAGAACCTGGTTTCATATGTACCTTTAGAGGTAATTTGATTTTTCAACCTTTTACATTATTCTATTTCTTTGTGTAGAAATCTCTTCTATTGGACTATGAGATCGTTGAAGGCCAGAATGAGGTATGTTCAGCTATTTGGCACAAAGCAAAATTTAATAAGTGTTCTTCAAATTGTTTCAAATATGCAAAAGATCAATCATACAATTTCAACAAGAAGTAATGGATATTTTTAGCTGGCCATATCAAAGAAAAAAATCCTGGCAAGATATTTTTTAAAGAACACTCATGAAAAATTCATTTTCTCTAAAACAATCCTTACAATTTAGCTACAGTATGTGGTAGTCACTGTACTATTGCTAGTTTTTTTCCCCCTTGTTTATTTAAAGTGATGTTACTGGTGGAAAAATTTAAACCAGTATTCTAAGTGGTGTGTAGGAGTCTTCTCTGAGCACATATCTTGTTGATACACAATAGGCTATGTGCATATATTTTAACTCCCACATAATCTTCTGAACTGCTCTCCTGAAGTCTGTACAGCATATAATCTAGTTAGATGGTTTCTGTCTGGGATACTGGTGGGTATCATCTCAGGGATAAATGTAAACTTCTGTGGTGTTTTGATTTAATAGAAAGAAAATTTCCCCTTTTGGTCAGCAAAAACACTAGAAGAATCATCAGCATTCTGTGGTTACCCAGGGAGCAAATGATTTAGAGCAGCATTGACAATAGATAAATAATGAGACTTGCATATTTAATTTTAAATTTGTTAGTAACTACATTAAAAATACATAAAGGAAAATTGGACAATAATTTTTGTAATATAATATATGCAACCCAATATATCTAAAACATTTTAATCTCAATATAGACTCAATATAAGATTTATTAATAATATATTTACATTTTTTTATGCTAAGGCTACACAATCTGGTGTATATTTTTTACTTACAGCACATCTCAGCACAGACCAGCTACATTGCAAGTGCTCAGTAGCCACATCTCACTTATTAGAAGCAATATTTAGAAGAACAGAATGAAAGGATTAGAAGAGATTATTGAAATTCTCACCCTGCCTCTTATCTTTTATTTGAAAATTTTCATACTATCGAAAATTTTCTCTAATGCAAAACACTGTTGAAGTCCTGCAGCTTCCTACATGGTCAGGCACCACTTTTCTGTTTCTCTGAGACTCCTGCTAGTGCCACTGTCTTTTTTCCATCACTGGATCTCAGCGTGGGGAAGATGAGATGTTTCCCAGTGTCTGCTGAGCTCATTGATTACTCTGTGCAAAACACATTTTTATGTTTACTTTCAGGTCTCTAATTAATTTATTCTTTCTCAGGGGAGACTTCTCAGAATCTTCAAGAACTCTCTGAGATCTAGGATGGCAAAACATACTGACTGTCTTCATAGCACCAACTGTGGAGGACCCCTTCTAGTGAAGAAACATATATATTGGGTAACACAGTAAAAAATCAACTAGATGGTTGTTGTTATGCGGTCACAAAGTTGTGTCCAACTCTCTGCAACCCCATGAACTGTAGCAGGCCTTGCTGCTTGAATGAATGCATAAATGATTAAATGAATAAAGAATAGAAAGATCAGAAAGAGAAAGTGACTTGCTAAAGCTCTCATAGTTGATAAAGGGTAGGCTCTGATTCAACTGAGCTCACACGATCCATATATTTAAAGAAGTGAAGTGAACTGAAAGTCACTCAGTCGTGAATCCAGATGAATTGACGTTGCCACTCACTGCTCTTGGATAAGTTTCATCTTGGAACTCTGGCTATTTTAGGGGCCATTTGTTTCCAGTTTCCATGGTGAAAATTCAGAAACTTGCTCTGTGCTGAAAACTGATTCTTGGTTATGGATAAACTGAACTATAGTATTAGTCCAAATATGACAAACTGAGAAAGTCAACATATCGTAGGATTCAAACAATTGTTTTTCTATAACCATGTGTGTTAATAGCTCGGTCGTGTCTGACTCTTTGCAACCCCATGGACTGTAGCCTGCCAGGCTCCTCTGTCCATGGGATTTTCCAGGCAAGAATATTGGAGTGGGTTGCCATTTCCTTCTCCAGGGGATCTTCCTGACCCAGAGATCAAACCCACATTGCAGGCATACTCTTTGCCATCTGAGCCACCAGACCATGGTGTCTTACTTAATATGGATTCTCCTTATACTGATATGTTATGCAAGATCTTTGAGGAAGTCTTCCTTTCTGATTATTATCGACAATTCTATCCAATGCTTACTTAAAATTTCCCTTTACTTTAGAAAGTAGATTCCATCCAAAACACTTTAGAATCTCTCTAGAACATACGTTATATTCACTTGATAGCTTTAATACACTAACGCTTCAAAGAAATTTGAACTGGAAAAGCTGAAGATTTTTTTTTTCCTGAGTAAACTTGGAGAAGCTAAAACTACAGTTTCTAGGACTCATTTCCTGACAGGGTTGACCAAAACTAAAACTTTACAAGATGTGGAGGAAGGCAGAAGTGAAGCAGAAGTTACTTGGCTCTGAAGGTTATTGTGGTTAATAGACCTGGAGGGTGTCAGTGTATCCTCAGTAATTCAGGCTTCGCGCCCAGTTCTCTGACTGCTGGCACTGATGACCAACTGCAACCCTAGACTCACTATAAGATCCAGAGGCAGAACCATTTCATAGATTTTCCCATCAGCTCCCTGTCAGAGTCTCACATCAACAGACAGGTTTGACTGGCTTCCCAGATTCCCGTGCAAGCCCTAATATTTCCGTCATTGCCAGTGCTTCAGGAGGGCTGCTTACTAGGTTTATTCTGATCTTCCAGTTTCTTCATTCTAAACTTAATTTCTAGCTTATCCCACAGTTGGGTAATACTATAATAAAACCACAGTACTCCTAGTGTTTCTACTTCCTGGATTGAACTCTGTCTGATATATTACTTGAGTCATTTCATTCTAGCTTTTAGTAAAGAAAAGGCAATAGTTTTCTTTTTTTTTTTTTTTTTTCTGAGAACTTTCCTTTTTCTTTCTTTGATTTATGATCTTTTTGACAATTGTGGCTTTTGAAGAAACTTATTCAATTCCATGAGAACTTACTTCATCTATGCAGTGTAGGAAAAAAGAGAGTGTTATACACGTATCCTATGAAATATCCTGGAAATTTTCTTCAGTAACTAGGTTTTAGGGGAAAAAAAAGTAGACTTTCATATATCAAGTGCTTAGAATTAGTCTTTAGTCCTCAAAACAACTTTCCAGATCATATCCAAATCTGTTTATTAAATGGAATATGCATACATAATGTGTGTATAATTTAAATGCATAGCTAAAGAGTTTAATTTTTAAAATTACTTAACATAATTTTAAAAGTTAATTTCCTCTAGTGAATTACATGTTTGGCCAAATGGAAAGCCTGATGGGACAGTTTACAGCTTTATAAATAGAATATGCTACCCATGTGTACAACTGGTCTTCATCTTGATATAAAATTTGATCTAAAATAGTTATGATTTATGAATTAAAAAAATAACATAAAAGTCAACATCTACAACATAAAGAAGGCAGGGAGGCAAGGATGCAGGTTGGTACTTTATTTTCACTTCTATTTGTATCATTTTAGTGGATTATGAGAATTACAATAATAATACCACCACTATGGGTCTTCCCTGGTGGCTCAGTGATAAAGAATCCGCCTGCCAACACAGGATATACAGGCGCCATTGCTGGGTTGGGAAGATCCCTGGGAGAAGGAAATACCACAACCCATTCCAGTATTCTTTCTGGGAAAATCTCATGGAGAGAGGAACCTGGCGGGCTACATTCCATGTGGTCACAAAGCAGTCAATGACAACAAAAACAAATACCACCATTAATAATAATAATACCTATCTTGTGATAGAAATCAGAGGTGAAGAACGTGTAATGAAATGCTAAATTCTATACAAATAACCATCAAGATTATGATGATTTTCTCTTTCCTCTTTTCTCTCTTTTTCTTTCCCATACTTATAGAGGCTTTTTGCTGATATGAGCTAACCTGATAAGATAATCCATAAAACTGCTGGAAGGACTTGCTCTGTTCCCAGGCAACGGATGCTTATTTTAAATATGGTCTTTCAGAAGCCATGATTCATCACTGCTGTCTAAGTCTGAAGTGACATTTAACAATGGATACTTGAGGGAGCTCAATTTTTTAGTGGCCTAATCAAGTCAATTCAGCAAATAGTAGCTAAACAACGACACTGTATTTTTCATTCATTCACCCATTGGGAAGTGTGAGCCAGGCCCTCTGCTCAGAACAGACAACCAGGAATACATCCCGTATAAGTCTTCCTCTCATGGAGTTCCCAGCACAGCAGAGATGATAACTATGCCAAAAATTATTTTAATATACACTAGAGTATATATTAAATTCTATAGCAAAAGATACAAACTAGGTGTTAGAAAAGGAGGTGATAATTGAACAAAGGCTCAATGGACGTGAATTTGAACAAACTCCGGGAGAGAGTGGAGGACAGAGGAGCCTGGTGTGCTACAGTCCATGGGGCTGCAAAGAGTCCGACACAACTTAGTGACTGAACAGCAACAACAAACTCAATAAAAGAGACCAGCATTCAAGACAAGAAGTGGCCTGAGGAAAGACACAAAGCTGTGAAAATGCCAGATACAGTCAAGGTTTCTTGAAGTGTTATCAGATGGTGTTTGATAGTGAATATTCTAAGGCCATCTATTACAATGGAATTTTCCAAACTTCAGTGATTTAATGATATTTGTATCTCTACTGTATCCAAGCATTTGGTCAAATATACCAAAAATATAATTATTTGTTTTTTATTTAAATAACTGTACCTTGATTTTTTAGTTGTTCTAAGCTTTGGAGCTTGATATACTAGTGATATTTTTTCCTAATGGACCTTAAATATTTTCAAAACCATTACTATTAAAAATGTCTGTTGATCTAAAATAATCTTGAGCAACAGTGGTATATTACTGTACAATGAGAAATTCCATAGTAAAAATGAAGCAGGAACAGGAAAGTAACATCATGCCAATGGCTTTGAATTGCACAATATGGACTGGACCTCTTGCTTAGATACTGAAGGGAAGATATTTTCACAGTGATGAGGACTGCATTTTAAGAACTTAATTCAAGGAGCACTGATGTTAAGAGATGAAAAAAAAACAAACAAACTGGATAAAGACTGAATTTCATTCCAGCTTCCTAAGAGCCAACTCAAATGTTACCGTTTTTATGAAACTTGCCCTCACTCCTCCAGGAGTTTAGTGAATTAATTATGAGACTTCTTTATTAAGCATTTTAGTGTAGTTAGCTATGCAGCATTAAATGTATGTTTTGAACGTATCTCCTGCTTCTCTGTGAATATCCTGAAGAATTTTCTTCTTCATAACTGAGTCTTCAAACTCCCCAGTGTGCGAAAGCTACTGAGGGCTAAAATTTTGTAAACTGAAAGAAATAGAAATGCTAGATGAAAGCTAGATAACTCAAAAGTTAACTAGTAATGGTCTAAAATGTGAAGGAATGAGTTTCAGAGGTTCTTATGATTAGGTGATTGGAGACATGATGGAATTAAAGATGGTTATGAAATTGCAATCTGGTTGAAGATCATGACAGGAGGAAACGAGTTTCAAGTCCAAAATCATTCACTGAGAAATGTTGATCTCTGAGCCAGGAACATTGTGTAGCTTCACTCTTCTAAGATAAAACTCACATTTCTGCACTTTCGTGAGATCAATTATGTGCACAGAGCTTAATGCACATGGTGGCTGATTGGATGAGCATAGCTGCCTACTGAAATGAAGCAGTAGTATCAGAAGAACTGATAAACAGTACTCTTGTTTTGCTTCTGTCACTAGTCAGTATTTATTCATAAACTGAACGTGCTTTGTCAGTGAATTTCAATAACAGAAGCCCTACAATACCTCCTTGCCTCCTTTGCATGTTCCAATGAAGGAATGATTGTAGAAATGGTTTGGAATTGCTTTCACTCTTGTATCCAAAATAGTACGTTATGGATAAAATAAAGTGTAAGTTTTAGAAAATATAAACCAAATTATATTACTTTCTGCTGAAAAGTTTCAGTGATTTCCTCTCTCAGTTTAAGATCCAAACAGCTTATTAGGACTATTGGCAGAGCCCTTGAACATAGTGTGGCCTCTATTTGTTTATCACTGAATTGTTAGCACCTAGAGCATTGCCTTTCATAGAAGGCTATGGCAAGCCACTCCAGTACTCTTGCCTAGAAAATCCCATGGACGGAGGAGCCTGGTAGGCTGCAGTCCATGGGGTCGCTACAAGTCAGACATGACTGAGCGACTTCACTTTGAAGGAAATGGCAACCCACTCCAGTGTTCTTGCCTGGAGAATCCCAGGGACGGGGCAGCCTGGTGGGCTGCCATCTAGGGGGTCGCACAGAGTTGGACACAACTGAAGTGACAGCAGTAGCAGAGCATTGCCTACCACATACTATATGCTAGTTCAGTTAAGTTCAGTCGCTCAGTTGAGACCGACTCTTGGTGACCCCATGAATCACAGCACGCCAGGCCTCCCTGTCCATCACCAACTCCCGGAGTTCACTCAAACTCATGTCCATCGAGTCAGTGATGCCATCCAGCCATCTCATTCTGTGTCGTCCCCTTCTCCTTCTGCCCCCAATCCCTCCCAGCATCAGAGTCTTTTCCAGTGAGTCAACTCGTCGCATAAGGTGGCCAAAGTATTGCAGTTTCAGCTTTAGCATCAGTCCTTCCAATGAACAACCAGGATCGATCTCCTTTAGAATGGACTGGTTGGATCTCCTTGCAGTACAAGGAACTCTCAAGAGTCTTCTCCAGCATCACAGTTCAAAAGTATCAATTCTTCGGCGATCAGCTTTCTTCACAGTCCAACTCTCACATCCATACATGACCACTGGAAAAACTATAGCCTTGACTAGACGGACCTTTGTTGGCAAAGTAATGTCTCTGCTTTTTAATATACTATCTAGGTTGGTCATAACTTTCCTTCCAAGGAGTAAGCGTCTTTTAATTTCCTGGCTGCAATCAGCATCCGCAGTGATTCTTTCACTTTCCTCAAGAGACTTTTGAGTTCCTCTTCACTTTCTGCCATAAGGGTGGTATTATCTGCATATCTGAGGTTATTGATATTTCTCCCAGCAATCATGACTCCAGCTTGTGCTTCTTCCAGCCCAGCGTTCCTCATGATGTACTCTGCATATAAGTTAAATAAGCAGAGTGACAATATACAACCTTGATGTATTCCTTTTCCTATTTGGAACCAGTCTGTTGTTTCATGTCCAGTTCTAACTGTTGCTCCCTGACCTGCATACAGGTTTCTCAAGAGGCAGGTCAGGTGGTCTGGGATTCCCATCTCTTTCAGAATGTTCCATAGTTTGTTGTGATCCACACAGTCAAAAGCTTTGGCATAGTCGATGAAGCAGAAATAAATGTTTTTCTGGAACTCTCTTGCTTTCTCCATGATCAAGCGGATGTTGGCAATTTGATCTCTGGTGCCTCTGCCTTTTCTAAAACCTGCTTGAACATCTGGAAGTTCACAGTTCACATATTGCTGAAGCCTGGCTTGGAGAATTTTGAGCATGACTTTACTAGCGTGTGAGATGAGTGCAATTGTGTGGTAGTTTGAGCATTCTTTGGCATTGCCTTTCTTTGGGATTGGAATGAAGACTGACCTTTTCCAGTCCTGTGGCCACTGCTGAGTTTTCCAAATTTGCTGGCATACTGAGGGCACTTTCACGGCTCCGGCAGCACAGACTATATGCTAAGAATTATGTAATAAGTATATGGATGCGTGATAGAATGAAAAAGAAAATGAATGCATTGATTCTGACTTCCTAGTTAATTCGTGGTGAAGTCGGGGCTAGAAGATATGTGTCTTGATTCAAAGACCCTTTATTTCCAAAGGCCCCAAATTGTTCTTATTCATGAAATTCTCTACTCTGACCATCATTGGACCCATAGAAAAGGTATTAATTTTTGAGGTGTTTACCAAGAGTTAACTGTGTGGTCTCTGGCTAAGGACCAAGTTATAAGTTTTGGCTGTACACGAGGGCTTGCAATTGCAGCCTTTTGACCTTGCGTGTTTGCCAGCTGATCTACATAGTTCACGGAAGCTGTTCTCATATTTTCATTTCACAATGTAGCAATGTATATTTATCTGCTTCTTATTCTTACATTTTGTGAGACACTTCCATTTCAAATTTATTTATTTTAACAAAGTACAATACCATTCCAGCATTTTATAAGTGATGAAAGACGAAGTGGGAGAGGCTCTGCCTTCATCATGTAAAGGTTAAATAATTCTGATTTTCAGCAATGAGTATCGATTGCTCTTTCAAGATGTGTTTGAAGATTTCTTGTCATTGAGGAAAACATTGATCAAGGGTCTCTTGAAATCCATTCAAGTGCAAAGAGAAAGGTGAAGAAGCTGTGGTAAACATATGACTATTTTGCTTGTTAAGTTGCTTCGAAATACACTACTCTTCCACAGGGATAATGGATATCTCCAAGAAATGCTATAATCAGCTATTGCAAGATTGTAACAAATTTGGGTTAGCCTGTAATATGCAGAAAAACAATTGATAAAACTGGGGAAAAAAGTCAATCCCTTGTCCAGTGAACTTCTGCCATGCCAACTCTTTTGCTCAGCTATCTCCCAGTTCATAATTAACAGCAAATGAAGAAATTCATGAAACTGTTAATTGAGCTTATTGCAAACCCATACTGTTACAGCTATTTCTCCAATGGTTTTTTTCTCCTCCAGTTGACTCTCTAGTTGGAAAAAAGTTTTTTTTCCCCACTTTTAAGAGTCTTACAGATGTCCTTAACTTTTTGTACAAATGGCTGTATTAGGGAAAGTGTAGACAATTAAAACTTATTTTGGTTACCTCTTCTTTTCATTATGTTTTACATATATCTTTATAAATCGATTCATCCTTTTTCCCCCTGTCTTGATAAGAAAAACTGGTCTCTACTATGGGATTTTTTTCTCCTTCTATTATTTTTAAAATTTTCTTTGTATTTCTGTTCTCTCTTGATCATTTAGTCTATTGACATGTTTGTCATTAACAATCTTAAACAAAGGAGCAACCAATCCCCATCTCTTAGATATTCACATTATTATGACAACTCTTTATTTTCACTACTAAACAACTAGAAATAATGCTGAAGACTTCTTGTCTCCAAGACCTCCTGCAGCTTGGCTTTATCACTTGTTCCTTTTAGATGCGTAGAATGGATATATTATGTCAAGTAAAAAGATCTTCAAGACCCAGATAATCACGATGGTGTGATCACTCACCTAGAGCAAGACATCCTGTAATCTGAAGTCAAGTGGGCCTTAGGAAGCATCACTAGAAACAAAGCGAGTGGAAGTGATGGAATTCCAGTTGAGCTATTTCAAATCCTAAAAGATGATGCTGTGAAAGTGCTGCATTCAATATGCCAGCAAATTTGGAAAACTCAGCAGTGGCCACAGGACTGGAAAAGGTCAGTCTTCATTCCAATCCCAAAGAAAGGCAATGCCAAAGAATGCTCAAACTACCACACAATTGCACTCATCTCACACGCTAGTAAAGTCATGCTCAAAATTCTCCAATCCAGGCTTCAGCAATATGTGAACTGTGAACTTCCAGATGTTCAAGCAGGTTTTAGAAAAGGCAGAGGCACCAGAGATCAAATTGCCAACATTTGCTGGATCATCGAAAAACCAAGAGAGTTCCAGAAAAACATCTATTTCTGCTTCATTGACTATGACAAAGCCTTTGACTGTGTGGATCACAACAAATTGTGGAAAATTCTTAAAGAGATGGTACCACCAGACTACGTGACCTGCCTCTTGAGAAATCTGTATGCAGGTCAGGGAGCAACAGTTAGAACAGGACATGAAACAACAGACTGGTTCCAAATAAGAAAAAGAGTACGTCAAGGCTGTATATTGTTACCCTGCTTATTTAACTTACATACACAGTACATCATGATAAACGCTGGGTTGGAGGAAGCACAGGCTGGAATCAAGATTGCCGGGAGAAATATCAATAACCTCAGATATGCAGATGACACCACCCTATGGCAGAAAGTGAAGAGGAACTCAAAAGCCTCTTGAGGAAAGTGAAAGAAGAGAGTGAAAAAGTTGGCTTAAAGCTCAACATTCATAAAACTAAGATCATGGCATCTGGTCCCATCACTTCATGGGAAATAGACAGGCAAATAGTGGAAACAGTGTCTAACTTTCTTTTTCTGGGCTCCAAAATCACTATAGATTTTGACTGCAGCCATGAAATTAAAAGACGCTTGCTCCTTGGAAGGAAAGTTATGACCAACCTAGACAGCATATTAAAAAGCAGAGACATTATTTTGCCAACAAAGGTCTGTCTAGTCAAGGCTATGGTTTTTCCCGTGGTCATGTATGGATGTGAGAGTTGGACTATAAAGAAAGCTGAGCGGTGAAGAATTAATGCTTTTGAACTGTGGTGTTAGAGAAGACCCTTGAGAGTCCCTTGGACTGCAAGGAGATCCAAACAGTCTATCCTAAAGGAGATCAGTCCTGTGTGTTCATTGGTAGGACAGATATTGAAGCTGAAACTCCAATACTTTCGCCACCTGATGCAAAGAGCTGACTCATTTGAGAAGACACGCTTGCTCTTTGGAAGGAAAGTTATGACCAGCCTAGATAGCATATTAAAAAGCAGAGACATTACTTTGCCAACAAAGGTCTGTCTAGTCAAGGCTATGGTTTTTCCCGTGGTCATGTATGGATGTGAGAGTTGGACTGTGAAGAAAGCTGATCGCCGAAGAATTGATGCTTTTGAACTGTGGTGTTGGAGAAGACTCTTGAGAGTCTCTTGGACTGCAAGGAAATTCAACCAGTCCATTCTAGAGGAGATCAATCCTGGGTGTTCATTGGAAGGACTTATGCTAAAGCTGAAACTCCAATACTTTGACCACCTCATGCGACGAGTTGACTCACTGGAAAAGAGTCTGATGCTAGGAGGGATTGGGGGTAGGAGGAGACGGGGACGACAGAGAATGAGATGGCTGGATGGCATCACCGACTCAATGGACATGAGTTTGAGTGAACTCCGGGAGCTGGTGGTGGACAGGGAGGCCTGACGTGCTGTGGTTCATGGGGTCGCAAAGAGTCGGACACGACTGAGCGACTGAACTGAACTGAACTGATGCTGGGAAAGATTGAGGGCAGGAGAAGTGGGCAACAGAGGATGAGATGGCTGGATGGCATCACCGACTCAATGGACATGGGTTTGGGTGGACTCTGGCAGTTGGTGATGAACAGGGAGGCCTGTTGTGCTGCTGTTCATGGGGTCGCAAAGAGTCAGACACGACTGAGCGACCGAACTGAACTGAACTGTACTGAACTGAATATATTTATTTCAGTCTGTCTTCATTTCTCCAAGATACTCTTGCCAGGTCATTGGTTATTACTACTAAACCTGCTCTTGCTAAGCATACTAATGTACCACTAAATCAATTTTTTTTTTTTTTTTGGTTTGTTCTTCAAACTCCATTTTACAAATTCCTTGTAATTTTTTTCAGGTGACTGCTGTGCAATTTTCAATTTTTAAATATTTCATTTCTTTGATTATGTACACTCTTTGTGTTGTTTCTTTTCCTACCCATTCAATATTTTTTTGATTCTTCTCCACTCACTCTTATCCCTCCTGCACATGGAAACATGGACATTTACCAAGAATATGCCTATGATACCCATCTTACATGTCTCTTCATTGTCCTAGTGATCTTATCTACTTGTATCTTTGTTGCTACTGTGGCTGTTTAGTCTGTCCGTCAGGTCTGACTCTTTGCAACCCCATGGACCATAGCGCGACAGTCTGCTCTGTCCATAGAATTCCCAGCCAAGAATAGAGTGGATTGCCACTGTCCATAGAATTCCCAGCCAAGAATAGAGTGGATTGCCATTTCTTTCTCTTGCAATCTTCCTGACCAGGGATTGAACTCTCATCTCCTGCTTGGCAGGCGATTCTTTATCACTGAGCCATCTGGAAAGCCCCATTCAATGCTATAATCACTGTATTAATCAGGTATTTTGTTGACTGATTCTCAATCCATTTTCTGGAATTTATAATAGCATGGCTGGAAAAGCCTGTTTTGGCTCTGAGGTGCTGAATTAAGTTCCCAACAGAGTATCCCACCCACATTTAAAATTCAGCCTATACAATCTAGCTTGCCATTCTGCTTCTCCCTCCCTGACTTGACTTTCCCTTTCATCATCCTCTCTTCCCTCTGTCTGCTAATGGCACCTCCAACATCTATTTCATTTTTTCCTAATTTTTCCCTCAGGTACCTTCTCAAAGATTTTTACTCAGGGGAATTCTTTCCCAACCCCCATTCCTAAATTATATCAATTCACCCTCATTTATCACATTTTGAATGTTCTAGAAACAAACATGAAAGTAATTTAATGCAGGAGTCAAACAACTCTCAGTGTGTCCCAAGAAAAAGACACAGAAGCCAGGGACATTAGTTGAGGGACTGTGGAAAGAACTCCCCAAGGAGTCAGTTTTCCAGGTTATGAACCACTATCTGCTTTACTCAGACTACTTAAATCGGCTTTTAAAAATTGCTCCTCTGAGGATGACTGGTCTGGAATCTGACCCAGCCATACTCATTTCTCTTGTCCTGGTCTAGTGTTTTCTAGATGGACAGGAGCAAGAATACTGTCTTTCCTTTCAGTGATAGTATTAGTAATGAGTAATCAAAATGCTGGCAAGTTCTGGGAAAATCAGCGTGCTCCATAAATATGTTAATGGCCCAAGTTCCTTGGAGTCATCTGAAAATGAAATAATCACTGACAGACAAATCCAAAATGAAAAAAAAAATTGTATACATACACGATTTACTCCAGGAATGTTCAGTAATTTTTATTGCTTTATTTTGTGGCAGCTAAAGAACCTCTTGATGAGGGTGAAAGAAGAGAGTGAAAAAACTGGCTTAAAACTCAACATTCAAATAACTAAGATCATGGCATCTGGTCCCATCACTTTATGTCAAAAAAAGGGGGAAAAAGTAGAAGCAGTGACAGATTTTATTTTCTTGGGCTCCAAAATCACTGCGGAGAATGACTGAAGCCATGAAATTAAAAGACATTTATGTCTTGAAAGGAAAGCTATTATGAACCTAGGTAGTGAATTAAAAAGCAGAGACAACACTTTGGTGACAAAGGTCCAAATCTATGTTTTTCCTAGAAGTCATGTATTGATGTGAGAGTTGGACCATAAAGAAAGTTGAGTGCCAAAGAATTGATGCTTTCAAACTGTGGTGTTGGAGAAGACTCTTGAGTGCCTCTTGGACTGCAAGGAGATCAAGCCAATCAATCCTAAAGAAAATCAACCCTGAATATTCATTGGAAGGACTGATGCTGAAGCTGAAGCTCCAATACTTTGGCCACCTGATGGGAAGAGCCAACATATTGGAAAAGACCCTGATGCTGGGAAAGACTGAAAGCAGGAAGAGAAGGGGGTGACAAAGAATGAGATGGTTAAATAGCATCACTGACTCAATGGACATGAATCTGAGAAAAACTAGGAAATACTGAAGGACCAGGGGAGCCTGCTCTGCTACAGTCCATGGGGTGGCAGAGAGTTGGACATGACTTAGCAACAGAACAACACAACAACAAGCTTCACAAAGGACCCATTGTTTTTAAGCCTACATTTGTACCCTTCCAGACAAGGAAAAGGTGGGGGGAGGTCATGTATATCCATAATCTGAGTCTGTCTTATTAGTCATCACCATACACATGAGTAATTTCATCTGATGGTGAAAACTTTCCATTCAACTTCTTGGATATTTTCACATGACTTTCTGAAAATATTTCATCCAAAATGATAGCCACTAGTCACATGTGGCTGCTGAGCATTTGAAAGGAGTCTAATTTAAATTTAGATGTTCAAAAATTATAAGATACACATTTTTAAAGCCATAGGATAAATTCTAGGGTAAAATATCTAATAAATTTTTGTACTGATTCAGTTCAGTTCAGTTCAGCCACTCTGTGACCACTTGGAGTGCACCACACCAGGCTTCCCTGTCCATCAACAACTCTCAGAGCTTACTCAAACTCATGTCCATTGAGTCAGTGATACCATACACATTGAAATAACAATACTTTGGATACACTGGAGAACACAAAAGCCATTGTGAAAATTAATGTTACCTGCTTCTTTTTCCTTTTGAAAATATGGCTACTGCAATATTTAAAATCAATATGGGCTCACATTATATTTTGAATGGACAATGCTGTTTGAAATAATGCTACTTATTTTCTACATTCCCTCTTAAATCAGTGCCTTTACCTGATTTTTTATTTTGGATAGAAAAGCAGTTCTTTCCCTGGTCCCTGGAATTTAGTCCTGGCCTTTTTTGACATTTCTGTTTCACAGCTTTTCTTCACCACCTATGTGTGTGCTAAGTCGCTTCAGTAACATCTGACTCTTTGCCACCCCATAGACTATAGCCTGCCAGGCTCCTCTGTCCATGATGTTCTCCAGGCAAATATACTGGAGTGGGTTGCCATACTCTTCTCCAGGGCATCTTCCTGACCCAGGGATAGAACCTGTGTCTCTTATGTCTCCTGTACTGCAGTTCCTTAAGTGCAAATATTTCCTGATTTAATCAATCATTAAGCCTTATACTTATTTTTTCCTTAAACTTATTCTGACTCCACCTTTATTTTTGTTTTTATTCTCACTGATTTGTTCTAGACATTTCAGTAAACAAAATCTCTCAGCATCAGGCTCTTGTGAAAAGAAAATAGGAATGGAGTTGGTATGGCTAAGAGAATGCTCTAAAATGGTGCTGGGAGACTTATGAACATTCATTTGAACCTGGATGGAATTTGACCTTTTGACACTTAAGTGTCCTACTGAAGTCATCCAGAACATCTGCCAAAACTCAAGATACTTATTGGACCCTTACCCTAAAATTATTGGTAATTCCTTAAGGGCAAATATTTCCTGATTTGCATCTGAATTAATTACAATTCTCATCAGGCAACTTTTAATAACCATTTTTTTTTGTCTTTATAAGTCTTTACCTCTTTCTCTTTCCCGGAACATATTCTTGGTTTTATCTGAAGCTG
The DNA here is from genome assembly GCF_049115385.1 of Moschus berezovskii. Lineage (NCBI taxonomy): Eukaryota > Metazoa > Chordata > Mammalia > Artiodactyla > Moschidae > Moschus > Moschus berezovskii. Next base: position 97,131,691 of record NC_142460.1, read on the forward strand.
TGTCTCTCCAGTTGTAATTCTTAAGACCTCATGAACTCTTCTTTTTTACAGCCTCCTGCATTGTTTTGTGCTTGACACTTCTTGTTCTTTCAAGAGTTATACACATATCAACTATCCTATATTCTATCCCAAATAAACCTCACCAAACCTAACCTTCATCTACTCAAAATTTTTTTAATGGTTTCTTGCTATTTAGTGAGTAAAGTTCAATACCTCTAATCAAAGTTCAAAACTAGCAACCTTTCCAATTTTATCTTTGCTTCAGATAGTTGTATTTCCTTCCATTTGCTTTGCTAATTCTAGTCTAGGTTTCAAAAAATGCCACATCTATCTCCATTTATTAAAATCAATCTTGTATTCAAATTCCATTTTAAATGTTATTTTTCTCATAAAGTTCCCACAAATAATCTCTCCAAAGTCTGAATTTTGTTGACACTTAGCTTTTATGACATTGCCCACATTTTAACTAGTTTGGAATTTTCCCATTCATTATTTTTTCTACTTAAAATGTCCTTGAAGAAAAGGAATTACAGCTTAATTATGTTTATACCCATCCCCAAGTGACTATCATGATGCCTACCAAGACAGGTTCTCAAAAATTATTTATTATATAAAATAAATATGTAAATGAATTAGTGAGTAATGAAATAATTATGCTTTCTAAAATTAAGGATTTCTTTTGGAAAATTTCCTCCCTATAACAATAATGACTGAAGTTTTAAGTTATTGGCTTATGTGTTTTTCTTCAACTTAATATGCAAATCATTGACTTTAGCAAAACAAGTATTTCATTTGCTGGTGAAAATGCTTAAGATGACAAAAATGGGGCATATTAAGAGTCAATGGAAGCTGCTACATCTGTATCTTTTTCACACCATCTGTCTCCCAAGTTGTTAGATGAATCCAAAACCCATCCAAGTTTTGCTGGTCTGCAGCAGTAAAATGCTTCAGTGGCAATTTCAGACAGATTGAACATATTTCAATAAGACAATTTAGTTGTAAGAGCATTGTCTTGGCAGATAATCCTCCATGGATTATAAAGAAAATAGCTTAATTGGTTTATTAAATAAAATTTACAAAATCCAGGAGCTTTAGTTTCAAAACTTTTAGCCATCAGTTAAGTACAATTTTGCATATGATAAATGTGATGAGCCCTTCTATTGCAGAAGGGTTGACAAGTAATTGTACAAATTAGATGACTATTCTGAGAAGCAGCACCTATAACCACAAATACATTTTAAAATAACTAACAAATAATAAATATGCACATAGCACTGAAGTTGAAAAATTAAGCCTCAATGTTGTACCATGTCAAGAAAACCTGGTCTAAAGCCAGAATTCCCAGATACTAGACCTAAAATTAAAAAATATAATTAGATTTCGTATTTATTCAGCAAGTCTATAATCACAAATATCATTCAGTTCAGTTCAGTCACTAAGTCGTGTCCGACTCTTTGTGATCCCATGGACTGTAGCACACCAGGCCTCCCTGTCCATCACCAACTCCTGGAGTTCACTCAAACCCATGTCCATTAGGTCGGTGATGCCATCCAGCCATCTCATCCTCTGTTGTCCTCTTCTCCTCCTGCCCTCAATCTTTCCCAGCATCAGGGTCTTTTCAAAAGAGTCAGCTCTTCATATCAGGTGGCCAAAGTATTGGAGTTTCAGCTTCAATATCAGTCCTTCCAATGAACACCCAGGAGTGATCTCCTTTAGGATGGACTGGTTGGATCTCCTTGTAGTCCAAGGGACTCTCAAGAGTCTTCTTCAACACCACAGTTCAAAAGCATCAATTCTTCAGCGTTCAACTTTCTTTACAGTCTAGCTCTTACATCCATACATATATCATTCAATTCAGTTCAGTTCAGTTCAGTCATTCAATTGTGTCCGACTCTTTAAACCCCATGAATCACAGCACGCCAGGCCTCCCTGTCCGTCACCAACTCCCAGAGTTCACTCAAACTCATGTCCATCGAGTTGGTGATGCCATCCAGCCATCTCATTCTCTGTCGTCCCCGTCTCCTCCCGCCCCCAATCCCTCCCAGCATCAGAGTCTTTTCCAGTGACTCAACACTTTGCATGAGGTGGCCAAAGTATTGGAGTTTCAGCTTTAGCATCAGTCCTTCCAATGAACACCCAGGATTGATCTCCTCTAGAATGGACTGGTTGGATCTCCTTGCAGTCCAAGGGACTCTCAAGAGTCTTCTCCAACACCACAGTTCAAAAGCATCAATTCTTCGGCGATCAGCTTTCTTCACAGTCCAACTCTCACATCCATACATGACCATGGGAAAAACCATAGCCTTGACTAGACGGACCTTTGTTGGCAAAGTAATGTCTCTGCTTTTTAATATGCTATCTAGGTTGGTTATAACTTTCCTTCCAAGGAGTAAGCGTCTTTTAATTTCATGGCTGCAATCAGCTTAGCATTACCCAATTCTGAAAAAGAAACTTTCATATTTTCATATATCATTAGGTATAGAAAATAAGATCTAAAGTTTATCTTAACATAACAGTGCCTGTATTGGTATAATTTAATTTTAAGGCTACCTGGAGTTAGTTGTAACTATATATGTTCTTAATGTGTATTTGTTAAGATTACATGTGTAATGCTGTGTGATGGCATGGATGCATCATAAAAGGCAATCCCTTTTGTTGGAAAGAGTGTTTATATCATATATTTCTAAATTTTTAATTTAATAACTGGGGAAAAAGAGGGCCTGTAAGGACAAGAAAATCCACTACAGAGATCTCCAAAGTCTTATATCCAGATATAAGGTCACACTAGCTTCACAACTCATATAATCAGCTTCTCAGATGGCTACTTCAGTTCAGTTCAGTCGCTCAGTAGTGACTGGCTCTTTGCGACCCCATGAATCACAGCATGCCAGGCCTCCCTGTCCATCACCAACTCCCGGAGTTCACTCAAACTCATGTCCATCGAGTGAGTGATGCCATCCAGCCATCTCATTCTCTGTCGTCCCCTTCTCCTCCCACCCCCAATCCTTCCCAGCATCAGAGTCTTTTCCAGTGAGTCCACTCTTCGCATGAGGTGGCCAAAGTATTGGAGTTTCAGCTTTAGCATCAGTCCTTCCAATGACACCCAGGATCGATCTCCTTTAGAATGAACTGGTTGGATCTTCTTGCAGTCCAAGGGACCCTCTAGCAAATTCTTGTTTCCAAAGCTGTGACACAGTGAAGAAAATCAATAGAACCTCTAAAGGTGAAATAGTGATTTGGGAAACTGAAGAAAAATGCACAGAGAAATACAGCCTAGAATTTCCTAACTCCAAAAATTTACACTCAATTGAACAGGAAATTTACCATGATTTCCAGAAAAATCCTTTCCATTCCACTGGATACCAATAGTCGTCATGAGAACCTGATATGTTTTTAAACTTAGAACTTTATTCCATAGTGTTATCAAGGAAATATAATGTAGGAGTACGTCAAGGTTGTATATTGTCACCCTGCTTATTTAACTTATATGCAGAGTACATCATGAGGAACGCTGGGCTGAAAGAAGCACAGGTTGGAATCAAGATTGCCGGGGAAATATCAATAACCTCAGATATGCAGGTGACACCACCCTTATGGCAGAAAGTGAAGAAAAACTCAAAAACTTATTGATGAAAGTGAAAGAGGAGAGTGAAAAAGTTGGCTTGAAGCTCAACATTCAGAAAACAAAGATCATGGCATCTGGTCCCATCACTTCATGGGAAATAGATGGGGAAACAGTGTCAGACTTTATTTTTTGGGACTCCAAAATCACTGCAGATGCTGATTGCAGCCATGACATTAAAAGACACGTACTCTTTGGAAGGAAAGTTTTGACCAACCTAGATAGCATATTAAAAAGCAGAGACATTTCTTTGCCAACAAAGGTCCGTCTAGTCAAGGCCATAGTTTTTCCCATGATCATGTATGGATGTGAGAGTTGGACTGTGAAGAAAGCTGATCGCCGAAGAATTGATGCTTTTGAACTGTGGTGTTGGAGAAGACTCTTGAGAGTCCCTTGGACTGCAAGGAGATCCAACCAGTCCATTCTAAAGGAGATCAATCCTGGGTGTTCATTTGAAGTACTGATGCTAAAGCTGAAACTCCAATACTTTGGCCACCTCATGTGACAAGTTGACTCACTGGAAAAGACTCTGATGCTGGGAGGGATTGGGGGCAGGAAGAGACGGGGACGATAGAGAATGAGATGGCTGGATGGCATCACCGTCTGTATGGACATGCGTCTGAGTGAACTCCGGGAGTTGGTGATGGACAGGGAGGCCTGGCGTGCTGTGACTCATGGGGTCGCAAAGAGTCGGACACGACTGAGCGACTGAACTGAACTGAATGTCACCATGGGAGTAAAATGTGAATTAAATTCAAATTATTATGTATTATAATATCTTACTATATTTAAAGCATTATTCTAAGGAGTTTTGGGGAAGTAAATATGAAAATAATATCTTATATCTGTATAAATATTCTACTTTGTAAAATTCCTGGTTATGGGTTGAATTCTGTCCCCACAAAGGAAGTGTTGAAGTCTTAACCCCTAGCACTTGTGAATGTATCCTTATTTGGAATTAAGGTATTTGCAGATGTAATCAAGTTAAAATGAAGTCATTAGGATAGGTCCTAATTCAATATGTTGGGTATCAAAATGACACATGAAGACATATACACACAGGGATAGTGCCAGTGAACACAGGCAGAGACTGAATTGATGCAGTTGCAAGCCAAGAAGTGCCAACAATCTGTGACCACCACTAGAAGATAGGAAAAGGCAAGGAAGTGTTCTACACAGAAGCTTGGATGACCCTGATGACATCTTGATTTTTGGACATCTAACCCCAGAATTCTGAATGAATAAATTTCTGTTGTTTTAAGCTACTCAAATTTTGGTGTATTTTTTAATGGCAATCTGGAATACTGATACTGTCTTTTTCAAATTTTACATTTGAATTAGTTACATATAGACAATCAAACATCAAATTTGAAATCATTCAGTTAGTGTGGGCTTCCCTGGTGGCTCAGATAGTAATGAATATGCAATGTGGGAGACCTGGGTTCAATCCCTGGGTTGGAAAGATCTCCTGGAGAAGGGAATAAGCCTACCCCAATTTGATCTTAGATTTCCAAAGGTGGCTGTAAGGCATTCCATAAAAAGGAACAGACATGAGGAGCCTTGCAGGGACAAGGATGAAAAGCTCATGTGGATATACTTTGGAGTCTGGTTGTTTTGGGCACCATTCCCAGTGGGAATGGTAGAAAGTGAACAGAGTACTGACAAAACTTAGTACAGCTCTTTCAAAATAATGAAAACTAAAGTTGAAAACAAATGGGCTGATTATTTCCAATTATTTTATTCATCTCCACAGTTCTATGAAGAGAGGTAGGATGTGCCCGTGTTTTATTACCACTATTTCTAAAGAGGAAAAAATATATCATACAATCCAGGTCACTTACAGCAATGAAAATCTGATTTTCCCCACCTCATTAGATCTTAAGAACATTGGACAGTAAGTAAGAGAAACAGGGAAACCAATAATTATATTGATAGCATACAGCTCTACAATCACACGAATCTCTATATTTATAAAGAACTGTGGGCAACTCCTAACAGTAGAAATGTAGGTCATAAAGCTTTGTGTACCTGAAGGTTGCCTCCTACTCGTTCCTCTTGGTAACTCAACTGAAAGGTAATTAGAGAATAATCATTGTGGTTTCTTAGGAGAAAATCAGTCAGAGTAATGACAAAGGAAGAGGTTTGTGTATTACCAAAACTTTAGTGATAAGATTTTACTTTTACAATTATTTTCTGGGAAGTATTTTTTAAACTTTATTATTATTAGTTTTAATTGAATGAAAATTGCTTCACAATATTGTGTTGACCTCTGCCGTAAATCAGCCATAGGTATACATGTGTCCTCGCCCTCTTTTAACTCCCTCCTACCTCCCTCTTCTTTCCAACCCTCTAGGTTGTTACAGAGTCCCAGTTTGGGTTCCCTGAGTCATACAGCAAATTCCCATTCAGTTCAATTAAGTTCAGTTCAGTCACTTAGTCTTGTCTGACTTTTTGAGACCCCATGAACCGCAGCGTGCCAGGCGTCCCTATCCAACATCAACTCCCAGAGTCCAGACAAACTCATGTTCATTGAGTCGGTGATGCCATCCAACCATCTCATCCTCTGTCATCCCCTTCTCCTCCCGCCCTCAATCTTTCCCAGCATCAGGGTCTTTTCAAATGACTTAGCTCTTCGCATCAGGTGGCCAAAGTATTGGAGTTTCACCTTCAACATCAGTCCTCCCAATGAACGCCCAGAACTGATCTCCTTTAGGATGGACTGCTTGGAACTCCTTGCAGTCCAAGGGACTCTCAAGAGTCTTCTCCAACACAATTCAAAAGCATCAATTCTTCGGCGCTCAACTTTCTTTATAGTACAACTCTCACATCCATACATGACTACTGGAAAAACAATAGCCTTGACTAGATGGACCTTTGTTGACAAAGTAATGTCTCTGCTTTTTAATATGCTGTCTAGGTTGGTCATAACTTTCCTTTCAAAGAGTGAGTGTCTTTTAATTTCATGACTGCAATCACCATCTGCTGTGATTTTGGAGCCCAGAAAAATAAAATCAGCCACTGTTTCCACTGTTTCCCCATCTATTTCCCATGAAGTGATGGGACCGGATGCCATGATCTTAGTTTTCTGAATGTTGAGCTTTAAGACAACTTTTTCTCTCCTCTTTCACTTTCATCAAGAGGCTCTTTAGTTCCTCTTCACTTTCTGCCATAGGGGTTGTGTCATCTGCATATCTGAGGTTATTGATATTTCTCCCCGCAATCTTGATTCCAGCTTGTGCTTCATCCACTACAGCATTTCTCATGATGTACTCTGCATATAATTTAGATAAGCAGAGTGACAATATACAGCCTTGACACACTCCTTTTCCTATATGGAACCAGTCTGTTGTTCCATGTCCAGTTCTAACTGTTGCTTCCTGACCTGCATACAGGTTTCTCAAGAGGCAGGTCAGGTGGTCTGGTATTCCCATCTCTTTCAGAATTTTCCACAGTTTGTTGTGATCCACACAGTCAAAGGCTTTGGCATAGTCAATAAAGCAGAAATAGATGTTTTTCTAGAACTCGCTTGCTTTTTCCATGATTCAGCAGATGTTGGCAATTTGATCTCTGGTTCCTCTGTCTTTTCTAAAACCAGCTTGAACATCTGGAAGTTCACGGTTCATGTATTGCTGAAGCCTGGCTTGGAGAATTTTGAGCATTACTTTACTAGCATGTGAGATGAGTGCGACTGTGCAGTTTTTTGAGCATTCTTTGGCATTGCCTTTCTTTGGGATTGGAATGAAGACTGACCTTTTCCAGTCCTTTGGCCACTGCTGAGTTTTCCATATTGAGTGTAGCACTTTCACAGCATCATCTTTCAGGATTTGAAATAGCTCAACTGGAATTCCATCACTTCACCTCCACTAGCTTTATTTGTAGTGATGCTTCCTAAGGCCCACTTGACTTCACATTCCAGGATGTCTTTCTCTAGGTGAGTGATCACACCATTGTAATTAACTGGGTCATGAAGATTTTCTTAGAATAGTTCTTCTGTGTATTCTTGCCAACTCTTCCTAATATCTTCTGCTTCTGTCAGGCAACCCGCTCCAGTACTCTTGCCTGGAAAACCCCATGGACGGAGGAGCTTGATGCTCTACAGTCCATGGGGTTGCGAAGAGTTAGACATGACTGAGCGACTTCACTTTCACTTTTCACTTTCATGCACTGGTGAAGGAAATGGCAACCCACCCCAGTATTCATGCCTGGAGAATCCCAGGGATGGAGGAGCCTGGTGGGATGCCATCTATGGGGTCTCACAGAGTCAGGCATGACTGACGCAACTTAGCAGCAGCAGTAGCAGCTGTCAGGTCCATACAATTTCTGTCCTTTATTGAGCCCATCTTTGCATGAAATGTTCCCTTGGTATCTCTAATTTTCTTGATGAGATCTGTAGTCTTTCCCAATCTATTGTTTTCTTCTATTTCTTTGCACTGTTCACTGAGAAAGTCTCTCTTATCCTCCTTGCTATCTATTTTACACAGGGTAGTGTATATGCTTCCATGTTACTCTCTCCATTTGCCTCACCCTATCCTTCCTCCCCACCCACCGTGTCCATAAACCTGTTTTTATGTCTGCATCTCCACTGTTGCCCTGTAAATAGGTTCATCAGTACCATCTTCCTAGATTCCACATATATATTCTAATATTTATTAAATATACAATATTTATTTTTCTGGGAAGTATTTTAATGTTATCATCTTGATCCTTTTTAAATAATAAGAACTCACACTCATGTGTGTTTTTCACATGCTAGGAACTAAAAGCTTTACATGAATTAAACTTTAGCAATCATCCTCTGAACCTTTGCAGATGCTGAAGCAAAGAGGATTGTAAACTAACATGCCTAGACTCACACACCCTAGAAAAGGTCAACCACGTTTCCTTAGCAATTGTGCTCTAAAGTGCATGTACTGATCCACTATTCTCTTCTGCCTCTGAAAGCAGGATGCTGTATTTGCTAAAATCAAAATCTTATGTAGTTACATTGTCTGATATCTACTTTTTTTCAAGCCAAATATCCATTTCATGTACAGACAGTGTTATCTGCATAAAAGCACAGGGTAATGAGAGTGCAAATGCTTTCCAGGTGACTCATGGGTAAAGAATCTGACTGCCAAGCAGGATGCAATCCATGGGTCAGGAAAATTCTCTGAAGTAAAAATCCCATGGACAGAGGAGTCTGGTGGGCTGCAGTCAGTGGGGTTGCAAAGAGTCAAAAATGACTGAGTGACTCAGAACACACACAATGAGACTTTAACCCATTTCTGCTTAATGTTTATTCTTTTCTCTATAAACTATCGATGATATCTCCCAGCCTGCTCTATGAGTCTTCCTTCATATTTGATTCATTAAATGCACATAGCTGTAGCTCTTACCATCTAAACATGACATATCACCCTTCACCACAATGAAAATTCTCTCATATCATGTCTGGCAGGATCATGTCAGGTTCACTGCCAATGCACCTCGAGTGCCAGATAGAATGATTTGCTTTTAGTATGTATACTCTTAAATTATGTTGTATAAGCTAAAGAAACAAAAATAAGAATCAACCATTAGTGCAAGAAGAGTTACTCAGATCACCACATGTAGAATATTTCTGATTGGGAAAGAATACTTCTCTCTATCTTTATGCCTTGTAAATTCCATCATGAATAAGAAAAACCTTAAATTATCTGTCCTGACAATGTTACACAGATGTAAGTAGAGAAAATTCTAAAGTTGGCATATAAATAAATATGAGATGGTATCAGAAATGTTTTGCCACGATCTTCTGCTATTTACTTAGTACTGGTACATATTCTGTATTTTCCAAATTCACTCTTTCTTTTAAGCCAAACGTTAAACAGATTTCACAAAGTAACACTTTCCCCTGCATTATTTACTTTCTTATTATGATTCAAATGTGAATATGTTAATAAGCAACATTTTCTAAGTAGTGGATTTTTTTTATTATCCCTGAAGAAGTGATCATTTGAAAGTTTAAGTATATCTCCTGATCTTTTTCCTCTGTTTCATCCTTGGAATTAAAATATGCGTTCTCTTGAACTGCAGGAGGTGGTAGCATGGAGGGAATAAATTGTCCCAGCAGAGGAAAAGGTGCTTTAGCACAGCTGGTCTGCGTGAGTGTCAGTAATCATCTAGGACATCATTGAGCTAAGGCTTTTCCCACTGTTTCTTCAAAATTGTACCTTAAAGCTGTAGGCAACGAACATCTGCATCTGTTGATTCACTCACTAATTAAAATAAGAGTATGTCTACCTCGTTAAAATGCAATTTTCCCCAATATTTTTAATATCGAGTTCATGAAGGCAAGACATTTATAAGTAAAAATGAGGCAAAATTTTCTCCAACCCACATAACTCAGTCTGGATGTTGATTCCTTTTCCATTGTTTCCTTAGGTTTTAGTTCTCTAGGCAAGAAAGAAGTGCCAGGAAGTCCACTAATGATGATTCTCATGATATGCTTATGAAAAGCATCTGAGAAAATGAGGTTTACCCTAAAGGTCTTGAAAATGATAGTTGAGCTTTGTTTCTCTTGATCTGAGCACATATGCTATTCTGCTGGTGAGATAAAGTTGCCTTTTCTCCCTACTCTAGAGGAGTTTACTGTGGGATTTATGAACTCTAGAGCTCCTAGAATCCCATTAGAAAGGTACCTCAAGGTCCTCAGGTTCTTGGCTCCTGAGGATTTTAATTGAGGTGGAGCAACAAGAGATGCATAGAAGAATCACCTTTCATCAGGAAGAGGACTCAGAACACAGCAGTTAATAATTAGCTCTCACTGTGTTAGTCTCTTGGTGCTGTGTGCTTAGTCACTCAGTCGTATCCAACTCTTTGCGACCCTATAGGCTGTAGCCTGTCAGACTCCTCTGTCCATGGAATTTTCCAGGCAAGAATAGTAAAGTGGGTTGCTATTTCCTTCTCCAGGGGATCTTTGTGACCCAGGGATCGAACCCACGTAGCCCACTTCTCCTGAATTAAATGCAGATTTTTACCCACTGAACCGTTGGGGAAGTACTTCTCTTGATAATATTGCTCATAAGTTCGGGTTGCTTATGTCATTTGAGGACTGAAGAAAAGCATCAAATATCTTTTGTAATTACTGTAGGTAAATTGCTAGAGCTACTAAATACTCCGTGTACCATGGAGGCTCTGCTGCTGTGAGGATTTCAGTGTAAGGAAGGGAATCTGTTGAAAGTGTTTGAAGGAATTCAACAAAGTGGACAATCATTTTTATATGGAGTCAACAGGGCTTTTATTCTTTAACAACCAAATCTGTAGTATTAGACTTTTCCAACACTGAAGCAACTCATATTTAGATGAAAAGTTCCTGTCTGTAAAGGCTTGACACTGTAAACTCAGCACTTACTGGTCATTTACTTTGTGTGAGGTTTCACGCTAAGCAATTTGGGGAAACAAAGAGATAAATAAGGCAAGAGTCATGCCCCTCAGGAAACTATTATCCGTTTGAATCTGCAACCTCCTTGCCAAAGCATCCTGTCTTATGAAGCATTCCATGTTGTCACTTTCTAAGTTTAAATGTTATTTGTTTTTATTTTTGTTTAGGCTTTCACAGTGATCTATGAAATAATTTAGGATTTCCAGTTATTATAACTAGATACCAAAAAGCACGAGTTTCAGTTCAGTTCAGTTCAGTCGCTCAGTCGTGTCCAACTCTTTGCAACCCCATGAATCACAGCACGCCAGGCCTCCCTGTCCATCACCAAATCCCAGAGTTCACTCAAACGCATGTCCATCGAGTCGGTGATGCCATCCAGCCATCTCATTCTCTGTTGTCTCCGTCTCCTCCCACCCCCAATCCTTCCTAGCATCAGACTCTTTCCCAGTGAGTCAACATGACGCATGAGGTGGCCAAAGTATTGGAGTTTCAGCTTTAGCATCAGTACTTCCAATGAACACCCTGGATTGATCTCCTTTAGAATGGACTGGTTGGATCTCCTTGCAGTCCAAGGGACTCTCAAGAGTCTTCTCCAACACCACAATTCAAAAGCATCAATTCTTCGGCGATCAGCTTTCTTCACAGTCCAACTCTCACATCCATACATGACCAATGGAAAAACCATAGCCTTGACTAGATGGACCTTGGTTGGCAAAGTAATGTCTCTGCTTTTTAATATGCTATCTAGGTTGGTCATAATTTTCCTTCCAAGGAGTAAGCGTCTTTTAATTTCCTGGCTGCAATCAGCATCTGCAGTGATTTTGGAGCCCCAAAAAATGAAGTCTGACACTGTTTCCACTGTTTCCCCATCTATTTCCCATGAAGTGATGGGACCAGATGCCATGATCTTTGTTTTATGAATGTTGAGGTTCAAGCCAAACTTTTCACTCTCCTCTTTCACTTTTATCAAGAGGCTTTCTAGTTCCTCTTCACTTTCTGCCATAATATGCTATAAACAATTTTCTATGTATAAATACATTTCTCTGTATTAATTTTCACATTTACAGGACAATCACCACTGCTTTGGATGTTGACCCCATGACACTGAGAAATCTTATAGTTGCTTCTAATGCAAAAGGCTATGCGATATAAGTTCAAAATCAGAAGGACAAGTATTTCTATCAGAAAAATAGACCACCTAGATCTGACATATACAGTTACTTTCAAGTAATCAGAGTAGTTTATTAGGCTAAATATTCAATTCTTAAGATAACACCGAGCTCAGCTTAATATTTTTGTGTACCTGTATATGTGTATATGAGGAGGGCATGGCAACCCACTCCAGTATTTTTGCCTGGAGAATTCCATGGACAGAGGAGCCTGGCGGGCTATAGTCCATGGGGTTGCAAGAATCAGACATGACTAAGTGACTGAGTACAACACAGCATATGTGTATATATTTGTATTTTCCTTAATAATTCATTTTGGGTAATTTCCTCTGCATGGATTCTGTTCAAATGACTGAAATGAAGATTTTGGTTTTCTTTTCCATTTTTCTGATGTTTAAAATTCCAGCATTCGGGCCAGAGAGAAAGACGTGACAGTTGCCTCACTTAATTATAGATGCCGGTCATGTAGCCTGTTTTTTTCTGTCTGTCTCCTAGTTCTCTTCATAAACTGGCAGATAATCTCATAATTATTCAAACCATTCTGGTACTGCTTATGCAGCCTGATAAAGACTAGCATACCACGCTTCAGCAGTTCCACAGTCATTTATTATCAAGATTAGAGATTCCCAGGAAAATCATGTTTTAACAAATTTTACTTTGAGGATTCAGTAGGGAGGGGAGGAAGAGATAGAAAAAGGGGAATTACGTTAAAAAAAAAACTCTTATGCTTTCCATTATTCAAATAATAGTGAGGAAGGCATTGCATGAGGGAAGGAAATAATGTTTAAACGTTTTTAGTGAAAGCACACATAATTAAGTCTTAAGTCTACTTATGGATGAATAAATGGCAAATGGCTTTTTACAGCTAAAAGTCTGTCTCCATGAGTCTACAAGATGGTGTGTACAATGTAATATAATGGAATACATGTACTAATAACAATACAACAAAATAAGTATGATCTCATTAGTATTCATGGCTGTCAAGCTTTGTTTTAACATTGTTATGGGAAAAATACAATATCTTCTACTTGCGTAGTCAGCCATGATATTAGATCACCAAATGACTGTGCTTTCAGAAGATTTTAAAATAGATTCCTCCCATCCCCACTCAGGAAGGACTGATAACTAGTAAACATAGTTAAATATCTGAATATTTTGCAGAACATAACATTGCTGAGATGTTAGAGAAAAACTGCTGGTGAGATGCAGGTGGGAGAGACCTTGATGTGGACATAGTGCTCTGGGTTCAAGTTTTGGTTCAATTATTAATTCTTACTTAATAATTGCAACATTAGCCAAGAATGAATTTCTATGAATATTAAGTTCATTTTCTTGAACACGGGGATATTAATTCAGTCTTACAATGCTACAATAATACATTAGATCCAAATCACTTTGCAAGCTGAAATTCATTGGGTAGTTGCACATTATTATAGCACATAACTAGTTTGTGTTGATAAATAAAAACTGCATCAGATTACTTGTTGGCAAGGAAGCTTCATCAAGATTATTGCAGTAGGGGTCAAGGTTATAGCAGTGGGGGAGAGAGTGAATTTAATCTCACAGAAACTAAAGAGAATTTTTAAATGCAGGGGTGTATCAATGGCTTCCCAGGTGGTGTGGTAGTAAAGACTATGTCTCCCAATGCAGGAGACAAGAAGATGCAGATTTGATTCCTGGGTCAAGAAGATCCCCTGGAGCAGGAAACGGCAAACCACTCCAGTATTCTTGCCTGGAAAATTCCATGGACAAAGAGCCTGGCAGATTGTATAGTCCATGGGATCGCAGAGTTGGACACACTGAGCTCACATACATTTTAATGGAAAAGTACTGGAGGACTTGCTGGAAAGGTTGGTGACTGTGCTTAGATCATCTGCTTTTGCTAATTGATGTTTACTGAAGTTAAGTTTCTATCTTCCCCAGGGAAACTGGGAGACTGAAGTCCTATCTTTCTCTAATATTACATCTAAAAGGGAAGAGACCAGAGGAAGAAGATTTACACCTCAAAGAGTCAGAGGAAGAAATTACAATGGTAAGTTTTCTAAAGTAGATGGTCTAAGAAAAGGTAGGTTAGGGGCGTCTTTGGTCAGAAAAGGATGCCTTGGTCAATGGATGTCAAAATCTTCTAATCCCACTGGGAAAAAACAAACACTAAATCAGTAGTCACAGATATGCCTTTTATTCCTTGTTTCTGTTCACTGCTGAACAACATTCAGCCATCATCAGTTATATTCTGAAATTTAGTTTTTTAGTGTTGGAGTTGTAAATGCATAATCAATGACATGAAAAAGTTGAATAAAATAACAATGATAAGAATTTTTGCCATGAGTTGTTTTTCTGAAATACATTGATGTTTGTATGAAGATAAACTTATGTGGTGATAAATATATGCAGGCTCTCATTTGATTCAGCTAAATAAGATAAAAGAAGTATACAGTGCTCACAAATTCTTTCAGACGTTGCTGTGAGGAATGGACTTTTATCCATGTAGAGTCACATGCCTCTGACAGTGTTCAGTCACAGTTTAGTCACAGGCTAAATTTTCCTGGGTCCTTGTACTTTGGTTCTGTGGAAATAAGCATTTAACCTTCTTTACCCTTTTTTCAAAGGACTTGCATTTTGAGCACGTGGTTAAACTCAGAGTTGCTAGATAATGCTTGTTTAACAAGGGTAAGGGGTGGAGGAAATGTTCTCTGAACGTGTTAAAACGTTGACTCTTGACAATATTTTCTGAAATAGTCAACTTGTGAATTTCTAAAAAAAAAAAAAATCCTGAGAATTTGATTGAATTTACAATTAATCTACAGAGAAATTTGGAGAGAATTACCATCTTAACAATATGAAGTGTTCCAATCTGTGTATATGATACATTATCTATTTATTTAGATCCTTAATGGAGTAGGATGAGTATGGGTGAGCATATCTGTTACGGACTGCATATTTTGGTCACCCCCTAAATTTGTATGTTGAAACCCTAACACCCAATAGGATGATATTAGGAGGTGGGGCCTTTCAGAGGTAAGAGGGTTTAGACAAGTTCATGAAGGTGGATCCCCTAGGATAGATTAGTGTCCTTAAAGGAAGGAAAAAGAACAGAGCTCCCTCACTCTGCAATGTGAGGAAACAATTAGAAAGCAGGAAGAGGACCGTCACCAGGAACCTGATCATTCTGACATCCTGATCTTGTATTTCTAGCCTTGGGAACTGAAACTGAAACAGAAATATTTGTTGTTTAAGCATCTGGTCCCATCACTTCATGGGAAATAGATGGAAAAACAGTGGAAACAGTGTCAGACTTTATTTTTGGGGGCTCCAAAATCACTGCAGATGCTGATTGCAGCCATGAAATTAAAAGACGTTTACTCCTTGAAAGGAAAGTTATGACCAACCTTGACAGTATATTAAAAAGCAGAGATATTACTTTGCCAACAAAGGTCCGTCTAGTCAAGGCTATGGTTTTTCCAGTGGTCATGTATGGATGTGAGAGTTGGACTGTGAAGAAAGCTGATCGCCGAAGAATTGATGCTTTTTTTTTTTTTTTTTTGAACAGAGGAAAATTTATGCGTCGAACCTGGACTGGTCACTTATGATAATATACATGCTACAATTCTATTCTCCCCAATCATTCCACCTTCACCCTCTCCCACAGAGTCCCAAAGACTGTTCTAAATGCCTATGTCTCTTTTGCAGTCTCTTATACAGGGTTCAGGTTACCATTTTTCTAAATTCCATATATATGCATTAATATACAGTATTGATGTTCTTCTTTCTGGCTTACTTCACTCTGTATAATTGGCTCCAATTTCATCCACCTCATTAAAACTGATTCAAATGCATTCTTTTTGATGGCTGAGAAATACTCCATCGTGTATATGTACCAAAGCTTTCTTATCCATTCATCTGCAGATGGACATCTAGGTTGCTTCCATGTCCTGGCTATTATAAACAGTGCTGCAATGAACATTGGAGTACATGTGTCTCTTTCAATTCTGGTTTGATGCTTTTGAACTGTGGTGTTGGAGAAGACTCTTGAGAGTCCCTTGCACTGCAAGGAGATTCAACCAGTCCATTCTAAAGAAGATCAGTCCCGGCTGTTCATTGGAAGGACTGATGCTAAAGCTGAAACTCCAATACTTTGGCCACCTCATGCGAAGTGTTGACTCACTGGAAAAGACTATGATGCTGGGAGGGATTGGGAGCAAGAGGAGAAGGGGATGACAGAGAATGAGATGGCTAGAAGGCATCACCGACTCTGTGGACATGAGTTTGAGTGAACTCTGGGAGTTGGTGATGGACAGGGAGGCCTGGCGTGCTGTGATTCATGGGGTCGTGGAGAGTTGGACATGACTGAGTGACTGAACTGAACTGAACTGAAGCCTCCCAGTCCATATTTTTGTATAGCAGCCTGAACTAAGACAATATCTCACAGTGATTAAGGAGAAATGGTGGTATTAAAACACAGAATGAACTGATGGAAGTCAGTCATTTGAAAAAGCTTATAAAATAAAATGGAACCTCGGTAGCTAGATCAAGTAGAGTGTGTGTGTGTGTGTGACCTTAAGAGAGGTCATTCTTTGCAGATTTTATGGCGGAGATAGAACAGTCAGTGAAGGAGAAGAATGGGGATAGTGTTTGAGAAACTACATTGAGGGTATCTATCTGAAAGGAGTTTGACATAGTGCAGTGGGTATATATAGAAGCACAAGTTAATTTATCTGAAGCTGGAGGACAACTGATGCTTCTAGGAAGCCGTTAATGTCAATTCTACTTCTTAGAAGCATCTCATATAGCTATTGATCAGGCCAACATTTATTACAGTCTCATGTTGGTGGGTCCTTTTCTAAGGCATTAGAAATTGAAGTAGGTAAGCAAAAGGGCTGACTGCTGTGATTTATTTGATAGAAATTCACAAACTTACTAGTCAAGACCAACCACACTAACCTCATGCATAGTTAAAACAGAATAAGTAGAGTGACTTAATCCTTTAAAACACTGACAATGTTTTCTCCTCCAATATACATATAGAAGATCATATCATCTACTATTGTTTCAAGGACTCCATAATTCCAGGGAGGAGTTGAAAAAATTCAAAATAAAAAGAAAAGAACTTTTCTTCTTCTAAGAAAAAATTCATTTAGATATACCAAAGGAGACTTACTTTTAATATTAATACATTAAAATTGAATTTATTGACTTTCAGTTTCAGTTCTGACTTGTAAAGAAAGTAGAAGTCAACATCTCCATCATTACAATAAGAATATGCTGAAAACAGTCTTGAAAACTAATGATTTTTCTAGTGCCCATTAGAAAACTGAGACCGTAGGGCAAACTTTTACCCTTAAATCTGGAGAAGACAGGACAACCCAGAAGGTAATAGCTAAGATTTACTTATATGAAGTGCAAACTACTGGAACAATTAGCTGGTAAGAACACTTAAATGCTAATTTTGACAAATTGCTGGAGGTTGAGTCTGGACTAATATGAGAATGATAATTTCCTAGGGACAGTATTAGTGAGGGACACATATTTATGGGCTCTGTATCCAGGAACCCCATGAGATTCTTCAGGTGAATTTCTCTAGCAAGCAAAAGATGAGAATAATCATTGTGGAATAAGTCCTGAGCATTGTTCATAAAAAGTTCTTAGCTTCTAGGAGCAAAGATTTTACCAGAACCTTAACCCAGCTGGGGTAAGGACATTCGTTCTACTCCAGGCTGCTCTGATCTTATTGTCTCATCTAAAGGAAGAAAAACTATTCTATTGGATTGACACCTGTGATTATCATAGCCCCAAGAACAGGTCCACTAAAATGTAAACCTAAAATTATACAACACTTCCCCTTTTTCACACCTGACCACAACCAAAGAGGGCTCCAGTGTAAATTCAGTGGATTACAGCTGAAAGAGATTCAAGATACAGATTCCTTCTGAGGAGTAAAAAGGGAAGCCCAGTCAAGAGAGACACAAAAACAATGACAGTAGATGAATTTGAAATCTCTGACACTTAACAGTTTCACCAAATATTAAATACAGCCCAACTCCTAAACAGATTAACATAAACTCTAACACTATATGGTCAAACATCACATGACTCAATTTCGGAAACATATTGCAAGGCATGCTGAAAGACAGGAAAAAGCAGTCTGAAGCCACAAAGCAATCCTTAAAAATAGATTCAGATATGAGAGAGAGGTTGGGATTATCAGACAGGGAATGTCAGTTCACTATGATTAATATAAGGCTCTAATGAAAATAGTAGATGACATACAGGAATGGGGGGCAATGTGAGCAGAGATTTGGGGGCCTTAACAAAGAGCCAAAAGGATATGCTAGGAATAAAAAATACTAATATAAATGAAGAATGTCTTTAATGTGTTCATCAATAGATTTGAAATAGCTGAGGAAAAATATCAGTGAGCTTGAGGATATGTCAGTACAAATTCCCAAAATGAAATACAAAGAAAAAAGGAATGGAAAACAAACAAATCCCAGAGCATTCACGAACCATAAAATGGTGTCAAAAGGTATAATGTGTATAATTTGAATAACAGAAAAAAAGAAGAATGGAACAAAAAATATTTGAAATAATAAAGGATGAGAACTTTCCAAACAGATACCAAACTAATGTTGCAGGATGCTCAGGGAGTAGTAAGCAATATAGATGTGAAAAAAAAAAAAAAAGCAACATCTAAATATTATCATATATAGTCAAATCAAAGAAAACAAGAGAAAATCTTAAAAGGAGCTAGGATAAATGGGAAACAGCTTACCTAGAGAGAAACAAGGAAAAAATTGCAATGAATTCCTCATTAACAATGAAAAGAAATGAGTTCAAAAGCCAGAAAAAACACAAAAGAATGGAAATGCATATAACTAAGGGTAGGCTCAGGCAGTTGGTGATGGACAGGGAAGACTGGAGTTCTGCAGTTCATGGGGTCACAAAGAGTTGGACACAAATGAGAGACTGAACTGAACTAAAGTGTAAGAAAAGAGTGTAAAAAGACTACAAACTGCATAATTGAAATTACATTTCATTTAGAAAAAGCAAAACTATAGAGATAGAAAGTTCAGTGATTGCTTGGGGGTTGGGAGGAGTGAGGAGGATTGAGCAGGGAAATCTTAAGGAAGAGACTTCTGCTCCCAGCGCAAATAAGCAATGCCAGCAGCGCGACCGACCTCTTGCAGAAGCGTGGCCGAGAGGAGCTACCCCAGGTCCGAAGCCAGGGGCGGCGGCCGGAAGGAGCTACCCCACGTCCAAGTGGTGGCGGCTACGCGGGCGCAGGAGGGCTGAGAGGAGCTATTCCACGTACAAGGTCAGGAGGGGCAGCCGTGAGGAGATACCCCTCGTCCAAGGTAAGGTGCAGCGGCTGTGCTTTGCTGGAGCAGCCATGAAGAGATACCCCAAGACCAAGGTAAGAGAAACCCAATAAAACGGTAGGTATTGCGAGAGGACATCAGAGGGCAGATACACTGAAATCATAATCACAGAAAACTAGTAGGTCTGATCACAGGGACCACGGCCTTGTCTAACTCAATGAAACTAAGCCATGCCATGTGGGGCCACCCAAGAAGGGCGGGTATTGGTGGAGAGGTCTGACAGAAAGTGGTCCACTGGAGAAGGGAATGGCAAACCACTTCAGTATACTTGCCTTGAGAACCCCATGAACAGTATCAAAAGGCAAAATGATAGGATACTGAATGAGGAACCCCCCAGGTCGGTAGGTGCCCAATATGCTACTGGAGATCAGTGGAGAAATAACTCCAGAAAGAATGAAGGGATGGAGCCAAAGCAAAAACAATACCCAGTTGTGGATGTGACTGGTGATAGAAGCAAGGTCCGATGCTTTAAAGAACAGTGTTGCATAGGAATCTGGAAGGAACCTGGAATGTTCAGTCCATGAATCAAGGCAAAGAGGAAGTGGTCAAAGAGGAGATGACGAGAGTGAACATAGACATTCTAAGAATCAGTGAACTAAAAAGGACTGGAATGGGGGAATTTAGCTCAGATGACCATTATATCTACAACTGTGGGCAGGAATCCCTTAGAAGAAATGGAGTAGCCATCATCGTCAACAAAAGAGTCTGAAATGCAGCACTTGGATGCAATCTCAAAAATGACAGAATGAAAACAAAACAAAAAAATGACAGAATGATCTCTGTTCGTTTCCAAGACAAACCATTAAATATCACAGTAATCCAAGTCTAGGCCCCGACCAGTAATGCTGAAAAAGCAGAAGTTGAACGGTTCTATGAAGACCTACAAGACCTTTTAGAACTAACACCCCCAAAAGATGTCCTTTTCATTATAGGGGACTGAGATGCAAAAGTAGGAAGTCAAGAAACACCTGGAGTAACAGGCAAATTTGGCCTTGGAGCACGGAATGAAGCAGGGCAAAGGTTAATAGAGTTTTGCTAAGAGAAAGCACTGGTCATAGCAAAGACCCTCTTTCAACAACACAAGAGAAGATACTACACATGGACATCACCAGATGGTCAACACCGAAATCAGATTGACTTCATTTTTTGCAGCCAAAGATGGAGAAGCTCTATACAGTCAGCAAAACAAGACCGGGAGCTGACTGTGGCTCAGATCACGAACTCCTTATTGCCAAATTCAGACTTAAATTGAAGAAAGTAGAAAACCACTAGACCATTCAGATATGACCTAAATCAAATCCCTTATGATTATACAGTGGAAGTGAGAAATAGATTTAAGGGACTAGATCTTAGATAGAGTGCCTGATGAACTATGGATGGAGGATTGTGACATTGTACAGGAGACAGGGACCAAGACCATCCCATGGAAAAGAAATGCAAAAAAGCAAAATGTCTGTCTGAGGAGGCCTTACAACTAGCTGTGGAAAGAAGAGAAGCGAAAAGCAAAGGAGAAAAGGAAAGATATAAGCATCTGAATGCAGAGTTCCAAAGAATAGCAAGGAGAAATAAGAAAACCTTCCTCAGCAATCAATGCAAAAAATAGAGGAAAACAACAGAATAGGAAAAACAAGAGATCTCTTCAAAAAATTAGAGATACCAAGGGAACATTTCATGCAAAGACGGGCTCAATAAAGGACAGAAATGGTATGGACCTAACAGAAGCAGAAGATATTAAGAATAGGTGGCAAGAATACACAGAAGAACTGTACAAAAAAGATCTTCATGACCAAGATAATCACGTTGGTGTGATCACTCGCCTGGAGCCAGACATCTCGGAATATGAAGTCAGGTGGGCCTTAGAAAGCATCACTACGAACAAAGATAGTGGAGGTGATGGAATTCCAGTTGAGCTATTTCAAATCCTGAAAGATGATGCTGTGAAAGTGCTGCACTCAATATGCCAGCAAATTTGGAAAACTCAGCGGTGGCCACAGGACTGGAAAGGTGTTTTCATTCCAATCCCAAAGAAAGGCAAACCCAAGGAATACTCAAACTACTGCACAGTTTCACTCATCTCACATGCTAGTAAAGTAATGCTCAAAATTCTCCAATCCAGGCTTCAGCAATATGTGAACCGTGAAATTCCAGATGTTCATGCTGGTTTTAGAAAAGGCAGAGGAACCAGAGATCAAATTGCCAACATCTGCTGGATCATGGAGAAAGCAAGAGGGTTCCAGAAAAACATCTATTTCTGCTTCATTGACTATGCCAAATTCTTTGACTGTGTGGATCACAATAAACTGTGGAACATTCTGAAAGAGATGGGAATCCCAGACCACCTGACCTGCCTCTTGAGAAACCTGTATGCCAGTCAGGAAGGAACACTTAGAACTGGACATGGAACAACAGACTGGTTCGAAATAAGAAAAGGAGTGGGTCAAGGTTGTATATTGTCACCCTGCTTATTTAACTTATATGCAGAGTACATCATGAGGAATGCTGGGCTGGAAGAAGCACAAGCTGGAATCAAGATTGCCGGGAGAAAGATCAATAACCTCAGATATGCAGATGACACCACCCTTATGGCAGAAAGTGAAGAGGAACTAAAAAGCCTCTTGATGAAGGTGAAAGAGGAGAGTGAAAAGTTTGGCTTGAAGCTCAACATTCAGAAAACGAAGATCATGACATCTGGTCCCATCACTTCATGGGAAATAGATGGGGAAACTGTGGAAACAGTGTCAGACTTCATTTTTTTGGGCTCCAAAATCCCTGCAGATGCTGCTTGCAGCCATGAAATTAAAAGATGCTTACTCCTTGGAAAGAAAGTTATGACCAACCTAGATAGCATATTAAAAAGCAGAGAGATTACTTTGCCAACCAAGGTCTGTCTAGTCAAGGCTATGGTTTTTCCAGTGGTCATGTATGGACGTGAGAGTTGGACTGTGAAGAAAGCTGATCGCCGAAGAATTGATGCTTTTGAACTGTGGTGCTGGAGAAGACTCTTGAGAGTCCCTTGGACTGCAAGGAGATCCAACCAGTCCATTTTAAAGGAGATCAGTCCTGGGTGTTCATTGGAAGGACTGATGCTAAAGCTGAAACTCCAGTACTTTGGCCACCTAATGCGAAGTGTTGACTCACTGCTGGGTGGGATTGGAGGCAGGAGGAGAAGGGGATGACAGAGAATGAGATAGCTTGATGGCATCATCGTTTAGATGAACATGGGTTTGAGTGAACTCTGGGAGTTGGTGATGGACAGGGAGTCCTGGCATACTGTGATTCATGGGGTCGCAAAGAGTCGGACATGACTGAGCACCTAAACTGAACTGAACTGAAGGAAGAGACTTATGGAAGCCTCTTCTAATGAACTGTAATGGTTGACACATGACACTATGCAGTTATTCCAAACCATAGAAATTTATGCACCATGTTCCTTAAGATATGCAACTATAAAAATTATTTAGGAAGTTAGTTGAACCCATGACATAATGCAGCATGTGACAAAACAAACTAACTGTATTAAAAATGTATGAAAATTATGAAGGGTGGAGGAAGTGTTGACCTAAATAACTTTGAAAATGAGCCAAGTCTGTAAGACTAAAGGCAAAAGAAACTGAACATAAGCCAAATTCTAGTTTCCAATGGGCCATGGATTACTAATCAAGACATGGCTATTCATTACACTGAAAATGAACAATTAAGTAAAGCATGGTAGTTGCTGAGAATCAGATTTTTCACTATTGGAGTAGAGGTATATATAAACAGTGAGAATAAGCTAGAATAACCCATGTCATAATCAGCCAGAGTCAGAAACATCAGTGTAAACTCATGTTTAATTTAACATAGGCACAGATGTGTAAACATAGAAATCTATGCGGACATATGTATATAAGGCTAGAGTACATACATACATACATACAACTCTGCTGTGTCAATACCTAAAAGATATTACCCCTTCCAAGAGCAATGAGCACACTTAGTGCCCTGTGATTTCTAATACCGTTATCCAATGAAAGGCTCCATGGAGCTATGACTGATTCTAGTGTTGAGGAAGGAAATATGCCAGATGGGTCTGGAACATCTTACAGTGCCAGATAATAAGGAAGTGCTTAAAAACAAAACAAAAGGAAACATAACAATGATACTGATAGGCCTGAAGGACAAAGGAACCAATTTAAAGCACTTCCAGGGGCCAAATCTGGAGCAGTCTGAGCCACAGAATCAATAAAAGTAACATTAGATTATAAGCCAAAGTGAAATATTAATATTTGTGAGTTTATATTGATATAAACAAATGTTTGAATAAAAACACATAAATGGAAGAGAAGAGACAAATCTGCCATGCAGGAGAAGTCCAAATAATTTATGTGGAAACTCTGCATTTAATGGAATGGAGCTTAACTTCCCACATTTGTAAGTCTTGGCTGCACAAAAATTACAGTGTGCAGTTGGGAGATGTTGCTGTTTAGTGGCTCAGTCGTGTCTGACACTTTGTGACCCCATGTACTGTAGCTTGCCAGGTTCCTCTGTCCATGGAGATTCTTCAGGCAAGAATACTGGAGGGGGTTGTCGTTTCCTTCTACAGGGGATCCTCCAGACCCAGGGATCGAATCTGGGTCTCCTGCACTGGCCGGCAGATTCTTTACTACTGAGCAGTTGGGGTAGGGGAATATTAATATGGAGAAAACTGACAAACACTATCTCATCCATGTGGATTACTTGATGGCAGTGATAAACATGCTGTTAGTATGTACTCTGGAGAATATGATGAAATTGGTAATTGTCTTTAGTGGTCATCCTTTCCAAATTCTATAACTAACTCCAGTCTAATCAGGAGAAAAGTATCCCACAAATCCCAGTGGAGAGTCATTCTTCAAAAACCCTAATCACAGTGCAGGTATGCTCCACTTTTTGACAGTTTGCTTGATGCCCCTTTGCTTTTAAGAAAGACCTACGTTAGTATCTGTTTTTGCTAAAGGAAATAGCATTTTCATTTTTACAGTGAAAGGCAAAAAAGCAAAAATAGTGCTCAGTGTTTGCTCTGCAGCTAGTAGGAAGAATGGCACCACCAAGATCCTTCCTCAGGAACTACACTTAGCATCTCAAGCTCAGGCAGACACGCTTTGAACTGTGTCTGTTCTGTGCTCTATCTTGATTTATTTTGTGCACATGTTAGTAAGATGTAAGGGAATTTTCCTTGGGTAATTGCTTCTCCAGTTTACACCATTTCAACTTACAAAATGTTTCATAGAATGTCTGCTTTTGAAGGGCTGGGGAAACCTGTCCACCTCCAAACTGTAGGGTCATCAGAAACAAGGACACTGCCACAGATGAGAAGAACCTGAGGAGACTTGACAACTAATTTTAACCTTGTATTTTACATGACATTCTGGAACAGAAAACGGACATTAAGATAAAAACTAAGGAAGTCTAAATAAACTTGGGATTTTAGTTGCTCATAAATTATTGATGCTTGTTCAATCATTCTAACAAATAAATATTCCATACTAATGTAGGATATTAACAACAAAGGAAATTAAGTGTAGGTACATGGGAATTCTGTACTACCTTTACAGTTTTTCTGAAAGTCTAGAACTCTCTAAGACTAAAGGTTCAATAAGAAAATAAACTTATCAACTGTTGCAAAAGATCATCCATCTAAGCATTCAACTAGGCATGAAGAGTCACTCTCTGAGTTCCTGTCTTCCTCAAGGACACTTGCATCAAGTTCTAATTCTACTTCAATTTCTTCTAAGTTTTTTTTTTTCCTCATTCTGTCATGTTTGTTTGTTTTGGTGAACTCTCATCATTTCATCATCTTATCAGATCTTTCTAGACTATTTAGTTTAAAAAGTCCCTTCAGTTCAGTTCAGTTCAGTTGCTCAGTCGTGTCCGACTCTTTGCGACCCCATGAATCACAGCACGCCAGGCCTCCCTGTCCATCACCAACTCCCGGAGTTCACTCAAACTCATGTCCATCGAGTCGGTGATGCCATCCAGCCATCTCATTCTCTGTTGTCTCCGTCTCCTCCCACCCCCAATCCCTCCCAGCATCAGAGTCTTTTCCAGTGAGTCAACTCATCGCATGAAGTGGCCAAAGTATTGGAGTTTCAGCTTTAGCATCAGTCATTCCAATGAACAGCCGGGACTGATCTCCTTTAAAATGGACCGGTTGGATCTCCTTGCAGTACAAGAGACTCTGAAGAGTCTTCTCCAGCATCACAGTTCAAAAGCATCAATTCTTCGGCGATCAGCTTTCTTCACGGTCCAACTCTCACATGCATACATGATCATGGGAAAAATCATAGCCTTGACTAGACAGACCTTGGTTGGCAAAGTAATCTCTCTGCTTTTTAATATGCTATCTAGGTTGGTCATAACTTTCCTTCCAAGGAGTAAGCATCTTTTAATTTCATGGCTGCAATCAGCATCTGCAGTGATTTTGGAGCCCCCCCAAAATAAAGTCTGACACTGTTTACACTGCTTTCCCATCTATTTCCCAT
The DNA here is from genome assembly GCF_049115385.1 of Moschus berezovskii. Lineage (NCBI taxonomy): Eukaryota > Metazoa > Chordata > Mammalia > Artiodactyla > Moschidae > Moschus > Moschus berezovskii. The sequence goes on from NC_142460.1 coordinate 97,157,760, forward strand.
GAAGTGATGACACCAGATGCCATGATCTTTGTTTTCTGAATGTTGAGCTTCAAGCCAACCTTTTCACTCTCCTCTTTCATTTTCATCAAGAGACTTTTTAGTTCCTCTTTACTTTCTGCCATAAGGGTGGTGTCATCTGCATATCTGAGGTTATTGATATTTCTCCCAGCAATCTTGATTCCAGCTTGTGCTTCTTACAGCCCAGCATTCCTCATGATGTACTCTGCATATAAGTTAAATAAGCAGGGTGACAATATACAACCTTGACGTACTCCTTTTCCTATTTGGAACCAGTGTGTTGTTCCACGTCCAGTTCTGTTGCTTCCTGACCTGCATATAGGTTTCTCAAGAGGCAGGTCAGGTGGTCTGGTATTCCCATCTCTTTCAGAATTTTCCACAGTTTATTGTGATCCACACAGTCAAAACCTTTGGCGTAGTCAATGAAGCAGAAATAGATGTTTTTCTGGAACTCTCTTGTTTTCTCCATGATCCAGCGGATGTTGGCAATTTGATCTCTGGTTCCTCTGCCTTTTCTAAAACCAGCATGAACATCTGTAAGTCCATGGTTCACTGGACTTACATTGCTGAAGCCTGGCTTGGAGAATTTTGAGCATTACTTTACTAGCATGTGAGATGAGTGCAACTGTGCAGTAGTTTGAGCATCTTTGGGTTTGCCTTTCTTTGGGATTGGAATGAAGACTGACCTTTTCCAGTCCTGTGGCTACTGCTGAGTTTTCCAAATTTGCTGGCATATTGAGTGTAGCACTTTCACAGCATCATCTTTCAGGATTTGAAATAGCTCAACTGGAATTCCATCACCTCCACTAGCTTTGTTCGTAGTGAAGCTCTCTAAGGCCCACTTGATTTCATATTCCAAGATGTCTAGCTCCAGGTGAGTGATCACGCCGTCGTGATTATCTTGGTTGTGAAGATCTTTTTTGTATAGTTCTTCTGTGTATTCTTACCACCTCTTCTTAATATCTTCTGCTTGTGTTAGGTCCATACTGTTTCTGTCCTTTATCGAGTCCATCTTTGCATGACATGTTCCCTTGCTATCTCTAATTTTCTTGTTTTTCCTATTCTGTTGTTTTCCTCTTTTTCTTTGCATTGATCGGTGCAGCTAGCACCATTTTCATCTATCTTAAATTAAGAAATCAAAGCATTTTAAAAATAGCAATTCCTTCAAATTTAGGGCTATTGACAATAAATTTGGTGGTCCTGAGATCATTTGAGGGGCAAAAAAAGTGTGATGGTTTAGAAGAAAAGATTAACTAAACTGCTTACTTCCTGCTTTGATTTTGCTGCTATACTTAAGCTGCTTATCTTCCTCATGATTTTATAGAAATAATATTTCTCAAAATTCTTTGCCAAAATGTAATTTATCTGATTGTCTTACAATGTTTTATGAAAATTTGTTTTGTAGTTAGGGCCTTTAGGTGATTGGCTTTGCTTATTTATGGCCTTGGAGTTCTAGGCACTGATAAATAAGCAAAGTAGAGTATTTATATTGTATATTTGACAGTCTGTTGAACTTCTAAGAGTTATTATTTAAGTTATTTAAATAGTCTTTGTTTCTTTGAGCTAGAATGAATTCTTGGAACTAAGATGAAGTAGGGAGTCTCAGAATGATTTATTTTACTATGTATATTTTCATGAATGCCCAAAGATAATCTACATGGTCTATGATTGCTTTTTCATGGGCTTTGACGTGATGGAAATAAATATACATCATTGTAAATTATCCAAGGCAGCCTTTTTTAAATTGAATACTATGGTATTTAAATTTTGCCTCTAATCTTCTTTAACGTTTGTATTAGACTTCCATAGTTACAGTGCAATACTGTGACAAAATATTATTCACCCCATAAATATTCATGTTCATTAATCTTTTGGGGAACCCAGTTAATGCATAAAATAAAGTCAAGCTACACTGACTATGTTAGCTGCTCATTTGCATAAAACCACACCTGTTCTCCAGGGAACATGTTCCTTGATCCTCCTATGGTTAAAAGATTTTGTTTCACTATGTACTTGGTGCTTTCAGTCAGTCAGAGGGTTTGACAAGTGAGCCTGCGGGAATAGCAAGGAAATATTTGATTTTGAGGCTCAGACTTTTTCATCTGGAAGGGAGTTAAAATGGCATCTACCAGGAACCACATTGGCAGACTTCAAAACTACAGAGCTCAGAAAGCAGCCTTTGATTTCTCTTATCTCTCTGTAAGGCATGTTTATCAGAAAAGATTAGGAGGAGAGTTAATGCTTCCAGCAGGACCTCTATCCTAGAAGCTTCCATTAACCAGCTTCCATGGTCTGTTCATTCACTGTTGTGAAAACAATTGGTAACTTGTTTTATTTGTATCAAACTGCCTGGAATTTGTGAACAGACTTTGGAGACAAACAAAAACTGGAGCCTTAAAGAGCAAACATACTCTTGAAGAAAAAAAAAATTCTTTTAAATAACTTCCAAGGAAAAAGAAGTGAAGAACGAAGATGTCCATAAATCACAAGATGGAAGGGGGAGGATTGGGTAAAGGAAGGTATACTTTCCTGGGGAAGAAATAATAAATTATCTTGGCAAACTAAAAGGGAAAAAAAAAGGAGTGAAACGTAGGACTCAACAAATAGAAGAATGGAGGCAAATTAAGAAAATGATTGGAGAATAGTGTGAAAGAAAAGCAAGAGGAAATATCACTTATATGAGTAACAGTGAAAAGTGGAAAGAAAAGAACCAGTTACCTGGTGTTGATGGCGCTATCAATAGGAAAGGAATGCAAAGGCAGTGGCCACCCCCTCACAAAGTCTGAAAGGCCATAACAGGCTGTGCTTTTCCTTATCCATCCCACCCTACCCCCCAATCCTGCTTCAAGCACTTAACTCTGAGAGTTTTTGCTGTCCCAAGTGCCATGTCTTTCTAGAAAGAGGTATGCATACTATATGCTGAAATAACTTCCAAAACCCCATTTGTAGCCATTCCTGCCCAGTCAGCAAACCAAAACTTTGATAAGTTTGCCTTCCCTATAAATGATCCACCTGAACAGAAATGCAATATTTCCCCATCAGCCAATCTCCAAATGCCAAGCTAACTCTGGGCCTTTCACCCCCTAAAAGGTTGACTACGTTACCCTAGCCAAGCAGATATTTTATTTGTCTCTTCCTTGTTCCTTGTTCTTCATCCTATAAGAGCTTCTTATTTTGTACCCCATTTTGCTGTTCTTAGAAAGGAGACTATATATTTCATGTAGGGTTAATGTTTGGAAGGAAAGTTATGACCAACCTAAATAGCATATTAAGAAGCAGAGAGATTACTTTGCCAACCAAGGTCTGTCTAGTCAAGGCTATGGTTTTTCCAGTGGTCATGTATGGATGTGAGAGTTGGACTGTGAAGAAAGCTGAGCACCGAAGAATTGATGCTTTTGAACTGTGGTGCTGGAGAAGACTCTTGCGAGTCCCTTGGACTGCAAGGAGATCCAACCAGTCCATCTTAGAGGAGATCAGTCCTGGTTGTTCACTGGAAGAATTGATGCTGAAGCTGAAACTCCAATACTTTGGCCACCTCACGCAAAGAGTTGACTCACTGGAAAAGACTCTGATGCTGGGAGGGATTGGGGGCAGGAGGAAAAGGGGATGACAGAGGATGAGATGGCTGGATGGCATCACCAACTCGATGGACTTAAGTTTGGGTAAACTCCTGGAGTTGGTGATGAACAGGGAAGCCTGGCATGCTGCGATTCATGAGGTCACAAAGAGTTGGACACGACTGAGCGACTGAACTGAACTGAACTGAATGTTTGTTTGTATCATCTAAATTGTTTTCGATTATTTTTTTAAACAGTCCAGCCATTATGCTCTTGCCTTAATATCCATCCAACAAGTGCATTGATATAAACAGTTTTAAAAAAATAGTGATTTTTAAATTGTGGGGAACCAAACTGGTGGAGAAAGGAAAGAGATTAGGACAGGTAGGAAGAAGGGAAGTCATGCCACCATTGGGCAAACTCCAATCAGGGGTGCAGACCAGGCCAGGGGTAGGGTTAGGTTGCTGGGCACCCAATCCTAGCATCCCCTTCATTTTTTTCCTTAAGAAGTTCAGAACGTAAGCAACATGTTTTCATTTTTATTGTATTTTATTTAATTTTTGTTGTTGTTTTTGCTGTGTATTATTTTTGTTTGAGCTGATGATTCTCATGGAGGGACTCACCGACCCTCATGAAGTAAAATTCCCTGCAAAGCTGCAGTCAAAGCAGTTATCAATGGATGAACCTGCAGAATTCTACAGAGGAGAGAGAGGTCCCAGCTAAGAAACAGGAGGCAAAGGATATTATATGGAACCAACAGTAGCACAGGCAGCATCTTCAAAAGAATTAGGAAAAAGTGCCCTTTTCCCAAGATATGTTTATAAATCTATTCCCTCTGAACAATGAACTCTGAACTTCAGGATGGGATGCCTCCTTAGAATTGTGCAAAATACAAACAAACGTGGAAGTCCTTAGAGATGGAAAGAGATGCAGTGTTAGCACCAGAGGATGACAGGGGAGAAGTGGGTCTTTGCTGTGCAATCTTGGAAAATCTCGTCACCTCTCTGAGCTCAATCTTTTCATTTCTTTAATTGAAATAGTAATAGGTGCTAAGCTTGGCTTGTGATGATCAAAAGAGAGAAATACTGCACTACCTTTAGGAAGCTATGAGCTGTTATCTGAGCCTGTGTTCCCTGCTGGATTTACACATGCAAAACTCTGGGACAATTAAAGTCCCTGCCAAGTACAGTTTTTGACTGAACCTGATTTTTCTAATCAAACTTTAAATATCATAGAAAAGGTGACTGAACACTAGAGGTAGGGTTGTTAAATCCCAAAGGTTTAAAAAATGCCTTACTTCTGAAGTGTCATGTTTTGTATTTTATTGTAGTGAACAGCAGCCAGGCCTACATTTATTCCCCTTCTCTTTACTTTTCCAGAGTAGCAAGGTCAGAGTAGCACAGTTCTTTTCCAAATTCAAGGGTTAGTTTAATAGGCCTGAAGAATGTCACCTATCCACTTCTACACTCAGTCTGCTGCTGCTGCTGCTGCCTACTAAACACAGGAAAATAGTAAAAAAACAGCATTGTACCGTTGGGCGGGAATGTAGGTCAGAGGTCAGAATGGCCTTTCCTTTCTTTTCACTTGGACTTTTTTGAAGGGAAGGTACAGCAATAGAGCCCTGATTCAGCGGGGGCGGTCATTAGTGGCAGACAGAACAGCCAGGGGCCGCAGTTGGTCACCAACTTCCAGCCTTCAGTTCCAGCTGCCAGGAGGCAGAGGGGGTGGTGGAGAGGCTGACTCACTGGAGCAGAGCCAGGGGGAGTGAGAGGCTGACAGGCCCTTCTCTGCTGGGAAGAACCAGGCTGCCACTGGGCCCATCAAACAGCTCCTCATAGTGCCTGCAGTGAAAGCAGAGGATAAGGGAAAGAATGGCCAGGCAGGTTTTTCAGAAACTTAGATGCAGTTTTCAAGGTGGCAGGAACTGTGGGACCTCTGAAAGACGTACCTGGCATATCACAGGTGCTGATCACTTTATTTTATTATTGGCTATAGAAAAGGGAAGTACCACACATATGAACTGAAAATCAAAATATAATAGTCAGAGATGATGAAATAATAGTTTTGCCCATCACACTGCCAAGTGATACAAACAGTGCATGGCTAGACTGCAGAGCTTTTAACATTAAAAAAAAAATATATATATATATATATAATAAGATAATAATAAGGTGAGTGTTCCTTTTCTTAAGCTTTCCATATTAAACTGCATTATCTCATATCTCACCACAGCCCTGGAGGTTGGCAGAGCAGGGGTTATTACTGTTTTCCTTGTCTTTCACGCTGAGTCAATGTCTCAGTTGTGGCCTGAGCTCTTTCATTTTCCACTCTGATCACTGAATTTTTGTATGATATGAGATTTTTTAGATTCCCTCTTCAGATTATACAAGGTTTATTTAGGACTTGTTTCCCTGTACTCCCTTCTCCTTCATGGTTCTGAGAGGCACACCAGAAGCTTCCTTCATAGGAGCTACTGAGGAAGGGACATGAACGCTAATGATTTAGACTCCACTTCACAACAACGAGGGCAGCCCTATAGTTATCCGTTAAATATGTGGGTCTTCTGGGTAAAATTTTGTTTGAGGTATTCCTATTCCAAAAGTAAAAGTTTTGGAAATGACTGGACCGGATGTTTTCTAAATTCTTTCTGGCTTTGCTATCTTATGATTACCTAGCCCCTAGATTATAGTGTGCTAACTCTTTCAGGATGCAAAAGTCTTGTTTAGTACTCAGATAAAATTCGATACAGTAGAGAAGTAAAATACCCCAAATTCTTGTAACAGGGAGAAATCCAAGCATATGGTAGTTGAAAGACATTCTGTCTGAGTCCTCGTTTTCCTTCCATTGGCCAAGTCTGTGGCTGATGACAAAAAGAATGAGGAGTTGCCATCTTAACCTCTGCTGCTATGGAAAAGTACTCTCTCCCTCTAAAACTCACCTATAAAGTATAACTAATAATACCCATGTATAATAGCATTGCAAATAGCAAATGGAATAAAATAGTTCCTAAGCCTAATGAAATCCCTAGCACATTTAGTAGCTCAAAGATTCTGAGGTTTCATATCAATCATTCCTCTGACTTAATCTGTCCTAGGATCTTTCAGTTCAGTTCAGTTCAGTCGCTCAGTTGTGTCCGACTCTTTGCGACTCCATGAATCACAGCACGCCAGGCCTCCCTGTCCATCACCAGCTCCCGGAGTTCACTCAAACTCATGTCCATCAAGTCGGTGATGCCATATACAGCCATCTCATTTTCTGTCGTCCCCTTTTCTTGCCCCCAATCCCTCCTAGCTTCAGACTCTTTTCCAGTGAGTCAACTCGTTGCATAAGGTGGCCAAAGTACTGGAGTTTCAGCTTTAGCATCAGTCCTTCCAGTGAACACCCAGGATTGATCTCCTCCAGAATGGACTGGTTGGATCTCCTTGCATCCAAGGGACTCTCAAGAGTCTTCTCCAGCACCACAATTCAAAAGCATCAATTCTTCGGCGATCAGCTTTCTTCACAGTCCAACTCTCACATCCATACATGACCACTGGAAAAACCATAGCCTTGACTAGACAGACCTTGGTTGGCAAAGTAATCTCTCTGCTTTTTAATATGCTATCTAAGTTGGTCATAATTTTCCTTCCAAGGAGGAAGTGTCTTTTAATTTCCTGGCTGCAGTCAGAATCTGCAGTGATTTTGGAGCCCCCAAAAATAAAGTCTGACACTGTTTCCACTGTTTTTCCATCTATTTCCCATGAAGTGATGGGACCAGATGCCATGATCTTCGTTTTCTGAATGTTGAGCTTCAAGCCAAACTTTTCACTCTCCTCTTTCACCTTCATCAAGAGGCTTTTTAGTTCCTCTTCACTTTCTGCCACAAGGGTGGTGTCATCTGCATATCTGAGGTTATTGATATTTCTCCTGGCAATCTTGATTCCAGCTTGTGCTTCTTCCAGCCCAGCGTTCCTCATGATGTACTCTGCATATAAGTTAAATAAGCAGGGTGACAAGATACAACCTTGACGTACTCCTTTTCCTATTTGGAACCAGTCTGTTGTTCCATGACCAGTTCTAACTGTTGCTTCCTGACCTGCATACAAGTTTCTCAAGAGGCAGGTCAGGTGGTCTGGTATTCCCATCTCTTTCAGAATGTTCTACAGTCTATTGTGATCCACACAGTCAAACCTTTGGCATAGTCAATGAAGCAGAAATAGATGTTTTTCTGGAACTCTCTTGTTTTCTCCATAATCCAGCGGATGTTGGCAATTTGATCTCTGGTTCCTCTGCCTTTTCTAAAACCTGCTTGACTATCTGGAAGTTCATGGTTCACATATTGCTGAAGCCTGGATTGGAGAATTTTGAGCATGACTTTACTAGCGTGTGAGATGAGTGCAATTGTGCGGTAGTTGGAGCATTCTTTGGCATTGCCTTTCTTTCGGATTGGAATGAAGACTGACCTTTTCCAGTCCTGTGGCTACTGCTGAATTTTCCAAATTTGCTGGCATATCGAGTGTAGCACTTTCACAGCATCATCTTTCAGGATTTGAAATAGCTCAATTGGAATTCCATCACCTCCACTTGCTTTGTTCGTAGTGATGCTCTCTAAGGCCCACTTGACTTCACATTCCAAGATGTCTGGCTCCAGGTGAGTGATCACACCATCGTGATTATCTTGGTCGTGAAGATCTTTTTTGTACAGTTCTTCTGTGTATTCTTGCCACCTCTAGGATCTTTACCAACATGTTATTACCCTAGTCCTTTTAGTTTGTTTCTGTATAAAATACACCATTTTCATCAGCAAGGAATACACACTCCTGAAGATATAATCAGATGTTATAAACTCATATGGCCTATAACAACTGGGCAATAAAACGTCCCTAATGCAAGGGAAAGAGGAAAGTAAAAAAGCTGGCTTAACACTGAACATTCAAAAAATGAAGATCTTGACATCTAGTCCCATCACTTCATGGCAAATAGATGGGGAAACAGTGGAAATAGTGACAGACTTTCTTTTCTTGGGCTCCAAAATCCTTGCAGATGGTGATTTTAGCCATAAAATAAAAAGACTCTTACTCCTTGGGAGAAAAGTTATGACCAACCTAGACATCATATTAAAAAGCAGAGAGATTACTTTGCCAACCAAGGTCCATCTAGTCAAGGCTATGGTTTTTCCAGTGGTCATGTATGGATGTGAGAGTTGGACTGTGAAGAGAGCTGATCGCCGAAGAATTGATGCTTTTGAATTGTGGTGCTAGAGAAGACTCTTGAGAGTCCCTTGGATTGCAAGGAGATCCAACCAGTCCATTCTAAAGGAAATCAGTCCTGAATATTCATTGGAAGGACTGATGCTGAAGCTGAAACTCCAGTACTTCGGCTACCTGATGTGAAGAACTGACTCCTTGGAAAAGACCCTGATGCTGGGAAAGATTGAAGGAAGGAGGAGAAGGGGACAACAGAGGATGAGATGGTTGGATGGCATCACTGACTCGATGGACATGAGTTTGAGCACACTTTGGGCATTGTTGATGGACAGGGAAGCCTGGTGAGCTGCAGTCCTTGGGGTCACTGAGAGTCAGGAACAACTGAGTTATTGAATTGAACTGAACTGAACTGATTGAAAGATAATATGGAATGAGTTCGACTGTACCTAACTACTTGTTTTACTTGGCTAAGTTTTGCCATTAGAACCAGTGGGTTCAGAGAATATAAATTTCTGCATTCTCACTGGAAATAACCCATTTAAAAATGTTGGCTCATTTCCTTTAAGCAAAAACATCTTTACAAGATAAACTTGGCAAGTTGACAAAATGATATTATACTGATTTGGGACTTGGGGAGGTAGGTGGAAAGATTCTGAATTTATTTTATATAAGTTTCTGATTTATACTGCTATACAGTTGTGCTTGAGGTCCTTGGGTGACTGAATCAATATAAGAGCCAAAGACTGACCCTGAACTTTTGTCCTCCATTCCCCAAATGACCGCTCATTTAAATGAAGACGTTTTAGTGGATTCAAGGGTCAAACAAATAGGAACAGAACGGAATCATGGTATCAACTTTGAATGGGCAGTTTTGTAGTAACTTAGGCAGAACCAAAGTGAAGAAAGTTGTCCAATGATGTCCACTTCTAGGAACAGTCGAAAGAGTTGCCAGTTGTGCATATGCCAACTCTGGAAGCTTGGTAGTTCCAAACTCAGACAAAGGTTAAGGTTACTTTACTCTTTGATTCACATCTCTGTGTGCTGTCTAGTAATGTACCCCTGCCACCTGCATCACCTGTAAAGGAACTGCTCCAGGGCAGAAGTAAGTTCCTTATGCTTGAGAGTATAAGAATTACTTAGAAGGCACATTTTTCTCTTTGTGTCCTTTAAATTTATTTTTCCTGATTATAAACTAGTAACTATAAACCTGTTTTGGAGAGAGGCAAAAAATATAAAGAAGCAGAGAAACACTTTGTGCAATTACACAGACATAGCTATTATTTTGTCACATTCTCTTTCAACAGTATCATCCATAATCCTGCTGAAACCCACACAAATGGGTTTTATTAAATGTTTTTTGTATATATGAAATTTCTGGCAAATATAAATAAATGACTGTTTATTCTGCTTATTAATTTTTGATCTTTTATGTAATTTTCACTTTATGTTTATTCTTTTACCCTTTCAGAATAGTGTTGTTAACCCTGACTGAAATTAGAATCAACAGGGCAGATTTACTGAAAATACTGGTGCTCAAGCCTGAGGCTTAAGTCAGGTACAACATGATCTGGAAAAACTAGGGCCATTCAAAAAAAAAAAAAAGGCATTGGGAGTAAGAAATTTGCATTCATGTCTGGGCTCAGCAGGGCACCAATTCATTGCCTCCGAACATCAAACATCGATCTGTTCCTTTGGTCTTCCAGAGGGAAGGGGCTCCAGCCACCCCAGCAGCTGCCACTGCGGGGACCATAACAGGAAGAGGAGCTGAGTGACTAAACCCTCGCAGTCCCTGGGCAGAGTACAGTGACCATCCCCATACAGATGTGAGCCAGGGCCCAGGGGCTGTGTCTGGATTGCAGAGTGAGGGGTGTCAAGGGCAGTGATAGCCATAGTTGCAGGGTAATGGTGGGGCTGGGGCCCCATGCCTCCTCCAGCTCCTCCTGCCCAGACACAATGACTTCACTTGGAGGCACACCAACCCAGTTAGAAACTCCAGTTTTCTGTATGACTTCTGTAAAAGGATGTCTGCTATCATTCTAATCTTGGTTCCTCTTTGTGTGCATGATATACCTTTTTCTTTCTTTTTCTGGCTACCTTCCTGATTTCTCCATCTTTTTGTTTTCAATCTTTCACACACAGTGTGCTAAGGGTTAGTGTGTGTGTGTTGTGTGTGTGTTGTGTGTGTGTTGTGTGTGTTTGGAGTTCCCATTCCCAGTTGGCTGCACCTCACAGGGAATCCGTCTCTAGCAAGTTATTTGCTACTTGCTATGTACAAGCCTGCAGGTGGTGGAGGGCATTCTCTGTCATGATTAAGTCTCATCCTTAACTGGGCACTGTGTCGCTGGTATTTGATGTGTGACCTTCCCAGTGTTCCTGCCCCTTTCCCTGTGTAGTTCTGAGCCCAGTATGCTTTTAATCTTCATTACAGCTCTATGTGTTTATTATAATAGCTGTGAATAATTTCTTCTTGGCAGAAATCCCCTTGTATGTAGTATTAATGAGATACAGCGCTCTGCAATTATATCTGTAAAGTGTCAGAAACATAGTAGGTATTCAGCAAATGATGGTACTTTCTCTGCTGTCTCAACTTAAGGTGTTGGGAGATGACGGATATTTTCAAGAGGGAATTGGTATGTGGGCAAGGAACAGATTTTCTTTTATGCTACTCTTATTTTCAGGCTAGGCAATCCGTGGTGCTCTTTGCTTTATAATCCAATAATTACTTATTTACAGACTCAGCAATTGGTAAGGTCATTGCGACCTTTCTTGAGACAAACTGTCCTGTTAGAAAGCCTACTGAGCTCTAGCTGTTTGGCCTGTGTGGTTTCTGGGGTTTGTGGGAATCCTGCCACATTTGTAAGCTTATTCACATTCCCTTTGCATTTCGGTACACAGCTAGCATAATTCACAGGCATATTTCATAAACATTTACTCCAAAGAGTGAGACAAGGTTTGCTTTTCCAAATAAATGGCTTTTGTTTTGCCTTTCTTTCTTTCCTTTCTTGTTTCTTTTCCTTCCTTCCTTCTCTCCTTCCTTTTATCTGTAGAAGTATGTTTCACAGACAGAATTTTTTTTAATGAACACTTCAAATAATGATATCTTCAATATCCATCTTTATATTCTCTAGCATTCTCTTAATGTATAGGACTTTTATAAAAGTTTTAGTATATATTTGAGAATTTTCCTCTGTATTTATCAAGTTGATTTCCCCAGTCTGATAAACAATGAAGATTAATAGAAATGAATGTAATTACCCAACTAAGAAACAAAGGATTACCATGTTAAAGGTCCTTATCAAACCTTTTCAGAATAATTTTATTCCTGTTATTTGAAGAGTGGATACTGTTGATTGAGATATAGAGTTGAAGAGCATTAAAAAATTAGAGAGATGGATGAGAGATGAATCATACACATTCTTGTATTAATTTTTGAGGATATGTTATACGAGAAACTATTCTTTTGAAAATGATTATGTCTGCTTCAAAATAGAGAAGTGCAATATGGCATGGGCCCAGTGATGAGAGTACTCAGGCTGTATGCCTCCATCACCTGTAACATGCTCCTTTATCCTTCAGCATGACTGATTCAAGGTCTTCCTAGAGCAAGAAGATGAACCCGAGGTGTCAATTCAAAAGTCTTCTATGCTAGTCCTTGTTGCCCTTATTTTTTTCAACAGTAGTTGACACCACTCACCCTCCTGCTCACATGTTTTCTCTTCTCCCACCCTCCTTCTCTTCCTCTCTCACTCTTGCTCACCTTTCCTTCATTTGCTACTTCTTTTGCTACCATCACTTTTTAAAAAGAGAATCAATTTTATGCCAAATTTTCAGGTAGGCATTACCCTTTCCCTTCAGAGGATGCGGGAAACTGAAACCCAAAGGCTGGAGAGTAGAAGACTGCTTGATATTACACTGCCAATATGTGAAGCATTCCTCCCACTCAGGGAGGAAATGATAGGTTGTAAATCACCTCATGCCACTTGGGTCTAAAGCAGAGAGCAAGTCAGTCTGCATGAATGCTTCCTTCTAAGGGGGCCTGGTTGTCCATTATTTCAGGGTTTCTAATTCTCTGCAGAACATCTGCTTAATAACATGTGGGCTTTGGTTCTGCTAGGCTAAACACTGAACAGGAAAATCCAGTGAGGACGTGGAGGAAGGTTCTTTTCCATGACATCAGAGAAAAGTGTTCGGTTTGAGGAAGGAGAAGGCCTTCTGTTTTTGTCACAAACCCTAAACTGAAGGACAAATAGGGCAGCAGTCATTGAGTGAGCAGCCATCACTGTTGTCACGTGTGGTGCTATTAGAGAGAGACATTTTTTTGGCAAATAAAAATCACAATGAAAAATGTTACCTTTTTTATGGGAAATAAAGAGTATTTCTTTAGGTTCACTTTAAAAGAAAAAACTTAGCTATAGAAGCAAAGGGTATTTCTCAAAGGAGATTAGAGCAAATAAAAGAAGAATTGTTCGTGCATTAAAAGAAAAGGAAGCCCTTTATATGAAAAAAATTAAACAGTAGCAGCCATTTTAATTATCCCTGGTGGCTCTGATGGTAAAATATTGCCTGCCAAGAGGGAGACCTGGGTTCAATCCCTGATCAGGAAGATACTGTGGAGAAGGGAATGACAACCCACTCTGCTATTCTTGCCTGGAAAATTCCATGGGCACAGGAGCCTGGAGGGCTATAGTCCATGGAGTCACAAAGAGTTGGACACGACTGAGCGACTAACACACATATCATTGCAGCAAGTATTCATCATCTGCATGTGGTGACTGATCTGGTTCATCTTCACAAACTGTTCTTCCTTTCTTGGTCTTCCCTGGCCTGATTTGGACAATCCTTACATAAAACTCTTGACCTCTACAGAAGAGGTAAACAAACAGGTGACATAATGTACTTAATAGTTTGGGAGAGCGTTGCTTGCTAAGAGAAGACAAGTCTTTGCTTTTCTCTTGAATATTCCAAAACTAAATTTGAATACAGGTGATCTTCATTATTAACCTCTTCTGTATTTGTAGATTTGCCTACTCACTAAAATTTATCTGTAACCCCAAATCCGAACTCACGGCTCTTATATAGGCATCATTCTCACTCAGCCTCCAAAAGTTTGAGCTGCCCAACACATTACCACCTGGAGGTTAAAACAAAGCTAAGCTCTACATTTTTGTTTCATCTATCATGCAGTAAACAAGTATCTTTTCCTTGGTCAGTATAGTGCCACATTTCCCGTTTTGTGATTTTTTGTTGATGATTTCATGGCAAAATAGTCCCCCAAGTGTAGAGTTGAAGTGTTGTCTAGTGTTCCAAAATGCAAGATGGTTGCAAATGTGCCTTAAGTGTTTTAGATAAGCGTCATCAAAAATAAGCTTAATTCAGATACAAGCTATCTTTATAGAACATAGTTCAATATTATTGAAGCAACAATTTATGTTAAACAAATTTATCTTTAAAAACACATGCAAAATAGGGTTATGTATTGATTGGTTGACAAAAATGTGACCTGGCCTTGCAAGAACTTAACTTTTTATTTCCCCTCAGAGCAAGGCTTCAGTATTTGCTAAATCGGTGTTTGCTCCAACTTTATAGAGCATAACTACTGTGAATAACGAGAACTGACATAAAGAGAGCAAGATCTGGCAAGTGTTTTGAAGCCCATTATATCTGTACTACACCAAGTACCTTTTCCTGTAATGTATGTGTTTACATTTTATTCTAAAATCTCTGAGTTCCCTCTAGGGGTTAACTTAATATTCAAGAATGTCTTACCAAAAATGAGAGTGCTTTACCTCAACTCTAAAGTTTCCTCTTTTCTTTATCATTCTCTAAATTTGATAGGATTGCTCCTTCTTAGACTAGGAAACACATATTCTAATTTTTCAGGCAGCTGGAGTCATGGAAGACATTTTCAAACACTAAACGGCAAACGAAAAAAAAAAAGGGTAGAGAATGTTCCTTAAAAGAGGTGATAGTTTAATCTAAGGATGATGAGGTGGTATTTTAAATTAAGTAAGTGAAAAATGAAAGAAGGGAGATTCCTAGCAAAGGAGAGCCATACTGCAGTAGGAAGGACACGTTTGGGAGGAAGGTAGCTGGCGTGACTCCAGGCCAGGTGCACAAGAGGACGAGGCAGCAGATTGCGTGGGGAGGCAGGGAGAGTTCCCTGTATAAAATGCTTTGACATTTGGGCAAGGAATTTATCTTCATAGAAAGCTTACAAAATAAAAATAACATGAAACCTTCTTATTGATATCTTTACTCGTTTATTTATTTTAGAATGATCTTTTTGGTTATGTGCAGAATGAATTAAGTAAATGAGTAGGAAGCTATAAAATGATGAGGGCCTTTACTTAAGCAATAACAATGTAAAGGAAAAGGAAAATATAAATCATAAGGACATGCAGGCCTTAGAATTTAGAATGTTAATGACTAACTTGATATTGGAAGTAACTTTAAAGGAGGAATCCAGAATGGCTCCCAATTTCTGTTTATTTTAGCCTTTTCTCTCCCCAGCTTTTCTATGTTCCATAAATGCTTTCCAAGCAATATCATATTCAAAGTACTGAATAGAAGCTGAGAACATGACAATGATAAAGACATGACCTTGCTCTCTCAGGAGAGAGTGAGTGTCATCACACAGATGAGCTACACTTCTTCATCTGTCAACTGGGAAATTTAGATGGTTGCCATGCTAAGTTGTTGGTCCGAAGTTGAGAATTCTACAAAAACTTGCAATATGATGTCTGGCGGTTACTGCCAGACACTAATTTCTTGGTGAGCTGTGGCCTTGAAAATCTGTTAAGCCATGGAACAGTGTGAGATCCTTAAAGGAAAGTATTACTACATTGTTACCTGTGAAGCTCACCCATTTTCAGAACTACGTAATCTTTGAAAGAAATTCTACTTTCCAAAATGAATTGGTCAGACCAGGAAAGCCACTCATATGGGAGTGAGGGAAGTATTATTTGGTCAAAGGAAGAATTTAAGCTGTGATGTAACCAAAATGGAGATCCCAGCCCATTCATGGAATGAAGTGGTGGTCTCTAGAACTGTGATGGCTTTAAATGTCACCCCGAATTTTAGGCAAAGAGTCTGGTTTTTTTGCTCAGCCCACTAGTTATTCAAAGTGGACAGCACCTAGGGAGAGCTTATAAATTTGATATCAGCAGAGTGAGGACAGTCTGTATCGAGATCCAGCCTGGGTTGAGTCCAGGGATACCCTCAGGATGAGCGGCGTTGGGGAGAAAAGGAAGAAAACAAAGCGAGTCGAGTCTTGGTTGAGTGTTGAATCAAGACTATTTTATTTTTTTACATCAGTGTTTATATACCCTAAACTAGTACAATTCTAAAGGGGAGTGAACAAAGTCTGCTCAACATTACGTCAGTTTGCCCTTTACAAAATCAGAATGTTTTCCGCATACTTCTCTATTTACTAGAGTCTTTTTTATAGTAGATATTAATACATTATCTTCTGGCCTTGAGGCCTATTAACATCTCATGACCTTTTCTTACAAGCTAGGTGAATGCAAAGCTGTTTTTTGTAAGCTATTCTTATTTTTCCACTTGCCTTAAGCTAAACAGAAAACAGAAAAGTTATAATCTCATAGGGTAAATGTTCAGCAGGTTGCAGCATATTAGAAATTTAACACAATGATCAGTTCTTTTTAGTTACTACACACAGACTCTGCAGCTCCGGTGAGGCAGCCTCTGCCTCGCATTCCTGATTAAAAGCCTCGGTTGTCTTATGGTTTCTACACTAGGGCTAAGCTCTTATTCTAAATTCTAACTATAGTAACAATAATTTCTACATCCAAGAGCAAAAACACAGCTAGCAAACGTTGATTCAGTAACAACTTCTAGAATAATATTTTTTATATTTTCTAATAGGGCTTCTTCACCCCCCGAAGGGCTCTGCGTTTATTAGGGCTTTTTGTGTGATCAGGTTCTTTATGCTATTTATGATTAAGGTGTTGTGAGCAGTCATGTGCTTTAGTGCCAAGGGCATAAACAAGTTGATTTTATTTGGAAAGAGATCGGGGAAGGCCTTCTGCCTATGTCACAGAAATTAAGGAGCAGTCAGAAAGACAGCAGTCAGAAAGATAGGCATCAGAAAGACAGATATCTTCTTTAAGGTGAGCGCCGGGGCAGCTTTTTGAAATCCCTGAAGTCCTGATCTGCCTTGCTTGTCAGGTCTTCTCCTCATGACCTTGTCATGGGTGGGATCTCGCTTGCTGGCTCCCAGCAAGTCTGCACACAGATACAGTTGTGAGCCATTAACAGTTACTCTTAGGTATAGTATTGTGTGCCTGGTCACTGAAATGGAGATTTGGTCTGAAAAATGTAGTTACATTTGTAGTTACAAATGTAGGTAGGTGTAAATAAAATCTCCACTAGCACCCCTATTTCAAACCACCCTTCTTTGCAAGTATACTAACCCTGTGTCTATTACACCTTATACAGAGATAGTAATTATCCCTTCTCAAATTTACCTTTTTTTCCCAGGTATTGAGATATGTTTTTTTACTTGTCATTTTATCCTCAAGCAAATGCCTCTTCTTTTCCAGCCTCTCATGCCTCTTTTCTAGGAGTCTTTTATTTCTCTCCATTTTTTTGCCCAAGACTGACTTCTCCCTTTATTCACAGGAATGTATCTTTTATCCATCTTTTTTTTTTCAAAGTTAGCAGTGATTTTACATGAGAGCTAATGCTTCATACAATTTTGAATAGAATCTAGAAGTGGTACACCTAAAATCCAGTCATTCTGTAGTACTAGGGGTTATATCTTGCTCAGTTTTTGTCTATTATATCTTTAGTGTTCATTAGAGTAACAGGCACAAAGGTGATGGTGATGAAGATCAATATCTATTACCTCTTTTAATAATGGAACACTAAAGTTTAGGTGAGCAAATGAGCACCCTATTTCTGGTTTTTTGTTGTTGTTGTCTCATTAGGTATCCTGATGTGGCTAAGTTTGTACCTGTGATACACAAATGGAATTAATATATACAACTTCCTGTATATCTCCTTTCAGAAGTTTATTTTAAGCTCTGTTCTCTGCTCTGTGGTAGCTGAATAATGGTAATGATTTAGAGCATATTTGGAACCTTCCCTACCAGTCTTGGTTTGCTCACTTCTAAACTTTTATATTAGAGACAAAACATTTTTCTTATAAAAAGCCAGTGTGCTTTGGGATATCTTTCTGGAGCTCTCAGTTCAGTTCATTCGCTCAGTCATGTCCGACTCTTTGCGACCCCATGAACCGCAGCACGCCAGGCCTCCCTGTCCATCACCAACTCCCGGAGTTCACTCAAACTCATGTCCATTGAGTTGGTGAGGCCATCCAGCCATCTCATCCTTTGTCATTCCCTTCTCCTCCTGCCCCCAATCCCTCCCAGCATCAGGGTCTTTTCCAATGAGTCAGCTCTTCGCATGAGGTGGCCAAAGTATTGGAGTTTCAGCTTTAGCATCAGTCCTTCCAATGAACACCCAGGATTGATCTCCTTTAGGATGGACTGGTTGGATCTCCTTGTAGTCCAAGGGACTCTCAAGAGTCTTCTCCAGCACCACAGTTCAAAAGCATCAATTGTTCGGTGATCAGCTGTTTTTTACAGTCCAACTCTCATATGCATACATGACCATTGGGAAAACCATATTGACTAGATGGACCTTTGTTGGCAAAGTAATATCTCTGCTTTTTAATGTGCTATCTAGGTTGGTCATAACTTTCCTTCCAAGGAGTAAGCGTCTTTTAATTTCATTGCTGCAATCAGCATCCGCAGTGATTTTGGAGCCCAAAAAAATAAAGTCTGACACTGTTTCCACTGTTTCCCCATCTATTTCCCATGAAGTGATGGGACCAGATGCCATGATCTTTGTTTTCTGAATGTTGAGCTTTAAGCCAACTTTTTCACTCTCCTCTTTCACTTTCATCAAGAGGCTCTTTAATTCCTCTTCACTTTCTGCCATAAGGGTGGTGTCACCTGCATATCTGAGGTTATTGATATTTCTCCTGGCAATCTTGATTCCAGCTTGTGCTTCTTCCAGCCCAGCGTTCCTCATGATGTACTCTGCATATAAGTTAAATAAGCAGGGTGACAGTATAGAACCTTGACGCACTCCTTTTCCTATTTGGAACCAGTCTGTTGTTTCATGTCCAGTTCTAACTGTTGCTTCCTGACCTGCATACAGGTTTCTCAAGAGGCAGGTCAGGTGGTCTGGTATTCCCATCTCTTTCAGAATTTTCCACAGTTTGTTGTGATCCACACAGTCAAAGGCTTTGGCATAGTCAGTAAAGCAGAAATAGATGTTTTTCTGCAATTCTTTTGCGTTTTTGATGATCCAGCATATGTTGTCAATTTGATCTCTAGTTCCTCTGCCTTTTCTAAAACCAGCTTGAACATCTGGAAGTTCACGGTTCTAGAGCTCTAATTGTTCAGAAATCCTTAAAAAAAGAAAAAAAAGCCCTGGAAGTGGGCTCTTATTATGAAAACTCTGATTTCATGTGAAATGAACTAAGTGGCAGATGGAAAGTTCACAAATATTGTGAGTTGGGAACTGGAGAATGCCATTACGCTGTAGTGAAATGGCTGGTGAGACTGTTGTTGCTATAACTTGGAAGGCATATCATGTGTTCCTGTGACAACAACTCTGAGGAAATTAATGGCAAAATTCAGAATGAGTCTGTATGTTGGTTGCTACTTATGCGTTTTTGTTGTTGTTTTATTGAACTCAGGACAAGCATTGTCTTTATTGCTACATAACCTTCAAAGTTATCATTTTAATATTTTATATTCCATAGAGCAATTGTACTTTACTTAACAGCATCCTTACTGAGTGATTTCAATTATTTGTAAATAATGATGCAATAACATCTTTGCATATGTAGCTTTTCCCTATATTTCAGTTTAAGTAACATTCTCAGTAGTGCAATTGCTCTATTGAACCTTTTTACAGTTTTTGAGTCATGTTTCCACAATCAAGTCCTAAATCATACCAAGTTGCACTTTTAACAATAATGAATAAGTATTACAATTTTCATTTTAGTTTAGACCAGCAACCAGTACTAGAATGTTTTTTTTTTAAATTCTGCATATAAATGGAATCATACAATCTCTGTCTTTCTCTGACTTATTTCACTAAGTAAACACCCTCGAGAGTCATCCATGTTGTTGCAAATGGCAACCTTTAGTTCATTTTATGGCTGAGTAATATATCTATATGTCTATATATATTCCACATCTTCCTATCCATTCACCAATGATGGGGACTTAGTTTGCTAATTTAATTGGTATAACATGATATGTTGGTGTTGAATTAATTTGCATTTCCTTTTTCAGTTTTACTGAGATATAATTAACTTACAGCACTTTGTAAGTGTACAGTATAATGATTTGCCTTACAAACATCATGAAGTCATTGGCGCAGTGAGTTTAGTGAACGCCCATCATCTCATATAAGATTTAAAGAATTGAAAAAAATTTTTTTCTTGTGATGAAAATTGAAGATTTACTCTCTTAACAACTTTCATGTATAACACAGAGCAGTGTTAGTTATATTCATCATGCTATAAATTACATCCCTAGTGCTTATTTATCTTAAAACTGGAAGTTTGTACATTTTGACTGCCTTCATTCAATTCTCCCTTCCCCACTCCCCACTTACAACAACCACAAACCTACTCTCTCTCTTTTTTTTAATGAGTTTGTATGTTTAGTCCTTTATATGTTTTTGAAGTATAACTGACCTACAACATGGTGATTCAATGCTTCTATACAATTCAAGATGATCATCACTGTTAAGTCTAGTTATGACCTATCACCATACCAAGATATTGCATTGGTATTGACTGTATTCCCCAAACTATACATTTCATACCTGTGACTCGTTTATTTTATAGCTGGGTTTGTACCTCTAAATCTCCCTTATGCATTTTTATTCTCCTCCATCTCATCCCCTTCTGGCAACCACTGGTTTGTTCTCTGTATCTATAACTGTGTTCAAGTTTTGTCTATTTGCTCTTTAGATTCACATACAAACGAAATCATACAGTCTTTGTCTTTCTCTGTCTGACTTATTTCACTGAGTAAAATGCCCTCTAGATCCATCCATGTTGTAGCAAATGGCAAGCTTTAATTCTATTTTATGGCTAAGTAATATAGATATATAATCTATATACCTACCTATATACCACCTCTTCTTTATCTGTTCACCGAACGATGGGCACTTAGTCAGCTTCCGTTTCTTGGCCATTATAAATAATGCTGCAATGAATATTGGGATACATACATCTTTTTTTGCTAATGTTTTCTATTTTCTTCAGAAGGGAAAATAGAAATATACAGGAAGGAAATTGCTATATCATACGGCATGCTGTGATTCGTGGGGTCGCAAAGAGTCCAACACGACTGAGCGACTGAACTGAACTGAACTGATGGGGCCTGACACAGCAGGGTGAGGGCCTGCTGTGTTCCTGGGGCTAAGTTTCCTCCTATGGGTGGGCAGACCCAGGGGATTCCAGGGCTAGTGCCAGAGTACTGGTGTAGTGGCTGGGTCCTCAGCCCTCTGGTGGACGGGGCTGGGTCCTGGGTGGCTGTGGGTTCAGTGGGCCCTCAGGTTGCTGGTGGGTGGAGTTGCTTGGCCTGAGGCATTCTAGTAGTGGTACCCACAGGCTGGTGTGCAGTTCTGTGTCTTGGCCCTAAAAAGCTAGAGGGAGGGTCCCAAAATGTCCTTTGCCAGCACCAGTGTCTTAGTGGTAGAATGTGCTCCCCCAAAAGGCTGCTGCCAGTGCCTGTGGCCCCAGGGTGAGCTCCAGTTGCCTCCTGCTTCTCTGGGAGGCTCTCTAAGATCAGCTGGTATGCCTGACTCCAGCTCTTTTCAGATTATTTCCACGGCCTTGGGTCCTGAATTGTGTGAGTTTGTGTGCACCTTTTAAGAGTGTCTCTATTTCCCGCAGCCCTCTGACTCTTCAGAAAGTAAGCTCCACTGGCCTTGAAAACCAAATGTTCTGGAGGCTTGTCTTTCCAGTGCAGGGATGGGGAGCTGATTCAGTGGTCAGACCTCTTGCTTCTTGGAGAAAACCTCTGTAATTATAATTATTCTTCCATTGTGGGTCACACACCCGGGGTATGAATCTTATTTCCCCACTTCTCTGATCCTTTTTTTTCGCTCCTTCTTTATATGTTTAGTAATAGGAGACCTTTTCTGCTAGTCTTCAGTCTTTCTCATCAATATTTGCTCTGTAAATAGCTGTGGTCTTGGTGTGTTCATGAGAGGAAGTGAGCTCAGAGTCTTATACTCTGCCATCTTGGCCACAGACTTGGTACATACCTGTGCTGGAGGTAACTGCAAGAAGTTAATGGACACCAACCAGAACTGGTCTCGTTTCATGAACAGATGGTTCTCATAGGAGCATACAGAGGGAGACTCTCTTTTCAGCTGAAAAGTTAAAGTGATGGAAAGTCCAGAGATTTGGGATCTTTCAAAGTTAAAAAAATATAACTATCTGTGCCTCAAACAGCAAAAGGTAACATGATACCTAGAGTTATCCAGATATAAAGATCAGGTCAAAGACATCTATTGTTTCTGTTATTTCAGTTTCCTTCATGAGGCCATTTAAAATTTTTGACTTAAAAGATACAGGCCTAACTTATAAGCCAGTAAATAAAGGAGGGATATTAAAGAATCTGCCTGCAATGCAGGAGACCTGGGTTCAATGCCTGGATATGGAAGATCCTCTGGAGAAGGGAATGACAACTCACTCCAGTATTCTTGCCTGGAGAATTACATGGACAGAGGAGCCTGGCGGGCTACACTCCATGAGGTCACAAAGAGTCAGACATGACTCAGCGACTAACATTTCCACTTCATTATAATAATGGCTTATTGAGATATTTGGGTGTGCTACCTTTCACATGTACTAAACCCTTGAAAATTTGTTCTGTCACTGAAACCATTAACCCTTCTTATAACAGAGCTTATGTTTGATCCCTAGAACAGCACTGGAGCCCACAAACTTTCACTGGCAGAAAGTGGGTTGTGGAAGCTGCCTAGTCCCCAAAGAGGGAACACTCTCCACTCGTCCTACCTCAGAGTTACTCACATAAGATAAAGGAAAAATATATTTTGAAGCAGGGACTGTGGTGAGCAGTGGTTAAAGGAGGTAGTCCCCAAAGGCAGAAACTAGGGGGATCCAGACAGATGAACCAAGTAATTACAACACAGCCTGGGGAGGAAATTTCATGTGATTTCTGTCCATTGAGCTTTGATAACTGCTATGAAACATTGACTACTCTGTTTCCCATTCTTTCCTTTTTTGATACGCTCATTTTATTATGGTTACAGCTATTCCTATGTTGTCAGTATATATTAGAAGAGAGAGAACTAGCTTGTCAGTTAGTCAACAGATTGATTTTGAAGAGCCAAATCCAGATATGATGAAGGGAAATGCCCATTACAAAATCCAGGATTTTGGTCTGGATGCAGTAAATTCAAAGATACTTCAGTTCAGTTCAGTTCAGTTCAGTCGCTTAGTTGTGTCCGACTCTTTGCAACCCCATGAATCACAGCACGCCAGGCCTCCCTGTCCACCACCAACTCCCGGAGTTCACTCAAACTCATGTCCATCAAGTCGGTGACACCATCCAGCCATTTCATTCTTTGTCATCCCCTTCTTATCTGCCCCCAATCCCTCCCAGCATCAGAGTCTTTTAGGTAACCATAATAGTTAACTGAGGGAAATTCTGAAATCCCCTAATATATATTTTCCCATGATTTCTTTAGTAACATATACTCTGATCTTTGCTAGACTCATTCAACAGAAGACTATGGTTCCTAGTCTCTTTTACTGCTAAATGTGAGCCTGTGGCCAAATCTGACCAAGAGCCCATGAGAGAAATTGATGTATGAAGCTTTCAGGTTTTCTCCTTACAGGTGCTTTTGCTGGACTTGGTCTCCTCATAATTGGCTATGAAATAGCAAAACCCCAAACTGCTGTGAAGGTGTTATGTTAAAGATGGCAGAACTTTGCTCCTGGCCTAAGAGCACTGAACCCTGCCTTACATGGGTCACTCTAGATGCTGGTTAAGAACAGGCTGCAATTGGCAAGGATGGAAACAGGACAGTTAGGGAGACAGGGAAGGAACTTGAGCAAGAAGTTAAGATAATGACTTGGACAAAAGAGTGGCAGTGGAGGTGATGAGAAGTACCCAGATTCTGAATATATTTCGATTTTAGAGTCAACTGGACTTCCTGACATAATTATATGAAATGAGAGAAGAAATGAATGCTTTTTTAAAAAAAGATTTTTAGCATAAAGCAACTAAAAAGGTAAATTTCTATCATCTGAGATGAGGAAGACCACAGATAGAAATGTTTTGCAGGGAAAGATGACAAACTCATGTTTGGTAACGGAAAATTGGAGACGCCTCTTTGATATCTAGAGCTTCCCAGGTGGCGCTGGTGGTAAAGAACTTGTATGCCAATGCAAGAGACTTAAGACACATGTGTTTGATCCCTGAGTCAGGAAGATCCCCCGGAAGAGGGAATGGCACCCTGGTAGTCTTGCCTGGACAATCCCATGGATAGAGGAGCCTGGCAGGATATAGTCCATGGGGTTTCAAAGAGTCAGAACTTGACTGAAGTGATAGCATGCATGCTTTGAAATCTAAATCAAGATTTTGAAAAGTTGACAATTGCATCTAAAACTCAGCAAACAATCTGAACTTAAAACATGCATTTAGGAATTGTCAGAAATTATTTTAAATTCATTTCCTCAACCTTTTAATTATAAAAAATTTCAATATAAAGAAAAATTGTTACATATATTGATAATTCATCCCTAAGTACTCCAATATGAATTTCCTTGTTAGAATGGCATTCCACTTAAAAAATCACAATATCAATGTCATACCTAAGAAACTGGGTATTTCCCCAAATAATTGGTAATTATTTATTATCAAGACTATATGCAAATTTTCCTGTTTACCTCAAACATAACACTTATTACATTTTCTTTTTACAAATTAGAATATACTTAAGGTTCAAACACTATACTTTATTACATCTTTTAATGAAGAAGAGATCATATTTTTGCCATGGCATTGACTCTTCTAAATCACCAGACCAGTTTTCTGTAACATCTTACCCGATGTTTCATATTTGTCTAATTTTTTTTTTTCACTGCTTTGTGTATCATGCAGGATCTTAGTGCCCCAGCTAGGGATAAACTCATGACCCCTGCAGCAGATCAGAGTCTTATCACTGGACTGCCAAGGAAATCTCTCATGGTTTTTTTCTTATGTCATTAACTTGTTTTTATATCTCCTGCATTTTCAGTAAACTGAAAGTTAGGTCTAATGTCTTAATTGTGTTTTGGCAAGATAATTTTATTAATGAAGCTGTATACTTTACATTGTGTTATAATTAGAAAGCACATAATTTCAGTTCTTTCCATTACTTGGGACTTTAATAAAGAAGAAAGTGAATTTTCTTGTCATTCAACAGGACCAAATTTTATAATAATTTCAATTAAGACTTAGACACTTTAAATATGCTGCAATCATCTTTGCTGGACTTACTTTGTGAACAAAAGATCTTTGGATTTTAATTTGATTTTACAAATGAAAATAGAACTTGAAAGCTGATTTTTAAGTTATCCTTTAAGAACAATTGTCCTTTAAATGCATTTGGAATAAATGCAGAGGAGACAGACGTGGCACTTAGAATGAATCTTTGTACATTACATGAATAATGATAATTGTGGTGCCAGACTTTCACAGATGAGATAAATTTAATTGACAAATGGGCTGCCAGGGAAGTGACTTTCAAACCCACCTTTCATTTATTCAAGGTTATACCTATAATTTGTTTGCAATCATAATTTCTATTTCACCTTTAACATTATTCATTTCTTCTTTATGATACTCAACAACTATATCGTTATACAACATTGTCATCAAAATATAGTGTTAATGTTTCTTTCTTTTTGCAGGGAGGGAGAATTTGTATCTTGCCTAATTAAGTAAAAAACAGAATTTACTAAGCAATAAGAATAAGTTAGGCTGATTATAGTAAGTTTTTAGGTAATTATGAAATACATTTTAAAAAATATTTCGATTGGAGGTTTCAAAGCTTGGAATTATAAGGGACTTGTTAAAATTCATATCTATTAATATTTTTACTATTCAGTGAACAGATTTATTTTATCGATTTTCATTATTGTCCAATTGATTTTCTTGCCATATATGCAACAGAGAGCAGCATTAAAGTGTTTTCCAAGATAAACAAAATCATTCTTCATCTTTTCAGATACATTATTCTAATCTAAGGAAAGTTTCTTTAGCTTGGGAAAGGTAAATATTGCCATATCCCGAGATGCAAAACAAAAAATGAGCTTGAAAAACCATGGTTCATAACAAAATTTCAAAGAACATTAGACTTAAAAATTGTCAGAGAAAACACAGTTCAATTTGGTGGTTTGAATAAATGCGAAAAATACTCATGTTCAGCCTGCAGTAGCACGTATTCATATATTATGCATGAACTCATTTGTTTAACATTTGTGGAGTCTGTGTGTGCGTGCTCGCTAAGTCATGTCTCCCTCTTTGCGATCCCAGGGACTGTAGCCCACCAGGCTCCTCTGTCCATGGGATTCTCCAGGCAAGAACATTAGAGGAGGTTACCATTCCCTTCTGCAAGGGATATTCCAGATCCAGGAATCAAACCCATGCCTCCTGCGTTGCAGGCAGATTCTTTACCATCTGTGCCATCAGGGAAGCCCATTTAAATGTTATAGAGGTCACATTAAAAAAATGTAAAAAGAAATTGATGAAATCCCTTTATCAATGTATTTTATTTCACTTAATCTATTCAAAATATTATCATTTCAACATGTAATCACTATAAAATTATTAATGAGATACTTTACATCATGTTTTCAGAGTAAAGTTTTAAAAATCCATTGTGTATTTTACACTTTTAGCCCATCTTGATCAGGACGAGTCACATTTTAAGTGTTCAGTAGCTACATTCCACTAGTGACTACTCTGTAAGATAGAATAGTTCTATTGTTGAATTGTAGAAATTGTGGATTGCATGTGTCTTTATCAATATTATTCATTAAAAAAGTCTCTGGGATGGTCATGTACCCTCTGCTATATTTAAAAATGGATAAAGAACAAGGACCTACTATTTTTCACAGGCAAATCTGCTCAATGTTATATGGCAGCCTGGATGAGACGGGAATTTAGGGGAGAATGGACACATGTGTATGTGTGGCTGAGTCCTTTTTCTGTTCAACTGAAACTCTCACAACATTGTTAATTGGCTATAACCCAACACAAAATAAAAGGTTAAAATAAATGAATAAAAAGGAATGAAGTACAAATTAAAAAATCTTTGCAATTACTTTACCCTTATCCCCTCATTCAATTGTGTAGGTACCTACATTAATTTCCAATGGCTATTGGGACAAATTTTCACAAATTTAGCGCCTTAAAACAATACAAATGGATCGTCCTACAGTTCCTGAGGTCAGCAGTCTCAGATGGGTCAGCAGGACTGTTTTCTTTCTGGAACTTCTAAGGGAGAATCAGCTCTTCGATTTTTGCAGCTCCTAGAGTCTGTTTGCGTTCTGTTTGTGATAGCATCACTCAGTCTACTTCATTGGTCACATCTCCCTCTGAGACACTGACCCTCATGCCTCCTTCTTACTTACACTTTGTGGTCACATTGGATCCACCTGGATTATCTAGAATAATATTTCCATCTCAAGATACTTAATCACATCTGCAAAATTTCATTTGCTCTGTAAATTAACATTCACAGGCTTGGGGGATTAAGAAATGGACATATTTAGGGGAGGCAATCTACTTACCACAGTACCCAGTCGGTTCAAGGCATCATTAAGTCTAGAAAATTCCCCAGGAACTATCGATAGTATTAGTCTTGGCTCTAAAATTTGGTGTTTGAGTTCAAGCAATGTCACTGAACATCCACTGGATCATGGAGAAAGCAAGAGAGTTCCAGAAAAACATCTATTTCTGCTTCATTGACTATGCCAAAGCCTTTGACTCTGTGGATCACAATAAACTGTGGAAAATTCTGAAAGAGATGGGAATACCAGACCACCTGACCTGCCTATTGAGAAACCTGTATGCAGGTCAGGAAGCAACGGTCGGAACTGTACATGGAACAACAGACTGGTTCCAAATAGGAAAGGGAGTACGTCAAGGTTGTATATTGTCACCCTGCTTATTTAACTTATATGCAGAGTACATCATGAGGAACGCTGGGCTGGAAGAAGCAGAAGCTGGAATCAAGATTGCTGGGAGAAATATCAATAATCTCAGATATGCAGATAACACTACCCTTATGGCAGAAAGTGAAGAGGAACTCAAAAGCCTCTTGATGAAAGTAAAAGAGGAGAGTGAAAAGGTTGGCTTGAAGCTCAACATTCAGAAAACAAAGATCATGGCATCTGGTCCTATCACTTCATGGGAAATAGATGGAAAAACAGTGAAAACAGTGTCAGACTTTATTTTGGGGGGCTCCAAAATCACTGCAGATGCTGATTGCAGCCAGAAAATTAAAAGACGCTTACTCCTTGGAAGGAAAGTTATGATCAACCTTGATAATATATTAAAAAGCAGAGACATTACTTTGCCAAGAAAGGTCCATCTAGTCAAGGCTATGGTTTTTCCCGTGGTCATGTATGGATGTGCGAGTTGGACTGTAAAGAAAGCTGATCGCCGAAGAATTGATGCTTTTGAACTGTGGTGTTGGAGAAGACTCTTGAGAGTCCCTTGTACCGCAAGAAGATCCAACCAGTCCATTCTAAGGGAGATCGATCCTGGGTGTTCATTGGAAGGACTGATGCTAAAGCTGAAACTGCAATACTTTGGCCACCTCATGCGACGAGTTGACTCACTGGAAAAGAGTCTCATGCTGGGAAGGGTTGAGGGTGGGAGGAGAAGGGGACGACCGAGAATGAGATGGCTGGATGGCATCACCAACTCTGTGCACATGAGTTTGAGTGAACTCCGGGAGTTGGTGATGGACAGGGGGGCCTGGCGTGCTGTGATTCATGGGGTCGTGGAGAGTCGGACACGACTGAGCGACTGAACTGAACTGAACTGAATGTGACTGATATAAATGTAGTTCTTTGCCATAGATATGTCTAAAATATTAATGAGATAGTTTTTCACTTGCAAATTGCAGTAACATTAATTTTAAGCATTTAGCAATGGACAAATGTGTCAGTTCTCAAGTTTTGTTCAATCTGATAAGTTGTAGTTTTTGCACATGTGATCTCACACTCTGTCTACCTCTGGTTTCTTCAGTTCTTGTCTCTCTCTTGCTTTCTCACCTGTCTCCACTTAAATGCCGAGTTTCTGCCGGTGACAGAGCCATTGCATACAAATTCTTTTGCTCAAGAAGGTCCTTACCTGACTCTTTAATACAAGTTGTATGATATTAAAAAAAAAGCCTATCCCGCTAAACTTCTCTCCTTCTTGTCTTTCCCTTTCTGTGTGTGACAGTGTACATATGTTTATGTAATAAACATGAGGCACAGGCCTCAGGTTACAGTATCTTAAAAGATATTTTCCTTATTCTAAGCTCTCTTAGAGATAGGCAACTTCTCCTAGATTCCTATTCTCCAAAATGGCCAGACAGATATGATTCCAGACATAATTCAGGAACCTCATTTCCAATTCTTCATTTCATATGGGGCCCAAGGCCTCCTCTGCTCCCCACATGTGGCTGTCAGAGCACTAGTGCTATTAGACCACAGCCTTCCTCAGGCAGTGCAGCTTCAGCTCATTAGTTCACTGTTTTAGTTTTAGATGGCCCTGCATTTCTCATTGTATGGGATTTTTTTTTCCTTCTTACAAATTCAGTACGCATATAAAAGAATGTTGCCCATATTTTATCGCAGAGTCATCACTTTGCTGACAAAGGTCTGTATAGACAAAACTATGGTTTTTCCAGTATGTATGGTTTTTTCAGTATCATGAATGGATGTGAGAGTTGGACTATAAAGAAGGCTGAACACCAAAGAATTGATGCTTTCAAATTGTGATGCTGGAGAAGACTCTTTAAGAGTCCCTTGGACAGCAAGGAGATCAAACAAGTCAATCCTAAAGGAAATCAATCCTGAATATTCACTGGAAAAACTGATGCTGAAGCTGAAGATTCAATACTTTGCCACATGATGTGAAGAGTTGACTCACTGGAAAAGACCCTGATGGTGGGAAGGATTGAGGGCAGGAGGAGAAGGGGGTGGCAGAGGATGAGTTGGGTACATAGCCTCACTGACTCAATGGACATGAATCTGAGCACACTCTGTTAGATAGGGAAGGATGGAGGAGCCTGGCATGCTGCAGTCCATGGGGTCACAGAATCAGACATGACTTAGTGGCTGAACAGCACTATTTTATTGAACCTGTTTGGATTGTTTTGTGGGACATTTCTGGCTTTTCCTTTCACATTCTAGAACCAGAAGTTCTTCATACTCATTTATTTTTATTTATATTATGAAGCTTAATTCTGAAAACTACATTGTAATCCAAATTCTGGAGAAAAGAATGAACCGTCTACATTCTGGAGAATAAGAGTGGATATATGTAAATAAATAACAGAATTGTATTGCTATACACCTGAAACTAACACTAATACAATGTAAGTCAAATACATTCTAATATAAAATAAAAATTAAATTACAGATTAAAAAAAGAAACTAAGGACCTACTGTGTAGCACAGGGAACTCTACTCAGTATTCTGTAATAACCTATACAGGAAGAGACTCTGAAGAAGAATGTGGTGGTTTATTCACTAAGCCGTAGCTGACCCATCGACTGTAGCCCACCAGTCTCCTCTGTCCATAATATTTTCCAGGGAAGAATACTGGAGTGGGATGCCATTTCCTTCTCCAAGAAGAAGAATAGATACACATGTACGTATAACTGAATCAGCTATACTCCAATATCAAAAAAATGTAAATAAATAAATACATACATGACAAACATGCACACTCAAAAGAACTATTTTTGTCATTATTTCATTAAAACACACATACATTAAGAGATGTCAGTCTTTAAATGATAATTGGTAACCTCACACTGACATAAAAGCATTGAAACTTTCTAATAAACCAGAACCAGTGTAAAACCTCCCCCCACCCCCCCGCAAAAGGGTCCATGGATAAATAAAAACAAAACAGCAAATAAATAAGAAAAGTAATGAATAACATCCTTGAGAAGGCTTTTATTTTCTTCTTCTAGTATATCTGGGACAGATTCTATGTCACTGACATTACCAGGCATTTGGTGCTTAAGCTGTAGTCATTTGATAGGCAGCTGCCACTCTTAGGCTGGTTGCCTTCCAGGGTCAGAAAGTGGGGAGGAGAAAAGAGATGCTATTTTAACTGAAGTAAGATAGAAAGGGAATTCACACCAAGGAACCCAAGGGCATAGTAGGAGACTGGCATGCTTGGCCCAGGGCTTACCAGGTGGTGCCTGTATTAAAGAATCCATTTGCCAGTGAAGGAAATGGAAGAGATATGAGTTTGATCTCTGGGTTGGAAAGATCCCCATGACAGCCTATTCTATTCTACTACTCTTGCTGGAGAAACCCACGGACAGAGGAGCCTGGCAGGCTGCAGTTCATAGGGTCACAAAGGGTTGGACAGGACTGAAGTGACTTAGCATGTACGTATGCTTGGGCTCCCTATATTTCCATCCGAAAATAGTTTGTGGTGTGTTGTATGCGTGTTGCACAGTCAGGTTGCCCAAGAATTTTTACTACTGGTTATTTGAAGTAGATACATTTCCTATTACACAGTACTGTGCCCATTACATAATTTTGCAATTGTACATGACTTTTTTTCTGGGCATTCGCTGCAGTGCCAGGAAAGTAATATAATATTCAGAAATCCTTTTTCAACGCACAGAGGGTGACACATCAGTTGAACAAATTCAATCCTAGAAGGACATCAGGAAAAGAAATATATAATTTAGCTGTCTATGTGCATATTTCTTCACATTGAAAAATTAGGTTAAATATTCTGGCTTTTATTCTATTTTACTTCTGCTTTCCTCCTCCTCGTCTCCCTCTCCTCCTGCCCACACATCTCATGTTATCTTGTCCTTTCTCTTTGTCATCCTTTGTCTCATCCCAGGGTTAGGAGACATGACAGCTGGCCTGCTATGGTAAATAGGCAGATGATGACTATCTTTTTTGGTGAGAATGAGGACATGGAGTTTGAAAGAAAGTGGGACATCAAGGACACCTCAAGTACTTTTGGCCTAAGAAAATTGGTAGGCAGAGAATGGCTTGACTGAGAAGGAGAGCAGGTCTGGAGATGCAGATAAGGGAGATGAGGAGACTATCAGAAGCCCATTTACAATATATTAAATTTGAGACATCAGTTAACCAAGTGAAAAAATGTAACATACAGCATTGAAACATGGAGTTCAGGAATGAGGTCCAGGTTGGATGCAAGCTGGAGCATTTTCACCCTGAGGATACTAATGAAAGCCCTGGGACTGAATGAGATCATCAAAGAAGGAAGGGTGGGTAAAGGGAGACGTGTGATCCCTGAGCCTGGGGTTCAGTCTGACCATTTTCAACTCAGAAGAAGCCTCCTTTCCTCTCCTTCTACTTCTCGTTTCCTCTACCCTGTCTCCTCTGCCTCCGCCCCAGTTCTAAAACCCCCAGTACTTAAATCTCTTAGGAGGTAAGGTAGTTACACTGACCGGTGATAAAACTTCAGAAGAGATGAGGCATAACTGGTTGAGATAATAATTTGCTACTTAACCATTATTGTGGCTGTCTAACTCTTAAAGTATAATTTAGATGCTAAAGAGAATTTAAAATTCTAACATTATACAACTTAAGAACTGCATCTTGTTCATGTTATAAATATTTTTAAAAATATTCCCTTAAATTCTCCAGTAGTTATTCCTCTATGACTCATTTTGTCTCAAAATTTCTGCTACATGTACAGCTTGATCAATGTTTTGTGAAGATTAGCATTTACTGTGTGTTATACATGAGTCTAAACTGCTCAGAAGCATAACAAACCAATGATTTTTTAGGGTTGGAGAGTCCTCCATTCTTGGTTGAGTGCAGCTAAGGGAGATCCCTGTGGTCGGGGATCTGCTCATATCTAGTTTTTACCTCTGACTCAGCAAGGTGAAACTTCCAGTTGACATATATATCTCCATTCTTTTTCAGATTCTTTTCGCATACAGGTCATAACAGAGAATGAGTCAAGTTCCCTCTGATATACAATAGGTCCTTTTTAGTTATCTATTTTATAGATAGTAGTTCAGTTCAGTTCAATTACTCAGTTGGGTTCGACTCTTTACGATCCCATGGACTGCAGCACGCCAGGACTCCCTGTCTATCACCAACTCCCAGATACCCAAACTCATGTCCTTTGAGTCAGTGATACCATCCAACCATCTCATCCTCTGTCATCCCCTTCTCCTCCTGCCTTCAATATTTCCCAGCATCAGGGTCTTTTCAAATGAGTCAATTCTTCACATCAAGTGGCCAAAGTATTAGAATTTCAGCTTCAGCATCTGTCCTTCCAAAGAACACTCAGGACTGATCTCCCTTAGAATGGACTGGTTGGATCTCCTTGTAGTCCAAGGGACTCTCAAGAGTCTTCTCCAACAGCACAGTTCAAAAGCATCAGTTCTTCAGAGCTCAGCTTTCTTTATGGTCCAACTCTCACATCCATACATGACTACTGGAAAAACCATAGCCTTAAATAGACGGTCCTCTGTTGGCAAAGAATGTCTCTGCTTTTTAATATGCATCTAGGTTGGTCATAGCTTTTCTTCCAAGGAGCAAGCTTCTTTTAATTTCATGGCTGCAGTTACCATCTGCAGTGATTTTGGAGCCCCCCAAAATTAAGTCAGCCACTGTTTCACAATCTATTTGCCATGAAGTGATGGGACCAGATGCCATGATGTTAGTTTTCTGAATGTTGAGCTTTAAGCCAATGTCTCCACTATCCTCTTTCACTTTCGTCAAGAGGCTCTTTAGTTCTTCACTTTCTGCTATAAGGGTGGTGTCATCTGCATATCTGAGGTTATTGATATTTCTCCCAACAATCTTAATTCCAGTTTGTGCTTCATCCAGCCCAGAGTTTCTCATGATGTACTCTGCATATAAGTTAAATAAGCAGGGTGACAATATACAGCCTTGAAGTACTCCTTTCCTTATTAGGAGCTAGTCTGTTGTTCCATGTCTAGTTCTAACTGTTGCTTCTTGACCTGCATACAGTTTTCTTGGAAGGCAGGTCAGGTGGTCTGGTATTCCCATCTCTGTTAATGCCAAGCTCCTAATTTACCCCTCTCCCCACAATTCCCCTTTGGTAAGCATTAGTTTGTTTTCTAAATCTGTGAGTCTTTTTCTGTTTGTAAATAAGCTTATGTGCATCATTGTTTTAGACCCTACATGTAAGTGATATCATATGGTATTTCTCTTCCTCCATCTTACTTATTTTACTTAGTATGATAATCTCTAGGTCCATCCATGTTGCTTCAAATGGCATTATTTAATTCTTTTTTATGGCTAAGTAATATTCCATCTTGACAAAATCTCTAGTCTTTCCCATTCTATTGTTTTCCTCTTTTTCTTTACATTGATCACTGACGAAGGCTTTCTTATCTCTCCTTGCTATTCTTTGGAACTCTGCATTCAAATGGGTGTATCTTTCCTTTGCTCCTGTGCTTTAAGCTTCTCTTTTTTTCATAGCTATTTGTAATGCCTCCTCAGACAGCCATTTTGCTTTTTTGCATTTCTTTTTCTTGGGGATTGTCTTGATTCCTGTTTCCTGTACAATGTCATGAACCTCAGTCCATAGTTCATCAGGCACTCTGTCTATCAGATCTAGTCCCTTAAATCTATTACCTAACAGAAGCAGATGATATTAAGAAGAGGTGGCAAGAATACACAGAAGAATTGTATACAAAATATCTTCATGACCCAGATAATCATGATGGTCAGATCACTCACCTAGAGCCAGGCATTCTGGAAAGCGAAGTCAGGTGGGCCTTAGGAAGCATAACTATGAACAAAGCTAGTGGAGGTGATGGAATTCCAGTGGAGCTATTTCAACTCCTGAAAGATGATGGTGTCAAAGTGCTGCACTCAATATGCTAGCAAATTTGGAAAGCTCAGCAGTGGCCACAAGACTGGGAAAGGTCAGTCTTCATTCCAATCCTAAAGAAAGGCAATGCCAAAGAATGCTCAAATGACGGCACAATTGCACTCATCTCACACATTAGTAAAGGGATGCTCAAAATTCTCCAAGCCAGGCTTCAGCAATACATGAACCGTGAACTTCCAGATGTTCAAGCTGGATTTAAAAAGCAGAGGAACCAGAGATCAAATTTCCAACATCCACTGGATCATCGAAAAAGCAAGAGACTTACAGAGAAATATCTATTTCTGCTTTATTTTTTATTTTATTTTTTTTAATTGGAGGCTAATTACTTTACATTATTGTATTGATTTTGCCATACATTGACATGAATCTGCCCCGGGTGTACATATGTTCCCCATCTTGAACCCGCCTCCCACCCCCCTCTCCATCCCATCCCTCTGGTTCATCCTAGTACACCAGTCCCGAGCAAAAGCTGTTGACTGTGTGGATCACAATAAACTGTGGAAAATTCTGAAAAAGATGGGAATACCAGACAACCTGACCTGTCTGTTGAGAAACCTGTATGCAGGTCAGGAAGCAACAGTTAGAATTGGACATGAAACAACAGGCTGGTTCCAAATAGGAAAAGGACTACGTCAAGGCTGTATATTGTCACCTCGCTTATTTAACTTATATGCAGAGTACATCATGAGGGATGCTGGGCTGGAAGAAGCACAGGCTGGAATCAAGATTGCCAGGAGAAATATCAATAACCTCAGATATGCAGATGACACCACCCTTATAGCAGAAAGTGAAGAAGAACAAAAGAGCCTCTTGATGAAAGTGAAAGAGGAGAGTGAAAAAGTTGGCGTAAAGCTCAACATTCAGAAAACTAAGATCATGAAATCCGGTCCCATCACTTCAAGGCAAATAGATGGGGAAACAGTGGAAACAGTGTCAGACTTTATTTTAGTGGGGGTCTCCAAAATCACTGCAGATGGTGATTGCAGCCATGAAATTAAAAGACGCTTACTCCTTGGAAGGAAAGTTATGACCAACCTAGACAGCATATTGAAAAGCAGAGACACTACTTTGTCAACAAAGGTCCTTCTAGTCAAGGCTATGGTTTTTCTAGTAGTCGTGTATGCATGTGAGATTTGAACTATAAAGAAAGCTGAGTGCAGAACAATTATGCTTTTGAACTGTGGTGTTGGAGAAGAATCTTGAGAATCCCTTGGACTTCAAGGAGATCCAACCAGTTCATCTAAAGGAGATCAGTCCTGGGTGTTCATTGGTGGGACTGATGTTGAAGCTGCAACTGCAATACTTTGGCCACCTGATGCGAAGAGCTGACTCATTTGAAAAGACCCTTATGCTGAGAAAGATTGAGGGCAGGAGGAGAAGGGGATGGCAGAGAATGAGATGGCTGGATGGCATCACCGACTGAATGGACATGGGTTTGGGTGAACTCTGGGAGTTGGTGATGGACAGGGAGGCCTGGCATGCTGTGGTTCATGGGGTCGCAAAGAGT
This sequence comes from Moschus berezovskii, assembly GCF_049115385.1. Lineage (NCBI taxonomy): Eukaryota > Metazoa > Chordata > Mammalia > Artiodactyla > Moschidae > Moschus > Moschus berezovskii. The sequence continues at coordinate 97,194,205 of NC_142460.1, forward strand.
TGTTTAGGACTGAGTGACTGAACGCAACTGAATATTCCATCATATATGTATAACTGAATCACTCTACTGTAAACATGAAATTAGCACAACATTGTAAATCAACTATGCTCCAATATCAAATAAAAATTATATTAAAAATAAAAATAAAATTATTGTCCTCACCCTCTATGCCCTCCTGCCCTGAAAAAGGCCTATTTCCCTGGATCCCTGGCGACCTATTTTTTCCACAATAGTGTGTGTAGTTAGTGAGCTCCTCTGTCACCAGGTGAACAAACTGGCTTTAAAATGAATGGTCGGTCATGGAAAACAAAATGGTCAGGATGAGTAGATCTAAAAAAAGACAGGTTTTAAAGAGAAATTTAACTTTAAAGTCTGCTTCTAGGTAGAGATGACAGCTTGCCCCCGTCATCTGATGAACCAAAAAAGCAAAATAAGCAACCAATAAGCATATATGTATATTTTCGTGAGGTAAAAGTGAGAATCAGGATGATACTTCTCTTTCTGGCATGAAATATCTGTAAAAAATAATTCAAATTACACTATTGTTTTCACATGAGTCTAGCTTTCCCTCTACTCTGAACCTGCAACAAAGCTACCTGAGTTTGTATTTTGTTGTTGTTGCTCACTTGCTAAATTCTGTCAGACTCTTTGTGATCTCATGGATTGCAGCATGCTAGGACCCGTTTCCTCCACTATTTCCCAGAGTTTGCTCAAATTCATGTCCACTGAGTCAGGGATGCCATTTAACCATCTCATCCTCTGCCACTCCCTACTCCTTTTGACTTCAGTCTTACCAAGCATCAGGATCTTTTTCATATGTAGCCAAAGGATTTAGCTCTGCAATTAAACAACTGCATGACCTTACTTAAGTTCTGTTCATTTCAGTTCGGTCGCTTGGTTGTGTCTGACTATTTTGCGACCCCATGGACTGCAACACGCCAGGCCTCCCTGTCCATCGTGAGCTCCCGGAGTTTACTCAAACTCATGTCCATTGAGGCAGTGATGCCATCCAACCATCTAATCCTCTGTTCCCTTCCCCTCCCATCTCCAATCTTTCCCAGCATCAGGGTCTTTTCCAATGAGTCAGTTCTTCACAACAAATAGCCAAAGTATTGGAGTTTCAGCTGCAGCATCAGTCCTTCCAAAGAACACCCAGGACTGATCTCCTTTAGGATGGACTGGTTGGGTCTCCTTGCAGTCCGAGGGACTCTCAAGAGTCTTCTCCAACACCATAGCTCAAAACCATCAATTCTTCAGTGCTCAGCTTTCTTTATAGTCCAACTCTCACGTCCATACACGACTACTGGAAAAACCATAGCTTTGACTAGATGGACCTTTGTTGGAAAAGCAATATCTCTGCTTTTTAATATGCATCTAGGTTGGTCATAACTTTTATTCCAAGGAGCAAGCATCTTTTAATTTCATGGCTGCAGTCACCATCTGCAGTGATTTTGGAGCCCCCCAAAATAAAATCTGTCACTGTTTCCACTGTTTCCCCATCCATTTGATATAAAGTGATGGGACTGGATACCATGATCTTAGTTTTCTGGATGTTGAGTTATAAGCCAACTTTTTCACGCATCTCTTTCACTTTCATCAAGAGGCTCTTTAGTTTTTCTTCACTTTCTGCTATAAGTGTGGTGTCATCTACATATCTGAGGTTATTGATCTTTCTCCCGGCAATCTTGATTCCAGTTTGTGCTTCATCCATCCCAGTATTTCTCATGATGTACTCTGCATATAAGTTAAATAAGCAGAGTGACAATATACAGCCTTGACATACTCCTTTTCCTTTTTGGAACCCCTCTGTTTTTTTCATGTCCAGTTCTAACTGTTGCTTTTGACCTGTATACAGATTTCCCAGGAGGCAGGTCAGGTGGTCTGGTATTCCCATTTCTTGAAGAATTTTCCAGTTTCTTGTGATCCACACAGTCAAAGGCTTTGGCATAGTCAACAATGCAGAAATAGATGTTTTTCTGGAATTCTGTTAATTTTTCAATGATCCAACGGATATTGGCAATTTGATCTCTGGTTCCTCTGCTTTTTCTAAAACCAGCTTGAACATGTGGATGTTCAAGGTTCACATACTGTTAAAGCCTGGCTTGGAGATTTTTGAGCATTACTTTGCTAGCATGTGAGATGAGTGCAATTGTGCAGTAGTTTGAACATTCTCTTTGCGTTGCCTTTCAATGGGATTGAAATGAAAACACCTTTTCCAGTCCTGTGGCCATTGCTTAGTTATCCAAATTTGATGGCATATTGAGTGCAGCACTTTCACACCATCATCTTTTAGGATTTGAAATAGTTACACTGGAATTCCATCACCTCCACTAGCTTTGTTTGTAGTGATGCTTCCTAAGGCCCACTTGACTTCACATTCCAGGATGTCTTGCTCTAGGTGAGTGATCACACCATCGTGATTATCTGGGTCATGAAGATCTTTTTTGTACAGTTCTTCTGTGTATTCTTGCCACCTCTTCTTAATATCTTCTGCTTCTATTAGGTCCATACCATTTCCGTCCTTTATTGAGCCCATCTTTGCATGAAATTTCCCGTGGTATCTCTAATTTTCTTGAAGAGATCTCTAGTCTTTCCCATTTTATTGTTTTCCTCTATTTCTTTACACTGATCACTGAGGAAATCTTTCTTATCTCTCCTTGCTATTCTTTGGAACTCTGCATTCAAATGGGTATATCTTTCATTTTCTCCTTTGCCTTTTGCTTCTCTTCTTTTCTTAGCTATTTGTAAGGCCTTCTCAGAAAACCATTTTGCCTTTTTACATTTCTTTTTCTTGGGGATGTTCTTGATCCCTGCCTCCTGTACAATGTCACGAACCTCTGTCCATAGTCCCTTGAATCTATTTGTCACTTCCACTGTAATATCGTAAGGGTTTTGATTTAGGTCATACCTGAATGGTCTAGTGGTTTCCCCCACTTTCTTCAATTAAAGTCTGAATTTGGCAATAAGGAGTTCATGATCTGATCCACAGTCAGCTCCTGATCTTGTTTTTGCTGACTTTAGAGAGCATCTCCATCTTTGGCTGCAAAGAATATAATCAGTCTGATTTCGGTATTGACCATCTGGTTATGTCCATGTGTAGAATCTTCTCTTGTGTTGTTGGAAGAGGGTGTTTGCTATGACCAGTACGTTCTCTTGGCAAAACTCTGTTAGCCTTTGCCCTGCTTCATTTTATACTCCAATGCCAAATATGCCTGTTACTTCAGGTATTTCTTGACTTCCTGCTTTTGCATTCCAGTCCCCTATAATGAAAAGGATATCTCTTTTGGGTGTTAGTTCTAGGTCTTGTAGGTCTTCATAGAACTGTTCAACTTCAGGTTCTTTAGTATTACTGGTCAGAGCATAGAGTTGGACTACTGTGATATCGAATGGTTTGCCATGGGCATGAACAGAGATTATTCTGTCATTTTTGAGACTGCATCCAAGTACTGCATTTTGGACTCTTTTGTTGAATATAATGGCTACTCCACTTCTTGTAAGGGATTCTTGCCCACAGTAGTAGATATAATGGTCATCTGAGTTAAATTCACTCATTCCAGTCCCTTTTAGTTCACTGATTCCTAAAATGTCGATGTCCACTCTTGCCATCTCCTGTTTTATCACTTCCAATTTGCCGTGATTCAAGAACTTATCATTCCATGTTCCTATGTAGTATTGCTCTTTACAGCATTGGACTTCCATCACCAGTCACATCCACAGTGGGTATTGTTTTTACTTTGGTTCCATTTGTTCATTCTTTCTGGAATTAGTTCTCCACTGATCTCCAGGAGCATATTGGACACCTGCTGACCTGGGGAGTTCATCTTTCTGTGTCCTATCTGTTGCTTATCCTTGTCATTTCATCCTTTGAGTCTTTAGTTTCTTAACCAATGAAAAAGAAGGGTTGGATAGATGGTTTCAAAGACTCCTATAGCGATAAAGTCGTCTTGTGTTGTGGCATTATACCTTGTTCATTTGTCTAGGGTCCTTAGCCAAACCCAATCTTACTTTTAAAATAGTTTTTCAAAGCAGTTATAAAGAGGCAGTTTATATTATGGTCTAAATCAGTACTTTTAAAACAGTAATGTCCATCTGAATCATCTGGGGATTTTATTAAAATGAAGATTCTGATTCTATAAGACTGGGATGGGGCCTGAGGTTCTGCTTTTCTAACAAGCTCCCAAGGGATGCTTATTCTGCATGCTTAAGCACCACACTTTGATCAGTAAAGATCTCAATAATCACGAGGGTTCCCATTTTACAGACACATTCACGTATGTAGTCTCTCTCAAACACACAGTTATGATGACCCAATGTTTTGCTTTAAAGATTAAGTTTAAATGTTTTTTTCCCCTAAGCTAAAACATCAAACCAAATAAATTTAGAAGCCAAATGAAACCAAATAAATTAGAATAATTTCAGTTAATCATCAGAATATTTTATTTGCATTCAGAAGTAAATACATTTAGTTGTCATTGCTTTTTACATAATTTAGTGATTTTTTTAGACTGATTTGACTAGTCTCCTGTCAATCCAATAAAAATTTGATGTGCTGTCTCAACTTGCAAAAGAACACCAGGTGCCATATTCACTCTTTAGAAAATCATCATAACAATGCTATTGGGAATAGTTACTGTATGAAAAAACCCAGTACAGATGTTATGGGGTTTATTTTTAATTTCTGTTAAACTTTCTCCTTCCTCTCAATCTAATTTATGTCAGGTACTAAACCTATGAAATTCATATTTGGACAGCTTGTCTCTATCTTGAAGCTAAAGAACTGGAAGGTATTTTATTAACCACTGCACACCACTCTCCCAAGAAAAACCATGCACACACACACCACATACCACACAATGGACTTCCCTCAGAAATAATCAGCTAAAATGCAAAGGCAATATTATTGCTAAACTCAATTAATGATTGCTTCTGATAGGAGGTTTTACATTTTTAACTTGATAAATATGCTCTATTCTTGAAGATGAAATTTTTTTCTGAACACCTGCAACTAACATGACCAAATGTTTCTTGTAATAACACCAGTGATTCCAACTATATACGTACTTCCTAGACTCAAACTCCAGTTAATAGGGATCTACTAAGTCTTTGAATTCACAAGTTAGATTCTCCTCCTAATGAAAAATTAAGGACTTATGTCAGTTCAGGTTCTGGAATTATTTTATTGTTATTATTGCTATTATTATTGGGTCCCTGGTGTCTCAGTTGGTAAAGAATCTGCCTGCAATGTGGGAGAACTGAGTTCGATCCCTGGGTTGGGACGATCCCTTGGTAAAGGAAATGGTAACCCGCTCCAATATTCTTGCCTAGAGAATCCCATGGACAGAGGAGCCTGGCACACTACAGTGCTTGGGATTGCAGAGTCGGACCAACTGAGTGACTAACACACAACTTGCTGTTATTATTTTTGTAGTCCTTATGGTGGGAGAGATCCCAGAGATTCTGACAGAGCTAGTGAGGAGAGCTGAATGCTTTTACTAGATGGAGGGTGTGAAGCAGAAGAATCAGCTAGGGAACTTTATCTAAAAAGCAGTCCTGTTATTTCCTTCCATCTGAAGTGTTTCACCTCTGGAATTCAGATTTATTAGGTCTAAGCAGGATCTCCATAACTGAAATTTTAACAAGCATCCTATGTGAGTCAGATGCAAATATGCATGAGATCATACTGTGATAGTGATTTCATTACTCCAAAGTATCTTTGCTCTTGAATCATTTAATTTAAAGGTTTTCATCTGAAAATGTGTCTGTTTAGAGTAGCAGAGGCTCTTAGTGATATAGACAGTCACTGTTCACATCAAACTCTACTGATGAGAGCCTCTTCTGAGCATGAAAAGTATTTGGAATCATACATCTTGATCATTCAAACTTGTTAAAAGAATCCTTCACACTTTCTAGAGCTGATGTAGCTTTCAGTTTAGCATCTGCAATTGAGAAATTTTTCTCAGGAGGCTTTGCTATTATTTTTTAATTGAATAAGGGCTTCCCTTGTGACTCAGCTGGTAAAGAATCTTCCTGCAATGCTGGAGACCCTGGTTCGACTCTTGGATCAGGAAGATCTGCTGGAGAAGGGATAGGCTACTGACTCCTATTTCTCCTAATGAAAAATTGGAAACTTATGTCAGTTCAAGTTCTAGAATCATTTTATTGTTATTATTGCTATTATTATTGGGCTTCCTTGTTGGCTCAGATGGTAAAGAATCTGCCTGCAGTGTGGGAGACCTGGGTTCTATCCCTTGGATGGGAAGATCCTCTGAAGAAAGGAAAGGCTACCCACTCCAGTATTCTGGCCTGGAGAATTCGGTGGACTATCCATGGGGTCGCAAAGAGTTGGATGTGACTTGTATTTTCATTTGCCAGGGCAAAAAACCAAATCCATTTCAACAGGAGTACATACATTTTGCTTACTTAAAATTCCTGGATAAGAGAAATGGCTTCTGACACACTATATATATTTTTAGGGTATAGAACACTTAAAGATCAACATGCTGTATTAATACAAGTTCAAACCTCTTTGATGAAATATAACAGAAAAGAAAGAAGGAAAAATGGACAATAGATTTCCTAGAACTAATTATAAAAATGTGTGTAACTAGACATATTTTCACATAGCCTTTTATAGGGCAATTTAAAAATAATTATAAGTAAAATGTTATTAAAAATTGTTCTCCTCTAGAGGTTTCAATGTGAGTGAAAAGTTGGAATAGAGGAAGCACTAGAAAAGCATATATTGAATTTTAGAGCTTAATGGGGCTTTTGAGAGCAGGAATGAGGAGACCTGGATTCTAGCACTAGGTTTGCCTATGACTCAGCAACAGAAGACAAGTTATATCTCCTTTCTAGACCTATTTTCTTCTAAAATTTGGCTTCTTTTTTTTTTAACTTCTTTGACTCATTTTATTTTTTTAAATTTTTATTTATTTATTTTTTTTATTTTATTGGAGGCAAATTACCTTACATTAATATATTGGTTGGTTTTGCCATACATTGACATGAATCCGCCCCGGGTGTACATGTGTTCCCCTTCTTGAACCCCCCTCCCACCTCCCTCTTCCCCATATCCTCCCTCCAGGTCATCCCTGTGCACCAGCCCCAAGCATCCTGTATCATGAGTCGAACCTGGACTAGTGATTCATTTCACATATGATAATATACATGCTACAATGCCATTCTCCCAAATCATCCCACCTTCACCCTCTCCCACAGAGTCCCAAAGACTGTTCTATACACCTATGTCTCTTTTGCTGTCTCATACCACAATGAGATACCATTTCACACCAGTCAGAATGGCTGCTATTTACATGCAATAAATGCTGGAGAGGGTGTGGAGAGAAGGGAACCCTCTTACACTGCTGGTGGGAATGCAAACTAGTACAGTCACTATGGAGAACAGTGTGGAGATTCTTCAAAAAACTGGAAATAGAACTGCCATATGATCCAGCAATCGCACTCCTGAGCGTACACACTGAGGAAACCAGAATTGAAAGAAACACATGTACTCCAATGTTCATTGCAGCACTGTTTATAATAGCGAGGACATGGAAGCAACCTAGATGTCCATCTGCAGATGAATAGATAAGAAAGCTTTGGTACATATACACAATGGAGTATTATTCAGCCATTAAAAAGAATGCATTTGAATCAGTTCTAATGAGGTGGATGAAATTGGAGCCTATTATACAGAGTGAAGTCAGCCTGAAAGAAAAACATCAATATAGTATACTAACGCATATATATGGGATTTAGAAAGGTGGTAACCAATTTGACTTCTTATGAGTGAGATTATTCAATTCCAATTTCTGGAACCAGAGATAGCTTAAGTATTTGAAAAATACTTATCAAAAAACAAAACAAAATAACATATCACACACCTACAAACATACATACAGAGAAATATGTACTGAGAGTAAAATGAAGAGGAATACTGAATGTCAATTTTTTTTCATCTTGATTATAATTAAATTACTTAGTGGCACAATACTGAGTATATTACGCAGGTCAGAAAATTTGCTGATAAGTTCATGAGAATTTATAGATCAGGAAAGTAGGCCAGTTACTTTTACTAGTGTCACAGATCACAGAAGTCAAATTGAAAAACAATGGCAAAACAGTTTATTCTAGTGAAAACTAAGAAACCACTTATTCATCTAGAAATCTTGTATTTTATTTATGTTTACTTCCATAAAAATAAACATAGTCTTAAGACTCACACAAAACTATTAGAACTGATAAATTAATTCAGTAAGGTAGCAGAATACAAGATTAACAAACAAAAATTTGTTGCATTTCTCCTCACTAACAAATATCAGAAAGAGAAACAGACAAACAAAAAATCCCTTCAAAAATCACATAAGAAACATTTAGGAATCAACCTGACCAAAGAGGTGAAAGACACATATTGAGAACTATAAAACACTGATAAAGTAGCTGATGATGACTCAAAGAAATGAAAAGATATACTATGCTCTTGGACTGGAAAAATTAATATTGCTAAAATAGTCATACTACCAAACCAATCTACAGATTTAATGTGATTCTAATCAAATTACGCATGACATTTTCACAGAATTGGAACAGATCCTAAAATTTACATGAAACCAAAAGGTCAAGAATTAGCAAAGCAATCCTGAGAAAAAATAGTAAAGTTGGAGGCATAACCCTGCCAGATCCGTGTGAGCTTTGTGTGTGCTCAGTCATGTCCAACTCCTTTTGACCCCAGCAGCCTCTCCTGTCCATGGGATTGTCCAGGCAAGAATACTGGAGTGGGTTTCTATTTCCTTCTCCATGGGTATCTTCTGGACCCATGGATAGAACTAGTGACTTCTGCATCTCCTGTATTGGCAGGCAGATTCTTTTACCACTGAGCCACCTGGGAACTTCACAACCCTCCAGACTTCAGAGGATATTGCAAAGATACAGTAATCAGAACAATGTAGTATTGACACAAAAACAGACATATGGATCAATGGAACAGAAGGAAAAGCCCAGAAAGAAATCCACAAACCTATGGTCAATTAATCTTTGATAAAGGAGGCAAGAATATACAATGGAGAAAAGGCAGTCTCTTCAGCAAGTGGTATTCAGATACTTGATGAACAGCTGCGTGAAATTAATGAAGATAGAACACTTTCCGACACCATACACAAAAATAAATTCAAAATTACTTTAAGCATTTAAATATAAGACATGAATCTATAAAAGTCCTAGAAGAGAATATAGTCAAAACATTCTCTGACAAATTGATAGCAAGGCTCTCTTAGGTCAGTCTCTCAAGGCAATGAAAATAAAACCAAAATAAAAAATAGGGACATAATCAAACTTTAAGCTTTTGCACAGCAAAGGAAACTATAAACAAAATTAAAAGACAATCTATGGACTGGAAGAAAACATTTGCAAATGATGCAACTGACGAGGACTTAATTTCTAAAACATACCAACAACTCATACAGCTCAGTAACAGTAACAACAAAATAAATAGATGAGCAGAAGACCGGCAGACATTGTTCCAAAGAAGACACAGACATGGCCAACAGGCATATGAAAAGATGTTCAACATAGCTAATTATTAGAGAAATGCAAATCAAAACTACAGTGAGGTATCACCTCACACCAATCAGAATGGCCATCATCAGAAATTCCATACAAAATTCTAGACAAGGTATGGGGAAAAGGGAATGTGAATTGATGCAGCCACTATGGAAAACAGTATGTAGTTTTCTTAAAAAAATAAAATAAAGTTACCTTATGACCCAGCAATCCCACTTCTGGGCTTGTATCAGGAGAAAACCATAATCAGGAAAGATACATGCACCCCAATGTTCATTGCAGCACTATTTACAATAGCCAAGACATGGAAGCAACCAAAATGCCCATCAACAGATGACTGGATAAAGATAATGTGATAGATACACACAATGGAATGCTATTCAGCCTAAAAAAAAATTAAAAAGTACCTTTGCAGCAACATAGATATACCTAGAGATTACCGTACCAAGAGAAGTAAGTCAGACAGAGAAAGACAAATATCACATGATATCACTTATATGTGGAATCTAAAATATGATACAAATGAATGTATTTACAAAACAGTGATAGACTCACAGACTTAGAAAACAAACTAATGGTTACCAAAGGTAAATGGTGGGGTAGAAGAGGGATGAACTGGGAGTTTGATATTAGCAGATACAAACTACTATGTAAAAATCAGATACACAAGATCCAACTGTATAGCACAGATAACTATAATCAGTATCGTATAATAAAATCATGATGGAAAAGAATATGAAAAATAATATATATGTATGTATATGCATATATTGGTTTTCCTAGGTGGTACAGTGGTAAAGAATTTGCCTGCCAATGCAAAAGATGAGGGTTCGATCCCTGGATCAGGAAGATCATTTGGAGAAGGAAGTGGTAACCCGCTCTGTTATTCTTGCCTGGGAAATCCCATGAACAGAGGAACCTCGTGGGCTACAGTCAGATTGTGCGGTCACAAAGAGTTGGACACAGCTGAGCAACTGAGCACACATATATATGTTTATAACTGAATCACTTTCCTGTACACCAGAAACTAACTTTGCAAATTAACTATACTTCAGTAAAAAAATTTAAAAAAGACCTAAACTAAAAAAAGACTGTGCCTGACACACATTGCCAATAAACAAAATTTTGTTTAATACATTTAAACAAACACAGAGAGATTTTGTGCACTCTAAATATTGAAATACTCAGCTTCAGGTTTAAAAGACTTCCAGATTATGGCAAGAATCTTCATCAGGAGTCATGGGTTAACTATACGTTTGACAACTGTAGTTAAACAATTTTTTTTGCGTTCTTGATTAGTAGAAGTATTAAACCATGCTTTATTCTAGTTTGCAAAAGAAAAGTCTTAAGACTTTGATACCAAGTAAAATCAAATTTGTGAGAAAGTGCTTATTCACATCTGCTGCTGCTGCTGTCGCTTCAGTCGTGTCCAACTCTGTGCAACCCCATAGACGGCAGCCCACCAGGCTCCGCCATCCCTGGGATTCTCCAGGAAAGAACACTGGAGTGGGTTGCCATTTCCTTCTCTAATGCATGAAACTGAAAAGTGAAAATGAAGTCGCTCAGTCGTGTCTGACTCTTCACGACCCCATGGACTGCAGCCTACTAAGCTCCTCCGTCCAAGGGATTTTCCAGGCAAGAGTACTGGAGTGGGCTGCCATATTCACATCTGGAGAGTGTTAAATGCTCCAGGATGAGAAGGAAGGCCTTGCAACCAAGTGATAATCAAGTTATCTGTGCTAATCCCAAGCTAGGAATCTAGAGAGACACACGATCTAGTGGTTGGCAGATTGCTGCTCCTGTTCCTGCTGAGATAGGAGGAACTCTAAGATGCTCTTGAGGTAGAATTTGTAGAACAGAGAAGTCAGAGAGTCAGGGGAAGAGAAGCTGGAGGGGGGAAAAATGTAGACTAAAGTAACAAATTGAACAACATAACTAGCTCTTACTAAGCCAGATCTGCCTGGGGGTAACAGATGACAATCTAATTTACACCTAGAATTTGTGTAACACATGGGCTCTAACCTTTGGCCTTGGGTTTCTGAGTGGAAAATGATGAGACAGTGTACATCTGTTGAGAGTTTATCCCAGACTATGCCCTAAGCTATTTTACTTACTACTCACAAGAACTCTGTATCAGTCATCTTATTATTCTTATTTCAGTTCAGTTCAATTCAGTCACTCAGTCATGTCCGACTCTTTGCGACCCCATGAATGGCAGCACGCCAGGCCTCCCTGTCCATCACCAACTCCTGGAGTTTACCCAAACTCATATCCATCGAGTCAGTGATGCCATCCAGCCATCTCATCCTCTGTCGTCCCCTTCTCCTCCCGCCCCCAATCCCTCCCAGCATCAGGGTCTTTTCTGATGAGTCAACTCTTTGAATGAGGTGGCCAAAGTATTGGAGTCTCAGCTTCAGCATCAGTCCTTCCAATGAACACCGAGGACTGGTCTCCTTGAGGATGGACTGGTTGGATCTCCTTGCAGTCCAAGGGATTCTCAAGAGTCTTCTCCAACACCACAGTTCAAAAGCATCAATTCTTTGGCGATCAGCTTTCTTCACAGTCCAACTCTCACATCCATACACGACCACGGGAAAAACCATAGCCTTGACTAGACGGACCTTGGTTGGCAAAGTAATGTCTCTGCTTTTTAATATGCTATCTAGGTTAGTCATAACTTTCCTTCCAAGGAGTAAGTGCCTTTTAATTTCATGGCTGCAATCAGCATCTTCAGTGATTTTTGGAGCCCCCCAAAATAAAGTCTGACACTGTTTCCACTGTTTCCTCATCTATTTCCCATGAAGTGATGGGACCAGATGCCATGATCTTCGTTTTTTGAATGTTGAGCTGTAAGCCAACTTTTTCACTCTCCTCTTTCACTTTCATCAAGAGGCTTTTTAGTTCCTCTTCACTTTCTGCCATAAGGGTGGTGTCATCTGCATATCTGAGGTTATTGATATTTCTCCCGGCAATCTTGATTCCAGACTGTGCTTCTTACAGCCCAGCATTTCTCATGATGTACTCTGCATATAAGTTATTCTTGTTTAATAGATGAGAAAATTGCAGGTTAAAACATATGAGAAACTTAAGATCCCAAGTTAATATTATTCAAATCCCCTAAGCTTAGTTATTTGGCTTCATGTGCTTGTTAAGGAAATATAAAATAAAGGAAAATGGTTTCCTCCTTCCCAGACCAGTGAAAGGGTTCAATTTATTCAACCCATCTTTGCTACTAACAAGGAGGTAAATTACAGATCATAAGTATATGACAGTATATTCCAGACTTCCTTTCATAGCCCATATTTTAAGTGTTGTTCCTCATGGTTGTAATGATATTTGACATTGTCCTGAATAGTTGATATTGGACTACATATTTTACTGCCTAGATTTTCTCTTGGCAGTTCCAGTGTTCTGTATAAGTGTCAATCCAAATGGGGTAAATACGGTCACTAGTCACTGGGCCACAAAGTTTCTGCACATTTGAGGGCAAATTATTTACTAGCCATTAATGATACTAAGGAATGTAAGATCTGATCTTAATTTGAAAGAGACTAGACCTTATATAAAAGAAATATGTATGAAGTAATCATATATTTGTATATCACCTATTCCAGATATGTATAGAAAGGACTGTGTTTGGGGATGATTTTGAAATGAGGTTAGAGAAGCTTCAAAAGAGAGAAAAATGTATCTTAAGGAACAAAATTAGTTTTCCAGATTGAGAAATTTAAAAATGGTAAATTTTGGTATCATCACACAACTGGTCCTGGCTGGTTTGAAAATTTTAATTGAAAGAAAAGGAGGGTGATTGGAAGTAAGCCTGGAAAGATAGGTAAGTAATAACAAAGAGCTTTATGGATATGGATATATGGATAAAATTCCATCACACAAAGCATCATCAAATGTTTAAAATAAGAGTCGAGGAAAAAATCGTGGATACAGTCTAACATATTTCTTTAGATTGATTTTCTTTATGGGATTTATCTTTTCTTCTAACTCCAGTGGACTGTTGCCTTATTTAATTTTTAAGAAGCTCTTTTTTTAAAACAAAGGTATAAGTTAACAATAAGAAAAAAATTTCTATCTTTGAAATGCTTTTGAACAGGAGGAACTACAAAAGAGGTTATGAACTGTTTTTCCCTTGAGAAATTTGAGACTAAGAGAATCTTCTCCTCTGTCAGAAATACTTTAAGGAAAACTGACTAGAGATAGGTTAATGAACTCTGTTAGTCAATGACCTTATGGGGTCCTCCAACCAAACGTTTCAGTGATTCTGTGATTTTTAGAGAGCTGCAAACAAGCTTTGCAAGTTCATGATAAAATTTGCAAAGCAGCTTATGGTTGGCAAGGATTAGTGGGGCTCTGTGAGCCCACAGATTAGCCTTTATGTTTTAATGTGCCTGTCCTCACAGACAGAAATGACACTGCTCTTTCAGCTTCAATAGGCTATGCTCTGTCAATTATTTTTCCAGACCTGGACATACTCAATCCTATATTACTTAGCCAGGCCTGTTGTGGTCAAGGTCATACAAGGTGTTGCTTGCTGGCAAATACAGAAAAAGGTGAAGTTAATTGACCTTATAAGAGATGATTAAGAGTGAGTTCATAAAGACATCAAATCTCTGAATAGAAAATCACCTTAAGTTAATTTAGTTAAATATCCAGGTGGATTCAGGAATCAGCTCAGGGTCTCATCTGATCTTATCTTTAGAAATATCAGATACAAAGGAGAATCTCCACAGGGAATTTCTTAGGGCAATCTTTATGCTAGCTCAAATACACAATAAGGTTATATCAGGTCACCTTCAGAACCAAGAGCTTAGATCCTCCCCTAAAAAAAGGAAAATAACAGACAAAAGGAAGAAATTCTAAGAAGAAAGATAGTTATTAAAAAATGATGATGCATATTCAATTACTAACCCTAAAGGACACTAATATCAAAGGGTGTTCTAATTTAACAGAAGTACAGGTATTTAAGAGACTAAAATTGATTCCAGAATCACTGAGATTTGTCCATGGATGCCCTTGTGGAGGTTTAATATAGGAAGAACATTGATCCCTAGTTTGAGTCTCTCACCCCTCCCAAAGACCTGCGAGGGAGGACAAATCCTGCCACCCACACCTTTAAGAGATTAACATGTCTGTAAATATAAAGTTTTAGTCAATGTGTACCCTAGAGTCACAAACTCCTTCTTCACATCTTATTACTAAAATGTAACTGACTCCATGAAACCGGCTCAGAATAGCAACCACTTATAGAATACTTTTGAGTTAGTGTGAGTTACTGCTAATTCCCAGGAAAGTTATGTTTGGAATTAGCCAGAATAGAAATGTGATAGCAGTCTCTCTCTAACTTTGCGAAAAATGGCTCATGAACTTCCCATGAGGCTTTGTAATGATTTATGTAACTCATTGATAGTGATTTCATACAGATTCAGTCCTTTCCTTGTTCATTTTTTTCTTTTATTTGAAGAAGCTATGGAAGCCTAGGATCCAAGAACAATTTATTTGTATTTCTTTTGATTTTAGAAAAATAAAAATTAAATAAATTCTCACTGGATGCTATTGTGACATATACATTGATTTCCCACTACTGGATGATTACAAATAGTATTACTAGGTTTATATAGCATCAAAATTTAAACACATTGTAATGATTCTTGAAGGCTCCCTCACCCTCCAGCATTTATCATCCAGACTGGATCTTATATTTAGTCCATTCATAAACAGGTGGGACACTAGTGGTAAAGAATATGCCTGCCAGTACAGGAGATGTAAGAGACATGGGTTCAATCCCTGGGTCAGGAAGATCCTCTGGAGGAGGGCATGGAAACCCACTCCAGTATTCTTGCCTGGAGAATCCCGTGGACAGAGGAGTCTGGAGGGCTACAGTTCATAGGGTTGCAAAGAGTCGGACATGACTGAAGTGACTTAGCACACATGCACGCACAGATATTTCATATCCTGGATTTGGAAGATCTTGGTTTTTTTACTGATTTAAAAGTTTCAAAATATGTCTTCAGGCTTGCAAGAATCCAATTTTTTAAGATTGTCAATTTTCTTTAGTTTTTTAGAATCAGAACAATATTCATCTATTATAGTCATACTTTGTTTTTACTTTTGCTGTTTGGATGGTTGAAATGGAAGGCTTGTCCTGTATTCTGTCACTAAATAACCAGAATATCATCAGCTGAATTTTCATAGAAAAACAATTTAAATAATGTTCCAATTGCAGAACACAGTTTGGTCACATAATAGTGGTATTCATGGGCCTCTCTATTATATGTAGGATTCTTCTAACACTGATAAGGGGAGTTGTAAAGTTTTCCTATACTGCTAATTGTTAATAAATCAAGAAAAAAAGAAGAAAACTGGGCTAGTCGTAGCCCACTAGAAAGATTAGAAATCCGGATGATGTTCAAGTGTCTCTAGATTCCAAGCTTTCTTCCCAGCTGACTCATCTTAGATATGAATTTTTCTAGTACTCACTTTCCAAAAATTATACTGCCAGGTCTTGAATTCAAGAAATTCTAGAAAAATTGAGAAAAAAATGAGAATTAGGTAACTATGGAATCCAACTTTGAATATCTTTGAGACAGTTATATACTTTTTTATCAAACAATTCATCTCTACCTTTGCAGTGAAAAATTTGAAAAATAGTTTGGAGACAGCTTTACAGTGGAATTTTCCTGATAAGATTACTTTAAAAAGATAACCTTTTCTATGACATTATTTGTATATAAATTATTTTGTCCTCTACAGAACACACTTCAGCCTGCACAGGATTGTTTGGGGGATCTCTGTGGAAGGATGTGTCAAGGTAATTACAGAAGGAGGAAGTGCCATTGCCAGAAGCTGATTCATTAATTTCCAGACAGATTTATGGCTTGCAAATCAACAGCTGAGAACTCAGGACCTCTTGGGTAGGAATAGGAGTGATTACAGTAGGTTCAGTGACAGGCACCTCTTATGTCTATCTGGGAGCAGAATGGGTCAGTATTCAGTGCTTTCATTCTTCATGTATTTGTAGATTTAAAGGAAGATTCCATTTAAATTGAGTTGAATTAGAGGTTTTTTTACATGCATTGGAGAAGGAAATGGCAACCCACTCCAGTGTTCTTGCCTGGAGAATCCCAGGGACGGCGGAGCCTGGTGGGCTGCCATCTATGGGGTTGCACAGACTTGAACATGACTAAAGTGACTTAGCAGCAGCAGCAGCAGCAGCAGTGACCTTATCATTTCCTATCAATATTGCTGATATAAAAACTGTCAGCACACTGGACCGGTATTAATATTCTAGTAGTTAAATTTGTGTTATACCCATAAAACTACCTTCTAA
Organism: Moschus berezovskii; assembly: GCF_049115385.1. NCBI lineage: Eukaryota > Metazoa > Chordata > Mammalia > Artiodactyla > Moschidae > Moschus > Moschus berezovskii. The sequence goes on from NC_142460.1 coordinate 97,211,102, forward strand.
ATTAAATCGGTTGTACACTAGTTATAATTGGTAATATATCAGCTGGATTGTTTGCAAGAAACAGAAACCTACTGTAGTTAGCTTAGACTAAAGGATAATTTATTAGCTATATGGTAGGCAGCCTTTATAGTGTCAAAAGAAAAATTGAACAATCAGTACTCAAAGTAAATAAATAAAAAGAGTAGTCCCTTAGAATAACTAAGTGACACATCTCTGTCAGGTGACACTCTCCTCATTGTGGAGGAGTACATATGTTGACCTTCCCTCTAAGATCAACAGTACAGGATCTAAGATTCAACAGTACATGAACTGATAGCATCTAGATGTACAAGCTAGATTTAGAAAAGGCAGAGGAACCAGACATCAAATTGCCAACATCCAATGGATCATAGAAAAAGCAATGGAATTTCAGAAAAACTTCTACTTTTGCTTCATTGACTAAAATAAATAAAGCCTTTGACTGTATGGATCACAACAAACTGTGGAAAATTCTTAAAGAGATAAGAATACCAGACCACCTTACCTACCTCCTGTGAAACCTGTACACAGGTCGAGAAGCAACAGTTAGAATCAAACATGGAACAACAGACTGGTTCCAAATTGGGAAAGAAGTATGTCAAGGCTGCATATTGTCACTTTGCTTATTTAACTTTTATGCAGAGTACATCATGAGAAATACCAGGTTAGATGAAGCTCAAGCTGGAATCAAGATTGCCAAGAGAAATATCAATAACCTCAGAAGTGCAGATGACACCACCCTAATGGCAGAAAGTGAAGAATAACTAAAGAGCCTCTTGAGGAAGGTTAAAGAGAAGAATGAAAAAGCTGGCTTAAAGTTCAACGTTCAGAAAACTAAGATCATGGCATCTGGCCCCATCACTTCATTGCAAGTAGATGGGGAAACAATGACAGACTTTGTTTTCTTGGGCTCCAAATTCACTGTGGATGGTGACAGAAGCCATGAAATTAAAAGATGCTTGATCTTTGGAAGAAAAGATCTTTGCCATCTGTTTAGTCAAAGGTATGGATTTTCCGGTAGTCATACACGGACATGGGAGTTGGACCATAAAAAACAGAGTACCAAGGAATTGATGTGTTTGAACTGTGGTGTTGGAGATGACTCTTGATACTCCCTTGGACAGCTAGGATATCAAACTCGTCAATCTTACAGGAAATCAACCCTGAATATTCATTAGAAGGGCTGATGCTGAAGCTGAGGCCCTAATACGTGGGCATCTGATTCAAAGAGCTGACTCATTGGAAAAGACCCTGATGCTGGGAAAGATTGAAGGGAAGAGGAGAAGGGGATGACAGAGGATCAGATGGTTGGATGGCATCACTGATTCAATGAGTTTGAGCAAACTCAGGGAAATAGTGAAGGACAGGGAAGACTGGTGGGCTGCAGTCCATGGGGTCCATGAAAAATATTTGCTTCAAGTTGCTTATCTAATGAGTGTAGGAACTAGAATCAATACAGGCTGACCTATCAGCACTCTGCTTCTTTAACTATATAACTATTAATAAGTGGACAGGATTTAAAGAATATATTATGCTAAAGGTAGAGTTGTTAGTAAACTTCACATTTTTGACTGGACTAACTATAGAAGAGCATAGACAGATGTTTGTCTCAATTAAACTGGATCTCAATAGTAAATAAATTTATTCTAGAAACTTTGCAATACAAATATTAACATGCATTTCATCAACAAATTTTAAAAAATAGATTTATATGAGTTAACTGTTTTTACCAGTGGATTACAATCACTTATGATAGAGAATCACAGAAAAAAGCTCAGATCTTCTGTCACATTTAGTGACTCTAGAGAAATGTGTGCCTATGAAATTTGAATTTTATTTCTTAACAAACCTTGTCTTTTTTGTTTTCATGTATAAAAGATGGGATTCTCTGTACTTGTTCTTTTTGCATTTAAAATGCCTCATTTGAAAAAGTTTGAGTAATCTGTTTTCCTTATTTGTAAGGTTATTGTAAAGTTTATTTATCACTTTTACTATTTCCATTTCCCATTTCCCTGCAAGTCACACTCATTTTTAAATGTGGCAGGCAAAGATCTATTAAACTACATTTCTGCCTTTGTGAAAACAAAAACACTTGTGGCTCTGTGAATGAAGTTGATCTTTTCTTTGTAACCGATTGCCTACTGTGGCATACAGGAAAGAAAAATAGAATGAGTGTATAGAACGTATTTATAAAACAGCATTTTTATATATCTGTAAATGAATATTATAAACAAAATGATTCCTTATGGGCTCATAATGCTGCACTGTGAAGGGAATATTCTATTTATCTTGCCTTCCTAGATTCTCCTCAAAACAGTTATAGAATAAGAAATTACAGACTCCACACAAAACTTATGAAACAAACCCCAAACTCCTCAACCTTGATTTATATCATCCATCGTTCTCAAAAATATAAATACCATTGTTTGCATAATTTTTTTCTCAACAGAGATAAAATAAAACTAGTCAATTAATTTTTTCCATTTCATTTCAAAGTGAAAAAAAGAATCCCCAAACTAGTCTTGAGTTTTTCTTTTTCAGTATTTGTTGATTGAAAAGTGAGTATTTATCTTATGGAGAGGCCATATGCAAAATAAAAATCTGGTATCTTTGAGTAAACATGAGAAAAGTCTTTATGGAGAAGAGGTGCTTTATAGGCTGAAGTACAAAAATGGTGGAGCTGTGGGATAAAAGGATGCAATGATCTTATCTGTTGCTTATTTGCTTTATGATATTAGGTTCAATTGTTGTACCTTAAAAGTTATAAGACTTAACTTGGAATGTATTTGCAAATAACCATAATATCAATGACACATGCCATTGTTTCATCAAAAGTTGCACACTGAAATCCCAGAAAACAATTCTGGGTCCTAGAAACAAAATACTGGTGAAAACTAAAAATGTTTCTGTAAATTAATGGAGTCTAAGTCAAGATCTGTAACCACTGTATTGTCAGAAACTCAGTCCTTATAAGTACGCTTCTTATCTAAATGGAAAGAAATGCATGGGACTAAAATCTAAGGATCTGGACTATGTAAAACAAGTCAAAAGTGGAGGATAAATAGCCCAGGAAAAACATTTGAGTTCTCCAACTCACATTTTCTTTCCTGGCAATTGAAACTTTTTATTTTCCATTTTCAGGCTACTTCCCAAGCTAAAAACACAATTTTAAAGTTTGCAAATAAGCCATTCCTTTTATACATCCTCCCCCATTTCTGTTTTATTCCTTGATAAGTCAGGATGTTGACAAACTATAGCATGTCCAGAGAAGATAATCAATATTGTTAACAGTTAGAACATTGCCATGAATAGAGAAGAAACAAAGGAACAGAGGACAATTAGTTTGTAGAAGACAAGTGTGTATTACAAAATAACTATGATAACTAGGCTGGCCTTGGAAAGATGGGGAATGTTTATACCGGACAGATTCAGAAGATAAAAACAGTCTAATTATGTGCAAGTTAAACAGTAATTTCTGTTCAATTTTAAGTCACTATCTAAAAGTTATTGTGCCCCCCATTCAATTATTAAACAATATTTATTCAGTGCCGGATATGAAAACTAATAAAACATGGACTCTGCTCTCATGAAATTTAAATTCCATTTAAAAGACAGATACAATATCACATGTGTAGTAGAGTATGATTAGTGCTGTACTAGAGAGGAACCATAGTCAAAGCTATGGTTTTTCCAGTAGTTCATGTATGGATGTGAGAGATGGGCCATAAAGATGCTGAGCACCAAAGAACTGATGATGCTTTTGAACTGTGGTGTTGGAGAAGACTCTTGAGAGTCCCTTGGACTGCAAGATCAAACCAGGTAATCCTAAAGGAAATCATCCCTGAATATTCATTGGAAAGACTGATGCTGAAGCTGAAGCTCCAATACTTTGGCCACCTGATATGAAGAGCTGACTCACTGGAAAAGACCCTGATGCTGGGAAACAGAAGGCAAGAGGAAAATGGGACAACTAAGAGCAAGATGGTTGGATGGCATCACTGACTCAATGGACATGATTTTGAGCAAGCTCCGGGATAGTTAAGGACAGGGAGCCTGGCATACTGTAGTCCATGGTGTCACAAAGAGCTCGCCATGACTGAGTGACTGAACAACAACAAACGGATGAATACCAACTCATTTTTTGGCACTTTGTGAGCAGCAAGCATCTTGACTCATCTCATCTATTCCCATTCACAGTTTTGTTTTAGAGGATGCTCAACACTTGAATGAAGGAAATAGATGAATCCACCCAAGAGCACAGACTTCCTTGATGTACATGTGTAGTTTATCTCAAGTCAAGAATTATTCAAGAGATGACCTAGTCTGATTGCAGATAAGAGCATTCAGAATTAGGAAGAAGTTTGAAACAAATAACCTCTATGAATTCTTATAACTTTTCAGTTTTGTTGGGCTGTTGTTAAAATGGGAAAATGAAGATGCATTCTTCATTTTCTTACCATCTCAGCCTTAAAAAATATATTTCTCTATGGAGAGGTTGGGATTCCCTGGTGGCTTAGTGCAGGAGAGGCGGGTTCAATCCCAGGATTGGGAAGATCCCCTGGAGAAGGACATGGCAACCCACTCCCGTATTCTTGTCTGGGAAATCCCTTGGAGAGAGGAGCCTGGCAGGTTACAGTCCATGGCATTGCAAAGGAGTCAGACATGACTTAGTGACTAAACAACAGCAATGGGAAGCCCAGGTAATCTATGCATAAGACATCTCCATAACATTAAAATCATGGTAACTATTATTTGCAGCCAAAGATGGAGAAGCTCTATACAGCCATCAAAAACAAGACCGGGAACTGACTGTGGCTCAGATAATGAATTCCTTACTGCCAAATTCAGATTAAATTGAAGAAAGTGGGGAAAACCACTACACCATTCAGGTATGACCTAAATCAAATCCCTTATGATTATACACTGGAAGTGAGGAATCAATTTAAGGGACTAGATCTGATAGAGTGCCTGATGAACTATAGATGGAGATTCATGACATTGTACAGAGACAGGGATTAAGACCATCCCCAAGAAAAAAGCAAAATGGCTGTCTGAGGAGGCCTTGAAAATAGCTGTGAAAAGAAGGGAAGCGAAAAGCAAAGGAGAAAAGGAAAGATATACTCATTTGAATGCAGAGTTCCAAAGAATAGCAAGGAGAGATCAGAAAGCCTTCCTCAATGATCAATGCAAAGAAATAGAGGAAAACAATAGAAAAGGAAAGACTAGAGATTGCTTCAAGAAAATTAGAGATGCCAAGGGAACATTTCATGCAAAGATGGGCTCATAAAGGACAGAAATGATATGGACCTAACAGAAGCAGAAGATATTAAGAAGAGGTAGCAAGAATACACAGAAGGACTGTACAAGATCTTCATGACCCAGATAATCATGATGGTGTGATCACTCACTTAGAGCCAGACATCCTGGAATATGAAGACAAGTGGGACTTAGGAAGCATCACTACAAACAAAGCTAGTGGAGGTGATGGAATTCCAGTTGAGCTATTTCAAATCCTAAAAGATAATGGTGTGAAAGTGCTTCACTCAATATGCCAGCATATTTGGAAAACTCAGCAGTGGCCACAAGACTGGAAAAGGTCAGTTTTCATTCCAATCCCAAAAAAAGTAATGTGAAAGAATGCTCAAACTACTGCACAATTGCACTCATCTCACAGTTGAGTAAAATAATGCTCAAAATTCTCCAAGCCAGGCTTCAGCAATATGTGAACTGTGAAGTTCCAGCTGTTCAAGCTGGTTTTAGAAAAGGCAGAGGAACCAGAGATCAAATTGTCAACATCTGCTGGATTATGGAAAAAGCAAGAGTGTTCCAGAAAAACATCTATTTCTGCTTTATTGACTATGCCAAAGCCTCTGACTGTGGATCACAATAAACTGTGGAAAATTCTTCAAGAGATGGGAATACCAGACCACTTGATCTGCCTCTTGAGAAACCTGTATGCAGGTCAGGAAGCAATAGTTAGAACTGGACATGGAACAACAGACTGGTTCCAAATAGGAAAAGGAGTACGTCAAGGCTGTATATTGTCACCCTGCTTATTTAACTTATATGCAGAGTACGTCATGAGAAATGCTGGGTTGGATGAAGCACAAACTGGAATCAAGATTGCCAGGAGAAATATCAATAACCTCAAAAATGAAGATAACACTGCCCCTATGGCAGAAAGTGAAGAAGAACTAAAGAGCCTTTTGATGAAAGTGAAAGATAAGAGTGAAAAAGTTGGCTTAAAGCTCAAGATTCAGTAAACTAAGATCATGACATCCGGTCCCATCACTTCATGGCAAATAGATGGGGAAACAGTGGAAACAGTGGCTGACTTTATTTTTGGGGGCTCCAAAATCACTGCAGATGGTGACTGCAGCCATGAAAATAAAGGACGCTTGCTCCTTGGAAGGAAAGTTATGACCAACCTAGATAGCATATTAAAAAGTAGAGACATTACTTTGTCAACAATGATCCATCTAGTCAAGGCTATGGTTTTTCCAGTAGTCATGTATGGATGTGAGAGTTGGACTATAAAGAAAGCTGAGATCTGAAGAATTATGCTTTTGAACTGTGTTGTTGGAGAAGACTCTTGAGAGTCCCTTGGACTGCAAGGAGATCCAAGCAGTCCATCCTAAAGGAGATCAGTCCTGGATGTTCATTGGAAGGACTGATGCTGAAGCTGAAATTCCAATACTTTGGCCACCTGATGTGAAGAGCTGACTCATCTGAAAAGACCCTGATGCTGGGAAACATTGAGGGCAGTAAGAGAAGGGGATGAAAGATGATGAGATGGTTGGATGGCATCACCGACTCAATGGACATGAGTTTGGGTGAACTCCGGGAGTTGGTGGTGGACAGGGAGGCCTGGCGTGCTGTGGTTCATGGGGTCGCAAAGAGTCAGACTCGACTGAGCAACTGAACTGAACCGACCTGAAGAGAACTGAACTACTTGAATGCCAAGTAGGTAATTTGAAAATAATTAAATATGTATTAAATCCAATCATCATATATTTTTACTATTATTCAGTATTATTAATATTGAAAACATTTATTTAAATAATGAAAGACCTGTATGAAAATAAGGTTGGCAACAAAAGCAGAAATATTTCCCTAACATTGATTATATTTGTAATAGCTGCTCTGTGAAATATGTTCTTCTTAAAATTCAGAATCCCAAACAGAGGAAGGTGAGAATAATGAGGCCATTAAAATGACTTATGCTGACTGTGATCAATTAAGATATATTATAGCAATATAGACCTCCAGGAACCTGCTTCATTGGGAAGTCTACTTGTAGGACACAGCTCTTCATCTTAAACAAACGTTTTGTCTGTGTTTATGTATGTCATCTTACAGGTTTATGTGATATTCCTAAATTCAACAGCATGGAAAAGGAGAGAGAGAGAGACGAAATTTCCAAAAGGTACTGCTACTGGCAGGGAAATTCCAATTATTTGTAATCTACTTGTACTAAAAATTCATTATTATGATGGATGTTTACAAAAAGGGAGCTTTTGGAGCAACATTTATAGGCTTGGGGAATGATGTGGTTTTAAGAATTTTGAGTAAAGTACTCCTAAAAGGAAAATAATTTGAAGAAAAGATACTTTTTTAATGTGATTATTTCAATTTATAAAGCATTTTAACAGCAAATTTAATCTCTTTCATTAATCTTCAAAACAATCCTGTGAGGTCTCAAAAAAGATATCTTTCTAGAGTCGTAAATAAGTTTCAGAAAAGTGAAGTCATCTTCCTAAAGATACACTGTTTGAAAATATTAAACCCAGAAATAAGTCCAAGTCTTCTGGCTCTAGTTTTTATGTTCTTCATAACCCTGCATTGATGAGGATATCATCTTGAAAACTGTATGTAAATTTGGCAAATTATAGTTAGAAAAATGACTCCATTTGATTGACATTTGCCTGCCACCATTACTGCATTCAGAGGACTACATAAGATCCTTTGAATACATTTGGAGTAATGTAGACAAAATTTCCTTTTCTAAGGACCACATGAGGTTACAGAAGAAAGTGGAAAATGGTAATGGACTATGAAGAAAATTAAAAAGTAATCAAATATACTACACTCAATTTCCTTTTGTATTTAATAAGATTTTTCTCCTTTCTCTTTTTCTGATTATAATAGTATCTAGAAGTCAAAAAGAAATTATGCATGATCTAACTATCTATAAGTAATTCCTATTGACATTTTGGCTTTTATTTTTACGGTTTTTCTTCAATGAATTTTATAAAGTAGGGGTCATGTTATAGTTACACATGATAACTTGATTTGTTCATATACATTTTCACAATCATTTTTTCCATGTTACTAGAAATCTCTGTACTTAATATTGTAATTCAGTTTAGTAGAGTCACTCAGTTGTGTCCAACTCTTTGCAACCCCATGGACTGCTGCACGCCAGGCTTCCCTGTCCATTACCAACTTCTAGAGCTTGATCAAACTCATGTCCATCGAGTTGGTGATGCCATCAAATCATCTCATCCTATGTCGTCCCTTTCTCCTCCTGCCTTCAATCTTTCCCAGCATCAGGGTCTTTTCCAATAAGTCAGTTCTTTGCATCAGGGGCCAAAGTATTGGAGCCTCAGTTTTAGCATCAGCACTTCAAATGAATATCTAGGACTGATTTTCTTTCCTATTGACTGGTTTGATCTCCGTGCTGTCCAAGGGACTCTAATTACCTGTATAATATTACACTTAATGGATAAACAATTTTGCTTCAGCACTTTCCTAGTGTTGGGTTTCCCTGGTGGCTCAGTGGTAAAGCATCCTTCTGCCAAGCAGGAGATGTAGATTTGATTCCTGTGTTGGGAAGATCCCTTGGAGAAGGAAATGGCAATCCACTCCAGTTTTTTTGCCTGGGAAATCTCATTCACGAACAGAAGAGCCTGTTGGACCATAGTCCATGGGGTTGCAAAGGGTCAGACATGACTTAGCAACTAAACAATAACAACAAATGGTAAAATTTTGTTATTCTTTTGAAAGTAGAATGTCATTCTCTGTATTATTATGCTATATAAACATTATAATTTATATACTATAATATATGATATGTAATTATATTTTATCAATATACAATATATTATTTACATGACTTCTATAAATAAAAATCATTCCAGTGGGTGGAAATTATGTAGCTAGCCAGGGAATTCTTTGATTAAATGGTAATTCAAGATAGTGAAAGTAAGAAAAAATATTGATAGATAACAATGATTTAAGCAAGGAAGCTTAAAACCATATGCATACAAAGGAAGCCTTCTCTTATGCTTCCTTGCCTAAATCACAATAAAAGCATACATATATGTGTGTGTGTGTGCATGTATATATATATATATAAACCAGGAGGAATATATTTTTCTTGGACGTTGAGAAGCACATTTTTTATCAAGCAAGCATTAGAACTTGGATACAGTTTGGGGCACATATTTAGCATTTAGTGATGTTAGCAAGAGGCAAGTGAAGTCCTCCTTTATATATTTGGTTAATAGGGGAGTCTTAGGAAACCAGATGAATTATAGTCCAAACAGGAAACAGAAATCACACTGATCATCAGATACAGAAGATGTAATGAAAATTATTTTAATTAGGTATAAAATTGCCAACTATTAAAAGAATAAAAGAAAAATTCAAAGGTGTAAGAGAAGTGGCAGCAGCCAGAAGCTACTGCCTTGCCAACCCTACAGCTGAGGGAACAAAGAACAGGGGCAAAAAGGTCCTGTAGATGTGAAAATGAAGCTGCTAAGAAGAGGGCTCTGCTCTTCCTTGCCTGGTGAGTTAGAGCTCAGAAAAGGAGCCTCAGACCTCTGAGAAGAGGATTCGGCTGCTCTAGAGGCAACGTCTACCATCATGGGGACAAAGCTTTGCGCAGGTGCTTCTCACAGAAAACACAAACTGACAGAGATCCCCCAAGTAAATGACAACAGTAACCATCATTGGAGCAAGTCCTGCCTTCCAGCCTTGCAGCCTCCCTCTAGTGCCCTCTTCTGACAGAGTCTGTTGGGAGAATAACTACCAATGCAGAAGTCTACAGTTTCAGGTGCATCATGCCGGAATTCGGAAAGGCGGGATTGCTTCTGAAAAATATCCTCAGTTCAGTTCTGTTCACTTCAGTTCAGTTCAGTTGCTCAGTTTTGTCCGACTCTTTGCGACCCCATGGACTGCAGCATGTTAGGCCACCCTGTCCATCACCAACTCCCGGAGCTTACTCAAACTCATGTCTGTTTAGTCGGTGATAGTATCTAAACCATCTCATTCTCTGTCATTCCCTTCTCCTCCCACTTTCTATCTTTCCCAGCATCAGGGTTTTTCCAAATGAGTCAGTTCTTTGCATCAGGTGGCCAAAGTATTGGAGTTTCAGCCTCAGCATCAGTCCTTCCAATGAACATTCAAGATTGATTTCTTTTAGTTCTTACGTTCTGATACGGATTAAATAAATGGATAATTGAAGGCAATAGTTCTATTTAGGGTGAGCCACTTAGAGCCAAGATCCTTTTCTGCCTTCTTGGATTGTGGAAATGGAAAAGCTCAATTCTGACTAAATTCCAATTATCATCTTCCTATACTTTTAAATAAATAAAACTACACTAACAACAAGCGAGCATAGGTCAGAGTTTCTACTCTGCCTCTAGAGTATCTGTGATGACCCTAAGCAAATTATTTACATCGTTTAGGCTCAGTTTGCATTCTAATAACATGAAACTGTATCTTTTTATTTTAAAAAGTTTGTTTGAGCATCAAGATAATATCATGAACGCATTTTTTATGTCACCAAATCATTGTCTTCCTTTCCAAATCCAGAGAATCTCTAAATATAACATGGTGAATTTCTACATCTCATAGCTATTGTCTGCTTATTCTTATAATTACCTAGGTTTATGTACATATCAAATAAATATTTTCCTTTGGACTTTAATCTCTGACTTTAATTTCTTTTTGTGTGTTGCAAACATGATGGATTTTATGAATTAATCTTGTATAGTATTGCTTAAAGTGCAGCACTTTCTTGTCTTCCCATTGTTCATTGACATAAGTCTATACTGCTCACGTACATTATGGTCACATGTTATTTAAGCAACATCTCATGACATCTTCATCTCCACCTGTATTTTCAAAGTCTTTCTCCATAATATATTTTTGTATAATTTAAAATAGGCATAGACTCTTGAGCTTCTACAAGAGAATGGTGTATCCTGTGTGAGTATACTGCACATTCATGTTTGTTAGAGAAGCTTTTTATTCTGTAGCATATTAGTCGTTTGTCTGTTTCTAATATTCTTATGACATTGTAAGCTTTTTGATATTAGAGGTCATTTTTTTCTATCAGTGCCTCTTACAGTGTCTTGGACATCATAAATGCTTATTAAATACTTGTTGCATAATATATTCAAAAAAGATTTGGCAGAACTTTTTGTTCAATTTGATATAAGATGTGAAGGAGACAAAAAAAGCAAAGATGACTCAGGTTTGTGAGCCTGGGGGTGATGGGTACTTTTATGTAATACAGAAATTCAGAAAGAATGATGGATTAGAGGAAGGTTATGAACCCCATTTGTCAACATGCTCCAGTTTGGCTCTTGGGAGAATACTTAGTTTAAATGTTTTATTCAATTATGTGAGTATTTTGAGAAATTTGGAAAAGAAGATAAGCAATATCATAGAGTTATACCTTGGTGGTTGAAACTGAAACAAGGGCTTTATTTCCTGATGGAGAAATTCGCCATGTTATATTTAGAGATTCTCTGGATTTGGAAAGGAAGACAATGATTTGGTGACATAAAAAATGTGTTCATGATATTATCTTGAAAGACCTAGGAGAGTGTTATTCACCTAATAAAACTAATTGAACACATGCCAATATCAAGTACAGACATCCATTGGTATGTTCAACAGATAAGGTCCCCAAGTGTTGTGAAGCTTATAGATTTATCATTATAAACTGGTAGAGGCAAAACTTAAAGTAGAAATTATCAAGTGGTTAAAAAATATTAAACCCATAGGTTGGTATCTTTTCATATTCATCCTTTCAACAAATGTTTGCTGAGTGTCATTCAAAAACTAGTTATTGGGCTGTTACCTTTTGGGATATAGCAACAAATAAATCAGAAACCTTCAGAGACACTGCCATTGGATCTAAAACTCTCAGAGTTAGACTGCTAATGGCTGAGGCAATTTTCAGCCTTCAATTGTGTCTCAGCCTAGGAAGTTTATTCTATTTCTTCCTCTTTATTATGAATAGTAATCCAGGTTCTTAGACTTTTGAGAGTTCCTTGGACTGCAAGGAGATCAAACCAGTCAATCCTGAAGGAAATCAGTCCTGAATATTCATTGGAAGGAATGATGCTGAATCTGAAACTCCAATACTTTGGCCACCTGATGTGAAGATCTGACTCATTTGAAAAGACCCTGATGCTATAAAAGACTGAAGGTGGGAGGAGAAGGGGACAACAGAGGATGAAATGGTTGGATAGCATCACTGACTCAATGGACAGAACTTTAAGTAAGCTCTGGGAGTTGGTGATGGACAGGGAAGCCTGGAATGCTGCAGTGCATTGGGTCACAACAAGTTGGACACAGCTAAGCGACTGAACTGACTGAAAACAATGCTGGAAATACAATAGATATTTAATAAATACTTGATGAATAGCTATGTTGAAAGAAAAGCTGGATGCTTAAGTTATCTATCAAAACATTATTTTCATTATTTCCTTATGAAAATTTGATGCTGAGAAATTTCCTCCACAGGTATATATAGGTCTTTCATAAAGGAAGCAGTCCCAGTACTTGGCATGCCCTTACAGCTAGAAATAGGGATCAAATACCTAATCTGGTGTTTGGAAAGGAGATAGTTTATCGTAGGGACCTAGATACAGGAAAATGAATTAAGTCTAGTTATTTAAGATGGTGGTCTTTAACTAAGAAGGGGCTCTTTTCTTAGAGTTGGGATATATGAACAGAAGTCAAGTTGGTTTCAGTGTGAGTCTCTTTAGTACTGATCCAAAGCTCTTTACAATGCTTTCCACTAAGGTCTGGATTGTTAATCAAGTTTGCATGAAACTAATCGTGAAATGAAGGATGAAGGCACCACATGGGGAAAAAAGTCACTGAACTATGAAGTAAAGATGGACACTTTGGGTTTCTATGTAGCTGTAGATATATAAAATCTAAATAATAAGTCAGTTCACCAACACATTCAAATAAATGGTTACTGAAGAGGTTACGAGGACTTGCTTGCTTGACGTAACTGTTGTTAAGTTGCTAAGTTGTGTCCGACTCTATGTGACCCCATGGACTGTAGCCCGCCAGGGTCCTCAGTCCATGGGGTTTGCCAGGCAAGAATACTGAACTGGGTTGGCATTTCCTTCTCCAGGGGGATCGTCCTCACCCAGGGATCGAACCCCTGTCACCTACTTGGCAGACAGATTCTTTATCACTGAGTCACCAGGGAAGCCCAAATTGACCATAAACCTCAGAAAAAATTATGAGTTGATAAAAGCTTTTAAAACATTACAAAATGAATGGTCATATGTATGACCAAGAACTATGAAAAGATTTGTTTTAGGAGTTCTGGTGATAATTTCTTCCTGGTGTTTAGTAATTACCATACAATGAGCATCAGGTACTTTTTAAGCAGCAGTATGCTACTGCTAAGTCACTTCTGTCGTGTCCGACTCTGTGTGACCCCATAGACGGAAGCCCACCAGGCTCCCCCATCCCTGGGATTCTCCAGGCAAGAACACTGGAGTGGGTTGCCATTTCCTTCTCCAGTATAGCAGAATAGTTGGACTCTAAAGCCCATTAAATTTCAGTTTGTGAATATCTGATGTTTCTCTAAATAAAGTTTCATTCTACTTCTCAGTAAATACATACTTAATAGAGAAATTAGGAAGTGAAATTCAAAATTACTAAATACTTGAATATGAATGCTTTTGGCATGTATCCAAAGTTTCAGTCAGTGTTATTACTAAAACTGAATTAGTCTGGAGCATGTGGTCAGGAATGTTTTTAGTCAGAGAGGGTAGCAGAATGGGTGCTACCCTTATAGGTGATGATGAGCTGATATGTCCCTGACCGACTTCTTTTCTTCTAATTCAAGAATAGTTTTTTAAGTCTCAATTTTCTTGTGCCTTCAGCTGTGCTTTTGGAGTCCTCTGTGTTCCTCTGAGAAACATCAAGCTCCAGCATGTGAACTGTGGAGAGGGTTCTGATCAGGCAAGCATTTCAACCAGTCTCTACTTTTACTTCTTTTACATATTGGGGTTTGCAATATATTTTCATTTGAAGAAACTATTTTGTATATAAAAGCAAAATGTTTTGGGGACAAAGAGGATACAAATGGGACTGGGTACATGCCAATGAATCTCTAGAAAAAGATTGATTTTCGTTAATTATTGATCAATCTTTCAACATGATTTTTGTGATTCCAATGATCTCTAGCCACATTAAGATGTGGTTAGCTCCTCTATCTCTATTCCTGGATTCATATTTAAATATGATTTGTTATATCACTCAATTCTCAATGCAAGAGACCAGGGCAGGAATTCATGTCTCGAGGAAAGGCATATTAATAAATACCTTCTATGAAAAGAGAAATTTTCTGAGGAGAGGAATATTGATGTATCTGGCCATAGAATAATTAATATATCTTACCAAAGTGGGATAATTTGAACCAAGATTGCCAGAAAAAATAACAACCTCAGATATGCAGATGATACCACTCTAATGGCAGAAAGCAAGAGGAACTAAAAAGCCTCTTGCTGAGGGAGAAAGAAGAGAGTGAAAAAGTTGGCTTAAAACTAAACATTCAAAAAGCGAAGATCATGGCATCTGGTCCCATCACTTCATGGCAAATAGATGGAGAAACAGTGGAAACAGTGAGAGACTTTATTTTCTTAGGCTCCCAAATCACTGCGGACTGTGACAGCAGTCATGAAATTAAAAGACACTTGCTCCTTGGAAAGAAAGCTATGACAATCCTAGACAGTGTATTAAAAAGCAGAGACATCACTTTTCTGATAAAGATCTGTGTTGTTAAAGCTATGGTTTTTCCAGCTGCCATGTATGGATATGAGACTTGGACCATAAAGAAAGCTGAGTGCCAAAGAATTGATGCTTTTAAACTGTGGTATTGGAGAAGACTCTTGAGAGTCCCTTGGGCAGCAAGGAGATCAAACCAGTCATTCCTAAAGGAAATCAACCATGAATATTCATTGGAAGAACTGATGCTAAAGCTGAAGTGCCAATACTTTGGTCACCTGATGCAAAGAGCTGACTCATTGGAAAAGACCATGATATTGGGAAAGATTGAAAGCAAATGGAGAAGAGGGTGGCAGAGGATGAGATGGTTAGATAGCACCATCGACTCAATGGACATGAGTTTGAACAAACTCCAGGAGATAGTGAAGGACAGGGAAACCTGGCGTGCTGAAGTCCATAGGGTTGCAAAGAGTTGGGGACAACCGCACAACTGAACAACAGCAACAACAAAGTGGGATAATTAATATATCTCTGAAATGAGTTATGCATGATAGACCCTGATGCCTGTTAGCAAAACATTACCAAAATCTCTCATAGGAATATATTGTGAAGTGAAAGTCATTCAGTCGTGTCCGACTCTTTGTGACCCCAGGGACTATACAGTCCGTGGAATTCTCCAGGCTAGGATACTGGAGTGGTTAGCCTTTCCCTTCTCCAGGGGATCTTCCCAACCCAGGAATCGAACCCAGGTCTCCTGCATTGTGGGCAGCTTTTTTTTTTTACCAGCTGAGCCACAAGGGAAGCCACATTACCTATGTTTAAAAAGTATATTATGTAGACTAATAAATTTAGTGGTAGGTTGTATATTGTCACCTTGCTTATTTAACTTATATGCAGAGCACATCATGAGGAATGCTGGGCTGGAAGAAGCACAAGCTGGAATCAAGATTGCTGGGAGAAATATCAATAACCTCAGATATGCAGATGACACTACCCTTATGGCAGAAAGTGAAGAGGAACTCAAAAGCCTCTTGATGAAAGTGAAAGAGGAGAGTGAAAGGGTTGGCTTGAAGCTCAACATTCAGAAAACAAAGATCATGGCATCTGGTCCCATCACTTCATGGGAAATAGATGGAAAAACAGTGGAAACAGTGTCAGACTTTGTTTTCTTGGGCTCCAAAATCACTGCAGATGCTGATTGCAGCCATGAAATTAAAAGACGCTTGCTCCTTGGAAGGAAAGTTATGACCAACCTTGATAGTATATTAAAAAGCAGAGACATCACTTTGCCGACCAAGGTCCGTCTAGTCAAGGCAATGGTTTTTCCCGTGGTCATGTATGGATGTGAGAGTTGGACTGTGAAGAAAGCTGATCGCCGAAGAATCGATGCTTTTGAACTGTGGTGTTGGACAAGACTCTTGAGAGTCCCTTATACTGCAAGGAGATCCAACCAGTCCATTCTAAAGGAGATCAATCCTGGATGTTCATTGGAGGGACTGATGCTAAGGCTGAAACTCCAATACTTTGGCCACCTCATGAGACGAGTTGACTCACTGGAAAAGACTCTGATGCTGGGAAAGGTTGGGGGCGGGAGGAGAAGGGGACGACAGAGAATGAGATGGCTGGATGGCATCACCGACTCTGTGGACATGAGTTTGAGTGTACTCCGGGAGTTGGTGATGGACAGGGAGGCCTGGCGTGCTGTGATTCATGGGGTCGCGGAGAGTCGGACACGACTGAGCGACTGAACTGAACTGAACTGAAAAGTGTGCTTCTTCATACTGACACAATACACTTAATTATTATAGTGAGAATGCAATGAAAATGGTATTTAAAGAGGGGACTTTGTGGGGTGAGGGAAATTGAGAATACAGAGTAATCACAATCTGAGCCCAAATAAGATAAAGCTTTTGAATAAGTTATAAATGAACAATTATTTATACAGGAACTTTTTAATACAAAATATTAACTTATTAATTATTAATGTTAGTTTTTGTACCTTTGAGTGAATATGGATTGCAATGTGAGATACATCCTTGGGGAAATACAAAGCAATGGCAATGATGGTAGGGACCTCTGACTTAAGAGGAAGATTGAAGTCATTGAGTTAGATGGCAAGAAATTGGGGTTTTGAGCTAATCTTTACCAAACATTACTGACCATGGACAAATTAACATTCTTTCTCTAGTGTTTCTATAGTCTGAAAAACTGAATTAATAATTTATAAAGCTTTTCCCAGTAATATATTTAAATTAATTAAAACAAGACAGAAAGTTCAAAATCACAGCATATATTGTTCCGAAGAATATATAGCTAAGATTAAAAAAAACTGATTTCAGCATAATCTCTGCACAGAGGAAAAATGATTTGAAGGCTAGAAGATAAATAGAGGGAATGATTGCCAGAGTTATTAATAAAATAACTCTGAAAAGATCTAGTGCACTTTAAGAAAATGGGCACTGCTACTCTCAAATGATTTTTGTTTAAGAAGAAAGTGATCTTTTGCCCCTCATTCCTCCTTTTATTGACTTTAATAACTGGAACTGAGGTTCCACCAAATTTGAATTTTTTTTTAATTGAGAGAAAGAAAATTCCAATTTTCTAAATACTTCCTTCTCTAAATCACACCTATTCCCTAAATCAACTACCATTTATGGTAGTTCACAATTGGAGACATGAGTATCAGATATTTGTTCCTATAATACAAAAAAAAGTCTGTCTTCATAATTGAAGAAATTATTTTTTATCTAATTTTATTTTCATATAGCCAAGAATAGATGATTGTTTTTCCTTCAATGCTACCAATTATTCTATAATAAAAGGATAACAATTTTGGTGTCATAATTTGACATCAAAGACTATGTCAAGGTTTTATTTTTCTATTGCTCTCGTCTATCAAATAATTATATCGGTCTGAAAAACTAATAGTGTCTTTATAATTTGAAATATTTCACAAAGTTTTTGCTTATTGGTATTAATCCTGCTGTGTGAATTATGTGTACTTGCCAAATATGTTAACCTAGAGTAGCATGTTTCAATTTTAAAATACTTTCAAGAGATATTTTCTCTGACTTTGTCAATATATAAGTATTTCTCAAATATTAAGATTGATTTAACTTTTAGATATAACAGGCCATCCTTCTGGAAAACTAGTTTGGGATGCAAAAAAATTAACCTTCATACACATTTTAATGGGCTTTCCAGGTGGCGCTAGTGGTAAAGAACACACCTGCCAATGCAGGACACTTAAGAGACATGGGTTCAATCCCTGCGTCAGGAAGATCTCCTGGGAGAGGGCATGGCAACCCACTCCAATGTTCTTGCCTGGAAAATCCCATGGACAGAGGATCCTGGTGGGTCACAAAGAATCAGACATGACTGAAGTAACTTAACTTGCATTGCACACACACCTTTTAATAATTTAACAGTTATTTAGGCAACTAAGTTTTAATAGTTTTAATTGATTTATACTTTACACTGTTTCTAGTGTTATCAAATACAAATCTGAATTTAGTAGGTAATATTTCTGCAACTTTCCTCATTAAAAAAAAAAGCATAAAACTTTATGCCTGCTTGAGATTATACTGAGACTTTTTTACTTGTTGACTTTTCTTTGTTATAGGAATGGGTAGGGAACACAAACATAAAGAGCCTAGAATGGAACAGTGTGAGGTACACGTTAACAACTGCCCTGAGGGCAGTCTGATTTCCTGGACCTATTGCAAAGGAGAATCATCTCAAGCCCTGGAAATTGAACCTGGGGCTTAACAGTATAAAAGTTTGAGGTTGGCTAAGAGTCAGGAAACTAAGATCATGGCATCCGGTCCCATCACTTTATGGCAAATAGATGGGGAAATAGTGGAAACAGTGGCTGACTTTATTTTTCTGGGTTCCAAAATCACTGCAATGGTGACTGCAGCCATGAAATTAAAAGACACTTACTCCTTGGAAGGAAAGTTATGACCAACCTAGATAGCATATTAAAAAGCAGAGACATTACTTTGTCAACAAAAGTCCATCTAGTTAAGGCTATGGTTTTTCCAGTGGTCATGTATGGATGTGAGAGTTGAATTATAAAGAAAGCTGAGCGCCGAACAATCGATGCTTTTGAACTGTGATGTTGGAGAAGACTCTTGAGAGTCCCTTGGACTGCAAGGAGATCCAGCCAATCCATCCTGAAGGAGATCAGTCCTGGGTGTTCATTGGTAGGACAAATGTTGAAGCTGAAACTCCAATACTTTGGCCACCTGATGTGAAGAGCTGACTCATTTGAAAAGAACCTGATTCTGGGAAAGATTGAGAGCAGGAGGAGAAGGGGATGACAGAGGATAAGATGGTTGGATGGCATCACCAACTCAATGGACATGGGTTTGGGTGGACTCCTGGAGTTGGTGATGGACAGGGAGGCCTGGCATGCTGCAGTTCATGGGGTTGCAAATTTGGACACGACCGAGCAACTGAACTGAACTGAACTGAAGAGTACTATAACATCTGAGGCCTTTCATGATCAGACGGCAACTTATTTTGTCTGCCTCTACATTATACTTGACTTTACATTCTTATTGCATATGACCATTCACCACTTCCCAAACAAAACTACATTTTTAGTAACTATAGGCATTCTGGCTTATACTATCAGCCTGAGGCACAATTACTTCACCCTCTTCTTCTCTAGGTTCTTCACGATCTTGGACTTTAAACTAACAAATAGATATTCCACACATTTAAAGAGCCCTTTATAATACTGAAGAGCCTTCAAACCTATTATCTTATATGATTTTTTATAAGAATCTTTTCAGGATTTTATGTTACAGTCAAACTAGTTTAAAATATAATTTTTGAGTTGAGGAAAACGGAAAACATAGATGTTCTCTGATCAACTCCAGATTACACAAATATTTGATGAAGAATTTGAACTTAAGTAATTCGGCATCACCGACTCGATGGACATGAGTTTGAGTGAACTCCAGGAGTTGGTGATGGTCAGGGAGGCCTGGCGTGCTGTGATTCATGGGGTCGCAAAGAGTCGGACACGACTGAGCGACTGAACTGATCTGAGTTCATCTTAAAGCAAAGATTTTTTTCTTCAGTACCATATATAACCCCATGACATCTTTCAATTTATAGAATGATATAACTCAAGAATTGGAACAGCTCTGGTAAATTTAATTTAGTTAAATTTCCTTTCTTGCTTTCACTAATTTTTTTTTTTTTTCTGATAGGTTTCCTTGAAAGCTAAAAGGCTGTCATCAGTGAATACAGTGCACAAAGCATTCCTGGTTTAATATATACCAAGTCTGAACTTTATGCTATTAAGAACTGTTCAGTTCAATTCAGTTCAGTCGCTCAGTCGTGTCCGACTCTCCGCGACCCCATGAATTACAGCACGCCAGGCCTCCCTGTCCATCACCAACTTCCGGAGTACACTCAAACTCATGTCCACAGAGTCGGTGATGCCATCCAGCCATCTCATTCTCCGTCATCCCCTTCTCCTCCCGCCCCCAACCTTTCCCAGCATCAGAGTCTTTTCCAGTGAGTCAACTCGTCGCATGAGGTGGCCAAAGTATTGCAGTTTCAGCTTTAGCATCAGTCCCTCCAATGAACACCCAGGATTGATCTCCTCTAGAATGGACTGGTTGGATCTCCTTGCAGTATAAGGGACTCTCAAGAGTCTTCTCCAACACCACAGTTCAAAAGCATCGATTCTTCGGCGATCAGCCTTCTTCACAGTCCAACTCTCACATCCATACATGACCACGGGAAAAACCATTGCCTTGACTAGACGGACCTTGGTTGGCAAAGTAATGTCTCTGCTTTTTAATATGCTATCCAGGTTGGTCATAACTTTCCTTCCAAGGAGCAAGCGTCTTTTAATTTCATGGCTGCAATCAGCATCTGCAGTGATTTTGGAGCCCCCAAAAATAAAGTCTGACCCTGTTTCCACTGTTTTTCCATCTATTTCCCATGAAGTGATGGGACCAGATGCCATGTTCTTTGTTTTCTGAATGTTGAGCTTCAAGCCAACCTTTTCACTCTCCTCTTTCACTTTCATCAAGAGGCTTTTGAGTTCCTCTTCACTGTAGCTTTCTCATTAAGTTTGTCACATGGTAACCATGTAAAAGCAGTCTCCATGTTCTGTTTCCATGTGATAGAACAACACTGTTTTTATCCAGAAATGTTGAAACCAATGGCAATTCCAAAGGAGTCATTAATTATAATGTAAGGTAAGAATTGATATATCAAAAGTGCTAAGATTCTGATTTAGAGTTTCACAAGAGGCTTTGATTTTCCCAAAGTGATATAGAAGCCTTTGGAATAGCTTTGCACTATAGTCATCTACAATCAACTTATTTCCCTATGGAGCATACAGGGTTTGTGGTAAGTATTTTGATTCCCAAAGGAATGCCTTTGGGAAAGGCCAAACCAGCATAAATCATAGAGATTAAAAGTTCCTGCCTCACCATCACCACCACCTCCACCACCACCACTACTTGTTGAAGTTTTATACCTTTATGTACTAAAAAAAAGGTTGAAATGAACCATGAAACTGTAATTAAGGGTGAGGGAAAATAGGAGGAGAGATTGTATTTTGTCATATCTTTTATTCTTTATCTCTAGTTTCTAGGTTTTGAATAAGTAAGAGTGAGATGAAAGAAGGTCCCTGCTGTCATACTGAATGACAAAATCACAGTTTCCGGTGCTCAAGTACAAGCTCTGGCTTGAATACATCACAGTTAAATCTTGGGAGTATCTTAGTTCTATGCTGGCAGAGAAAGAATGCCTCTGTACATTTTTAGGGTTTGTAAATAGGATGAGAGAAAAAAAAATTAAATGAATTGAGGATTGTTGTGGCCACAGAGAGGTTTAAGAGGGCAACTGAAAGTCTTAAGACTTGTGTTTAACAGTTTCCACTCTTGTTGCCATAGGTAATTCGAGGCTTATTGAGCTACTCTTCACTGTGTTTTTGAGGGAATGTTGAACCAGGGTTTATAGAACTGGGTTTTAATTATGGCTTAAACATTCTCTACTTCTGTTAACTTTGGCCAAGTCACTTAGTTTCTCTAGTTAACTCTTCTCCTTTTCAATAGAACAAACTTGACAATATCAGTCTTTTATAACCCACAAAACTCTTGTGAGACTTAAATAAGTTAATGACTAATGATCGCATCATAGAAAGTGAGTCGAGCAAATCTTTTGGTATTATTTTGCATTCGTGTAATCACGTTGTCCTACCATATTTTTATTTAATAGAATTGCATCTTTCAACAGACACACTCAAAAATTGGGACTATGAGACTAAGACAGTAATCTAGCCTTGGATTTTTCCTGCTGGAATGGAATTTCATCAACAGAGCATTCATATTTCATGTGTTCTACCTCGTTTACATTTTGGGTTGGGTACAGTGTTTCAGAGGATGCAATGGTTGGATAATATCATTGACTCCTAGGACATGAAACTGGGCAAACTCTGGGAGATAGTGAGGGACAGGGAGGCCTGGTGTGCTCAGTCCACTGGGTTGCAAACAGACAGACATGATTTAGCGACTGAACAACAACATCACAGTGTTCCAAAGAGATGTGCCACATCCTTACAAACTTCACCATCTGCTAGAAGGCCCTTCCTCAGGACCCAACTATAGAACAGTACGGCAACACTTTTCTCCCCTTCCTTCTTTCCTGCCACAAGCAGCCATGAACTTACAATTCATCTATATGAAAAAAGAAATGATTATTCTAGCCCAAACTTGTTTGTAGAAGTCAGAATTTTGTTATTATGAGTTTCCTTGAAGTCCTTAGAAAATAGTATGTCTGATATAATTTAATTTTTCATTTTAATACATTTAATTGAAGAAAATTCACTATATTGAAACAGAAGGATCACAGAAACATGAATGAGATTTGGTGCACTGATTTTTAATATGGACATCTGCCTACTCGCTGAAGCAGGGGAAGAGATGAAGGTATCTGCTTTGGATGGACTAGAAAAATCCTTTTATGTTGGCCCTGGGGGTGAAAGGGGAAGTGTTCTACCTTGTTGAAACTCTATCAACCTTATCAACCTCTACCTCTATCACACCTCTATAAATTGAAGTGTGTCATTCCATTTACTACACCAACACCCACATCTTATTTGTAGACTTGCACCCAGGGTAGAGTATAAAAAAAGAAGAGGAATTCCATGCCATCTATTTAAGCAGTTAAACCAATCTTTTATATAAATAAGTAAGTGAACAATGTGGATCATTGGACAGGTATTTAAGAAATGCCAGCAGCACAAATAAATATTATTAAAGTGAAAAAAGCTTGCCCTGGAAAAATGAATACAATTTATGTAAGAAAAAAAACCATAAAAATCCATTTGGTTGAAATCTTTGGAGTGATTGATTATGAAGTATATTTTACTACTAATAAAAAAATACAACAAATATGCTTCTTTTAGAAAGATGCAATAAAAAAACACAGAGTTCATATTGGCCACATTAAAAAACAGACAGCAGAACTAGAGGAAAATTCAAGTAATCCTCTTAGAATATTATTCCAAGATGAAAAAAAAATATTTTGGCTGTGTTGGGACTTCATTGATGCACTCAGGCTTTCTCTAGTTACTTTGAATGGGGGTTACTCTTCATTGTGGTGGGGGCTTCTCTTTGCTATGGCTGCTCTTATCGTGGAGTACAAGCTCTAGGCACGCGGGCTTTAGTAGTGACAGCATGCTGGCTCAGTACTTGTGGCGCATGGGCCTAGTTGCTCTACGGCATGAGGACTCTTCCTGGATCAAGGACTGATACCATTTGCTTTGCTAATTTATAGGTGTACTTTTTGAGTGCTGTTTCTTTGGTTTTCTCTATAATTTTTTTTAAATCTCTTTTTGTTTAAGGTTAGGAAATTTCCCTATATTATCTCTCTCTCTTTTTTTTTTTGTAATCTTTTTCAATGCTGGGTATTAAGAACATCCACTAAAAGGTTTTCTATTTTTTTAATTACACTTTCTGCAATTTACCTCATCAAGGTACACATTATTTAATTTTTTGGATATTTCTAATTATTTTTTCTGTAAGTGACCTAATAGTTCCAAAAGCTTCCACAAATGTGATGCTCTTTTTCCTGACCTGATAGAACTGTAGAACAGAGTTCGTAGGGTAACTTTATTACTTGCCTTTATGAGAATTGACAAATCATGTCTCCTAAAGTACCCTCATTTTCCCTTTGCTCTCAAGTCTGATGTTTTAGCCTACTCAGTTGCAAAGGAAAAGATGATAAAAGCAGGGTAAGACATGACAAAAAAGCACTGTACTGAGAGGAAAACAGAATCTGGTGATTTTGATCTTCAGTAAATACTTGATTTTTGAAAAGGTAGCTTAGAATCATGGTATTTCAAAAAGTCTGATAAATGCCTTTTAAAGTGACGCTATGATTGCAGCCATGAAATTAAAAGACGCTTGCTCCTTGGAAGGAAAGTTATGACCAACCTGGATAGTGTATTAAAAAGCAGAGACATTACTTTGCCAACCAAGGTCCGTCTAGTCAAGGCAATGGTTTTTCCCGTGGTCATGTATGGATGTGAGAGTTGGACTGTGAAGAAGGCTGACCGCCGAAGAATCGATGCTTTTGAACTGTGGTGCTGGAGAAGACTCTTGAGAGTCCCTTATACTGCAAGGAGATCCAACCAGTCCATTCTAGAGGAGATCAATCCTGGATGTTCATTGGAGGGACTGATGCTAAAGCTGAAACTGCAATACTTTGGCCACCTCATGCGACGAGTTGACTCACTGGAAAAGACTCTGATGCTGGGAAAGGTTGGGGGCGGGAGGAGAAGGGGACGACAGAGAATGAGATGGCTGGATGGCATCACCGACTCTGTGGACATGAGTTTGAGTGTACTCCGGGAGTTGGTGATGGATAGGGAGGCCTGGCGTGCTGTGATTCATGGGGTCGCGGAGAGTCGGACACGACTGAGTGACTGAACTGAACTGAACTGAACTGATGAAATCTTTTATAGTTCATATTAACATTTGTAAACAACATATAAACAATAAATAATCTCAAAATAAATTTACACAACCAAAAGTGTACTATTTTGTTTAAGCACTGTATTACAAAGCTTTCTAGCTACTATTAATATATACACTTCAAATATCATTTTACATTTCACACTGTAAGTAAATAATCACTAGAGGCTTGCGGGCTCAAACAAAGTTGTATCACAATAAATGCATATACATGCCTTGGAAATAATCAATATGGTCATACTACAAGGTTGCTGTTTGCTTTGCAGCTTCTTAGAAATCATATCTTTTCTATCACAAGTTTAACGGAGTATCCATCAACCTTAGTAGAGTTACCGTTCACCCATTCTTGAAATATTGATATGATCTTTGACTTCAAATCCCTAGAGTCTGGTATCTAATTAGTTGCCAAGTCCTGTTGCTTTGACAATAGGCTTGGAAATGGAGAGAGAGAAAGATTTGTCACTTGTTCTCCATTCCTTAGCTATTACTTTAAAGAGGTATTATTATTGCTTCTTTGAGAAACTGCAAGAGCTCCATCCAGTTTCTTATTTCTTTCAATTCTTTTTATTCTAATCCATTTATTCCACCTGATTAGTTTTTCAGCAATACTAGCAGGATGCTCGGAGAAGGCAATGGCAAGCCACTCCAGTACTCCTGCCTAGAAAATCCCATGGATGGAGGAGCCTGGTGGGCTGCAGTCCATGGGGTCGCTAAGGGTCGGATGCGACTGAGCGACTTCACTTTCACTTTTCACTTTCACACATT
This sequence comes from Moschus berezovskii, assembly GCF_049115385.1. NCBI lineage: Eukaryota > Metazoa > Chordata > Mammalia > Artiodactyla > Moschidae > Moschus > Moschus berezovskii. Next base: position 97,236,889 of record NC_142460.1, read on the forward strand.
GGAGAAGGAAATGGCAACCCACTCCTGTGTTCTTGCCTGGAGAATCCCAGGGATGGGGGAGCCTGGTGGGCTTCCGTCTATGGGGTCACACAGAGTCGGACACGACTGAAGTGACTTAGCAGCAGCAGCAGCAGCAGGATGCTGCTTTGACTTAGTTCAAAATCTCCCAATGATTTCTCTTTTACTTTTGGCAATATAATTCAGTGCTTTAGCCTGATATTCAAGTTTCCACATGGTCTGACCCTAAGCCCTTTAGTTTTTCCAAACATTTCCCCCCATAATTCCTCTAATATGCCTTATATTTAACTCTCCTAAATCCCTAAGATTTTCACACAGTATGTGCTATTGTTTTTTGACATCTATCACAAGAGTCTTAATCTATTCACCTTTAAAACAACCTTTAAAAAACGTGTTTAAAGACTAAACCATTTCTAAAAATGATTTCAGCCATTTTCTATTAAACACACACACAGCCTACTGACTAATCAAGTACTAAGAGAGATTATTTCAGCTCTGGCAAGTATCTATTGAGGTTAGAATAAAACAAACTCCATACTGATACGTTAATTTCTCTCTGGTAAGATGAACCAACTTCTAAATTCTTTCTAAAATAAGTCTTCTATGAGCTATGATATCTCCTCTGGCTGCAGCAGTAACTGTCATGATTAAATTAAATGTATCAGGTAAAAGTGAAAAATTATATATTAACTAAAGTGAGAAATAGGCAGTGTGGTGTCACTTCTTACTTTTCATCTACTTTTTTACTTACCTAAACCTTTGTATCTTCCCAGTGAATTTACTTTTATGTGACACAAGGAAACAAACAATTTCTCTCCAACAAAGAAGAAAATATCAAAGAACATATATTTCATAAGTGCTTCCAATTTTAATGAGACGGAAGCTATCTTTTTGTAAGGAGATTTGAAAGGTGACTCATCACCAGGCACTAGGTTCAATGTGACCTTCTTTATTCAAAAGCTAATAGAATGTGATATTCCATATAATTAAATTTTTTAGAAACTTCAAATTATATTTTAAAATTTTCTTTCTATAGAAGTCTTTTGAAAGCTGATAACATCCTGTGTTGATTTCTACAGCATAGGGCATTGGCATTTTTTGTTGATCTTGCAGGTTTATCTTTATGAATATTCATTATGTTATTATAGAGTAATCTAGTTTATTGTGGCTTTAATAGCTTCTTTAATTTGAGGAGGTCAACTAACATTTCTTTCATAATAAACTTACTTTCAGTTAAGAATATATCTCTTGCTCTTGCTTCCTCTTTGCTTCCTGTCTTTATCTTTTGCGAACTGAAAAACAAGTGTCTAAGTAAATCAAGAATTATATACTGTGTAAAAGGGTATGATACATTTATATGACAGTTCACGATTTATAAAATGCCTCTTGATACACTGGGGCTTCCTGGGTATCTCTAATGGTAAAGTTTCTGCCTGCAATGCAGGAGACCTGGGTTTGATACCTGGGTCGGGAAGACCCCTTGGAGAAGGAAATGGCAACCCATTCCAGTATTCTTGCCTGGAGAATCCCATGGATGGAGGAGCCTGGCAGGCTTCCATTTCATAGGGTTGCAAAGAGTCAGACATGACTAAGTGACTAACACTTTCACTTTCTTTATGAGGAAACATTACTTTGTTTAATCACCAAAGCAAATCTGAGTGGTTGATTTTGTCTACACTTTACAGATAAGTAAATCAGAGGCCAGATAAGTAGATCATAGTTCATAAGTACATATACATAGTAAGTTTATCTGTAGAATGTGGACACAAACATGTTGACTCCATCTATGATGCATTTTACATTGTGGTATTGTTTCCAGTAAGGGCTTTGATTTAGGTCATAACTGAATGGCCAAGTGGTTTTCCCCACTTTCTTCAATTTAAGTCTGAATTTGGCAATAAGGAGTTCATGATCTGAGCCACAGTCAGCTCCCAGTCTTGTTTTTGCTGACTGTATAGAGCTTCTCCATCTTTGGCTGCAAAGAATATAACCACTCTGATCTCAGCACTGACTACCTGGTGATGTTCATGTGTAGTGTCTTGTGTTGTTGGAAGAGGGTGTTTGCTGTGACCAGTTCGTTCTCTTGTTAAAACTCTGTTAGCCATTGGCCTGCTTCATTTTGTACTCAAATTTTATTAGATTATAATCAAATCCCTTACAATTACACAGTGGAAGTGACAAATAGATTCAAGGGATTAGATCTGATAGAGTGCCTGAAGAACTATGGATGGAGGTTTGTGACATTGCACAGGAGGCAGGGATCAAGACCATACCCAAGAAAAATGTGAAAAGGCAAAATGGTTGTCTGAGAAGACCTTACAAATAGCTGAGAAAAGAAAAGACACAAAAGGCAAAGGAGAAAATGAAAGATATACCCATCTGAATGCAGAGTTCCAAAGAATAGCAAGGAGAGATAAGAAAATTTTCTCAGTGATCAATGCAAAAAAATAGAGGAAAACAATAGAATGGGAAAGACTAGAGATCTCGTCAAGAAAATTAGAGATACCAAGGGAGCATTTCATACAAAGATGGGAAAAATAAAGGATCAGTTCAGTTCAGTTCAGTCGCTCAGTCGTGTCTGACTCTTTGCGACCCCATGAATCACAGCACGCCAGGCCTCCCTGTCATAGAACTGCACAAAAAAGATCTTCATGACCAAGATAATCATGATGGTGTGATCACTCACCTAGAGCGAGACATCCTGGAATGTGAAGTCAAGTGGGCCTTAGAAAGGGTACTATGAAAAAAGCTAGTGGAGGTGACGGAATTCCAGTTGAGCTATTTCAAATCCTGAAAGATGATGCTGTGAAAGTGCTGCACTCAATATGCCAGAAAATTTGGAAAACTCAGCAGTGGCCACAGGACTGGAAAAGGTCAGTTTTCATTCCAATCCCAAAGAAAGGCAATGCCAAAGAATGCTCAAACCACCACACAATTACACTCATCTCACACGCTAGTAAAGTCATGCTCAAAATTCTCCAAACCAGGCTTCAGCAATACGTGAACCGTGAACTTCCAGCTGTTCAAGCTGGTTTTAGAAAAGGCAGAGGAACCAGAGATCAAATTGCCAGCATCCACTGGATCATGGAAAAAGCAAGAGAGTTCCAGAAAAACACCTATTTCTGCTTTATTGACTATGCCAAAGCCTTTGACTGTGTGGATCACAATAAACTGTGGAAAATTCTGAAAGAGATGGGGGAATACCAGACCACCTGACCTGCCTCCTAAGAAATCTGTATGCAGGTCAAGAAACAACAGTTAGAACTCGACATGGAACAACAGACTGGTTCTGAATCGGGAAAGGAGTATGTCAAGGCTGTATATTGTCACCCTGCTTATTTAACTTATATGCAGAGTACATCATGAGAAATGCTGGGCTGGATGAAGCATAAGTTGGAATCAAGATTGCCAGGAGAAATATCAATAACCTCAGGTATGCTGATGACACCACCCTATGGCATAAAGCAAAGAACTAAAGAGCCTCTTGATGAAAGTGAAAGAGGAGAGTGAAAAAGTTGGCTTATAACTCAACATCCAGAAAATGAAGATCATGGCATCTGATCCCATCACTTCATGACAGTAGATGAGGAAACAAGGGAAACAGTGACAGACTTTATTTTCTTGGCCTCCAAAATCACTGCAGATGGTGACTGCAGCCATGAATTAAAAGATACTTGCTTCGTGAAGAAAAGTTATCACGAACTTAGACAGCATATGAAAAAGCAGAGACATTACTTTTCTAGCAAAGATCCATCTAGTCAAACCTATGGTTTTTCCAGTAGTCATCTAAGGATGTGAGAATTGGACTATAAAGAAAGTTGAGTGCCGAAGAATTGATGCTTTTGAGCTAAGGTTTTGGAGAAGACTCTTGAGAGTTCCTTGGACTGCAGGAAGATCCAATCAGTCCATCCTAAAGGAAATCAGTTCTGAATATTCATTGGGAGGACTGATTCTGAAGCTGAAATTTCAATACTTTGGCCACCTGATGTGAATCAGTGAGTCTATTGGAAAGACCCTGATGTTGGGAAAGATTGAAGACAGGTAACAAGTGGACAATAGGGATGAGATGGTTGTATTGCCTCACTTACTAGATGGACATCAGTTTGAGTAAGCTCCAGGAGTTGGTGATGGACAGGGAAACAGTATGCTGCAGTCCATGGGGTCGCAAGTAGTGGGACATGACTGAGCAACTAAAGTGAACTGTTAGTTTCCAGTAATTTGGTAAGGTTCTGAGTGAGAACTCATGAAGTCGTAGGCAAGACTATAAGATAGCAATTTCTTAATTTCCAATAGCTTCATTTTTTAAACTTTGGTCCAAAGCAGTTTTGCAGAGGGTTAATGTCTCCAGAAGTAAGACTGCTGACTAGATAGGTAATTAATGTCCTGTTTTTATCTAACAAAAATAACAGTTTACCAGTATCAACTATAAAACATAATTCTGGGGATCTTGACTATGAGACATAGTCTTACCATATTTTTATTTAATAGAATTGCACCTTTCAATAGGCACAGTCAAAAATTGGGACTATGTGAATAGTACAGTAATTCCATGGACAGAGGAGTCTGGCAGGCTAGAGTCCATGGGTCATAGAGAGTCAGATGTGACCAAAGCAGTTTAGCACATGAGGTTGCTGTACCCTTCTCCAGGGGATCTTCTCAACCCAGAGATGGAACCCACGTCTCCTGAATTGCAGGTGGATTCTTTACCACTGACCCACCAGGGGAGCCCTGCGATGAGTATAGGACTTTGTTAATAGCTATAGACTGAAGAGGCCTGGAAGTATTGCTTAACACTTAAAATACAGGTTTTTATTAGGCATAAATGGGTCAGCAGGATAATGTTGATTTTTTTCTACTATGTTAGAATGAAGAGAATGTTTGAACTGCTAGAGGTTAACAAATGAACTAAAAATCTTAAATCTCTTATTGGAGGATATTCAAAACATAGGACGAGACCACTCTGTTCATTTAGTGAGTGTCTTTGCTTACTTCTCTGGGTAGAAGATTGCTCTTTAGCCTAGACCAAATCGATCTAGCCAAAAGAATAATTTTTCCCAAGATAGGTAAAACAATAATAGCTAACTATTCTAAAAATAAACAGGTGCCCAATTGTATAAAATTATCAAATAACTTATGAAGAATGTGTGGAAAATCAGGTGGATGTTTGAAAACCAGGTTTACTGGAGTAGTTTATGGCTAAATGCACTAAAGAGACATCTCCTAGAAATATCAGAAAACTCAAGTAGAGAAGAGTCCTAAACATCAGGTCTGAGCTCCTTTTAGACATGTGGAGAGACATGTGACTCCTAAACAGGTGTATCAGGCTCTTTTGATTCTGCTTAATTCCTTTTTCCTTCTTTGTCATATTCTTATTCTTAGGAAAATAATCCCAAGGAGGTTATTAAAAGATAAAATATAAAAATTCATAAAATCTAAGCAAATCATATTGATGCTATAGTGCAGCAACTGATCATTATGTACAGAATTTAATTTGATATATTTATAAATGACCATCTCATTGACACTTCTAATTTTGACTTAAACAGCAAATAATCTATATCTGTCTCTAAACAGTGTATCACCTATATAATATCCAAATTAGACAATAGGATAGCTCTTCACCACATTAAAGAAAACTGGAGACAGATCAGGTTTATTTACAAACTATAACACAAAATCAGAAATGGCAAATTAGGGTGGTAGATGTTTTTAGAGTTAAATCTTACAAACGGAGAAAACAAAGGGAGAAATCAGTTTGCTACAGAAGAGCTATTAATGGTTAAAGGGCATTTGATACTAGGAGCGAAAAGAATGTAATTAGTATAGGATTTTCCTTTACTTGAGTAATACATTTTCTTACTGCTTTAATAATAATGTTGAAGTAATTGTATTTCCTCAGGAATGTTTTATGCAAAAGATGTTGCTCAATATGAATGCCTGTTAATAGGCAATAGCTCATAAAGCAATAACTTATCTCGGTACATCAACAAAAAGAGTATAAAATTGTATAGCAAAGCCTTCTGGTGGACTAGCTATCAAAGAACATACTTTATGGCTTTGAAAATGAAAAATGAATTTATAGTTTGAAGTGCCAAAAAAGATAAGCTTGTACCTGAATTTTTTTGTCCTCCATTAACTTGATAGCATGTTTTCTATTTTGGGTAAAATTCTAGAATAAAGGTTAATATATATTTTAAAAGACTGTCTTACATGTACATAAAAATAAAATTATTGCTGAGGCCTGATTATGCTTTGGAAAATTTATTAAAAATATTCTTCAGTTTAAATGCTATTGGCTAAATGTATACATTGTGTGCCAAACATGGTCTTAGGGGATATTGAGAATCCTGAAGTGTTTATCACCTGTGGGAAAAACGCATGCTATCTGTGATGTAAGGTTGACAATGATATGTTGAAATAGTTGCACATGTTACATTTCCAAGGACAAAGGCAAGTTAACCTCAACCTGGGTCGTTTGGAAAGGCTTTAAAGAATGGTTTGAAAAGTTGGCTCGGAAGAGGAAGTGAACAGGGCATTCTAGAAAGGGGAACAAATTGTGTCCAAAAACAGGAAAGTTAAGTGTAGACTTGAAGACAGAGAAAGGAATTGGATGAGGCTACAGAACTGATAGGAATAGAGAAATGGAGGAGGGAGGCTTGTGTGTGATGCTTCATAGATGGTCACTGTTAACCCAGTGAATTCATCACGGGTCAGTTGTAGGAGATCACATGTGTGAAAGCTCCAGAGACATTCTGCAGACCAGAACACAGCATTCCCGTCCTTGAGTTCAGTAGCTAATCAGCAGCAGAGGCTTCTTTCTGTGACTGGCATCTTCCTTTCCATTGCTCTATTTACCCTTGCTGCTGCTGCTGCTAAGTCGCTTCAGTCGTGTCCGACTCTGTGCGACCCCATAGACAGCAGCCCACCAGGCTTCCCCGTCCCTGGGATTCTCCAGGCAAGAACAATGGAGTGGGTTGCCATTTCCTTCTCCAATGCATGAAAGTGAAAAGTGAAAATGAAGTCGCTCAGTCGTGTCCAACTCTTAGGCAGCAGTTATCTAAACTTCGTTTCTCCTAGTCTGGTAATGTCCAATTTATTTCTATTCCATACATTCACTTAATAGCCCAGTTCTCGACTCCTTGTGGTCACACTGCCTCCAAGTTATCTTTCACTGAAACAGCCTTCATCCCTTGCTTTATCTCATTTGCTTCCTTAAGAATGTCATTTGAAATGACACTATTTTGTGAAGGATTTTCTGACAGCACATAGGTAGAATATGTTTCTCAGTACTCCCCCCCCACCCCAAACTCTCTGATATTCTGTATCACATACAAATAATATGTGTATGACATGTATTTTTGCCAACTCAGAGAAGAAGATATACCTAAGTGGGATCCTTAAGGTTCAGTTCAGTTCAGTTCAGTCGCTCAGTCATGTCCGACTCTTTGCGACCCCATGAATCACAGCACGCCAGGCCTCCCTGTCCATCACTAACTCCTGGAGTTCACTCAAACTCATGTCCATCAAGTCGGTGATGCCATCCAGCCATCTCATTCTCTGTTGTCCCCTTCTCCTCCTGCCCTCAATCCCTTCCAGCATCAGGGTCTTTTCCAATGAGTCAACTCGTCGCATGAGGTGGCCAAAGTATTGGAGTTTCAGCTTTAGCATCAGTCCTTCTAATGAACACCCAGGACTGATCTCCTTTAGAATAGGAGATTGGATCTCCTTGCAGTACAAGCGGCTCTCAAGAGTCTTCTCCACCACCACAGTTCAAAAGCATCAATTCTTCGGCGATCAGCTAGATGCCTCATAAAACATGTTAACATCATCAAATTGATTTAAGCAAATTGTGGAACATGTCTACTTTGTCAACACCTGTTGAGTACCAAAAGAGCAAGACCCTCTGTATATCTCTGTTGCTAGGATGTAGCCTAGTTTAGTAGGGCTACATATTAGCTAAATAGATGAATGAAAAAGGGAACTGAAGATGTATTCTTATTAGGTTTCACATTATATCCTAGGAATATTTTCTCCTTATGTAACATCTATTAAACTCAAACTTGTATTTTAAAATCTTCTCAGTATATAACATCCAAAAATCATTCCATCACACAAGAAAAAGCACAGAGAACATTTCTTTAACATCCTGTACCTCTGAACAAGCTAACATATGATAACACATATGTGAAAGTATGCCCTTTTAGTTCTTTCAATGAAAATTGTTCATTTCCATTACACATTAATCATTTCTTATCACAAAGAATGTAACCCTGACACACGTATACACATATGCACACACATAAAGCAGGCTGATATTCTATCTACCTGCTTGGGAGAAAAAGCAGAGAAGAAGACATCTTGTGTTAGTAAAGAGTAGCAAGGCTGTGATGATTTATTATATGACTGTATGGAGTAAAAAGCAACTTACTATTATATAATTAAAATATTTACTTTCCTCCAATGAGTTTCTTATTCCTTCAGAAGTGGCTTAGAAAAAAGGAGTATGTTTAAGTTTTATGTGCTATGTTGACACTATTTTTTATCTCGTACATCTAATATGTGGAACAGCCCATTAATGTTCAACATGTTTTTCATGGGAAAGAGGATGGATCATATATTTAAAAATGAAAGCTTGGAGGTGGGAACTGTGTCACAATATATTATAATTCTAAAGGCTTTAATACATAATTAGAGGGTCTTTAGGATATAAAACTATGAATACAACTGATTCATGAGTTAATGGAATGTAACTGAAGCTTTAGATAATGGACCAGTAAGCTATGGGCCACATTAATTCATGGTCACTTTTTTCCTAGAGTATGTTTCTGATGCCAGAATCATCTTGTGTGTGTGTGTGTACTTTGTGAAAGGCAGTCATAGAAAAGAGAGCTTTTCCTTCATCCACATTCCCTTTGCTTTATCCTTTTTTGATTATTCTATTAAAAAATTACTAAACCTTTTAAATAAAGAATAAGAAGTAGAGTTGAAGTGCCCCTAGAGAGCATATTTTGTATTACCTTCCCTGTAATAAAAATTGTAGCTGGACTTTGTTTCCACTTCCTGGGAGATAACCTCAAAATTTTTGGAATTTCCCAGAATGTTTTGGTATTCATCCTGAACACCTTAAGGCACATCTGATACTTTATACCAACAAGGTGACTCATCGTGGGCCCCTAGATAATTTATGCTAAAGAGGTGACTCAGGATGGGAACTGGCCATGGTGGAAAGGCCAACCATGTGATTAAAGAGTTGGGGCTTTAAGCCATGCCATATCAGCCCTTTTTATTATTATTTTTTCTCCATTTACTAACATTCTTTATTTATTTTTCTTTTTTTTTTATTGGAGGTTAATTATTTTATAATATTGTATTGGTTGGTTTTGCCATACATTGACATGAATCCGCCCCGGGTGTACATGAGTTCCCCTTCCTGAACCCTCCTTCCACCTCTCTCCTCCCTTTATCCTCCCTCTGGTCATCCCCGCACACCAGCCCCAAGCATCCTGTAACATGCATCAACCCTGAACTGGTGATTTGTTTCACATATGACAACATACATGTTTCAATGCCATTCTCCAAAATCATCCCACCCTCACCCTCTCCCACAGAGTCCCAAAGACTGTTCTATACATCTGTGTCTCTTTTGCTATCTCGTATACAGGGTTCTCATTTGCATCTTTCTAAATTCCATATATATGTGTTAGTATACTGTATTGGTGTTTTTCTTTCTGGCTTACTTCACTCTGTATAATAGGCTCCAGTTTCATCCACCTCATTAGAACTGATTCAAATGCATTCTTTTTGATGGCTAAAAAATACTCCATTGTGTATATGTACCAAAGCTTTCTTATCCATTCTTCTGCAGATGGACATCTAGGTTGCTTTCATAAACAGTGCTGCGATGAACATTGGAGTACATGTGTCTCTCAATTCTGGTTTCCTCGGTGTGTATGCCCAAGAGTGCGATTACTGGGTCATATGGCAGTTCTATTTCCAGTTTTTTGAGGAATCTCCACACTGTTCTCCATAGTGGTTGTACTAGTTTGCATTCCCACCAACAGTGTAAGAGGATTCCCTTCTCTCCACACCCTCTCCAGCATTTATTGCATGTAGACTTTTGGATAGCAGCCATTCTGACTGGTGTGAAATGGTATCTCATTGTGGTTTTGATTTGCATTTCTCTGATTATGAGGGATGTTGAGCATTTTTTCATGTGTTTGTTAGCCATCTGTATGTCTTCTTTGGAGAAATGTCTGTTTAGTTCTTTGGCCCATTTTTTTGATTGGGTCATTTATTTTTCTGGAATTGAGCTGCAGGAGCTGCTTGTATATTTTGGAGATTAATCCTTTATCAGTTGCTTCATTTGTTATTATTTTCTCCCATTCTGATGGCTGTCTTTTCACCTTACTTATAGTTTCCTTTGCTGTGCAGAAGCTTTTGATTTTAATTAAGTCCCATTTGTTTATTTTTGCTTTTATTTCCAATATTCTGGGAGGTGGGTCTTGGAGGATCCTGCTTTGATTTATGTCGGAGAGTGTTTTGCCTATGTTCTCCTCTAGGAGTTTTATAGAATCTGGTCTTACATTTAGCTCTCTAATCCATTTTGAGTTTATTTTGGTGTATGGTGTTAGGAAGTGTTCTAGTTTCATTCTTTTACAAGTGGCTGACCAGTTTTCCCAGCACCACTTGTTAAAGAGACTGTCTTTTCTCCATTTTATATTCTTGCCTCCTTTGTCAAAGATAAGGTGTCCATAGGTGTGTGGATTTATCTCTGGGCTTTCTATTTTGTTCCATTGATCTATATTTCTGTCTTTATGCCAGTACCATACTGTCTTGATGACTGTGGCTTTGTAGTAGAGCCTGAAGTCTGGCAGGTTAATTCCCCCACTTCCATTCTTCTTCCTCAGATTGCTTTTTTGTATTTCCATACAAATTGTGAGATTATTTGTTCTAGTTCTGTGAAAAATATCGTTGGTAGCTTGATAGGGATTGCATTGAATGTATAAATTACTTTGAGTAGTATACTCATTTTTACAATATTTATTCTTCCAATCTACGAACACGGTATATTTCTCCATCTATTAGTGTCCTCTTTGATTACTTTCACTAGTGTTTTATATTTTTCTATGTACAAGTCTTTTGTTTCCTTAGGTAGATATATTCCTAATTATTTCATTCTTTTCATTGCAACAGTAAATGGAATAGTTTCCTTAATTTCTCTTTCTATTTTCTCATTATTAGTGTATAGGAATGCAAGGGATTTCTGTGTGTTGATTTTACATCCTGCAACTTTACTGTATTCATTGATTAGCTCTAGTAGTTTTCTGGTAGAGTCTTTAGGGTTTTCTGTGTAGAGGATCATGTCATCAGCGAACAGTGAAAGTTTTACTTCTACTTTTCCAATTTGGATTCCTTTTATGTCTTTTTCTGCTCTGATTGCTGTAGCCAAAACTTCCAGAACTATGTTGAAGAGTAGTGGTGAGAGTGAGCACCCTTGTCTTGTTCCTGACTTTAGGGGAAATGCTTTCAGTTTTTCACCATTGAGGATAATGTTTGCTGTGGGTTTGTCATATACAGCTTTTAAAAGGTATATCCTTTCTATTCCCACTTTCTGGAGGGTTTTTATCATAAATGGATGTTGAATTTTGTCGAAGGCTTTCTCTGCATCTATTGAGATAATCATATGGTTTTTATTTTTCAGTTTGTTAATGTGGTGTATTAAGTTGATTGATTTGCGGATATTGAAGAATCCTTGCATTCCTGGGATAAAGCCCACTTGGTCATGATGTATGATCTTCTTAATGTGTTGTTGCATATCAGCCCTTTTTAGATGGGAGAGAGACTTGAGACTGAGTTAAATGGTGTGGTTAATGATTAAATCAATAATACTTATATAACAAAATCCCAATAAAACTTTTGGACACCAAAGTTCAGGTGGGTATCCCTGGTGAGTAATACTCCAAATATTTTCACAGACCAAATGTGCTGGGAAGGTAATACAACCCTGGGAACAATGGAAGCCTTACATACAAACCTTCACAGATTTACCCAGTGCTTCTCTCTCTTTGGCTGGTGCTGATCCATACGCTTTCTGCTATAATACAACTGTAATCTTAAGCATAATGCTTCCTTGAGTTCTGTGCATCATTCTAGCATATTATTGAAACTGAGAAGATAGTAGGAGCCCGTAACTCTGTAGCCAGCTGGTTAGAAGTGAGGATGACACAGATTTGTGACTGCTGTTTGAAGCAAGGGCAGTCTTATGGAGGACCTTGCCTGTGAAGATTGGCCCAAAGCCAGGTGCTTGATGTCAGAAATCATTGTTACCACCTAATTTTTCTGTAAGGGTAAATTTGAACTCAGGGAGGGTTAATAATATTTTCATACTGTGTTAACAGAAAATATCAGATGAGAGTCAGGTCTCAAATTCCTCATCCCAGTGTATTTTGTTATGCCATGCTAGATATCAACTCAGACTCCATCTTCATCTCCAAAAGAGAATTGTGATAGAGAGGAAACCAAAGCAAGAATAATAATAATAAAAAAAAGATGCTATGCCAGTGTGGGCAAATCCAGTATGATAATGCCATCTGATAGATAACAGCTGGTATTTACTACTGACAAAAGGCTGAGAAGGTGCTGGGCACTTGTCTAAGCACTTTCCAGCTATGATCTTCTGTAATCCTTCAGTTCAGTTCAGTTCAGTTGCTCAGTTGTGTCCGACTCTTTGTGACCCCATGAATCACAGCACACCAGGCCTCCCTGTCCATCACCATCTCCCGGAGTTCACTCAAACTCATGTCCATCGAGTCGGTGATGCCATCCAGCCATCTCATTCTCTGTTGTCCCCTTCTCCTCCCGCCCCCAATCCCTCCCAGCATCAGAGTCTTTTCCAGTGAGTCAACTCGTTGCATGAGGTGGCCAAAGTATTGCAGTTTCAGCTTTAGCATCAGTCCTTCCAATGAATACCCAGGACTGATCTCCTTTAGAATGGACTGGTTGGATCTCCTGGCAGTACAAGGGACTCTCAAGAGTCTTCTCCAGCACCACAGTTCAAAAGCATCTATTCTTCGGCAATCAGCTTTCTTCACAGTCCAACTCTCACATCCATACATGACCATGGGAAAAACCACAGCCTTGACTAGATGGACCTTGGTTGGCAAAGTAATGTCTCTGCTTTTTAATGTACTATCTAGGTTGGTCATAACTTTCCTTCCAAGGAGTAAGCGTCTTTTCATTTCATGGCGGCAATCAGCATCCACAGTGATTTTGGAGCCCCCAAAATTAAAATCTGACACTGTTTCCACTGCTTTCCCATCTATTTCCCATGAAGTGATGGGACCAGATGCCATGATCTTTCTTTTCTGAATGTTGAGCTTCAAGCCAACCTTTTCACTCTCCTCTTTCACTTTCATCAAGAGGCTTTTGAGTTCCTCTTCACTTTCTGCCATAAGCGTGGTGTCATCTGCATATCTGAGATTATTGATATTTCTCCCAGCAATCTTGATTCCAGCTTGTGCTTCTTCCAGCCCAGCGTTCCTCATGATGTACTCTGCATATAAGTTAAATAAGCAGGGTGACAATATACAACCTTGACGTACTCCTTTTCCTATTTGGAAGCAGTCTGTTATTCCATGTAATCCTTACAACCCTTTAAACATCTCCATTTAACAGATGAAAAAAACAGACTCATGGACTCTCTCAAGGAAGCAAAGATAATAAATCAGAGATTGGGAGTTTTGGGGAGCTTAACATGGAGTCTTGACAAAATAGATTCTGAAGGCAGTCAACTTTGATTCCTTAAATGGTTTTGACCTGAACTGCGAGATGTTTTAAGATTTATTTCAATCTTTCATACAGAAAAATATCAGATTTGAAATAAAAAGTATTTCTTTAAAACTAGCTAGGACATGAATGCAATTCAATCTCTTCCTCTCCTATCTTTTCCTGCTTAATTTTTTAATACTTGTATTTAAGTACTCTCCAAGTTGCGCTAGTAGTAAAGAACCCACCTCCCAATGCAGGAGACCAGAGATGTAGGTTTGATCCCTGGGTATGAAAGATCCCTTGGAAGAGGATATGGCTACCCACTCCGGTATTCTTGGCTGGAGAATACCATGGACAGAGAAGCCTGGCAGGCTACTGTCCACAGGGTTGAAAAGAGTAGGACATAACTGAAGTGACTTAGCACACAAATACTTGTGTTTAAGAAATAAAATTTATATGAGACTTTATCTCGTCAACTGTTATTTTTTTTTCAATAATCAAAGAGTTAATAGTGATATGTGCCTCACAAAACTGCTGTGAAATATGAATTCCTTAGCACAGTGCCTGGCACAGTGACAATAATTACTGTTCAAGTTTACATTGTAAGTAATCATTATTATTAATAACTCTCAGGTGACTTTACTGTTATTGCTTAGTAAAACACATACCCTTGTTTTATATTCTTGGTTGGTAGAAGGAAGACTGTTAAGAAATGAATCAGGGACTTCTCTCATGGTCCAACTGTTACGACTGTGTGCTTCCACTGCAAGGGATGTGGTGGGTTCGATTCCTGGTCAGGGAACTAAGATCCTGTGTGCCGCTCTGTGTGGCCAAAATACTAAAAAAATAAAGACATTAATCAAATGATAGAGGACTTAGCATGATACTAAACTAGCTGACTCCAAACTAGCTATGTGTTTGAAAAAAGGCAATTCCCTGAGTCAATGTGACTGTCAGCTTGAACAAGAAGCTGTGTCTTCATGAAATGGGTAAAGTCAAATGCCTCATGGAACATGTTAACACTAGCAAATCAGTTTAAATAAACTGGAGAGGGAAAAATTTTTTATTAAATTCACCATCATATGTAATACATTGGTGAGATTTAGCTAGTAAGAAAAATAATTTTAAATTGGAGCAGAATGCAAATTGATCATCTTAGGCAGTAAACACATGAAGGAAATAGTAAGGTACTTAAAAAGGATATATGCAAAGGAAGTTAAAAGGAAAAACAAAGGAGCCAGGATTCCTCCTTGCTGAGGCCAGATCCTCCCTGCACTGCTCCTTTGCTCAATTCCTTTTGGCATCTACATTGTCATGATTAAGTAGGATAAATGTTTCACACTGAGCTTTGGAGTGTGCAAGAGAAAAACAAGGTTGAATTACCAGGAATACCAAAGAGCCACTCTAAATTACTTTGTGTCTCAAGGACACAAGTCTGTGTGCAGAAGTGAAAACCAGATAAAATAAAAACAGACTACTCACACAGCAAACACAAGCTGTGAAATTTAACTTTTCTCAGTTGATAGAAAGAGCTAAAAAGAAGATTGCATCAGGTTTTTAAATAGCCTGATGTCTTTCTTCTTTTCAGGATATGTGTGAGTGCTAGGTCCTCATTTATTTATAAAAGCTACAGAGCTATTAGCAGCGTAATGTGGGAAATAAATTTTTTTTTTAATTAGAAGGCATCCTATTAATTAGAAGATTTATTAGACAGTCAGGTAGTTCAGTGAATCGGCTATGGTTAATTCAAGAGAGATAATACTGTCACCTAAAATATGGATACATTTGAGTGTAAACTTTAAAAATAAACAAAATGATCTGGATAATGGGAGTCATTAATCACTGGAACAGTATGTATCTGTATTTATAGGTGTATATGGCAAGAGAGTCAAATTTGTCACCCTGAAAAACACATTATTAACATTGAAATTAGTGTGCCAGAACTTGTGTCATAATAAAATAGACCTGTAAAGTGTAGCATGACTACTCCTGCTGTAAGATGACACCACGCACCTTCTGACAACTTTCCACTAAAATATCCATTAAGGCAAAAAAACTAAAAATTAATAATGATAAAAGAATGAATAGTATAATTGAGTCAGATGCAAATGAATAACAATAAGATATTTAAATTTTTAGTTTTTATGTTATATTTTTTACTCTTTTTAAATACATTGTCCCTCCAAAGATTAGTTGATTCATATCTATTTATCTAAATAGAAACTATGTGGCCCAGAATTCAACAGGGCAATGAGTGTGAAAATAAATGAAGACCATACACATGAGAGCAAGAAAAGCCTATTTATTCAGGGCTTGCTACAGCAAGGGAGTCAGTCATCACCATTTGTATGTGACAGACTTAAAGGCAGGCAGAGGAGTGGGAAAGCTTCATAGCAGACATTGGGCTGCACCCCGCAGGCCTACCAGGCCTGGGCTTGCCCAGCTTCAAGACTGAAGAAAGAGCCCCTACGGAGCAACAGAGACTTCAGTGGTTTAATGGATGGGGGTGTTTACACGACTGAAGCAAGGTTCTGGAGCAACAACCCGCGTGTACAGTGGACGAGCAGGGCAAGGTGGCAGTCTTCTCTGGGTGGGGGCATTCGGGGGCCGGGGGAGGAGAAATTGCAAGTTACAGGGGAAATTGAAGTCAGGTTAGTTCGTTAGTTACCAGGAAATGGAGCAGAAGGGCACATCTCTTACCATCCCTTTGATAAGCTATCATTAACTGGGGCCTGGAGCAACCACACAGGAAGGTCAGACATGTGAGGAGGGTGTAGGTGAAGCAGATCCTGGTTGGACAGAGAATGTACAGAGAGCCAGAGAACATCCATCTTGAGTGGCCTGACAATACAATAGAAAAGCAGGAAGCCTTCAGGTATGTCCTGATTGAGATGTTATTGGTATAAGCAAATGAGATGGCCTAACTAGGAGCAAGGCATCCAATGTGACTGGTTAGGGAACCTATTTGGCTTCCTCTGGTTGATCCTAAATTAGAAGTATGAGCAAATATTAAGGAAGCTAACAGTTGTTCATCAGGTCCTGGCCATTTTATCTGATACAGGGGTTAATGTTCACCTTCCTGGGTTGGTTGCTATAGTTAGTAGTTGGCCCTCCTTGATTGATTACTCTGGATAATAGGTTGGCTTCTTCAGATGGTTGCACCAGGTTGTAGGTCAGAGTGCTACTTTTACACATGGACTGGCTATGATACTTGTATATATTCAGTCTCTTGTTAAGTACTGGATTCCTGTAGGGGCTTGTGGCAGTTGGGAGGCATGATCCTCACAAGAAAAACACCACAGGAATCAACAGAAATGGGCAGGCCACAGTACCAAGGCTTGCTAGAAACTGCTTTTCCTATGTTAACATCAGTTTAGAGTGAAGAACCAGCCCAAAGGAGGTGGAGAAAGAGGCTACCTCAGTAGAGCAGAGTGCTTTGGGTGAAAGCCAGCTTGAGATACAGAAGCTATATACATCAATCTTTCCTCAGTATTCAATCTTTCCTCTCTAAGTACTCAAGGAAGGTTATATCACCTCCTAAGTGGACTAAGAGAAATACCAAGGATTGTCCAGTGATAAAGGCCTTGTCATTTTTGAAGATGAGTCAGGAAAAAAAAAAAAGAAAACCCTTTAACAATCATCATGTTCCTTATTGAAAATTCTAAAGAATAAGAGAGCAAACACAATATCCAGGAGACTCAAAAGAATAACATAACTTCTGAACATATGCTACTGCTGGATCCAAAGGAAGCTTCTAGACCTATTTTAAGATCTTATTTAAAATCAGGGAAGATGTGGCTTCTGTGAAAATGGATCTGAAAAAAGAAACTGAAAGTAAAATAGCAGAATATTAATCTTAATTGAAAGTATCAAATCAATGATATAGCTCATAAACTTGAAACTGTTATAGAGTGGGGAGAAAAACAGTAACTTTCTATAAAAAGTGAAAGCTATTACTGCTATGGCCAGTGAATAAACCAACAGCCTATAGATAATTGACAGTCTTCAGAGATAGACAGAAGCAAGGGAAGAAGAAAGTTATCAAATAATAATGATAATAATAACAATATGAAATAATTGCAGCTAACATTTATTGACTATGCCTCGAACTACATGTTCTGCACTTTATTGGGATTATTAAATTTAATATACACAATGGACCTATAACTAGGCTTATATTAACCCTATTTTACAGATGAAAAAGCTGAGCTTAAAATGATATACAAATACTCCCCTATGTTATTAAATATAGCTTTCCTTACAGAATTTTATCTTTTAAAAAGTCAATACAAACATGGATATATATATATGTGTATATATATTAGTATATATACTCTCTAAAAATAAACATATATCCTGCCAAAATTTTTGTATTATTGATTAAAGAAAAATCAGATACAAGTATTCTACCTTCATGGGCTTCCTGGGTGGCTCTTCAGTAAAGAATCTGCCTGAGATGCAGAAGACACCGTGGGTTTGATCCCTGAGTCAGGAAGATCCCCTGGAGGAGGGCATGGCAACCCACTCTGGTATTCTTGCCTGGAGACTCCCATGGACAGAGAAGCCTGGCAGGCTACAGTCCATGGGGTGGCAGAATCGGACACGACTGAGGAGGCTGAGGAGTCAGACATGACTGAAGAGAATGAGCACAAGCACAGCACACACACATGTATACACACACACGTAAACACACACACACACACACACATACACATTTATTTAAGGAATTTTAAGTTTAAAAGCTATCTAGTTGATTCTAACTTATCCTTTACTAACCCTGTAGTAAAGGAAGGAAAGGGAGCAAGGGATTATAAGTGACTTTTGATTCAAAGTGTAGTGTGTACAAGAATAATGAAGAAAGAAAAATGAAACCAAAATGCTACATTACTATATCATTCGCTACTGTATTGCTATACCCAAAGGAAAGGATATAGATGCAAGTAGCTGCTAGATGTGCTGTATCAGTTCAGTTCACGTCAGTTCAGTTGCTCAGTCGTGTCCGACTCTTTGCGACCCCATGAATCACAGCACGCTAGGACTCCCTGTCCATCACCAACCCCAACCTTGTTCAAATACTGTCATCATAAACTTTTCTCCAATGAAACTTCCATTTGTAACTATATTTATTTCAGATAATAATACATTATCCAGCATATATGAAGGTAAAATATGCACACGACATCAGATGTATAATTTTAAATTAATTAAATTTTAACAGTCAATATACAAAATGTTTGTTCTGCAATGCCAGTATTCATGACACTGAGTAACTACGATTCAATGTGGTCTTTAGTTCAGAGAAAATATTTGCTAAAGTATTTCAAGACTTGAGAATAAACTACAAAATAAACTGCAATGGAATACTGAATCCACTTTCATTCTTTCTACTTTTTTAATTCTGTGAAAATAACAACAAAAAATGCTTTGGGAAGTGAAAGTGACTCAGTTGTGTCTGAGTCTTTGTGACCCCTGGACTATACAGTCCACGGAATTCTCCAGGCCAGAATACTGGAGTGGGTAGCCTTTCCCTTCTCCAGGGGATCTTCCCAACACAGGGATCAAACCCAGGTCTCCCACAGTGCAGGCAGATTCTTTAACAGCTGAGCCACAAGAAAAGCCCAAGAATACTGAAGGGAATAGCTTATCCCTTCTCCAGCTGGTCTTTCTGACCCAGGAATCAAACCTGGGTCTCCTGCACTGCAGGCGGGTTCTTTACCAACTGAGCTATCAGGGAAACCCTGGGGAGTTAAACACATGTGGAAATACTGTCTTTAAAAGTCACCTCAGTGAAAGTTGGAGAAAATGAGGAATAGCTATGATTTGACAATGATCACTGTTGTTTGAATATTCTTTCCCTTTCTGACAAATCTCTTCAGAGGTGTGAAAAGTGGGCATGAAGAGAGAGTAATAAGATAGTCCCTCCCCACGTCAGCCTTATTTTACCCATCTGAAAAATGGAGCAGTTCTACATAGCACACAGGCACTGCACATAAGAGGACAGAGCAAGAATGTGTTTCTGTTTCAGTTCAGTTCAGTCGCTCAGTCGTGTCCGACTCTTTGCGACCCCATGAATCACAGCACGCCAGGCCTCCCTGTCCATCATCAAGCCCGGAGTTCACTCAAACTCATGTCCATCGAGTTGGTGATGCCATCCAGCCATCTCATTCTCTGTCGTCCCCTCCTCCTCCTGCCCCCAATCCCTCCCAGCATCAGGGTCTTTTCCAGTGAGTCAACTTGTTGCATGAGGTGGCCAAAGTATTGGAGTTTCAGCTTTAGCATCAGTCCTTCCAATGAACACCCAGGATTGATCTCCTTTAGAATGGACTGGTTGGATCTCCTCGCGGTACAAGGGACTCTCAAGAGTCTTCTCCAGCACCAGGGTTCAAAAGCATTAATTCTTCGGCGATCAGCTTTCTTCACAGTCCAACTCTCACATCCATACATGACCATGGGAAAAACCATAGCCTTGACTAGACGGACCTTTGTTGGCAAAGTAATTTCTCTTCTTTTTAATGTACTATCTAGGTTGGTCATAACTTTCCTTCCAAGGAGTAAGCATCTTTTAATTTCATGGCTGCAATCAGCATCTGCAGTAATTTTGGAGCCCCCAAAAATAAACTCTGACACTGTTTCCACTGTTTTCCCATCTATTTCCCATGAAGTGATGGGACCAGATGCCATGATCTTTGTTTTCTGAATGTTGAGCTTCAAGCCAACCTTTTCACTCTCCTCTTTCACTTTCATCAAGAGGCTTTTGAGTTCCTCTTCACTTTCTGCCATAAGGGTGGTGTCATCTGCATATCTGAGGTTATTGATATTTCTCCTGGCAATCTTGATTCCAGCTTGTGCTTCTTCCAGCCCAGCATTCCTCATGATGTACTCTGCATATAAGTTAAATAAGCAGGGTGACAAGATACAGCTTTAATGTACTCCTTTCCTGATTCAGAACCAGTCTCTTGTTCCATGTCCAGCTCTAACTGTTGCTTCTTGACCTGTATACAGATTTCTCAGGAGGCAGGTCAGGTGGTCTGGTATTCCCATCTCTTTCAGAATTTTCCACAGTTTGTTGTGATCCACACAGTCAAAGGCTTTGGTGTACTCAATAAAGCAGAAATAGATGTTTTTCTGGAACTCTCTTGCTTTCTCCATGATTCAGTGGATGTTGGCAATTTGATCTCTGGTTCCTCTGCCTTTTCTAAATCCAGCTTGAACATCTGGAATTTCACAGTTCACATACTGTTGAAGCCTGGCTTGGAGAATTTTGAGCATGATTTGACTAGCGTGTGAGATGAGTGCATTGTGTGGTAGTTTGAGCATTCTTTGGCATTGCCTTTCTTTGGGATTGGAATGAAAACTGACCTTTTCCAGTCCTTTGGCCACTGCTGAGTTTTCCAAATTTGCTGGCATATTGAGTACATCACTTTCACAGCGTCATCTTTCAGGATTTGAAAGAGCTCAACTTGAATTCCATCACAGTTACGAGTTTTGTTTGTAGTGATGCTTCCTATGGCCCACTTGACTTTGCGTTCCAGGATGTCTGGCTCTAGGTGAGTGATCACATGATAGTGATTATCTGTCATGAAGATTTTTTTGTGTGTAGTTCTTCTGTGTATTCTTGTTACCTCTTCTTAATATCTTCTGCTTCTGTTATGTCCATCACCAAGTGAAGTCGCTCAGTCGTGTCCGACTCTTTGTTACCCCACGGACAGTAGCCTGCACCAGTCTCCTCCGTCCATGGGATTTTCTAGGCAAGAGTACTGGAGTGGGTTGCCATTTCCTTCTCCAGGGAATCTTCCCGACCCAGGGATCGAACCCAGGTCTCCTGCATTGTAGACAGAAGCTTTACCATCTGAGCCATGAGAGAAGTCCTTCAGTTCATTTCAGTCTCTCAGTCATGTCCAACTCTTTGCAACCCCATGAGTCCCAGCACGCCAGGTCTCCGTGTCCATCACCAACTCCCAGAGTTCACTCAAACTCATGTCCATCGAGTTGGTGATGCCATTCAGCCATCTTATTCTCTGTTGTCCCTTTCTCCTCCCACCCCCAATCCCTCCCAGCAATAGAGTCTTTTCCAATGAGTCAACTCTTCGCAAGAGGTGGTCAAAGTATTGGAGTTTCAGTTTTAGCATCAGTCCTTCCAATGAACACCAGGACTGATCTTTAGAATGGACTGGTTGGATCTCCTTGCAGTCCAAGGGACTCTCAAGCGTCTTCTCCAGCACCACAGTTCAAAAACATCAATTCTTCGGCGATCAGCTTTCTTCCCAGTCCAACTCTCACATCCATACATGACCACGGGAAAAACCATAGCCTTGACTAGACGGACCTTTGTTGGTAAAGTAATGTCTCTGCTCTTTAATATGCTATCTAGGTTGGTCATAACTTTCCTTCCAAGGAGTAAGCATCTTTTAATTTCATGGCTGCAGTCAGCATCCGCAGTGATTTTGGAGACCCCAAAATAAAGTCTTACACTGTTTCCACCTTTTCCCCATCTATTTCCCATGAAGTGATGGGACCAGATGACATGATCTTAGTTTTCTGAATGTTGAGCTTTCACTCTCCTCTTTCACTTTCATCAAGAGGCTTTTGAGTTCCTCTTTTCTTTCTGCCATAGGGGTGGTGTCATCTGCATATCTGAGGTTATTTATATTTCTCCCGTCAATCTTGATTCCAGTCTAGTGAAAAGTAAATCTGAACATTTATTCCCTTGCCTGCAAATCCTTCACAGCTTCCCAGTGTGAGCAAATAAGTGCCAGTTTCCTTTAGGTAGCTTACTCTCTCCAGATCTGGCCTCTGTCTAATCATTAGTACCCATAGTTTCAGCTTTGCTGAACGGGTTGAGGTTTTTAAAAACTGGCAGATTATTTGCCACATGTGGATCTTCATTTGCCCTCTTTGTTTCTATGGGTTAACACATAATTGCACATCATTTTAGCTAAATATTACCTCTTCTGAGAGACCTTCTGGACAACTCTATCTACTCCCACTTACACCCTGGTTCCTCATTATCACATCTCCTGTCTTTGCTCTCCAGCTTGTTTTCTTGTATAATGTCAGTCTCTCCCAGAAGAATATTGTTCCTTTAGGCAAGGAAATTTGTTTATCTTGTTCACTCCCTATCCCAGAATTTAATGCAATTTCTGTTACATAATAACTATTCCATAAATACAAGTTGAATGAATGAATAACATGTGCCCAGTACAGCAAACAGATTCAAGGGCTCATTCTACTTCTGCAAGACTCACTTGCATTTGGGAGAGGAAAACTCGTGACATTTGACCTTGATTTTAAACCCAGTTTTCCAGTAAAACAATCATGTCCTAGCAGGGTGTGATGATACTTTAAACTGAGACAAGGAATCCCCTCAAACTACAAAACACACTCCCCCCATAAGCTGATCGCTGAAGAATTGATGCTTTTGAACTGTGGTGTTGGAAAAGACAACTGTGGTTGCAAGGAGATCCAACCAGTCCATTCTAAAGGAGATCAGTCCTGGTGTTCATTGGAAGGACTGCTGCTGAAGCTGAAACTCCAATACTTTGGCCACTTCATGTGAAGAGTTGACTCATTGGAAAAGACTCTGATGCTGGGAGGGATTGGGGGCAGAAGGAGAAGGGGCTGACAGAGAATGAGATGGTTGGATGGCATCACCGACTCGATGGACATGAGTTTGAGTGAACTCCGGGAGTTGGTGATGGACAGGGAGGCCTGGCGTGCTGTTATTTATGGGGTCGCAAAGAGTCGGACACGACTGAGCAACTGAACTGAACTGAACTGATGCACACATTCTTTATGTTTCTTAGGGGAAGATTCTTAATTTCCTGATTTTCTACCCTCAGGTTAATACTTAAAATTTTATTTCTGCCTGTTTTATTTTTCTATCAATAAACTCTTCTATATCTTCAAACTAATGTTGTGACTTTGCAGTGATAAACATAGCAGGACTTTAAAATGATTTTAGCTTGTTTAATAAGTCTTAATAAGTTATTTGGCATTGTTTATTTGGCATGTGAGTCACACACTTATTTAATCATTCAATATTTATTTACTTGAAAGGCGCCCTGATCAAAGCACTAGTAGGCCATAGGAGGAAATATAGTCTCTTTCTTCTCTAAAAATGCTCAGCATAAGGTAAGGGATATAAACATAATTAAACACAAATACAATGGATAACAGCAACTAACACTGAAATAACTCCAGTTGAAACTAGAGGAGAGAGACCAGGGTTCTCCTTTCTGGACTGGGAATTAAATGACTGTGTGGTATCTGACAAGTAATTCCACCTTTCCGGGCCTTACTTTCTTATTTGTGATAGGAGTTCAAATCATGTAAACACTAAGTTAGCTTTCCAATACATACAAGTTATTGAAAACACAAAATTAAAATTAAACAGCAAAATGTCTATCCCTTAATTGGAAAATATTTTAAAAAATAATTCTCAGTTGGCAATTTTTATGAAATGCGTATTATTTTAAACATCTAGGAGATATGTGAATGAATAAAGCTATTTATGAGATTTAAAATTTGGTTTGAACATGAAGTTCTAATTTATAAGAGTTTTTATGACAATAGAATTTTAAAAATGGTGTAACATTACATAAGTCTAAAGAATTAGGGGAGTACTGAATATCTCATGGTCCAAATGGAACCATTAATTCTATTTTGGAAACTGTTCAAGTCACTTACAAAGTGTTAGACCCTGTTCTGAGTGATGCACATGTATGACCTAATTTAACTCTTACTACAAATGCATGAGGAGATGTAATAGTATAATCACACTGCAGATGAGACTGTAATTAAATGGCTAACTTTCTGACTAAACCATAGTAGTCAGGATTTGAATAAAGACAGTTTAATGCCACAGTCCAAGCTCTTAAGAACTGTGTTAAGCTCATTATGCCATAGCCTGTATTAGCATGGCCTGAAGCGAAATGCAGAGTATGAATCCCAGGTAAATTCAGTTGGAAATTTCAGAAATAATAGATGAAAATTAATGAGCACATGATGACAGTAAAAATGATAGAGGAGAACAGATAGTCTGAGAAATGTGGCAAGCACTGTAGAGAATCAGTGGAGTATGGAGAGAAACAGAATAAATTAAGGGGGTCAATTACTAATGAATTATTAGTTATAATAATGACACAACTGCTATTTATTAGGCCCTACTATGTTTCAAGCATTCTGCTCGTCATTTAATGTTCCATCTTATAAATTAACAAGATTTGATTAGTAGAGATAATTAAATTGAATTCAATTTTAAACTCACATGATTGGGGGTGACCAAGGGACATCGTGACTATTGAGATGTCTGTCGGGAAAACAGACGGGTGTGAATGATGCAGAGTGAATCAGAGAGGAACCTAGGAGGACATTCTTCCTCAAGAGAAGCAGGGGTCTCAAAAAGCGTAGGTATATATCCTCGAAGGAAAAAAGAATAGAGAGTCTCAGATCTGTATGCTATATAATCTGTATACCTTTAACTGTAGATATTTTTCATCAGTGGCCTTATTGTTTGGTCTGCGTGCTAGCAGCTCAAGGTTATCAGTGGTACAATTTCTGATCTATTCTCTTTTGTCTTAGATAGGGCCTGTCTCATGTAGGTTCATACAGATGCAACATAACTTTTACACGTCTGCCACAAGCCTGTCTTGCTCAGGCCTGAACTGTTCATACCAAGGTGTTGCCATGAGGTTTGCTTACTGTATTACCATGGTCCACTCCATGGAAGGACAGATGCTATTAAATCAGTCATAATCTTCACAGCAAGTCCCCGTGGGAACACAGGAATCTTGAGTCCTTTCTACATAGAGGAAATAAGTGTGGCTTTGGAAATGAGTTGGAAAATTGTTTGGTTTAGCCAAAGCTGAATGATATCCCAGTAAGTGGGAATTTCAGTGCCAAAATAGGAATAATTCTGTGAAAACCAGGACAATTGTTCACCCTATTGGGAAAGTCAAAAAGAAGCCTGCTCCCTGTCTTGCAGTGCTGTGCTGCAACAGACACTTGGTTGGGGATGGTCCAGGTTGGCCTCAGACTGACATGTGCAGTGGTCACCTTTCAGAGTCTCCTCTGCCTTCAGTATGTCCCTCAGTATCTCTAACACATCTTTCTCCTCTGGTCCTTTGACCCACGGATGAAAGATAGGCAGACCCGCCTTACCCTCTGCTTTGCTGGCACAATGAAATCCTTTATTCTCCCACAAACTCTTAGGCAGGAGATGTACATTTTTCTTTTTGTGTACTCAAGATATTTCCTAGACCACTGATGAGACAGGCTATGTATTTCTTCCTTCCAGGTCATATCTTTTCTGACTCCAGTCTGACAGCTAAAGCCTTAGTAGAGACAAGGGTACAAGAGATAAAGGTAGCCTTCATGATAAGGGAACCTGAATTGTGTGGTGTTTCAAAATCATTTTTATCTCAAATAGCCTTTCTTCCCCATAGGAACTAGTATCTCATACATGCTTTAAAATCTAGTGTTAAATGTATTATGGCTTTGAAAATCATGTTGCCTTAAAGGAGAAAAAGCTCCTGAAAAGATGGTACTAGAAAATTCTTTTCTTGATACTTTCACTACATGATTTGCATTGATGATGAATTGAATAGTATTTGAAAGTATCTAGAGAATATTCTGCTATTGATACTTGTAAAATCTTTGAGAACATCTTTCTTATTCAAGCTAATACCATCACCTTCATGGTAGATGCTACGTGGCTAATAAGACTCCCTAATCTGGTCCCATCACTTCATGGGAAATAGATGGAAAAACAGTGGAAACAGTGTCAGACTTTGTTTTTTTGGGCTCCAAAATCACTGCAGATGCTGATTGCAGCCATGAAATTAAAACACGCTTGCTCCTTGGAAGGAAAGTTATGACCAACCTTGATAGTATATTAAAAAGCAGAGACATTGCTTTGCCAACCAAGGTCCGTCTAGTCAAGGCAATGGTTTTTCCCGTGGTCATGTATGGATGTGAGAGTTGGACTGTGAAGAAAGCTGATCGCCGAAGAATCGATGCTTTTGAACTGTGGTGTTGGAGAAGACTCTTGAGAGTCCCTTATACTGCAAGGAGATCCAACCAGTCCATTCTAAAGGAGATCAATCCTGGGTGTTCATTGGAGGGACTGATGCTAAAGCTGAAGCTTCAATACTTTGGCCACCTCATGCGACGAGTTGACTCACTGGAAAAGACTCTGATGCTGGGAAAGGTTGGGGGCAGGAGGAGAAGGGGACGACGGAGAATGAGATGGCTGGATGCCATCACCGACTCTGTGGACATGAGTTTGAGTGTACTCCGGGGGTTGGTGATGGACAGGGAGGCCTGGCGTGCTGTGATTCATGGGGTCGCGGAGAGTCGGACTCGACTGAGCGACTGAACTGAACTGAACTGAACTGAATCTTCTTTAAGCCATATGGCATCTATCTATGTTAAATTACCTCAAGCGCCATGCCTACTGGGGTTTAGGTACCAGAGGAAAGCCGCATTAGAGGTAGAATGACTTATTCTATACAGCTGATAGAAATGACACAGAAACTCAGGTTTTCTGAGTTTCTGTTTAACATTACTTTCTATTATAAAAAACTGTTGATTATCTCCCTATTAGAATGAAAACTTCTGGAAGATCTCCCGGAAGAGAAAACACTTGGAATGAAAGTTCGTTGTCATCTCTTTTTCTAAAGAACGTGGTGGATGAAGAGGGCTGGAAGTAGGGTTACAAAATGTAAGGGTGGGAGATGCCCCAAAACATTGGTATCCAAGATAAATATTTTAATGCAATATTTTTAAAAATCAAAATTAATGCAAAATGCATAATGTACCCGGAGAAGGCAATGGCAAGCCACTCCAGTACTCTTGCCTAGAAAATCCCATGGATGGAGGAGCCTGGTAGGCTGCAGTCTGTGGGGTCGCTAAGGGTCGGACACGACTGAACGACTTCACTTTCACTTTTCACTTTCACACATTGGAGAAGGAAATGGCAACCCACTCCAGTGTTCTTGCCTGGAGAATCCCAGGGATGGGGGAGCCTGATGGGCTTCCGTCTATGGGGTAACACAGAGTCGGACACGACTGAAGTGACTTAGCAGCAGCAGCAGCATAATGTACCAAATATTGACATTTAAAATAAAGATGGGGTAAATATTATGAAGCTTTTCTTTTGCCTCATGCATGGCACTATACAGAGAACCCTTCAAAGAAGGACTCACTAACTAGCTGCAGGAGGTCAGCTGTCAACTCCTTCAGTGTCTGCCTCAACTGCAGGTCCCAGCTTATCTGAAGTCTCAACCTTCTTGGGCTGCCTGCATACATAACTAAGCAACGCATGGAGATATTTTCCCCACAAGTGAAAATGTCCAGGAATTTTGAGCCTATCAGAGAACATTCTAAGGAACCACTCTCTTCAGAACTTCCTACTGCACTGGCCAGACTTGATCCCATGTGCACCTCAGTTTCTCTTCCTCTGGACAACGCCATTTCCTCCACCTTCCTTCACATGTGTTTATCCTTAAAACATCTTGCATCTCAATCTCTGATTTTTGCATCTGTTTCCAAAATTCAATCTGTGACTGGGATACAGTCCCAAAACTTGTGCCATCTATGTTTTAATTAAAATTTTGATAAATAAATAAGTCCTGGTTATGTATCATACAGGATGTTAACTCTAGTTAACAATACTGTATTCTACATTTTGAAGATACTAAGAGAGTAGATCTTAAAATTTCTCATCACAAGAAAAGAAATTTGTTACTATGTGGTGATTGACATCAACTTACCTTATTGTGGTAATCATTTTGCAATATAGAGACATAGCAAATCATTATGTTATACAATAAGATGAATACGATGTTATATATCAATTATATCTTAAATCTTATAATTCTTTATATCAATTATATCTTAATTAAATCTTATACATCTTTAATTATATCTTAATTAAAAGAAACGAAATAAAATTCTAAAATGTTGTTTGGTTGCTCCAGTTTCTCTTAAAAATCTGGAGACTGTTATATAGAAAGCTCTCAGGAAAATGATCAGACCAACCTCAGGGTATAATTAAAGCCCCATGCTTAGATTCCTTAGAGTACTGATTTCACATGGTTGCAGTTCATTTTCTTCTTTTCTGCTTATATCTGTTTAGCTCCCTTGATTTATCACAAGAACTTGTATCAGACTTGTTAAATCCTCATATGACTCACTAGTTGTAGAGTTCCCAAAGCTTTGGTCAAAATGTACTCAAACATTTTTAACAAAAAACAAGACTTTTTTCACAAATACGAGACTTCATCAACTGTATTTCTATTAAACCAACCATTTCTTCTTAGTAACTTTTGCACTGTGTTTAGTTGTTCAGTCAAGTCTGACTCTGTGACCCCTCTGGACTGTAGCCCGCCAGACTCCTCTGTCCATGAGGATTCTCTAGGCAAGAATACTGGAGTGGGTTGCCATGTCCTCCTCTAGGGGATCTTTTCAACCCAGGGATCAAACTGAGGACTCCCACATTGCAGGTGGATTCTTTACCATCTGAGCCACCAGGGAGGCCCAAGAATACTGGAGTGGGTAGCCTATTCCTTCTCCAGGGGATCTTCCGAACCCAGGAATTGAACCAGGGCCTCCTGCATTGCAGGCAGATTCTTTACCAGCTGAGCTACCAGATTGGTCCAAATGCTGCAAATTCAGGAGATATTTCCCCCTCAAATGTAAATATGCTCAGCTAGCCAAGGAGCTCCAGCATCACTCTTTTTTGAAAATTTGCTTTGGGTTCATAATTCATTTCAGTTCAGTTCAGTTCAGTCGCTCAGTCGTGTCCGACTCTCCGCGACCCCATGAATCACAGCACGCCAGGCCTCCCTGTCCATCACCAACTGCCGGAGTTCACTCAAACTCAAGTCCACAGAGTCGGTGATGCCATCCAGCCATCTCATTCTCTGTCGTCCCCTTCTCCTCCCGCCCCCAACCTTTCCCAGCATCAGAGTCTTTTCCAGTGAGTCAACTAGTCGCATGAGGTGGCCAAAGTATTGCAGTTTCAGCTTGAGCATCAGTCCTTCCAATGAACACCCAGGATTGATCTCCTTTAGAAGGGACTGGTTGGATCTCCTTGCAGTACAAGGGACTCTCAAGCGTCTTCTCCAACACCACAGTTCAAAAGCATCGATTCTTCGGCGATCAGCTTTCTTCACAGTCCAACTCTCACATCCATACATGACCACGGGAAAAACCATAGCCTTGACTAGACAGACCTTGGTTGGCAAAGTAATGTCTCTGCTTTTTAATATATGATCAAGGTTGGTCATAACTTTCCTTCCAAGGAGCAAGCGTCTTTTAATTTCATGGCTGCAATCAGCATCTGCAGTGATTTTGGAACCCAAAAAAATAAAGTCTGACACTGTTTTTCCATCTATTTCCCATGAAGTGATGGGACCAGATGCCATGATCTTTGTTTTCTGAATGTTGAGCTTCAAGCCAACCTTTTCACTCTCCTCTTTCACTTTCATCAAGAGGCTTTTGAGTTCCTCTTTACTTTCTGCCATAAGGGTAGTGTCATCTGCATATCTGAAGTTATTGATATTTCTCCCAGCAATCTTGATTCCAGCTTGTGCTTCTTCCAGCCCAGCGTTCCTCATGATGTACTCTGCATATAAGTTAAATAAGCAAGGTGACAATATACAACCTTGACGTACTCCTTTTCCTATTTGGAACCAGTCTATTGTTCCATGTCCAGTCCTAACTGTCGCTTCCTGACCTGCATACAGGTTTCTCAAGAGGCAGGTGAGGTGGTCTGGGATTCCCATCTCTTTCAGAATGTTCCACAGTTTATTGTGATCCACACAGTCAAAGGCTTTGGCATAGTCAATGAAGCAGAAATAGATGTTTTTCTGGAACTCTCTTGCTTTCTCCATGATCCAGCGGATGTTGGCAATTTGATCTCTGGTTCCTCTGCCTTTTCTAAAACCTGCTTGAACATCTGGGAGTTCACGGTTTACATACTGCTGAAGCCTGGCTTGGAGAATTTTGAGCATGACTTTACTAGCGTGTGAGATGAGTGCAATTGTGCAGTAGTTGGAGCATTCTTTGGCATTGCCTTTCTTTGGGATTGGAATGAAGACTGACCTCTTCCAGTCCTGTGGCCACTGCTGAGTTTTCCAAATTTGCTGGCATATTGAGTGCAGCACTTTCACAGCATCATCTTTCAAGACTTGAAATAGCTCAGCTGGAATTCCATCACCTCCACTAGCTTTGTTTGTAGTGATGCTTTCTAAGGCCCACTTGACTTCACATTCCAAGATGTCTGGCTCTAGGTCAGTGATCACGTTATCGTGACTATCTTGGTTGTGAAGATCTGTTTTGTACAGTTCTTCTGTGTATTCCTGCCACCTCTTCTTAATATCTTCTGCTTCCGTTAGGTCCATACCATTTCTGTCCTTTATCGAGCCCATCTTTGCATGAAATGTTCCCTTGGAATCTCTAATTTTCTTGAAGAGATCTCTTGTTTTTCCTATTCTGTTGTTTTCCTCTATTTCTTTGCATTGATCACTGAGGAAGTCTTTCTTATCTCTCCTTGCTATTCTTTGGAACTCTGCATTCAGATGCTTATATCTTTCCTTTTCTCCTTTGCTTTTCGTTTCTATTCTTTTCACAGCTATTTGTAAGGCCTCCTCAGACAGCCATTTCGCTCTTCTGCATTTCTTTTCCATGGGGATGGTCTTGGTCCCTGTCTCCTGTACAATGTCACGAACCTCCGTCCAGAGTTCATCAGGCACTCTATCAATCAGATCTAGTCCCTTAAATCTATTTTGCACTTCCACTGTATAATCATAAGGGATTTGTTTGAGGTCATATCTGAATGGTCTAGTGGTTTTCCCTACTTTCTTCAATTTAAGTCTGAATTTGGCAATAAGGAGTTCATGACCTGAGCCACAGTCAGCTCCTGGTCTTGTTTTCGCTAACTGTATACAGCTTCTCCATCTTTGGTTGCAAAGAATATAATTGGGTTCACAATTATGTTATCTTTTTATTGGAGTATAATTGTTTTACACTGCTTTATTAGTTTCTGCTGAGCAAAGAAATGAATTAGCTATGTGCGTGTGCTCAGTCATGTCCAACTCTTTGGGAACCATAGATGTTGGGACCCATTGATGGTAGCATGCCAGGCTCCTCTGTCCATTAGATTCTCCAGTAAAGAAAACTGGAGTGGGTTGTCATTTTCTACTCCAGGGGATCTTCCCAACCCAGGGATCAAACTTGTGTCTCTTGGGTCTCCTGCATTGGCAGGCAGATTCTTTACCACTGAGTCACCTAGGAATCAGCTATATGTAAACAAATATCCCTTTCCTCTTGAACCTTCCTCCCATACCCCTACCCCACTCCTCCAGGTCATCACAGAGCACCCTCAACAACAAGTCTACAAACAATAATGTTGGAGAAGGTGTGGCATAAAAGGAACCCTCCAGCACTGTTGGTGGGAATGTAAATTGACGTAACCACTATGGGGAACAGTATGGAGATTCCTTAAAAAACTAAAAATAAATCTACTATATAACCTAATAATCCCACTACTGGACATATATGCTAAGAAAACCGGAATTCAAAGAGACATATATTCATTGCAGCATCATTCTTATTAAGAATTACATACAGAGGGGTTAAACAGGCTTCCAAAGATATAAATATATGTATTTTTCTGAATTTGAGGTAGGAAACAATGAGATTTGTGTTAAGTGTTACCAGAAAAATTGTCTTTTATTAGCTGAAATCCTTTTAGTATATGATATTTTGTCCTCCTTCCTTCCTTTTCCCCTTCCTTCCTTAACTTTATTCCTTCTTTCCTGCAGGGTCCTACCTTACCCAATATTCTGACCTGCCCACTTGCCCACATTTAGGAAATGCTGCATTTTACATTTATACATTCCATCTCTAGTAGAATTTAACTATTACTTACTTTGTGCTCACTACATGCAAGTTATGTTTGTATCTAGGTAGAAATTATTTTTTTATTAGAAAACCTAACAAATTACTGGTTTGGAACTCAGAATATTTTGATTCTGCTACTAGCTTTACTACAAACTTGACACTTGACAAGGAATAATCACTTTTCCCTTTTGGATTTAAACTCTTCCCTCTGTTATATGGGGGCTTCCCTTGTGGCTCAGCTGGTAAAGAATCCGTCTGCAATGTGGGAGACCTGGGTTCGATCCCTGGGTTGGGAAGATCCTCTGGAGAAGGGAAAGGCTACCCACTGCAGTATTCTGGCCTGGAGAATTCCATGGACTGCATAGTCCACGGGGTTGTAAAGAGTCAGACACCACTGAGTGACTTCCACTTTCACTTTGTGGAATATAGAGATATTTGCTGAAATATTGTTAACATTTTCATTATAGATGTTACAAAGCTGAATGGGTACATTCTAGGGGAAGTTTTGGAGACGTCCATGCAATTTTACAGATTTAGCAAGACTGTGAATGTGTGTGAGAAATGTGGAATTGTTATGTGGAAATTTATGGACATGAATTCTAGTTACTACTTAGTGCCTGGAAAACCTTGTGCGTAACCTCTTAGATTCTTAATTCATTCATCTGTGATGGGAGATAATAATTTGCATGGGTATTGAGAAGATTTGAGGGCCCCATCCCCCCAAAAGTAATTTCAGGGCTTATGGCAGTTACTTTATGATTGTTAGCTATTGCTATCACTGAAAAATCTACAATATTTTTGTCAGACACATTTTCTTCTTTAAATTAACATTTTTGCTTGATTGTATTTAGTTCTGAGTTTATACATGGGTATTAACTTGCACAATTTTGTAATATGTAAAGTGCTTCAAGCGTTCAGAGAAAAAGTATTATGCAAATAGAGGACATTATTATTCACTGCATTGATGTGTGAATGCTCAAGGCTTCACACATATTCATCTTAAAGGAAGTATTAACTTCTAAATCTACATGAACCTTATAAATGCACACTTAATAAACACTGACAATTTAAAATGTTTCACTTTTCTGTTAAAATTGAAAAGACAAATGTTAATGTACCACAAAATTTATGACAAGATTAGAAAATGCCAGAATTCAAACTTTTAGTATTAATTTCTTACAAATTAAATATAGACAATTATAATAAGAGATCTTGCCTATCATTGCCAATTATAAAATCTCCTTGCCTGTATATATTTGAGCTATGTACATTCACTATTATATTACTATATTATCATCTTACAGTTGCATTAATCTGACACAGCATTCATGTATATTTTTTAATTCTCATAATTCTCTTGTGAGAAAGAAAGTCAAGGATAAATAGTTTTTCATTATAAATGAGAAAATAGAGGCAGTGAGAGCTTAAATCACTGGTCTATGGTCACATTAGAGTCTAAGTTCATACCATATTCACTCTACTGGTGGGCGTGGATAGATTATATAAGGGGAATTATGACTATTTCAATCTGACTGGAGTGCAGATTTGAGGTGAAGTTAGAACAGGCTGAAAGGATGCCTGAAATTAATGCTAAGACTTTTGAGTATCCTCATGGATAGAATTAGAGGAAAAACTGAAGTCTCCTAAAAGACTCTTCCCATCAGAATTATGCTATGGATAATATGGTGGATCATGAAGGTAGACTGGAAATGGACAGGAATACAAGCAGAGATTAAATAGATAACTGGAATAGTTCAGAAAATGAAAGAAAGATAAACAAAACCATTACAGAGGTAGAATGAACCTAAAGAAGGCAGAGTGGTAGAAAATCTTGGAAAAATAGGGCTTGTAAGAGTAGATAGGATACAATGATTAATTAAACTCATCTTCTTTACTTGAGTTCTGAACCAATTATGAAATAGGATCCAGAAGTATAAAAGATGTAGATTAACAAACCTGTTTAATGGCTGGGGTTTGTGGTTTAGCCAAACTGCAGCCATTCAGGTTTCTTTATTTGAATTAAACAATCTTCCACACTGAGTTACCGGTATGAATGGATAACTTTAGGCCTACCTTGGTAACCTGACAAGGAGAAACAGAAAATTTCTAGATTACATACATCTATAAGCAATCTCTTACTGAGAAAGGAGGGATGGTAGAGCTGAAATAAGCATGTTCAATTCCTTCTTCCAACTTGCTAATCAGAAAATCACATCTCTTCCTATGAGGAATGGAGAATAAAAAAAAAAGTAATGAAAGAGATCAAAATTTGGCCAACAGGTGATTTTAGGAAAGTTCTTCCACTGGGAGACATAACTACTTGATGATAAGTAAAATAAAACCATCATTAAATTTTTAAAAATTAAATTTAGCCTGTAGAAAATCAGTAATAATCTCAGTCTAAAGTAGAGTTTCTCTGCCTCAGCACCTAATGACATATCTGAACATAGAGTTATTTGTTGTAGGATATAATATTAAGCACACAGGATGCTGAACAACATCCTTCCCAGTATTGTATAGTATTGTACTGACAAATATCTCCACAAATGGTCACATTTTCTCTCGAGGGCAAAATCTCCCACTCCCTTCCATTGAGAATCATTAGCCTAAGCAGAGAGAAATTTGAACCATGGCATTTTTTTAATCTCAAGAATCTAAGTTTTAATCCTTCTAAATTAATCATGCATAGAGTCTCTGAATTATCTTACCACTATTTTTGTAGGATCAAAAGACCATGTCAATCTTTATGAGGAAAATCTAGTTTACACTAGACCTGAAATTTTAGAAAAGACATTGATAGCTCGATAGCAGAGAGAGGCTACTGGGAATTCATTACATATTATCCTTTCCTTAGTTTGGAAGGATATTCTTTGGTTTGTAAAATGCTTAAAATATTCTGCTTGTCAGAAGACTATTATTATTGTACAAGGAGGTAGGTAGGAATAAAGAATCCAGGGACATTGTGATTAACACCCTTGTCATTATTGCCATTCTTTCACAGAAATCTACTTATGTGGTCTCTGAATATATTATTTCAACATTGGGCTATACTTAAATCCATCTGGAACAGGGAATGCTGTGCAGGAGATATGAATTTTTTTTAAAAAGATGTTATATAATCTATAATCATCTATAGTTTGGTTAATGCAAACAGCATTAAAATTAAAAAGCAAGACTTGGGTTCAAGAACCACTTTTGCTCCTGATTTGCTTCTTTATATTGAAAAAGTCATATCATTTTTCTAGGATTAAGGTGATACATAGGCATCAAAGTAAACCTCCACAATGCTGTGTAAGTTGGGTTAGATGGGTTGGAATTTTTTTCCTGATTCATATTTGTCCTGAAGGCATCATTTTGTCACTTAGGGAACTGCTTATCAGATTCCCCAGTTTTGGTAGATCTTGGGATTTGGCCTTTTTCCTTCAAACTGAAAAAGTTAGCTTCTGGTCAAGTTAGGTAAATGTCTCATATTAAAAGCAACTTCCAGCCTCAACTTTCCACTTTAGTCTCTCCCTTTCTCTTGGGTTTCAGCTTAATCACATTTTCCCTGTATTTTCAGGTCTCTGTTCTTTTCCAGAACTTTTTACTGTTTTCAATGACAGACTAGCTGCCATTATCAGAAACTGGATATCTGGTACATTCAACATGTGTTGGGAAAATAAGCTGAGTCACAGAACAATAAGAAGCACTATAATGTAACTATCAAGAGCAATAACCTGGTTTTAACAGGGCTGTAAAAACATTCATATCTTATCATACTCCATGTATCCCTTTATATTGCATTTTGTCTTTAAACTGTTTTATAAAACTTTTAATAAATATAAATAAAATGTTTATAGCATAACTTATTTAACCATTCTAATATTATACACTTATTTTGTTTTTATTTTGAATAAATAATGCTGTGTTATTCACCTCTATGTCTAAGCCTTTGTTCATATTCTTGATTATTTGGGTGATAAATCTAGAAATTAAGAGGTAAAAGAATATGCATTTAAAAAAATCTTTGGTATTGTGTTCTAAAAGTCTCTTTTCAGAAAAATTTATACTGATTTTCTGAGTAATATTGTGATTAACTAAGTGAAATCTTTAATTAGACCACATGAATTAAAGCCTTAGTTTACCTCTAGCTTTTCCCGTGGTCATGTATGGATGTGAGAGTTGGACTGTGAAGAAAGCTGGTCGCCGAAGAATTGATGCTTTTGAACTGTGGTGTTGGAGAAGACTCTTGAGAGTCCCTTGGACTGCAAGGAGATCCAACCAGTCCATTCTAAAGGAGATCAATCCTGGGAGTTCATTGGAAGGACTGATGCTAAAGCTGAAACTGCAATACTTTGGCCACCTCATGCGACAAGTTGACTCACTGGAAAAGACTCTAATGCTGGGAAAGGTTGGGGGCGGGAGGAGAAAGGGACGACCGAGAATGAGATGGCTGGATGGCATCACCGACTCTGTGGACATGAGTTTGAGTGAACTCCGGCAGTTGGTGATGGACAGGGAGGCCTGGCTGATTGTGTGCTTAGATAAGTTCTTAATTGCTCTGTGCCTCTATATTTATTTATTTTTTTGTAAGTAATGTTCATGAATACCTATTTTCTAAGTTTGCTGTGAATATTTAATAGAGTAATACAATCTATACAAATTTGCTTTATGAAAAAGATTGAATATAATAAACTACTTGATATTTTACTAAATAAATAATAAAATACTTTATAAAATCATTTATAAAATAAAATAATAAACTACTAAATATCAGTGATAAATATGAGTATTCTATACTAAAGACTTCCCAGGTTGTGCTGGTGGTAAAGAACCTGCCAGTCAATGCAAGAAACTCAGGGGACATAGGTTCAATCCTTTGGTGGGGAAGATCCCCTGAGGGAGGCCATGGTAACCCACTCCTGGCAGGCTATGTATGGTCCCTAGGTTACAAAGAGTTGGACACAACTGAAGGGACTTAGCACGCATGCACACATGCTTTAATAATATTAATAGCATATACTGTGAATATTAATTTATATATTTCAGAAAATATTTGCTAATACCTCAAGCAAATATATTATTTCATCTTTCATTGCTTGGATAACTATTTATTTTCATATATGTATTAGTAATACTTTTTAAATAAACCATAAATCTATGTCTTCCCCATTGATATGAAGGGATATTTTTGATTCTTGTGAATTTGTATTAACTCCCTAATTACCAAGAAATTTAGGTCTTTTATGCAAGGTTTTTCAACTGTTTTATTTTATAATTTGTATTTTCTTTTTTGTTTTAGGATACATAATTTTTTAATCTTTTAATATAAAAAATGTTTGAATCTTATCCTTGTTAACTTCAATTGATTTTATGTTTAGAATGTGTTTTCCCCATATTGGGAAAAATTGGTCTACATTTTCTTTTAGTTAAGCAGTTTTATTTTAAAAATTCAATGCACCAGGGATTTATTTTGGTCTAATTAACATATTATTTATGTTTCTCATTAATTCCAAGGGCTTTTCAAAAGAAATTTTAGAGTTTTGAAGTAAAAGTTACTATTAATGGAAAACGAGGAAAGTGTCTCTCTTTCTAATAGCTAGAGGTTTTATTTATTTGTTTTATTGCTGTTTATTTCTGACTTAAGGATGTGCTGCCAGTGTTTCTTAGTTAAGTGTAATATTGGCACTGGATTTCAGAATGACAGACATTCCTTATTACATGAATGAAATATCTATTTCCAATATACTCAAGGTTTTAATGAGAAACAGTTAAATCATATTAAATATCTTTATAGCATTGATAGCTATATCTTCTTGAAGAGATAACTTAAGCTCTGTACTATTATGACAGGTTTCTAAGGAAGATGGACAAAACACATTTCAGGTAATTGCACATTTATATTACTAACTAGGACTTTGAACCTAATATCCTAAGTTTTAGGTTTAGCACGTTTTTTTTCTCTAAGTTGATTTTTGCTATTAAACTTTTTCTATACACCAATATAAAGGGAATGATAATGATGGGGATGATGATGGAGTAATAAGGGAATAAGGATGATTGTAATGACAATGATGATAACCATAACAAAGTTACTGAATGTTTACTATCCTGTTCTTTTCACATGCTTTAGTTCATTTTATCTTCTTATTAAATGAAGAAAGCGACTTACAGAAGATGAACTACAAACAAAATGTAGCTTGTAAATGGAATGGAGTTTAAGGGCAGATATTTGGAACTTGGACTCAATACACTCGACTTTATTTCTCAGTGTGCCTTGTTTCTATAATTCCTTTTGTCAACGACCCCAGTTTGTAATTTTTTTTTTTTTTGAGTTTTCTGTTCTGAGACTCAATATGCCACCTTTCATATCTTTCTGTGATCAGCATTTACTTATTTATTTATTTATTTTTTGGAGAGCTGCGATCTCTACTGGGATTTTGAAAGAGAAGGATGATGAATGTAAGGGGACTAGATTGGAAATGAGCTCATTAGAGAGCTCCCGTGCTCATTAGAGAGTTCCTATAAAATTAGAGAGCTGCAGTTTATTTCTCAGGTTAGTTAAGCCTTCCCATCCCAGAATTATGGGAACAATAGAGTCTAATGAATGTCTTTTTCTAACTTCTTTGATGCTGTTCATACAATTTCCTATCAGAAGATGGAGCATATGGTTCCTATTTTATGATAGTGTTTTTAAACTTTTCCTCATAATTAATGAAATTAGGATAATGTCCCTCTGGATTTTGGCATATGTTTTCTTCCGTATTTAGTTTATAGCTCTGTGGCTCTTTTCTTTGTTTGTTTCTCTTAATATGCATTTTTATAGGAACAAGGGCAGAGCTCTACCAAATTCCTGGTCACGTAACCTAGAAATCTCCTTAAATCTAGTTTATTATTTAACTAAAAAGTAATACTGGGTGTGTTGGATTATTTAGACAGATATGATAATTTTTTAATATATTAAAAATCAGTTAAGGCAAATAATTTTCCAGTAAAATGTCCAAAAATAAGGGATGATTAAACCCCTGCTGGTATTAGGTGAGTCTGTAAGACATCTCAATAGCATTATAATTTTTAATTTAAAATTGAAATGAAAGGTTAACTAGTTGAGTTACGGTCATGGAAATGTTAACGACTGAACTTAGGGTAACTTGAAAACAGCACTCCTTGCAAATATGGACATAGTAGTTCCCCCAAGTTATAGAAAGAGGTATGATTAAAGAGCCAGATTTTCTCTTTTTAATGAAAAAGAATGACAGCAGCAATTTAAAAACTAAGCCAGAACATTTTTTACTTCCAGCCATGATGAAGTGGCAGGAAGTTTACTTACCTTCCCACCAGTAACAATATGAGAAACAGATAAATATGTAAAAACTAATTTTTTTATATCCCTCAACTGACTCATTGAGGAAGTTTCTAGGATTTGGCACAGGGAGGGGGAACCAAGGCAGACTCTGCAGAATATCTGAGTTAAGCAAACAGAGCTGAGACTACTGGGCATGGGACTGTTCAGGGTATAGTAATGGAGAAGAGCAATCAGAGACAGAGCTTTGAGATCTGTAGGGTGTTCTGTTTAATAATTAAGTAGAGTAATGATCACTACATATGGATGAAAAAACTACAGGATGCTGGGGAAAGAAAATTACCAAAAGAATTAGGGGTCAATAGAACCCTAGGTCAAACAGGATCTCTTGGTTTTCCTATTCTGTTGTTTTCCTCTATTTCTTTGCATTGATCGCTGAGGAAGGCTTTCTTATCTCTCCTTGCTATTCTTTGGAACTCTGCATTCAGATGCTTATATTTTTCCTTTCCTCCTTTACTTTTCACTTTTCTTTTCACAGCTATTTGTAAGGCCTCCTCAGATAGCCATTTTGCTTTTTTGCATTTCTTTTCCATGGGGATGGTCTTGGTCCCTGTCTCCTGTACAATGTCACGAACCTCCGTCCATAGTTCATCAGGCACTCTATCTATCAGATCTAGACCCTTAAATCTATTTCTTACTTCCACTGTATAATCATAAGGGATTTGATTTAGGTCATATCTGAATGGTCTAGTGGTTTTCCCTACTTTCTTCAATTTCAGTCTGAATTTCGCAATAAGGAGTTCATGATCTGAGCCACAGTCAGCTCCTGGTCTTGTTTTTGCTAACTGTATACAGCTTCTCCATCTTTGGCTGCAAAGAATATAATCAATCTGATTTAGGTATTGACCATCTGGTGATATCCATGTGGAGAGTCTTCTCTTGTGTTGTTGGAAGAGGGTGTTTGCTATGACCAGTGCGTTCTCTTGGCAAAACTCTACTAGTCTTTGCCCTGCTTCATTCCGTGCTCCAAGGCCAAATTTGCCTGTTACTCCAGGTGTTTCTTGACTTCCTGCTTTTGCATTCCAGTCCCCTATAATGAAAAGGACATCATTTTTGGGTGTTAGTTCTAAAAGGTTTTGTAGGTCTTCATAGAACCGTTCAACTTCGGCTTCTTCAGCATTACTGGTTGGGGCATAGACTTGGATTACTGTGATATTGAATGGTTTGCCTTGGAAACGAACAGAAATCATTCTGTCATTTTTAAGACTGCATCCAAGTACTGCATTTCGGATTCTTTTGTTGACCATGATGGCTACTCCATTTCTTCTAAGGGATTCCTGCCCACAGTAGTAGATATAATGGTCATCTGAGTTAAATTCACCCATTCCAGTCCATTTTAGTTCACTGATTCCTAGAATGTCTATGTTCACTCTTGCCATCTCCTGTTGGACGACTTCCAATTTGCCTTGATTCATGGACCTAACATTCCAGGTTCCTATGCAATATTGGTCTTTACCGCATCAGACCTTGCATCTAGAATCAGTCACATCCACAACTGGGTATTTGTTTTGCTTTGGCTCCATCCCTCCATTCTTTCTGGAGTTATTTCTCCACTGATCTCCAGTAGCATACTGGGCACCTACCGACCTAGAGAATTCCTCATTCACTATCCTATCATTTTGCTTTTTGATACTGTTCATGGGGTTCTCAAGGCAAGTGGTTTGCCATTCCCTTCTCCAGTTGACCACATTCTGTCAGACCTCTCCACCATGACCCGTCCATCTTGGGTGGCCCCATACGGCATGGCTTAGCTTCATTGAGTTAGACAGGACTGTGGTCCATATGATCAGATCAACTAGTTTTTTTGATTATGATTTCAATGTGTCTCCCCTCTAATGCCCCCTCCCAATACCTACCCTCTTATTTGGGTTTCACTTACCTTGGTCGTGGAGTATCTCTTCACAGCTGCTCCAGCAAAGTGCAGCTGCTGTACCTTACCTTGGACGAGGGGTATCTCCTCAAGGCTGCTCCTCCTGACCTTGAGTGTGGAGTAGCTCCACTATAGTGGACTATCAGTTCAGTTCAGTTCAGTCGCTCAGTCGTGTCCGACTCTCCGCGACCCCATGAATCAGAGCACGCCAGGCCTCCCTGTCCATCACCAACTCCCGGAGTACACTCAACCTCATGTACACAGAGTCGGTGATGCCATCCAGCCATCTCATTCTCCGTCGTCCCCTTCTCCTCCTGCCCCCAACCTTTCCCAGCATCAGAGTCTTTTCCAGTGAGTCAACTCGTCGCATGAGGTGGCCAAAGTATTGCAGTTTCAGCTTTAGCATCAGTCCCTCCAATGAACATCCAGGATTGATCTCCTTTAGAATGGACTGGTTGGATCTCCTTGCAGTATAAGGGTATACTTCACACTAAAATTGAATGAACTATTTATCCATGCAACAGTATGGATAAATCTCAAAACAATTATGCTGAAAAAAAAAGCCAGACTGTAAAGAGTACATACTATATGATTCTGTTTATGTAAAACTCTAGAAAATTCCAGTTAATCTATAATGATAGAAAGCAGATCAGTAATTAGCTAAGGAGTCAGAAGGTCAGGAGAGGTGGGAGGGAGAAGTTAGAATAGGGAATAAGGGATCTTTGGGAAGTTAAACTGTTCACTATCCTGATGGTGGTTTCAAAGGTTTGTACATATGTCAAAGTACATATGTACAAACTATTGTACATATACTATCAAATAGTATAGCAATTAAAATATTAAACTTAATGTATATCAATTATACTTCAATAAAACTGCTTTTAACCACCTCCTTTCCCCCAGAACAATCCAATCTCATGATATTATTCTGGGAACAAGAATGTACTAGAGATATACTGCTATCTGTTTCCATGCTCTCCTATTTTTTTGCTGTCTCATCTTCTGCCTTTCTATGAAAGAACGGCTCCTCCTAGGCTTCTTCTCTTCTTGGTGCTCTTATCTCTTTGCTCTATATGCTTTCCTTGCATGATTTTGTTGTATCTTGATGTCTTAAATCTATCATTTTTTTCTAACTCATATAAATTTCCATAGTTCCTGGTCTAAATATTTAACTATATATCAGATACACTCATCTAAATGCCCACAGCACCTTAAACTCAGTATGTCTAGAGATAAACATGTCTAAAGACAAAAAAAATTAAAAATCACACAATAAAACAAATTCTCAGGTGTGTTTTCAGTTGATATAACATAAATTATAACCAATGACTTGTTCTCACCAACATTTTAAAATTGAATATACATAACTCAAAACTTTAGAGCTAATCTTTATTTCATTGGAAATCTAGGTAATAGAGGAACATGTTAAGTGAATAAGCAATCAAATGCTTGACAGTTGGCTCATCAAATCTTTATCATTAAAAAAGATGAGAAGTTTGGAAGTGATTTTTAGATTTAAAAGGACTAATAAGATACAACAACTGAATGTAATGTGTGACTGTTGGATCCCAAACTGAACAAGCCAACTATAAATAATCTTTGGGAATAACTAGGCAATTTTCAGTACGGGTATTTGAATATTTGTAAATATACAAATGGATATTTTGATATTTGGGAATATCCTAATGAATGTTTGGAAATTTTGTTGATCTTTTTTGATGTGAATGTGGCATTGGTATTATGAAACAAATAATTGGTTTTTTTAGGAGATATATAAAGAATGTATATTTAGGATTCCTCCTATTTTTTTATGCCTAGCTTTGCCCAGGTGTGCCATTTACTATTCTGGGAACTGTTTTCTACAGAAGAGATTTCAGTCAATTGCTCTTTGCTATGATTATGAGAAAATCAAGCAGATAGAAAAAATATTCTTGCATCCTTTATCTTCTCAACCAGATATTAAATTTATAACCCTGAAAATCTGATTCCAGTATTTTTTCCCAATGAATTGAAAAGTTCATCCAGGAAAAGCTATATCTTTGGAATTTGAAGTGGAATCATCTGGGAACCATGATGTAATGTTACAGGGATTCATTTGTGTGGTGAAAAATTCAGTTTTAATTATGATGGTCATTAGAAACTGGTAAAATATTTAAGCTCATTCTTTTTCTTCTTCCTTCCTCCCTTCTCCTTCTCTTCACCTCATCCTGCTCTTGTTTCCCTCCTTCTCAAGAATAATAGCTTTGGGAACTGAGTATAACAACATATACTTAGTATGGTATTTATAACAATAAACTTCTTAGCCTATTATCACATTTCACTCTTCTGGAAACCCTGTTATCTGAAGGTGCTAGTATTTTTTTTTAATTGCTCATATTTTAGAGAAATGAGATTTAGAAATCTCTGAATCTAACAAATTTTAGAGCCAAGATTGGATTCTAAATATCTGGATTCTAAATTCAATTTACTTCCAAAGTTCTTATAAATATTTGTTCATTTTTTTCAATTTTACATTGAAGGGTTTTATAATAATGCTAATTGTTTCCATGTCTTAGCAGAAAGATGTATTTTTGCATGTTTCTTAAGTGACTTTGAATCATATTAAATTTCCTATTGCATTTTGAGAGCTTCTGCCATTGTTAGCTATGATATGAAAATAAAGTGATGTTATTTCTGCAATTACAAAAGGAAATTTACACTTTATCAAAAGAGAAAGGCTATAAAAAGACATATTTTTCTCTTGAATAAAAATTGTGTTGATTTGTGTAGCTAATAAAACTACCATTTCTGTTTCCAAAATGAGAGAGAATCCATTGGAAGGTTTAAGATGCTACTTTAAAGGAAAAAACTCTTTTCAT
The DNA here is from genome assembly GCF_049115385.1 of Moschus berezovskii. Classification (NCBI taxonomy): domain Eukaryota; kingdom Metazoa; phylum Chordata; class Mammalia; order Artiodactyla; family Moschidae; genus Moschus; species Moschus berezovskii. Next base: position 97,281,650 of record NC_142460.1, read on the forward strand.
TTTTTCCCAAATACTTAAGCCTGTCTTAGAATGTTTAAGTGAATGAATGCAAGATCACACATGTCTACAGGACATAGATGATATAAATAAATGAAATGATAATGAATATACTTAATGTCTCATGATTGACTATGACATAAAAAGGAAAAGTCACATAAACATGACTTTAATTATTAAAAACAAATCAGGAAAACATCTGGTTGCAGCCCTGACATGTAACGAATTTGGAAGTAGTCGCTTTCATTTTCACATTTTCAGAAAGCTGAACAAATTAGAAACCAACAACTCTTTAGATCCAGCTGAGAATTGGTGTCACTGGGAAAATTGCTATGGAACTGTAAATAAAAATAAGGATAAAATACAACTACACACAAATTCAGTTCAGTTCAGTTCAGTCGCTCAATCGTGTCCGACTCTCCGCGACCCCATGAATCACAGCACGCCAGGCCTCCCTGTCCATCACCAACTGCCGGAGTTCACTCAAACTCATGTCCACAGAGTCGGTGATGCCATCCAGCCATCTCATTCTCTGTCGTCCCCTTCTCCTCCCGCCCCCAACCTTTCGTAGCATCAGAGTCTTTTCCAGTGAGTCAACTCGTCACATCGTCAGGTGGCCAAAGTATTGCAGTTTCAGCTTGAGCATCAGTCTTTCCAATGAGCACCCAGGATTGATCTCCTTTAGAATGGACTGGTTGGATCTCCTTGCAGTCCAAGGAACTCTCAAGAGTCTTCTCCAACACCACAGTTCAAAAGCATCAATTCTTCGGTGATCAGCTTTCTTCACAGTCCAACTCTCACATCCATACATGACCATGGGAAAAACCATAGCCTTGACTAGACAGACCTTTGTTGGCAAAGTAATGTCTCTGCTTTTTTAATATACTATCAAGGTTGGTCATAACTTTCCTTCCAAGGAGTAAGCGTCTTTTAATTTCACGGCTGCAATCAGCATCTGCAGTGATTTTGGAGCCCCAAAAAATAAAGTCTGACCCTGTTTCCACTGTTTTTCCATCTATTTCCCATGAAGTGATGGGACCAGATACCATGATCTTTGTTTTCTGAATGTTGAGCTTCAAGCCAACCTTTTCACTCTCCTCTTTCACTTTCATCAAGAGGCTTTTGAGTTCCTCTTCACTTTCTGCCATAAGGGTAGTGTCATCTGCATGTCTGAGGTTATTGATATTTCTCCCAGCAATCTTGATTCCAGCTTGTGCTTCTTCCAGCCCAGCGTTCCTCATGATGTACTCTGCATATAAGTTAAATAAGCAAGGTGACAATATACAGCCTTGACATACTCCTTTTCCTATTTGGAACCAGTCAGTTGTTCCGTGTACAGTTCTTACTGTTGCTCCCTGACCTGCATACAGGTTTCTCAAGAGGCAGGTGAGGTGGTCTGGGATTCCCATCTCTTTCAGAATGTTCCACAGTTTATTGTGATCCACACAGTCAAAGGCTTTGGCATAGTCAATGAAGCAGAAATAGATGCTCTTCTGGAACTCTCTTGCTTTCTCCATGATCCAGCGGATGTTGGCAATTTGATCTCTGGTGCCTCTGCCTTTTCTAAAACCTGCTTGAACATCTGGGAGTTCACGGTTCACATATTGCTGAAGCCTGGCTTGGAGAATTTTGAGCATGACTTTACTAGCGTGTGAGATGAGTGCAATTGTGCGGTAGTTTGAGCATTCTTTGGCATTGCCTTTCTTTGGGATTGGAATGAAGACTGACCTCTTCCAGTCCTGTGGCCACTGCTGAGTTTTCCAAATTTGCTGGCATATTGAGTGCAGCACTTTCACAGCATCATCTTTCAAGACTTGAAATAGCTCAACTGGAATTCCATCACCTCCACTAGCTTTGTTAGTAGTGATGCTTTCTAAGGCCCACTTGACTTCACATTCCAAAATGTCCTGCTCTAGGTCAGTGATCACGTTTATCAATTAGAGTGACTAAAATTTTTTAAAAATTAAAAAAAACAAAAAACACTTGACGATACCAAATACTGACAAGGATATGAAGCAACAAGAACTCTGATTCGTTGCTGGTGGGAATGCAAAGCAGTAAAGCTATTTTGGAAGAACGTTTGGCAGTCTGCCACAATGAAACACATACCATAACCTGATGATCTAGCAACAGCACTCAGATATTTACTCCATTGAGTTGAAAATTTATGTCTACACAAAAATCTGCACACTAATATTTATAGCAACTTTATTTATAATCACCCAAATTTGGAAGCAATAACCAAAATGTCCTTCAAAAGTTAAAGGAAAAACAAATAGTGTTACATCCAGTGGGGTATTATTCAATGATTAAAAGAAATACGTTATCAAGCTACAAAAAGACCTGAAGGAACATTTAATACAAATTGCTTTGTGAGGGAAATCCATCTATACAGGCTACATACTACATCATTCAACTATTTATTGTTCTGAAAAATAGCAAAACTATACAGACAATAAAAAGAGCAGTGTTTGCCAAAGCTTTGAGAGGAAGAGGTGAGATTTTTCCCTGGTGGCTCAGAGGTTAAAGCGTCTGCCTCCAATGCGGGATACCCGGATTCGTTCCCTGGGTCGGGAAGATCCCCTGGAGAAGGAAACGGTAACCCACTCCAGTATTCTTGCCTGGAGAATCCCATGGACGGAGAAGCCTGGTAGGCTACAGTCCATGGGGTCGCAAAGAGTCGGACACGACTGAAGTGACTTAGCAGCAGCAGCATGATGATATTTATCTGTCAAAATCCAATTGAATTGTATAACACAAAGAGTGAACTTAATGATTCAGCTAATAATGTATTTGTTCTCTAGTTGTGTTAGTTAATAAATCCACCATACTAATGAAAAATGTTAATAGAGGAAACTGTGTGGGTGTGGTGGTAGAGGATGGAATAAATATGAGAATTCTATACTATCTGCTCACTATTTCTGTAAATAAAAAACCATTAAAAATTAATTAAAGTCTATTAAGTAATAAAATTGATAAAATCTGTTATTTTAAAACTATACCAACTAAGAAAAATGAATCAGAAATTTTCTCCAATAGAATCACTGCAAAGATCATTTAATTTCTATGTAAGAATAAACAGTTATAAAATAAATAAAATTTAAATTAAAGTATAGCATTTAAAATAGCATAAAAAGTAAACTACTTGGGGTGATTCAAAAAAGAGATGTGTAAGATTTCATACAGAAAATAATGAAATTTTGCTGAACTCTATTTACTAATACATAAATAACTAAAGGTTAGATCTTGTTCATATATTGAAATATTCAACATGATAAAGATATTAACTCTAGAACAATCGTTGTGGTGTAGCAGCTAAGTCATGTCCTACTCTTGCAGCCCCATGGACTGTAGCCTGCCAGGCTCCTCTGTCCATGGGATTTCCCAGACAAAAAGACTGGAGTGGGTTGCCATTTCCTTCTCCAGGGGATTTTCCCAACCCGGGGATCCAACCTGGGTCTCCTGCATTGCAGGTGGATTCTTTACCCATTGAGGGAAGCATTCAATGCAAACTAACAAAAGTTTTAAAATTTATAAGAAATGTAAATAATCAAAATAACCAAGAATAACAAATTTCCTCACAAATTTTCACAACTTTCTATAGAACTGTAGTAATTAACAGTTTGTTATTAACCTAAGTTTAGATCCTTAGACCAAAAGATCCGAACTAATAGCACAGAAACAGAATTACATATATGTGGGTACTTGATATGATAGAGGTATGATAGAGGTCATTGGTGAAAGGTTGAACTTGGCCATTTAAATGAGAATGTAATAGAGAAGAACAAAACTGACTTCATACTAGATCCTTTAGCTCTAACTTTGTGCTCTGTCACTAGTGCCTTAGTCATGCTGGTTCTACATTTTTGTAAAGGAATGTTGACTATACAGCCTGAAATGCATTTGATAGACCATTCTCACGGTTCTGCCCCTCAGGCTTGACCTTTAAAGGTATAACTCATTTCATTGACATAAGATGAAAAATTGCAGAACAGAGAAAAAAAAAGTGTAGAACAAAAGCTGAACATTTGTCTCGTTGGAGGCTTACAGGAATATTGTGACCAGGCCTATGTTGACAGCTGCAAGAACAAAGGATTCAGGCACCAAGAAATTTATAACAACCAATCATATTCCCTCCCCTTTAAATATAAAAGAAACTTGAATTCTAAGAATGAGATGGTTTTTGTGTGACAATAGTCCACCATCTTCTTGGCTTACTGACTTTCCAAATAAAGTCATTATTCCTTGCCCCAACATCTTGACTCCTGATTTATTAGCCTGTCATGTCAGAGAAGGCAATGGCAACCCACTCCAGTACTCTTGCCTGGAAAATTCGATGGGTGGAGGAGCCTGGTAGGCTGCGGTCCACAGGGTCGCGCAAAGAGTCGGATACGACTGAGCGACTTCACTTTCACTTTTCACTTTCATGCATTGGAGAAGGAAATGGCAACCCAATCCAGTGTTCTTGCCTGGAGAACCCCAGGGACGGGGGAGCCTGGTGGGCTGCCTTCTATGGGGTTGCACAGAGTTGGACACGACTGAAGAGACTTAGCAGCAGCAGCAGTATGTGGTAAGCAGTATGAGATTTGACACGGTAACAAGACCATTTGCTGTTTAAATTAAAAAATAAAATTGAACCCATATTGCAGATTTTATATAAAAATCAACTTTAACTACATTAAATACATAAATGTAAAACTGCAAATAGATAAAAAAAAATCATATGGAGAATATTTTATCACCTTGGTGTAGAAAGTATTTTCTACATGAAACACACAGCCACAACACACACACACACACACAAGGAAAATGTTTATAACTTAAATTTGGTAATTAAAATTATGAACTTTTTTAAAATCCAAAAAATACCTTAAAATACAACATTGAGTCATAACATAGGAGAAGATATGTTCGACATATAAATCTAGCAAAGAATTAAAAATTTGAATATCTGAAGTAAATTTATTAATAAGGACAAAAATAAAATGAAAAAATGGACAAGAGAAATTGTGGAGAATAGAACTACTCCAATTAATGAATAAACATGAAAATATGTTATTAGTACTAATAGAAAAATGTAATTGGGAACTAGTTGATGACATAAGTTCACAAACAATTCTCTGATTGGTCTAATAAATGATTTTCACTTTGTTCAGCTTTTTCTTGTAAGAATGAGAGTGATAATTCTGGACTTTACATGTCAAAGTTGAAACTGGAAGACTTGTGCTTCTGGTTCTTTAAATCACATTTTTAAGAGAAGGAAAAATGAGGGAGTTCAGAGAGAACAAGATGGTGGAGGAATAGGTGGATGTGGAGTACATCTCCCTCCTCTGATACATCAGGAATACACCTTCAGACACAGAAGTGCATGCAGAGCACCAGCTGAGAGCAGACAGGAGTACCTGACCAGTGGAAAAAGTATATAGAACCACGCAAAACTCCATAGGATGAAGGAACTAGGGGGGAAAACAGGAGTGTTAGTAGCAATGGACCTGCACTCAGCGAGTGGGGGAACTGAAGCAGGGGTCCGATCCCCCATCCGGACAATTGTCTGAGTCAGAGGAGAAACATTTAAGGAGGAGAGTGAAACAGCTGATCTGTGGCAGCCTAAACAGAATAGGCTCAGAGGTTAAAGCATCTGCCTGCAATGTGGGAAACCTGGGTTTGATCCCTGGGTCAGGAAGATCCCCTGGAGAAGGAAATGGCAACCCACTCCAGTATTCTTGCCTGGAGAATCCCATGGATGGAAGAGCCTGGTGGGCTACAGTCCATGGGGTCTCAAAGAGTCGGACACAACTGAATGACTTCACTTTCAAACAGAATGAGAATCAGACAGTTCTTGCCGTATCCATACATACCTCGAACAGGAATGCTGGTTCCTGGGAAGGCGCAGTGGCTGGGAGCTGGAGTTTAGGGATTGTGAAGCAATCCCAGGGCAAGGACGCAATCTCTTGATTGCAGAGAGGGATCGAGGGGATGTGAGGGAGGAGGTTGTGGTGGGAAATGCCTTTGGAGGAAAGCTGGGCAGCCATGGAAGCAAGGCGATATGCTGAGTCATGCTTAGGGGGTGGAGCCATCACCACTCTCTCTCTCTCCCCTCACACCAGCTGAACAATAGAGAGGCTGGCCCATCAAACGCCTGACACACTGAACTACAGAGTAAGAGCCCAACCAGGGTGCTCCTTTAAGTGACTGATGTGCTGAGCTACAGAGTAGGACCCCTGCCAGGGGGACCCTTTTATGTGCTTGATGCGCCAGAGAATGACCCTAGGCAAAAGAGCCTTCTAAGTGCCTGAATGGGTGAAGCTATGGAAAAAGACTGGCCAAAGAGGCCTTCTGATTACCAGCTACAAGAGACTCGAAAAAGACTCTGATAGGGCCATAACTCCTGCAGCAGAGGGTGTCTCTGCACACTTGGTGCTTCCAGGGTCCCTGTAAGCCAAGAAGCTGTGTCACCTTCATGCTCATCTCTCACTGGGGCAGAGCTGCCACAGTCAAAAATATTCTTGCGTCTATTTGCACAGGGTTGCTTCGGTCGTGTCCGACTCTTTGTGACCCTTTAGACTGTGGCCTGCCAGGCTTCTCTGTCAGGGAGGGGTGCTCTCCAGGCAAGAATACTGGAGTGTATTGGCCAATACTGGTTGCCATACCCTACGAGAGCACTGTATTTCCTGCTTCCCTAGCTGCCAACTCTCTTTAGGACCTGGTGCTTCCAGAACCCCTGCAACCCAAGCAGCTCCACCACCTCCATACCTGGCCCTCACAGGGGCAAACCCAAGTCCTCCAGGGCAGCCTCAGGAGCAAACCCCAGTGGCCAACCCACATGTAGAGGTAGAAATAAAACCACAGTTGAAACCCAGGGGCAGTGTGGCTAAGGAAGAAGACCCAAAACCTTCCCAGCAGCTATACAAGCTGCAGATTAAATCCACATGATCAACTAGGCAGGCTCTGTGTCTATGGAATATATCAAAGGTCATTGAGAACTACCACAAAAGAAAATGTACTGGTTCTTATAGCTATGAACATTGGAGGAAAGAACATACAGGAGTAGGACCACATTAGAATCTGAGCTTCCCCCACAGCAAGTCCAGAGATCAGCACAATATTGGAGGGCATCTTAGGTGTGGTGGACTGTGACTCCCAGCGAGGGAAAGGACTCTTAACAGCAGTGACTCAAGAAAAACATTTATTATTCTTATTTTTTTGACTTGTTCTGTAGAATCTTCTGGAATTTTTTTCTTTTTCCTTTTCCCCTCCTCTGATGTAGTTGTCATTTTTATTGGCAGTAGAAAATCCAATTAAGCTTTTGAGCTTTTTTTTTCTCAGTCACATTTTTTATTGATATAAACATCTGCCTCTCTTCTGGGCTTCTGCAGTTCTGTGGAGTTTTTAATTTTTTAATTAAATAATTTTAATTTTTAAGTTTTTAACATATTATTATTTTTTCTACATTTATTCCTTTGTTTGCTTTTCCTACTGTTCTTTTCCCCTTGCAGTTAAATTTTAACATATATAAATCTTCTTTATCTACCTATATTTAGCTCTGCTTATCTATTCTTTCTTTCTCTTCTTTCCTCTCAACATATATGTTAGTCTTATTTTCATTGCTTTATTTCCTACTTGGCACCTTGCTTTAGTTTTGTTTTCCAGTTTGTGCTTTAGTTAGTTTTGTTCTTAACTGGTAAATATAATTTTTGATTTCCTTTGTTCACTGGGTCAATCTACTTACTTTATTTTTGTTGGACTGTTTTGACTTTGCTCATGGGTATATATATGTGTTTGTGTGTGTATTCCATTATTTTAATTATTATTTGCCTGATTTTGTAACTGCCATTTGTCTGTGGTTCATCTTTGATTTCTCACTTTTGGATATTTGTTTTAATCTTGCTTAATGCCTTAACAAACCACTTGTGGGATCTCAGTTCCTGACCAGAGATCAAGCCTTGAGCCTTGGGAGTAGGAGCACTGACTCCAAGACCCTAGACTACCATAGAGCTAACTCTAGGGAGTATCAAATAGTGAGAACTCACACAAATGAAACCACTGAATACAAGACCCATACCCAACCAACAGTAGCACCCTATGCAGGACACCTCATCTAAAGAAGAAACAAAACAAAAATACAAATCCAGTCATCAGCAGAGAGGATTATGACCTCGCTCAGCCTTGCCCATTGCAGGAAAAACAAACAAATAAAAATTCAGCACAAATCTCATCTTATATGAAGCTTGCACAAACCACTGGACCAATATTAGAAGGGCAGAACCCCAAAGGAAGAAAGAATTCAACCTTCTTCAAGGAAAGAATTCAACTTGCCTTGAAGCCTGGGAAAAGGAGGCCACAAACACAATAAGTTTAAAGAAATAATGAAAAGGCAGAGAAATACTACACAAATGAAGGAACAAACTGGAAACACAGAAGTCCAAATAAATGAAGAGGAGATAGGCAAACTACCTGAAAAAGAATTCAGAATAATGATAGTAAAGATGATCAAAAACCTTGAAAAAAAAAGGGAAAAATGCAAGAATCAATTAACAAAGACCTAGAAGAATTAAAGAATAAACAGACAGAAACAAACAACAAAATTACTGAACTTAAAAATACTCTAGAAGGAATCAATAGCAGAATATTTGGACCAGAAGAATGAATCAGTGAGTTGGAAGATAAAATGGTAGAAATAACTTCTGAAGAGCAGAATAAAGTAAAAAGAATGAAAAGAACTGAGGATAGCCTCAGAGACCTCTGGGACAATATCAAACACACCATCATTTGAATTATAGAGCTTCCAGAAGAAGAAGAGAAAAAGAAAGGGTATGAGAAAATTTTTGAAGAGATTATAGTTGAAAAATTATCCAATATGGAAAAAAATAGTCAATCAAGTCCAAGAGGCACAAAGATTCCCATATAGGATAAACCTAAGGAGAAACATGCCAAGATACATATTAATCAAACTAACAAAGACTAAGCACAAAGAAAGAATATTAAAAGCAGCAAGGGAGAAGCAACACATAACATACAAGGAAAACCCCACAGGCTTAACAAATGATCTTTCAGCAGAAATTCTACAGGCCAGAAGGAATGACAGGATATATTTAAAGTACTGAAAGAGAAAAATCTACAACCAAGATTACTGTAACAATTAAGGATCTCATTCAAAATTGATGGAGAAATAAAATGGTTTTCAGACAAGCAAAAGTTAAGAGAATTCAGTACCACCAAACCAGCCTTACAACAAATCTTAAAGGGACTTATATAGTCAAGAAATACAAGAGAAAAAAAAAAATCTACAAAATCAACCCCAAACAATTAAGAAAATGGCAATAGTAACATATATATCAATAATTACTTTAAATGTAGATGGATTAAATGCACCAACCAAAAGACACAGACTGGCTGAATGGACACAAAAACAAGATCCATATATATGCTGTCTACAAGAAACACACTTCAGATCTAAAGACACATATAGACTGAAAGTGAGAGGATGGAAAAATGTATTCCATGCAAATGGGAAGCAAAAGAAAGCTGGAATAGCAATGCTCATATCAGACAAAATAGAGCAAGAGATAAGGAAGGACACCACATAATGATCAAGGGATCAATCCAAGAGAAAGACATAACAATTGTAAATATCTATGTACCAACATGTCTTCCCTGGTGGCTCAGAGGTTAAAGCGTCTGCTTGCGATGCAGGAGACCCGGGTTCGATCCCTGCGTCGGGAAGATCCCCTGGAGAAGGAAAATGCAACCCACTCCAGTATTCTTGCCTGGAAAATCCCATGGACTGAGGAGCCTGGTAGGCTACAGACCATTGGGTCTCAAAGAGTTGAACACGAAGGAGCGAAATCACTTTCACTTTCAACATCAGTTCAGTTCAGTCTCTCAGTTGTGTCCAACTCTCTGCAACCCCATGAATCACAGCACACCAGGCCTCCCTGTCCATTACCAACTCCCGGAGTTCACTCAAACTCATGTCCACAGAGTCGGTGATGCCATCCAGCCATCTCATTCTCTGTCGTCCCCTTCTCCTCCCACCCCCAACCTTTCCCAGCATCAGGATCTTTTCCAGTGAGTCAACTTGTCGCATGAGGTGGCTAAAGTATTGCAGTTTCAGCTTTAGCATCAGTCCTTCCAACGGAGCACCTCAATACATAAGACAAACACTAACAGGCATAAAAGGAGAAATTGACAGTAACACAATAATAGTAGGAGACTTTAACACCCCATTCACACCAATGGACAGATCATCAAAACAGGAAATTAATAAGGAAACACAAATCTTAAATGATACATTAGATGAGATGGATCTCACTGATATCTTCAGGATATTCCATCCAAATGGAGAAGAATACAACTTCTTCTCAAGTGCACAAGGAACATTCTCCAGGATAGACCACATCTTGGGTCACAAATCAAACCTCAGTAAATTTAAGAAAATTGAAATCGTATCAATCATCTTCTCCAACCACAATGCTATGAGAGTTGATATCAATTAAAAGGAAAAAAAAACTGTAAGAAACACAAACACATGGAGAATAAGCACATTTCTAAATAACCAACAGGTTACTGAAGAAATTAAAAAGGAAATTAAAAAAATTTCTAGAAACAAATGACAATGAAAACACAACTACTCAAAACCTATGGAATGCAGCAAAAGCATTTCTAAGAGGGAAGTTTATAGCAATACAATCTTACCCCAAGAAACTAGAATAGACAACCTAACTGTACACCTAAAACAACTGGAAAAAGAAGAATAAAAAAAAGTTAATGGAAAGAAATCATAAATATCAGAGCAGAAATAAATGAAAAAGAAATGAAAGGAACAATAGTAAAGATTGATAAAAATAAAAGCTGTTTCTTTGAGAAGATAAGCAAAATTGACAAACCTTTAGCCAGAGTCATCAAGAAAAAAAGAGAGAAGAATCAAATCAACAAAATAAGAAATGAAAAAGGATAGGTTACAAAAGACAATGCAGAAATATAGAGGATTATAGGCAACTATTATGAACAACTATATGGCAATAAAATAGATAACCTGGAAGAAATGGACAGATTCTTAGAAAAATTCAATCTTCCAAGACTGGACCAGGAAGAAATAGAAATTATAAGCAACCCAATTATAAGCTCTGAAATTGAAGTTGTGATCAAAAATCTCCCAAAAGACAAAAGCCCAGGACCAGATGGCTTCACAGGAGAATTCTATCAAATATTTAGAGAGGAGCTAATGCCTGTTTTTCTAAAACTCTTTCAAAAAACTGCAGAGGAAGGAACACTTCCAAACTCATTCTACCAGGCCACCATCACCCTGATATCAAAACCAAAGACAACACACAAAAAGAAAACTACAGGCCAGTATCACTGATGAACATAGATGCAAAAATCCTCATATACCATGATCAAGTTGAATTTATCCCAGGGATGCAAGGATTCTTCAATATACGCAAATCAATCAATGTGATACACCATATTAACAAATTGAAAGATAAAAACCATGTGATAATCACAATAGATACAGAAAAAGCCTTTGAGGAAATTCAGCACCCATTTATGATTAAAACTCTTCAAAAAATGGGCATAGAAGGACCCTACCTCAACATAGTAAAGGCCATATATGATAAGCCTTCAGCAAACATTATTCTCAATGGTGAAAAACTGAAAGTATTCCCCTTAAGATCAGGAACAAGACTAGGGTGTCCACTTTCACCACTATTTTTCAACATAGTCGTGGAAGTCCTAGCTAAAGCAATCAGAGAAGAAAAAGAAACAAAAGGAATCCAGATCAGAAAAGAGGTTAAGCTCTCACTGTTTGCAGATGACATATACTGCACATAGAAAACCCTAAAGATAGTATCAGAAAATTACTAGAGCTAATCAGAGAATTTAGCAAAGTTGCAGGATACATAATCAACACACAGAAATTACTTGCATTTGTATATACTAACAATGAAAAATCAGTAAGAGAAATTAAAGAATCAATCCCATTCACCACTGCAACAAAGAGAATTAAATATCTAGGAATAAACTTACCTAAGGAGACCAAAGAACCGTACACAGAAAATTATGACACTAATGAAAGAAATCAAAGGTGACATAAACAGATGGAGAGATATTTCATGTTCCTGGGTAGGAAGAATCAGTATTGTGAAAATGACTATACTACCAAACACAATCTACAGATTCAATGCAATCCCTATCAAATTACCAACAACATTTTCCAAAGAGCTAGAACAAAAAATTTCATAATTCATATGAAAACACAAAAGACCCCGAATATCCAAAGCAGTCTTGAGAAAGAAGAATGGAGCTGGAGGAATCCACCTTCCTAACTTCAGATTATACTACAAAGCTACAGTCATCAAGAGAGTATGGTACTGACACAAAAACAGAAATATAGACCAAGGAACAAGATAGAAAGCCCAGAAATAAACCCATGCACCTATGGGTACCTTAATTTTCACAAAAAAGGCAAGAATATACTATGGGGCAAAGACAGCCTCTTCAATAAATCGTTCTGGGAAAACTGGACAGCTACGTGTAAAAGAATGAAATTAGAATAATTCCTAACACCATACACAAAGATAAACTCATATGATTAAAGTCCTAAATGTAAGACCAGAAACTATAAAACTCTAAGAGGAAAAAGCAGAACACTTGACGATATAAATCAAAGCACGATCCTCTATGACCCACCTCCTAGAGTAACGGAAATAAAAACAAAAGTAAATAAGTGAGACCTGATTAAGCTGAAAATCTTTTGCAGACCAAAGGAAACTATAAGCAAAGTGAAAAGACAGCCCTCAGAATGGGAGAAAATAATAGCAAATTAAACAACTGACCAAGATTAATTTCCAAAATATACAAGCAGCTCACAAAATTCACTGTCAGAGAAACAAACAACCCAATCAAAAATGGGAAAAAGACCTAAACAGACATTTCTCCAAAGAAGACAGACAGATGGCTAACAAACACATGAAAAGATGCTCAACATTGCTCATTATTAGAGAAATGCAAATAAAAACTACAATGAGATATCACCTCACACAGGTCAGAATGGCCATCATCAAAATCTCTACAAACAATAAACACTGGAAAGGGTGTGAAGAAAAGGGAACACTCTTACACTGTTTGGAAAAGGCAATGGCAACCCACTCCAGTACTCCTGCCTGGTAAATCCATGGACGGATGGGCCTGGTAGTCTGCAGTCCATGGGATCGCGAAGAGTTTGACACGACTGAGTGACTTTGCTTTCACTTTTCACTTTCATGCATTGGAGAAGGAAATGGCAACCCACTCCAGTGTTCTTACCTGGATTATCCCAGGGACGGAGGAGCCTGGGAGGCTGCCTGCTGTCTATGGGGTCGCACATAGTTGGACACGACTGAAGCGACTTAGCAGCAGGAGCAGTTTGCACTGTTGGTAGGAATGTAAATTGATACAGCCACTATGGAAGATGGTATGGACATTCCTTAAAAAACTAGAAAGAAAACCACTATATGACCCAGCAAACCCACTTCTAGGCATATACCCTGAGGAAATCAAAATTAAAAAATACACATGTATTCCAGCGTTCATTGCAGCACTATTTACAATAGCCAGAACATGGAAGCAACCTAGATGTCAATCAACAGATGAATGGATAAAAAAGTTGTGGTACATACACACAATGGAGTGTTCAGTTCAGTCACTCAGTCGTATCCGACTCTTTGTGACCCCATGAATCACAGCACGCCAGGCCTCCCTGTCCATCACCAACTCCCGGAGTTCACTCAGACTCATGTCCATCGAGTTGGTGATGCCATCCCAGCCATCTCATTCTCTGTAGTCCCCTTCTCCTCCCGCCTCCAATCCTTCCCAGCATCAGAGTCTTTTCCAATGAGTCAACTCTTTGCATGAGGTGGCCAAAGTATTGCAGTTTCAGCCTCAGCATCAGTCCTTCCAATGAACACCCAGGACTGATCTCCTTTAGAATGGACTGGTTGGATCTCTGCTGTCCAAGGGACTCTCGAGAGTCTTCTCCAGCACCACAGTTCAAAAGCATCAATTCTTCGGTGATCAGCTTTCTTCACAGTCCAACTCTCACATCCATACATGACCATGGGAAAAACCATAGCCTTGACTAGACGGACCTTGGTTGGCAAAGTAATGTTTCTGCTTTTTAATATGCTATCTAGGTTGGTTGTAACTTTTCTTCCAAGGAGTAATCGTCTTTTAATTTCATGGCTGCAAGCAGCATCTGCAGTGATTTTGGAGCCCCCAAAAATAAAGTCTGACACTGTTTCCCCATCTATTTCCCATGAAGTGATGGGACCAGATGACATGATCTTAGTTTTCTGAATGTTGAGCTTTAAGCCAACTTTTTCACTCTCCTCTTTCACTTTCATCAAGAGGTTTTTTAGTTCCTCTTCACTTTCTGCCATAAGGGTGGTGTCATCTGCATATCTGAGATTATTGATATTTCTCCTGGCCATCTTGATTCTAGCTTGTGCTTCTTCCAGCCCAGAGTTCCTCATGATGTACTCTGCATATAAGTTAAATAAGCAGAATGACAATATACAGCCTTGACATACTCCTTTTCCTATTTGGAACCAGTCTATTCCATATCTGGTTCTAACTGTTGCTTCCTAATGCATATATACAAATCTGGAAAAATGGTACTCAACAATTTAATTACAGGGCAGCAATGGAGAAACACCCATAGAGAATAGACTTATGGACATGGGGAGAGGGGAGGAGAGGATGAGATGTACGGAAAGAGTAACGTGGAAACTTACATTATAATATGTAAAATAGATAGCCAAGGGGAATTTGCTGTATGGCTCAGGAAACTCAAAGAGGGTCTTTGTATCAACCTGGAGGGGTGGGATGGGGAGAGAGATGGGATGGAGGCTTAAAACGGAGGGGATGTATGTATATATACGGCTAATTAATGTAGAGGTTTGACAGAAAACAACAAAATTCTGTAAAGCAATTATCCTTCAATAAAAAATAAATTTTTAGAAAATCAGGAAGTTCAAAACATAAATAAAATACATCACAGGAAAAGAAAAAAGAAAAAGGAGCCAAACTTTGAGAAAATATTTATATCCCGTATATCTGATGACAGACTTTTGCTCATAATATAAACAGAATTCTCAAAACCCACTATTGAGAAATTAAGCAATTCAATTAAAAACTGGGGAAAAGATTTTAGCAATTTTTTAAAGAATATATGTGAATGATGATTAAGCCCTGACATTAGTCTTAGGGAAATACAAATTAAATCACAATGAAATACCATTCCATATGTATTACAATGACCAAAATTAGAAAGCCTACTCTTACCAAGTGTTGAAAAGGATATGGAGAAGATGAAATTTTCATGCTGTGCTGGCGAAGAATGTTAAATGCTATATTTTCAAAAACAGCTTGGAAGTTTCTTAAAGGGTTAAACATATGCTTCTTATACAATCCTGCCTTTCCACTTCTATTAATTACCCGAGAGAAAAGAAAATTTATGTTCATACAAAGATGTGTAAAATCAGTTTTGCTTATAATAATTCCAAACTGGAAATGATCCAAATGTCCATAATTTTTGACTGGGTTAAAAAATTACAATACATTCAGGATTATCGACATATGCAACAATATAGATGAACCCCAAAATAATTGTGCCAAGTTTAAGGAGCCTGATTAATAATACATTAATATGTCAAAATTATCAAATGTTATACTTAGAAAAATGAAATTTATTGTATGCCAATTTTACTTTAAAAATCTGTTTTTTAATTTTTCTTTTTTAATTGAAGGAATTGTTTAAAGTCTTTGTGCAAAATCACATACAGTGTTCACATTGCTTCACTCCAAGTTCACAAAACTAATCATTTGATCTCATATAAATTCTTTTAGGGAATATCCTAAAAGTCAATACATGTATTATCAGGCTTCTACATTTAGCATAAGTATTCTAACCTGTTATTTAACTATTTTTTATTTGTAATTTAACTTTCTTATCTATCTTTAGATTTAAAAATGCATTAATGCTATGTTTATACATTTATGATTATTTCTCATCACCAATTTTTTTCAGAAAT
This sequence comes from Moschus berezovskii, assembly GCF_049115385.1. NCBI lineage: Eukaryota > Metazoa > Chordata > Mammalia > Artiodactyla > Moschidae > Moschus > Moschus berezovskii. The sequence continues at coordinate 97,297,717 of NC_142460.1, forward strand.
TTCTCATCAATTCTCAACAATTTCTCTCATCACTATCTTTCCTCAGTGTATCAATATTCAGTATTCCCAACTTTCAGATAAGCAGAAGCCTTTTCTTCTTATAAAACCTATTAATATATGACAGTTTTGGGCTTCTTAAAATGTGATTTAGTTTGTATTTGTCTTGAGCTGACTGTCACTAATAACAGCTAAGTTAGTTGAACTCACAGCTTTCTCTCTTTCCTGGCACAGTTAAATCTAATATCTGGAAAGACTGCTTGTCTGAGCAGTTTAGCTGCAGCTCCTTGTCTCTGCCGATCATCAATGCAGAATGTGCCCTTGGGATTTTCACACCTGGGTGTGCCTCTAAGGCTCTGCTGTTTCAATAAAGACATTATTACCTCAACTTCAGAACTACAATTACAAAATACACTTTTGAAAGCATTCTCTGCAATTTGCAGAATATGCCTGTTCTTCCTCTTCCTTTTAATTAGTCCAAATTCAATATAATTGGAAATTATCCATCACAATTTATAAGGAGTAAATATTTGGTAATTTTATCAAATCTAGTAACTTTTACTATGTATTTTTTTTTTTTTTTGTCTATTAGTTGCCCTCATCTCTTTGTACCTTCACATGGCAGAGAGAAAGAGAAAGCTGTCATATTTATTCTTACAAGCGAACTAATCCCATTCATGTGTGTCCAACTCTAATGGCCTAATTACTTCTAAAGGCCCTAACTTCTAATACTATCATACTGGGAATTAGGATTTCAACTTTAATTTGGGAGGACTGTTCTCAGTCCACAACAGAGAACATTTGGGCATTATCTGTTAAATCTGATAATTTTAACTACTATAATAATACTGACATATAAGTTCAATGATGGATGGATATATGCATACTTATAAATTCATATTGCAGCAATTAAGTAAAGAGAAAATTTAGAAATATCCTAAACTATCCACGGGTATCCTAAGAGATGATGCTGTTACAGTATGGAACTCAATATGCCAGCAAATTTGGAAAACCCAGCTATGGCCACAGACTCTAAAAGGTCAGTTTCCATTCCAGTCCTAAAGAAGGGCAATGCCAATGAATGTTCAAACTACTGTACAATTGCTCTTATTTCACATGCTAACAAGGTAACGCTCAAAATCCTTCAAGTTAGGCTTCCATAGTACATGAACCAAAAACTTCCAGATGCACCAGCTGGATTTAGAAAATACAGAGGAACCAGAGACCAAATTGCCAACATCCTCTGGATTAAAGAAAAAGCAAGGGAATTCCAGAAAAAACATCTACCTCTGCTTCATTAAGTATACTAAAGCCTCTGACTGTGTGGATCACAACAAACTGTGGAAAATTCTTAAAGAGATCGGAATACCAGATCACCTGCCCTGCCTCCTGAGAAACCTGTATATAGGTTAAGAAACAACAGTCAAAACTGGACATGGAACAACGGACTGGTTCAAAATTGGGAAAGGAGTATGTCAAGGCTGTATATTGTCATTCTGCTTATTTAACTTCATGCAGAGTACACCTTGCAAAATGCCAGGCTGGATGAATCCCAAGCTGGAATCAAGATTACTGGGAGAAAAAGCAGCAACCTCAGATATGCAGATGATACCACTCTTCAAGCAGGTTTTAGAAAAGGCAGAGGCACCAGAGATCAAATTGCCAACATTCGCTGGATCATGGAGAAAGCAAGAGAGTTCCAGAAAAATATCTATTTCTGCTTCATTGACTATGCCAAAGCCTTTGACTGTGTGGATCACAATAAACTGTGGAACATTCTGAAAGAGATGGGAATCCCAGACCACCTCACCTGCCTCTTGAGAAACCTGTATGCAGGTCAGGAAGCAACTGTTAGAACTGTACATGGAACAACAGACTGGTTCCAAATAGGAAAAGGTGTACGTCAAGGTTGTATATTGTCACCTTGCTTATTTAACTTATATGCAGAGTACATCATGAGGAACGCTGGGCTGGAAGAGGCACAAGCTGGAATCAAGATTGCTGGGAGAAATATCAATAACCTCAGATATGCAGATGACACTACCCTTATGGCAGAAAGTGAAGAGGAACTCAAAAGCCTCTTGATGAAAGTGAAAGAGGAGAGTGAAAAGGTTGGCTTGAAGCTCAACATTCAGAAAACAAAGATCATGGCATCTGGTCCCATCACTTCATGGGAAATAGATGGAAAAACAGTGGAAACAGTGTCAGACTTTGTTTTTTTGGGCTCCAAAATCACTGCAGATGCTGATTGCAGCCATGAAATTAAAAGACGCTTGCTCCTTGGAAGGAAAGTTATGACCAACCTTGATAGTATATTAAAAAGCAGAGACATTGCTTTGCCAACCAAGGTCCGTCTAGTCAAGGCAATGGTTTTTCCCGTGGTCATGTATGGATGTGAGAGTTGGACTGTGAAGAAGGCTGATCACCGAAGAATCGATGCTTTTGAACTGTGGTGTTGGAGAAGACTCTTGAGAGTCCCTTATACTGCAAGGAGATCCAACCAGTCCATTCTAAAGGAGATCAACCCTGGATGTTCATTGGAGGGACTGATGCTAAAGCTGAAACTGCAATACTTTGGCCACCTCATGTGACGAGTTGACTCACTGGAAAAGACTCTGATGCTGGGAAAGGTTGGGGGCGGGAGGAGAAGGGGACGACGGAGAATGAGATGGCTGGATGCCATCACCGACTCTGTGGACATGAATTTGAGTGTACTCCGGGGGTTGGTGATGGACAGGGAGGCCTGGCGTGCTGTGATTCATGGGGTCGCGGAGAGTCGGACACGACTGAGCGACTGAACTGAACTGAACTGAACTGAACCACTCTAATAGGAGACAGCAAAGAGGGAAAAAAGAGCCTGTTGATGATGGTCAAAGAGGAGAGTGAAAAAGCTGGCTTAAATCTCAGCTTAGTTCAGAAAACTAAGATCATGACATCTGGTCCCATCACTTCATGGCAAATAGACTGGGAGAAAGTGGAAACATTGACAGATTTTATTTTCTTGTGCTCCAAAATTACTGTGGATGGTGACTGCAGTCATGGAATTAAAAGACGATTGCTCCTTGGAAGAAAAGCAACAGATGTCACTCTGTAAATGTTTCTCTGATCCAGGTCAGAATTTTAGAAATTCCATATACCTGATTCTGAAACTGTGTTGGACAGAGATCTATTATGATAACTAACACTTATTTCCTAACCTTTTAATTTGGCTTTGCTTCCCCTGATAAGCTGTATGCATGCTAAGGAGACTGAAAAAAGAAAGGAAGAAAATGGGCAAATCATAGGTACCAGAAGTTTCAAGCTGAATATTTCAATAAATCCTAGCAATATAAAATTATTATTGTTCCCAAACCCCATCACAATACTCAAAGTGTGTCCCCTAATACAAGTAGTGTGTAATAGGATTTGAGACCTTGAATGTCTGATTTCAGAGACTTAGAATTCTTATCACATAGGCTAACTGCCCTTATTCTGTGTTGTAAATCTTTATAGTCTCATGGTTTACACAGCAAATGATTCAAGAGGTTCTCAACATATCTTTAACAGAAGAACAAATAAATGAATGCTATGTTTCATGGCATTGTGTTTTATACAAAGACAACTAAGGCAGATTACTGTCCTTCAGAGTTTTGGAGTCTATAACACAGATAACATCACACAAAACCTTGCACAGAGCATCATAGATGCAATTACGCAGCGCAAGATGAAAAATCTATATAACATAGGTGGTAAGCAGTGGAGAAGCACCTAAGAAGATGTTATAAAAGTGGCCCTTGATAATTAGGTAGGATTTCACCACATAAAAATGGAGGAATTGAATGATAAGATAGCCAACCAGCAAGAAATTCTGTTCAAAGAAAGACACAAAGGCACTTAAGTAAAGAGATGTTTACAAAATTGTGAATAGTCCAGTCTATTTGCAATAAAACAGTAACTTTAAAATCAGGTCAGGGAAGTAGAATCTGGGTCTATTGGCAAATGGTGGAGTTTAAAGTCATTTGTACCAGGGGGAATGTGAGCAAAGGCTATGTTTTAGGATCATTATCCTAGCAGGCATATGTTGTGTGGGCAGAAGGGGAGGAGGATATAGAGACTGAGAACCTACTGAGGAAGTAGTCTCAATCATTCCCTTGAGAAGCAATGAAGCTTAAACCAGAATATGGGTAGCAAAATCAGTGGGAAGGAGACCCAGAATAATTAGAAAGGGTTATGAAAATTTTTACTTTGACATCTTCATTTCAAACTTTTTATTAAATCTTAGAATGGTGTTTAGCACTAGTTACTATATAAACAGTGGTTTCTGAACAAGAATACAAGAATCTTTAAATACTAAAAGTGTCAATATTTCCCAGTTAATCATACAAAATATGAGTTTATTTTCTGAAACATTCTGTCTCAGGAATACAGGTTTTCTAATAGCTAACAAAAAGTTCTATAAAACAAAGAACAAATCAGGATGTTGCTTGTACCTACAAATGATACATTTTTAATTAGTTATAAAGACAATTGAAGTAATTAATTTCCACATTGTATGGTATTTACATCAAATGTGTCTCTTTCAGATAGACAATTGGACTTGTAATCTTGTAATACATTTGATAAAAAATTACATTTAATTACAACTGAGTAAAAACAGATGGGATGGACTCTTTCCAAAGGCCTTGCACAAAATATTTGTTGTAAAAGTGTGAAGAAAATTTGCCCAGAACACAGATTTAAAATTTACTGCTTGGTTGAGACTTAAAAATGGCAGATTTTAGAATTTACATTTCTTTGCATTTTCTCCTATCTTTCACATATTTGCCAGATTTAGAATGAAAAACATTCTAATTGGTGATTAGCCCGCAGTGCTAAAGTATTGATTTTCCCACATGCACTTCTGTTATAAAGGGTAGGGTAAAGAAGAAGAGGAGCAAATGAGAAAGTTCTTTCAGTGCAAAAACATTAGAAGACATGCATTTCATCCTAGTTCTCAGCTATTTGATCCATTAGACACATGCACTAAGTGATTACACACATGGGAAATAAGAAGTAATTGTAATATAGTCTTACTGAGAAATGTGACTGGTTTTGAGAACACTGTCCGATACACTGCAGTTAGTTTAGGTGATGTAATGGGAATTTAATGAAACCCTGAAAGGACTATTTTCTCTGAACTGTCCAGAAAGTTGGCTTTTCTTGCGTTTTAGTATGGATAAGAGCAGCATTATCTGCTGCTGCTGTTAAGTCGCTTCAGTCATGTCCGATCCTGTGTGACCCCACAGACAGCAGCCCACCAGGCTCCTCTGTCCCTGGGATTCTCCAGGCAAGAATACTGGAGTGGGTTGCCATTTCTTTCTCTGCAGCATTATCTAGCATCCCAGAAAAGCTTATTTCAGCGAAATTTTGCTTCTGTGAATACTGGTTGTTATGTCTAGGAGAAATTTGTGTGAACCTTATCAAATAAAAAGTTAATTAAATCACTTTGGATGCCTCTATCACCTGGAGTCAAAATATGTTCCTGTAGTCATTGTTCTCAATGGGGTCATCTCCTTAAGATGAAAAATAAGAAAGAAAATCACAAAAGCCCAGAAAAGTAATACATTAGAGGAAGAAATGAAAAAAAAGGAGCATTCTAAACATAAAGAGGGAAAATCAAGATGAAGTACAGATGAGAAAGAGGTGACTCAACTTCTTCCTGCTTGTCTTAACCTATAAACATCTCAGCCATACCTGAAGATTTTTCTCTTCTACATCCTGTTGGAAACACCCTGAGATGGATTGCTTATTGATTGATGTGCATTTATGTATGCACTTATATATTTATGTGTATGTATATTTACTTAAACAGATACTTAAATGGAGCTTGCGTGTCTGGAATGCTTCTAAGCACTGTGCAATTTCTTATATATATATATATATATTTAATTTCCATAACAACCCTAGAGGTAGATAATGTTATTATTCCCATTTTATAATTGAGGAAACTAGAGCACAATTATTTAAGAAACTTGGCCACATCACCATCACACAAGTCAGGTATTCTTTAATAGAGGCTTTCAAAATTACATAGAGGACTCTGAAATAAATACAGCTCATTCTAGCAGCTGAACCTTTTCAAAACACTCTGTATTCCATCTAGTCATCTCTTTGATCCTTTGAGATAGGCCAGGAATTATTATCTCTATTTGAAAGATGAGGAAACTGAAGCCCAGAGGATTCACAGGTTTGGTCAAGGTCACAGCTAGTGATAGATCTGTCATTCCAACTAAAGCTGAGTTGTCATTCAAATCCTTTTCTTCACCCAAAGTCCAAAGTTCTTTCCACTATACTCACAATAACACCATGAAGTTTGTTGCTGATAATTACCTACCTGTGAGTATCCCAATGTCACCTCTTGTTTTGCATGACAGACCCATTCCATATAATGATGGAGGATAAACAGACACTGATTCCTCAGACTGTCTCCCATTGTCACAAGCCAAGAGCAAGCCAGCTTTATTATCATGTCCCACGCATAGGATTTGCCTGAACAGTCAGCTGTATACAAGTCACTTTTAAATATTTCCCTCTTTGATGCCAAGGCCTGACCTTAAACCTACAGCTGACTTTCATGGGCTCCACTTCCCAATGGTTTTGAGTTCCACAATATCAATAATTTATATCTAACATTTTGATTGATACTAAAATAATCAGCCTACTTTCACTGCAGAAAATCTTTAAACTTAGACATGAAAAATACTAAATTGTATACTTTATCAAGGCTATCCCCAGGGGCAAAGAAAGGGAAAACCTATTATGATTGCTTTCTGAAATTTTAATGAGCCAAAGTCCATAGGCTTGCTTTCTTTTTTTTCTTTCTTGAGTTATTAATATAATTGACAAATAACCAAATGACTTTTTATTAGTTTCAGGTATTCTACATAAAGGGCTTCCCAAGTGGCACTAGTGGTAAAGAACCCACCTGCCAATACAGGAGACATGAGATGCAGGTTCAATCCCTGGGTTGGGAAGATCCCCTGGAGGAGGGCATGGCAATCCCTCCAGTATTCTTGCCTGGAAATTCCATGGACAGAGGAGCCTATAGTCCATGGGACTGCGAAGAGTGGGACACAGCTGAAGAGACTTACACACTAACACACACACACATTGTTAACTATACTTACTATGTTGTGTGTTATATCCCCATGACAAACTTGAAGTTTGTGACTTTTGACCCACTTAGCACATTTTGCCCATACCCAGCCCTCCACTCTGGCAACCACCACAGGCTTTACTTCTTTAAACATTGAAAATAAGAATTTTAAGTACAGATACAAGTAATAGCCATCAACTTTTCAAAGTAACGAAGATATTTTTCTTTCTGGTCCAATTTTCCTAAGCACCATTCTCCACTCAAAACCCAAAGACGTGTGTTACCTTTACAAATTGCATCTTTCTAGTTCTGTGGGGTTTTTATGTTAGTTTATCTATGAAACACTCTCTAGCTATTTCTCCCCCTGTAAATGTTTGAAATCACTTTAAGTCACTTCTAAACACAAGCTATCATCTCTGAACTCTCAAAATATTTGCACAACCATTTCTGTGATCATTATTTTCAGATCTGTGCTATAGTCATTACACATATGCCTTCTTTCTCTCTTAAACCTGGTGCTCCCTGAGAACAGGAGTTATTCAGGTGTCCCTTCCAGAATTTGTACAAGACCACATTCAGTTTATTGAATCCAGTGGGCAATGAAGTCAGACATTTAACTGATCCAGGTTTTTCAGATTATTGGATTAGTCTATATTAAATTTTTTTAGAAAGAAAAGAAAAAGAAAGAAGGAAAATCAACACACACAATAAACCATAAATATTAAATTATCATTCATAATATTGTTTCATTCATGTAGTCATCATTAACCCATATCTGAAGATCAGCTGGTTATTATGGGTATAGAATATTTTAAGATATATTTTATAATTATTGCCTTTTGGACCTAGAAGAAAAGTTTAACAAAAAAGTGGCAGAGCACATCAATTAATTTAAATCTATTCAAAATTTAAGTGGGTTTAACTGATTAAAAACATTTTTTTTTTCACAAATACAGTCTAAACTTACTAGCAAATTTCAGTTGTCAGGATGTAAACCAAGATGATTCTTCCTCTGACTGCTGTGCAGCCCAAGAATCACCAATATTCATGGTGGATTAACAAGCAAGGTTAATGAAGATTTGAAGCCTATCCTGAGAATTCAGATTAGTGCAATCATTAGGGAATTGGGCATTATTTTATCTTCTTCTCACATTTAGAAATATGTTGCCAGTGGGGAGAAAAGAAACTCTAATGAAGTTTTGTATTGATTTCTACTGAACTCTATGGAGCATCCCTCTAAACACACCATTAGGATAAGCCCTTCAAAGGTCAGACTTTCCTTCCAACTTCTGAAAGTCAATACATTTCAAGCTAGTAATTTTCACAGATGTTCTCTACTGTAAGACTCTTCTTCTCAAGTGGGCCATGGACCTGGTGGGAATTTTTATCATACTTTGTTTGACTAGGAGGCAAAAAATCATAAAGTGGCAAAAATAGGGCATATCATTTATTGTATATTAAGTATTCACTTCAAATGATTTGTATATTTTAGCATTTATATAATACTTTGCAAACATAAATTACTAAATTTTTATTCATTATTCCTAAAACACCCCATGGTATTCCAGTACCCTGATTACAGAGGCAGATTAGTCATTTATCTTCGAGGACAGACATAAATAACTGGCATTAAAATTTTAAGTCTCTAAACTCCAGTCTGCTTATCTATGCTGTCTTTCGTTACATTTTTTTAACTTTCAGGAAATTTCTTTATTTTCTCTGAAATTAAAAAACTACCAAGATAGAATTTTTTTCTTGATTCTAAGCAAAACAGTCTTTTTGTGTTTGTGTGTGTATATGTTCTGGGTTATATTGTAGCATGCTCAGTTCAGTTCAGTTCAGTCGCTCAGTTGTGTCCGACTCTTTGCGACCCCATGAATCACAGCACACCAGGCCTCCCTGTCCATTACCAACTCCTGGAGTTCATTCAAACTCATGTCCATCGAGTTGGTGATGCCATCCAGCCATCTTATTTTCTGTTGTCCCCTTCTCCTCCCATCCCCAATCCTTCCCAGCATCTAGATAGATATATAAAGAAGGGGTACATAAATAAAGTATAGTCTGTACTCACAAGGTGGAAGTTTAGAAATATTTGGACAAGCCCAAATGTTAGAGAAAAATATAGAACCAACTTTAAAAGTGTTCATTTTTTCTGATTAAAGAAAATGTCAAATTGCATTTGCATCTTTGATAATTAAAGCAAATGTTTTAATAGCTCATTTTGACACATTTAGGCCTTTTGAATCTGCCCTGATGTTTTCACCTTCTTAGGGAGTGGGAATATATCTTTAGGAAATTCAGACTACCAAATTAAAATAAATCCAAATATGTATATGTGAGGCACCAAGAACCCTACTGATGAGAACAGAAATGAAAGAGAAAACCCCTCTACCTTTGAGGTGTTTAATGACATTTCTGGGAAATGAAAACATGCATGCTTAAAAAATTGAATAAATGTATAAATATTAAAGCATTATTCTACTAAAAGAACTGGAAAGATTGCTGCCAACTCTTAAGAGTTTAAGTTTCCATATCTTTGAAAGGGAGAGGTTCACAAGATAGTCCATGGTTAATTATAGAATTATGGACTTTTCAAACGGGAAGTTGTTTTCAGTGATTATAGGAATTATTGGGGACAAATGTAAATGAAGGTGTAAAGCTCGCAAGAGAAAGAATACTCAATAAAATTTTGAATTCAGAACTTTTAGTGAAGAGTGTGAATGCAATCCTTTTGAGTCCAGCCCGTGATTCTTTGGGGTGGAACTCCTAAGTACACTGTTGTATGAACCTGGGAATCCAAAGGCTACAACATCAATCAACCATAACCCTTCATCAGCTCAATCATAACAGAATCTAAGGAAAAACTTCCTTGGTACCCATTGGAGAAAGAGGGAAAGAACAAAACCACCGTATCTATCCGAAGGGTGCTACACATATTAAATACAAGTCAGCCATCAAGCTGAAACATAACTCAAATTCATGACTGGGATGGTCAAAAACAAACAAAACAGAAGATAACAATAAAAACAAACAAACGAAAAACAAAACCAATCTGTTTAAAGTGATTTCTGTTGGTTCTATATCACTTGAAGAAGAAAAGTCAGCTTACCAGGTCTTCAAGTAGTCCCATAAATATATTCAAGCAACATAAGCAGCTCAGTGTAAAATATAACTAAACCCATGTGAAAAAACATATACCATATATAAAACCAGCAGAAACAGATCTAAAATACGTCACATAGTTAGGTCCAGATAATTACATAACTGTGTTTACTAAGTTTACGTATTTAGAAGAAATGAAAAGGATATAGAAAACTATGAAAACTCACAAAACCACTGGAATTTCCAGAAATACAAACCTTCAAGAACCCCAAATAAAACATCACTAATCTTTAGGGAAATGAAAATCAAAGCTACATTGAGTTATCACTTCACACCTGGCAAAATGGCTATTATCAAAAAGACAATAAATAACAAGTGGAATGAAGATGCGGAAAAAAGGAAGCCCTCGTGTATTTTTGGTGGGAATGTAAATTGGTACAGGCACTATAGAAAACAGTATTGAGTTTCTTTTAAAAAAATAAAAATAGAACTACCATACAACCCAGCAATTCCACTTCTAGGTATTTTTCTGAAGAAACCCAAAACATAAGTCAGAAAGATATATGCCTTCTTCCACTGAGACCAAAAGTCTCTTCTTTACATCTGTGTCTCCTTTGCTGCCCTGCGTGTAGTATCATCAGTACCATCTTTCTAAATTCCATATATATGCATTAATATACAGTATTTTGTCTTTCTCTTACTGACTTATTTCACTGTGCCCAATAGTAAAATAGATGGCCAATGCAAGCTTGATGCATGAAGCAGGGCACCCAAATACAGTCCTCTGGGACAACACAGAGGGATAGGGTGGGGAGGAGGTGGGAAGGGAGTTCAGGATGGCGTACACATGTATACCTGTGGCTGATTCATGTTGATGTATGACAAAAACCATCACAATATTAACGTAATGGCATCTGGTCCCATCACTTCATGGGAAATAGATGGGGAAACAGTGGAAACAGTGTCAGACTTTATTTTTTTGGGCTCCAAAATCACTGCAGATGCTGATTGCAGCCATGAAATTAAAAGACGCTTACTCCTTGGAAGGAAAGTTATGACCAACCTAGATAGTATATTAAAAAGCAGAGACATTACTTTGCCAACCAAGGTCCGCCTAGTCAAGGCTATGGTTTTTCCAGTGGTCATGTATGGATGTGAGAGTTGGACTGTGAAGAAAGCTGATCGCCGAAGAATTGATGCTTTTGAACTGTGGTGCTGGAGAAGACTCTTGAGAGTCCCTTGGACTGCAAGGAGATCCAACCAGTCCATTCTAAAGGAGATCAGTCCTGGGTGTTCATTGGAAGGACTGATGCTAAAGCTGAAACTGCAATACTTTGGCCACCTCATGCGACGAGTTGACTCACTGGAAAAGACCCAGATGCTGGGAAAGATTGAAGGCAGGAAGAGAAGAGGATGACAGAGGATGAGATGGTTGGATGACATCACCAAATTGGTGTTTCTTGAGTAAGCCCTGGGAGTTGGTGATGGACTGGGAAGCCTGGCATGCTGCAGTCCATGGGGTCGCAGAGTCAGAAACGACAGAGTGACTGAACTGAACTGAGAAAGCAATAAAATAAAAGCTGATTAAGACTAAGATATTCTAAAATATTTGGAAGGAAATAAGATGGAGATTAATACTAAGTCAAGAGAGCATAGCTAAGAATTTTCATGAACTGATAAAATTATCCAATCCACAGATTCAAGAATTTTAGCCAATTCTGTACATGATGTATAGAACAATATCCATATTTAGGCAAATTAAGATATAAGAAGAAATGTATCGCAAACAATTGGTAAATATGTAGATAAAACTTTAGTTTTGGTGGAAGGTTGACTATAAAAACAATGGTTTTTTAGGTGTTAAATATTACAGAATGAAAATGCACAGTGTTAGGTCAGGAGTGACTGAGAAATTAAAGTGTTCAAGTTCTCATATTGTTGAGAAAATTAATTGTATGTATTGGTAAATTAATTATGTATCTTATAATTTCCAGAGTACCTCTTAATGATTAGTAAATGCATAAGTTCCAAATCAGTGTAGGAAACAATGAGGCAGTAATGATGAAAGGATCAATCCAGAAAGCATTAAAAACTCAAAAGGCAAGAAAGGAAATGAAACACATACACAAAGTCGCTCAGTTGCATCTGACTCTTTGTGACCCCATGGCCAACACAGTCCATGGGATTCTCCAGGCCAGAATACTGGAGTGGGTAAAAAGTAGCATGTAAAAGAAACACAGACTAAGATAATGCCTATAAACTCAAAATGTGTCATTACAATAAATGAAAGTGAAAGTATTTTATTTAAAATTAAGAAATTGTTATATTGGACTGAAAAAAATTCAAATTGTAAGTAAATGCTATTTTTTAAAAAGATGGTGTATAATATAAAGTCACTGAAGGACTGAAAGAAAACATGAAGAAAATCTTCCCATGTAAACAATAATTTTGAGAAAGTTGACAGACTATGTCGAAATTGAAGGAAATGACTTCAAGGATAAAAGTATTCTTTAATGATAAAAAAGATAATTTTATAACAATAAAGATTTCTTTTACCAGAAAGATATAACAAGTTTAAATTTGTAAGATCTTAACAATGTAACTTCAAAATAAATAAGCCAAAATCGACAAGATTATGAGAGGAAGTAGACAAATCACAGTGGAGAGCTTTAGCACACCTTTTTCAGTAAGTGATAAAATAAACAAATATTTCAGTAAGGATGCCAAAATTGTAAACAGCATGATCGACATCAACAGAATAAACAAGAAGGATATGTAATGGACACAGAACGCAATAACTTCAGAACACAAGTATCACCACATAACAATTGTGTAGCCAAGTCATCACACTGCTCTACAAATGGCTACATTCATCAATAAATATGAATGGTAGTCCCTGTCATTGTATACTATACAAATAGCATGACAATACCAGAAAGCACCACACTCTTTTTAAACACATATTGAAAATATACAAAAGTTAACTGTATCCTTGACCATGTATTTGTGATCCATGGATTCTGAGGAATTAATTGAGTCTAAGCTCCTGGGCTTTTTTGCATTTCTTTTCCATGGGGATGGTCTTGGTCCCTGTCTCCTGTACAATGTCACGAACCTCCGACCAGAGTTCATCAGGCACTCTATCTATCAGATCTAGTCCCTTAAATCTATTTCTCACTTCCACTGTATAATCATAAGGGATTTGATTTAGGTCATATCTGAATGGTCTAGTAGTTTTCCCTACTTTCTTCAATTTAAGTCTGAATTTGGCAATAAGGAGTTCATGAAAAGAAATGCAAAAAAGGAAAATGGCTGTCTGAGGAGGCCTTACAAATAGCTTTGAAAAGAAGAGAAGTGAAAAGCAAAGGAGAAAAGGAAAGATATAAGCATCTGAATGCAGAGTTCCAAATAATAGCAAGGAGAGATAAGAAAGCCTTCCTCAGTGATCAATGCAAAGAATTAGAGGAAAACAACAGAATAGGAAAAACAAGAGATCTCTTCAAGAAAATTAGAGATTCCAAGGGAAAATTTCATGCAAAGATGGGCTCAATAAAGGACAGAAATGGTATGGACCTAACAGAAGCAGAAGATATTAAGAAGAGGTGGCAAGAATACACAGAAGAACTGTAAAAAAGATCTTCATGACCAAGATAATCACAATAACGTGATCACTGACCTAGAGCCAGACATCTTGGAATGTGAAGTCAAGTGGGCCTTAGAAAGCATCACTATGAACAAAGCTAGTGGAGGTGATGGAAATCCAGTTGAGCTATTTCAAATCCTGAAAGATGATGCTGTGAAAGTGCTGCACTCAATATGCCAGCAGATTTGGAAAACTCAGCAGTGGCCACAGGACTGGGAAAGGTCAGTTTTCATTCCAATCCCAAAGAAAGGCAATGCCAAAGAATGCTCAAACTACCGCACAATTGCACTCATCTCACACGCTAGTAAAGTCATGGTCAAAATTCTCCAAGCCAGGCTTCAGCAATATGTGAACCATGAACTCCCAGATGTTCAAGCAGGTTTTAGAAAAGGCAGAGGCACCAGAGATCAAATTGCCAACATCCGCTGGATCATGGAGAAAGCAAGAGAGTTCCAGAAGAGCATCTATTTCTGCTTCATTGACTATGCCAATGCCTTTAACTGTGTAGATCACAATAAACAGTGGAACATTCTGAAAGAGATGGGAATCCCAGACCACCTGACCTGCCTCTTGAGAAACCTGTATGCAGATCAGGAAGCAACAGTCAGAACTATACATGGGACAACAGACTGGTTCCAAATAGTAAAAAGAATATGTCAAGGCTGTATATTGTCACCTTGCTTATTTAACTTATATGCAGAGTACATCATGAGGAACGCTGGGCTGGAAGAAGCACAAGCTGGAATCAAGATTTCTGGGAGAAATATCAATAACCTCAGATACGCAGATGACACCACCCTTATGCAGAAAGTGAAGAGGAACTCAAAAGCCTCTTGATGAAAGTGAAAGAGGAGAGTGAAAAGGTTGGCTTGAAGCTCAACATTCAGAAAACAAAGATCATGGCATCTGGTCCCATCACTTCATGGGAAATAGATGGAAAAACAGTGGAAACAGTGTCAGACTTTATTTTTTTGGGCTCCTAAATCACTGCAGATGCTGATTGCAGCCATGAAATTAAAAGACGCTTACTCCTTGGAAGGAAAGTTATGACCAAACTAGATAGTATATTAAAAAGCAGAGACATTGCTTTGCCAACCAAGGTCCGTCTAGTCAAGGCTATGGTTTTTCCCGTGGTCATGTATGGATGTGAGAGTTGGACTGTGAAGATAGCTGAGTGCCGAAGAATTGATGCTTTTGAACTGTGGTGCTGGAGAAGACTCTTGAGATTCCCTTGGACTGCAAGGAGATCCAACCAGTCCATTCCAAAGGATATCAGTCCTGGATGTTCATTGGAAGGACTGATGCTGAAGCTGAAACTCCAATACTTTGGTCACCTCATGAGATGAGTTGACTCACTGGAAAAGTCTCTGATGCTGGGAAGGATTGGGGGCGGGAGGAGAAGGGGACGACAGAGAATAAGATGGCTGGTTGGCATCACCGACTCGATGGACATGAGTTTGAGTGAACTCCGGGCGTTGGGATTCATGGGGTGGCAAAGAGTCGGACACGACTGAGTGACTGAAGTGAACTGAACTGAAGCTCCTGGGCTAGAAGATTTTTGCCTTAAATTACTTCAGAATGAATATCAGATCTAATCCATACAGCATTACATTGCTTGAAGAAAGATATTAGTTTTATTTAAAAGCAAATAATAAATGAAAATCTCCAGTATCTTCAGTGTACCCTCTTTCACTAAACATGCCTGCATGAATAATAATGACCAGTGTTTGAATCTGCCAATTCTGTCTTTTAGGAATTTAGCTATAAATGGGGAAGAAATCATACATGCTGTAGGGAGCCTGCAAAGACAAGCTGATAACTTGGGGATTGATTTTATAAGTAATGAACAACACATGAAGTTCTCATAGCAGTATATTAATTTGTGCAAAAAATGTTCTAGAAAATCTTGGGTGTATTAGCTAGAGGAGGACCTGGAGGAAAGCAAATAAAAAAGCAGGCCATTACAACATCTGCCTGTGTTTAGCTAGTCTGCACTTTTTGATGGTAATGGGACATAGTCTAGCTTGAATAAATAAAATGTATCCCTATGTAATCCTGAGAAAAACATTTAATGTACTATTCTATTGGAGAGAAAGAGAAAAGTCATAGTAATTGGTACTAAAGAGACACATTTGGTTTATTAGAAGAGAGAAACCATCAAATAAGATACCCTTCAATTGGCTAAGAATATATTTGTCAACTTTAATGGAACAGAGATAACACATCATTCTAGTGAACCAATTATTTTTTCTTGAACAGAGTCAAAAATGGTCTAACTGTTTGGAATGCGCCATATTTGGATGTAAATAAATCTCAGATGAATAAATCTCTTTTTTGGCTCTAGGCAAATTTATAAAAACAATTGATACTCATATTTGTTCACACAAATCTTGCAAGTAAAAATCAAGTGAAACTTTATGTATCAAGATGGTTTGGGGGAAGAAAGATGTCATTGGATCAAAAGGTTCTTGTCATACAATTCAAGAAGGACAATAAGAGAGGGTATCTAGCTTTTAAGGTGCAAACATCAAAAGAAAGCAGGGAAACTAAAAAAAAAAAAAAGACATATATTTGTTGCCTTCATATTTGTTCTCAAGTTCAGAATAATTAGGGCTTCCTTGATAGCTCAGTTGGTAAAGAATCTGCCTGCAATGCAGGAGACCCCAGTTTGATTTCTGGGGCAGGAGGATCCCCTGGAGAATGGATAGGCTACACAGTCCAGTATTCTTGGGCTTCCCTTATGGCTCAGCAAGTAAAGAGCACACCTGCAGTGTAGGAGACCTGCGTTTGATTGCTGGTAGGGAAGATCCCCTGGAGAAGGGAAAAGCTACCCAATCCAGTATTCTGCCCTGGAGAATTCTATAGACTGTATAGTCCATGGGCGTCTCAAAGAGTGGGACATGACTGAGCGACTTTCACTTTCAGAATAATTACTCTAATTTTCCCTTCTAATTTGAAGTATAATGAATGGAATAATGTTTTTTTTGTATATTATATTGAGCCCAAGATAATGGGGTATTTTAGGATCAAGGACAACATTTATGTGTACTTTAAATAAAAGGTTATACACTTTATTCACAAAATAATTTGTGGGACATCTCTATAATGTTCTTATTAAATTTTATTTCCTACTTTTAAAAAATGTATTTCATACAGTTTTAAATCATAGCTCCAAATTAAAAGTCTTAAATAGTTTATGAGAAATTAAAACTGAGTTTATAAGAAATATGGTGTTTTGTTTTATCTGTGTCCACATTTAGAAAACATTTGTTAGAAATGATATTTAACTCTGGTCTCTGCAATCTGTGTTCCATGATCTGAAGGATAACAATAAACTTCTAGAAGAAAAACGCTGGATGTAAAATTTAGTAAACTACTTTCTAATCTTAACTAATAGGTAGGTCTTCAACAAACCACTTTTAACTCCCTTTTCTCATGCATAGAAGAGACCTATAATATGAAATTCATTCATATAATGTATACTATTTTACATATTTGTATTACCTTTTTACTAATTATATTTATTTCAGTGTATGCAAGGGTTACAAACTGAGAGCTATGGCATATTTTTTGCTAGATCTCCTGTTCTCCCATAGTTGAAAAGATTGAACACTTTCAAATTAAATTAGTTGGTTCTCTTTGAAAAGGAATCCCTGACTTTTCTGGTAAGAAACTAAGCAGGAAAATTGGGGTACTGCTTAGCTATGTTATGTAGGGCTCAAATGAGTGTCTGAATCAGGTCAAATAAAGTTTATTTTTTTAATTTTCCCGAAAGGGACGATCAGCCACAGCATCTTGGCAGGTGTCTCTCTAACTATCCACATTTCCCCAGGGGGTATCTACATGCGATCCTTCCTCTTCAGTAGTTTCTCAGTGTAGCTGGTACTAGATCTGTGGCTGGACAGTTTGTACCTTTTTAATCTGAGGGTCTTTTTTGTTGTTGTTGTTGTTGTTGTTGCTATTACTTAATTTTTTTGTTTTAAAAAGAATTATTTTTGCTTTTTTGCCTTTAGGAAAGTTAGATACAATTTTTAACATGTAGTATTTCAAATCATCTTATTACACCTTATCTTGCATTTAGTCAGGGTACACGGAGAGAATGCCTACTGTTTGCAAGGCAATCTGTTTTGTTTGTGAAGATGAATAAGACACAGTTTTTGTCCTTATGTAACTTATAATCTTGGAGAAGGCAATGGCAAGCCACTCCAGTATTCTTGCCTAGAAAATCCCATGGATGAAGGAGCCTGGTAGGCTGCAGTCCATGGGGTTGCTAAGAGTTGGACACGACTGAGCGTCTTCACTTTCACTTTTCAGTTTCACACATTGGAGAAGGAAATGGCAACCCATTCCAGTGTTCTTGCCTGGACAATCCCAGGGACGGGGAAGCCTGATGGGCTTCCGTCTATGGGGTCACACAGAGTTGGATACGACTGAAGTGACTAAGCAGCAGCAGCGGCAATTTATAATCTAATGAAATCACACTAAAAACAACAGTGCTACACCCAAGCAATAACAGTATACTCTGGAAATAATCATGAGAGAATGACTAACTGTCTTGGGGACATGGAGAAGGGATCATCAGGTGGTGATATTTGTGCTCACTTTTGAAGAGTCTGAGAAAGAAGAAAGAGGAGGGAAAGAGTATTTGGACAGAGGGAATATCCTGTTTAAAGATATCAATCTGTGGAAAGTTCCTGGTACATTGGGAGAGCAGTGAAATTTTTTTTTTTTTTTAACTAGAGAAAGATTGAGATAATGCTGGCAGCATGAGGGCAGAATATATTGAATAAGAGAGAGGTGATAGGAACAGACATAAACACAGGCGAGACGCAATGGGGGCTGGGAAAGTACTATTGTCACTAAATTAACAGAAGAGCATAAAGCTTAAAAAATTTATGTATAATTAACAAGACTTTATAATGGTCTTTAAATGATTCTGTTAAAGATGGTGCTTTCGGCTTGAGGTTCTATTTTATTTGTGCTTGAATCTGGCTCTAATGCTGGCAGCCGGGCCAATATGTAAGAAGCAAATTCTCCCTTCAATCACATTCTCCAAAAGTGATATTTTTCAAACATTTAAAAGATATTATGTTGATTACCAAGGGTGAAGTTTGATAACAGCAAAGTAAAGGGAGAATATGAAAGTGAATTTTTTTTTCTTGATTGAAACCTGCACAGTTGGACTGCAAAATATGTGGAACACGTGAGAATAGTCAGAGCATAATAAAGGCTTTCTTCATCGCCACCCCATTAGCAGAATCAATTTTTAAAACCTGGGCTCTGCTCTCTGACTTCCTTTCCATGATGTCAGAACTTAAAAAAAAAAAAAATTCTTACTGACCAGTGCTTAATAAGTGCCTCTTAAATAAATGAGCTTAAAAATGAATGAAAGTGAAGTTGCTCAGTAATGTCCAACTCTTTGCGACCCCATCCACTGCAGCCTGCCAGGCTCCTCAGTCTATGGAATTTTTCCAGCCGAGAGTACTAGATTGGGTTGCCATTTCCTTCTCCAGGGCACCTTCCCGTCCCAGGGATTGAACCCAGGTCTCCCGCATTGCAGGCAGATGCTTTACCATCTGAGCCACACAAAAGCCAATTAACTACGTAGAAAGTTGTGTAGAGATCTAAAAGAAGTAGTTAAATTATAAGATGAGGAATCTTAAAAGGTGAAGACAAAAATAATCCTGCCATTTGTGCATAACACAGTGCTGATCATTATGATAAATTGAGCATTGATTGCATAGTCTATGTGGAAAAACAAGAAAGATTCTATGAATTATCATTCCTGGAAGAGAGGAACTGATGCGTGCTCTATGTAGAGTGGTTGGGAGAGGGGAAAAAGCTATAGGGTGAGGCTAAAAATGTAGAGGGTCATACCGTACAGCACCCTTCAGACAACATTAAAGTTTCTCCTTTATCTTGAACACAATAGAAAGATGTTTAATTCTTTTAAGAATATGTAGGAGATAATATGATTTGTGATTCAAAATTAACATTGTCTGTAATAAAAATTCAATAGATGAGGACCAGAATGGATGATGGAGAAACCAGTCTAAAGTTTTTGTCAAGATATGGGTAGTTTACTTGGGCTAGAATGGTAGCCTAAAAGCTAGAAAATAGAGGGTCGATTTAAGATATTTATAAGGTAGAATAGACAAGAGTTCATAATGAGTTGGAAACAAGATGTAATGGTTGAGGAAAAAGGAAATGTCAAGATATCCAACTTATGTGACTTGAATGAATGGTGGGGTCTTACAATGAGATAGGGGCAATAGGATACAACCAGGTAGGTGATAATGGAGAGAAGACTCTAATTTTGGTTTTGGACATACTGAAGTGGAGATGACAAGTATATGAAAAGTTCTAGGATGGGAATATCAATTTGAAAATCTGCATATGTGTGGTTCAGTTCAGTTCAGTCGCTCAGTCATGTCCGACTCTCCGCGACCCCATGAATCACAGCACGCCAGGCCTCCCTGTCCATCACCAACTCCCAGAGTACACTCAAACTCATGTCCACAGAGTCGGTGATGGCATCCAGCCATCTCATTCTCCGTCGTCCCCTTCTCCTCCCACCCCCAACCTTTCCCAGCATCAGAGTCTTTTCCAGTGAGTCAACTCGTCGCATGAGGTGGCCAAAGTATTGGAGTTTCAACTTTAGCATCAGTCCCTCCAATGAACATCCAGGATTGATCTCCTTTAGAATGGACTGGTTGGATCTCCTTGCAGTATAAGGGACTCTCAAGAGTCTTCTCCAACACCACAGTTCAAAAGCATCGATTCTTCGGCGATCAGCTTTCTTCACAGTCCAACTCTCAGATCCATACATGACCATGGGAAAAACCATTGCCTTGACTAGACGGACCTTGGTTGGCAAAGTAATGTCTCTGCTTTTTAATATACTATCAAGGTTGGTCATAACTTTCCTTCCAAGGAGCAAGCGTCTTTTAATTTCATGGCTGCAATCAGCATCTGCAGTGATTTTGGAGCCCAAAAAAACAAAGTCTGACACTGTTTCCACTGTTTTTCCATCTATTTCCCATGAAGTGATGGGACCAGATGCCATGATCTTTGTTTTCTGAATGTTGAGCTTCAAGCCAACCTTTTCACTCTCCTCTTTCACTTTCATCAAGAGGCTTTTGAGTTCCTCTTCACTTTCTGCCATAAGCGTGGTGTCATCTGCATATCTGAGGTTATTGCTATTTCTCCCAGCAATCTTGATTCCAGCTTGTGCTTCTTCCAGCCCAGCGTTCCTCATGATGTACTCTGCATATAAGTTAAATAAGCAAGGTGACAATATACAACCTTGACGTACAACTTTTCCTATTTGGAACCAGTCTGTTGTTCCATGTCCAGTTCTGACTGTTGCTTCCTGACCTGCATACAGGTTTCTCAAGAGGCAGGTCAGGTGGTCTGGGATTCCCATCTCTTTCAGAATGTTCCACAGTTTATTGTGATCCACACAGTCAAAGGCTTTGGCATAGTCAATGAAGCAGAAATAGATGTTTTTCTGAAACTCTCTTGCTTTCTCCATGATCCAGCGGATGTTGGCAATTTGATCTCTGGTGCCTCTGCCTTTTCTAAAACCTGCTTGAACATCTGGGAGTTCACGGTTTACATACTGCTGAAGCCTGGCTTGGAGAATTTTGAGCATGACTTTACTAGCGTGTGAGATGAGTGCAATTGTGCGGTAGTTTGAGCATTCTTTGGCATTGCCTTTCTTTGGGATTGGAATGAAGACTGACCTCTTCCAGTCCTGTGGCCACTGCTGAGTTTTCCAAATCTGCTGGCATATTGAGTGCAGCACTTTCACAGCATCATCTTTCAAGACTTGAAATAGCTCCACTGGAATTCCATCACCTCCACTAGCTTTGTTCGTAGTGATGCTTTCTAAGGCCCACTTGACTTCACATTCCAAGATGTCTGGCTCTAGGTCAGTGATCACATTATCGTGACTACCTTGGTCGTGAAGATCTTTTTTGTACAGTTCTTCTGTGTATTCCTGCCACCTCTTCTTAATATCTTCTGCTTCTGTTAGGTCCATACCATTTCTGTCGTTTATCGAGCCCATCTTTGCATGAAATGTTCCCTTGGAATCTCTAATTTTCTTGAAGAGGTCTCTTGTTTTTCCTATTCTGTTGTTTTCCTCTATTTCTTTGCATTGATCACTGAGGAAGTCTTTCTTATCTCTCCTTGCTATTCTTTGGAACTGTGCATTCAGATGCTTATGTCTTTCCTTTTCTCCTTTGCTTTTCGCCTCTCTTCTTTTTACAGCTATTTGTAAGGCCTCCTCAGACAGCCATTTCGCTCTTTTGCATTTCTTTTCCATGGGGATGGTCTTGGTCCCTGTCTCCCGTACAATGTCACGAACCTCCGTCCAGAGTTCATCAGGCACTCTATCAATCAGATCTAGTCCCTTGTGGTAGCTGAACAAAATTCTCTAGGAAAAATGTTTAGTGTGAAAGAAAAAATATGAGTAAGCTTTAAAGAAGTACAAATATTTAATGGACAGATTGAGCACATACCAAAAAAGGGAGGGACTAACTCAGGAGTATGCTGGATCATAGAGGAAAATGGAACAATATTTTCTAGTATAAACAAGTGATAAACTATATCAAATGCTGCCAAAATTCATATTACACAGAGGGTGATGAGAGTTCATTATGTTTAGTGACTTGACACTCCTTGGTGACCTTAGGGAACACTGGTTTCAAGGACGTAATGGAAACCAGGCTGGAGTGATTTGAACAGTAACTAGGAGACAGTGAGAAATTACTAGTGCAGTATAAACTAAAGTTTTTCAAAAATGGTTTTAAATAGGTAGAGAAGAAACAGAGAAAATATTGATTCAAAGGAAGATATTTTGGTTATTGTTGCTGGGACTTATATTTTTCTTTTAAAAGGAGAGCCCAGAGCATGTTTCAGTTCTGTAACAAGGATCTAATTGAGAGACTACAGCATGCCAGAATTCCCTGTCAGTGACCAACTCCCAGAGCTTACTCAAACTCATGTCCATCATGTTGGTGATGCCATCCAATGATCTCATCCTCTGTCGTCCCCTTCCTTTCCTGTCTTCAATCTTTCCCAGCATCAGGGTCTTTACCAATGAGTCAAGGGGCCAAAGTATTGGAGTTTCAGCTCATCCAGGATTGATTTCTTTTAGGATGGACTGGTTGGATCTCCTTGTAGTCCAAGGGACTCTCAAGAGTCTTCTCCAACAGCACAGTTCAAAAGCATCAATTCTTCGGCTCTCAGCTTTCTTTATAGTCCGAATCTCACCTTCATGCATGACTACTGGAAAAACCATAGCCTTGACTAGATGAACCTTAGTTGGCAAAGGTTTTTAATATGCTGTCTAGGTAGGGGTCACACAGAGTTGGACACGAATGGAGCGACTTAACAGCAGAAGCAGCTAGGTTGATCATAACTTTTCTTCCAAGGAGCAGACATCTTTTAATTTCATGGCTGCAGTCACCATCTGCAGTGATTTGGGAGCCCAAAAAATTAAAGTCTGTCACAGTTTCCATTGTTTATCCATCTATATGCCATGAAGTGATGGGACTGGATGCCATGATCTTAGTTTTCTGAATGTTTACCTTTAAGCCAACTTTTTCACTCTCATCTTTCACTTTCATCAAGACGCTGTTTAGTTCTTTGCTTTCTGCCTTTAGGGGGTGTCATCTGCATATATGAAGTTTCTCCCAGCAAATATGATTCTGTCTTGTGCTTCATCCAGCCTGGCATTTTGCATGATGTACTGTGCATATAAATTAAATAAGCAGGGTGACAATATACAGTTCAATTCAGTTCAATCTCTCAGTCGTATCTGACTTTTTGCGACCCCATGGACCACAGCACGCCAGGCCTCCCTGTCCATCACCAAATCCTGGGAGAGCCTTGACATAATCCTTTCCCAATTTGGAACCAATCTGTTGTTCCATGTCCAGTTTTAACTTTTGCTTCTTGAACTGCATACAGACTTCTTTGGAGGCAGGTCAGGTAGTCTGGTATTACCATCTCTTTCAGAGTTTTCCACAATTTTTTGTGATCTGCACAGTTAAAGGCTTTGGCATATTCGATAAAATAGAAGTAGATATTTTTCTGGAACTCTCTTGCTTTTTCGACGATCCAACAGATGTTGGCAATTTGATGTCTGGTTCCTTTGTCTTTTCTAAATCCAACTCGAACATTTAGAAGTTCACTGTTCACGTACTGTTTAAGCCTGCCTTGGAAAATTTTGAGCATTACTTCGCTAGTGTGTGAGATGAGTGCAATTGTGCAGTAGTTTGAACATTCTTTGGCATTGCCTTTCTTTGGGATTAAAATGAAAACTGACATTTTCCAGTCCTGTGGCCACTGATGAGTTTTCCAAATTTGCTGGTATATTGAGTGCAGCAGTTTCACAGCATCGTCTTTCAGTATTTGAGATAGCTAAACTGAAATTCCATCACCTCCACTAGCTTTGTTCAGTCATGTTTCCAAAGGTCCACTTGACTTTGCATTCCAGGATGTCTGGCTCTAAGTGAGTGATACACCATTATGGTTATCTTGGTCATGAAAATATTTTTTGTATAGTTCTTTGGTGTATTCTTGCCACCTCTTATTAATATCTTCTGCTTCCATTAGGTCCATACCATTTCTGTTAAAAGCTAAAGGCAAAGAAGAAATGGAAAGGTAGACCCATTTGATTGCAGAGTTCCAAGAAAGCATGCTGCTGCTGCTAAATCGCTTCAGTCGTGTCCAACTCTGTGTGACCCCATAGACAGCAGCCCACCAGGCTCCACGTCCCTTGGATTCTCCAGGCAAGAGTACTGGAGTGGGGTGCCATTCCCTTCTCCAATGCATGAAAGTGAAAAGTGAAAGTGAAGTCACTCAGTCATGTCTGACTCTTCGCGACCCCATGGACTTCAGCCTATTAGGCTCCTCCATCCTTGGGATTTTCCAGGCAAGAGTACTGGAGTGGGGTGCCATTGCCTTCTCCCCAAGAAAGCATAAGGTAGTGTTATTCTGAATCAAAGTGGACAAAGAAAAAATATGACAATTGGCACAATAGGGGAGCACATTCCATGAGAATATCCTCAGTCTGATGAAACAAATACGGTATTTTAAAAGAAAATAAAGTACAAATATGGTACATGAATAATAGTTGTTCACTATTGACTGTAACATAGATCGTAGAATGTACTCTATTCCAACCAATTCCACAGGTTGTGTTAAGTTATTAATACTTCTCTCTTTGTCTCTCATTCAAGTAAAGCAGAATGGAATACAAGTAGAATAAAATTGTTTGGGATAATTTGAAACTTTCAAATTATTTTTAATATAAACTTTGTCATTAATAACACATTATTTTCAATACATTTCAAAACCTATAAGACAAGACTGATATCAAAATACTGAAGTTAAGAATCACCTCTTTAGAAGATAGTCACTCTCATGCACTAGAATGTTTTACACCATAGAATCTTATTACAGAATAGGAAGATGGTAAGACTAGAATAAACAGATATCCAACACATTCATCCTAAAAAAATCCTGCTTTACAGCTTATAATAAATGTGTCAATCAGCCTGATAAGACAAATCAGTTTAAGTCCTTTATTGTTCCTGGATAGAAATATGTCATTTGGGGGACTTTTTATATTTCTTTGAGCAGATGTGAACACTTCAATCTATTGCTATTAGAATTATGTCCACTCATCTGTGAGAGATTTAGAAGAGTTTCTCAAAAGTACTGAGGATGAGTTGAATTCCATCCACAGAAGCAGTGTTTGATTTGGTCCAGAAACTCACCATCTCAATCAGAACATAAATAATTTGCTCTTGAGCTAAAAGGAAACTCTGTAATAGCAAGGTCTCCATGCCTGAATGAGTAATATTTTGTGAGAGGCTTTTAAGTGTGATCAAAATAAATGGAGAGCTGAAATTACCTTTTTCTATTTGTTTTCACAATATCAAAAGAACTCTTTTAGCTCAGACAGAAAAAGAAGGTAGATTTTATAGATAGAGCTCTAAGTAACTCTTGGTAATTATTGGTCAACAAAGAAACAGGATTAGATTTAGGACTATGGATCTAAGTATTCAATGTTTGAAAGAGAAATAGAAAGTATCTTTCCTGTTATTTTACAAATAAATTTTTAGACAACCTAAGGGGAAGTGTTATGGGTTTCCCAGATCATGCTAGTGATACAGAACCTGCCTGTCAATGCAGGAGACATAAGAGACAGGGGTTTGATCGCTGGGCTGGAAAAATCGCTTGGAGGAGGGCATGGCAACCCACTCCAGTATTCTTGCTTATGAAATCCCATGGGCAGAAGAGCCTGGCAGGCTACAGTCCATGGGGTCGCAAAGAGTCAGACATGACTGAGCATCCATGCACACACACACAGACGCACACACACATACACAACGACAACATTAGAAAGAACCGGATATTTCTGTGAGTCTTGGATATTAAAGTGGAAAGAGATCTTAAAAGTTGTTTCCAAAACCAAATTTTACTTGAAGACTTACTAGAAGTGGTGTGGACTGATGTAACTAAATAGAGTTACAAGCATCCCCATAGGATAAGGGGAGAATACTATGCCATTGTTTTGAAGAATTTAAAGATACTAAAAAATGCTAGATTTTAGACTCAGTTATCTTCTATCCTATAGAAGCAAATGAAAAGCTATACAAATTCTATAGACACACAGGTAACATGATAAACTGAATCACTTTTTTTTTTCTTCAAACACACAACTGGGGAGCTGCAATGCCCCACTTGGTTAAATGATTGTATGTGAGGGTCTTAAAACCCAGAAGAAATTGCCAAAGATGATAGATGAAAATGTGAAGTAGAATTGTCAGTCTGTAGCTGAAACATTGATCAAATGGCTGAATAGTTAACAAACTGCGCTCAAGGAGACCTTGGGAAAAAAATAAAGAATCTAGCTTTGAGTTTTTCTATACAATTATTCTAATCCATAAGTTAACACTTTAAATTTATTGTCCAATTTAGATGAGTCTGGTCTTTTTAACAGAGGAGAACCACTTTGACGATTTTCCGTTGGTACCAAAGGGGTTTATATATACCACTTTGAATTCATGCCAGACATTCCTTGAGAGAATTGCCAAAATTTCACTTGATAGCTGAAGGAGGTCATGAGAATACCTAGAGATTTAAAATAAGTATATTTGCCTATGTAGGATATTTCAAGTCTGTGCTTTTCAAATAAATATATTTCAGCATTATTGGTTTGTAATTTCAGAGTCTGGATGCATTTTTCATCATAAACAAATGTTTGTACATTACAGATTTATGTCAAAGAAAAAGTACAAATGTTGCAAACCTTCAAACAGATATTTATAGGAGCTTTATTTATAATTGACAAAAATTGAATGCAGTCAAGATGTCCTTCAGTAGGAGAATGGGTAAACTGGTATACCCAGATAAGGGAATATTTTCAGCATTAAAAAGAAATGTGCTATTAAGCCATGAAAAGACATTTAAGGAGAAATCTTAAATGAATATTACTAAGTAAAAGAATACAATCTAAAAAGATAACATACTGCATGATTTAAACAATGTGATGCTATGAAAAAGACAAAATGAAGACAATAAAAAGATCAGTGATTGCTAAGATTTAGGGGTGGATGGAGGGATCAATAGGTGAAGCATGGATTATTTTCAGGACAGTGAAATACTCTGCATGATACTATAATGGATATATGTCATTAGATTTTTATCCAAATCCATAAAATATACAACATCAAGAGTGAACCATAACATAAATTTTGAGCAACTGTGTTGTGACAATGTAGGTCTATTGACTGTAATATATGTACCACTCTTGGGGGAATACTGATTATGGGGGAGGCTGTGCCCATGTAGGGATAGAGGGATATGGTTACTGTTTGTCTCTTTTGATCATTTATTCAGTCAGCTTAGAACTGTTCTAAAAAACAAAGTCTATTTTAAATGGGGATAAATTAGAAACCATTAGGACTCATGTGACTTCCTCTGATAGACTGTAGAGAAAGTAGAGAAAGAAGAGCAGGGGAAAGTAGAGTATGCCTTCTCACTGAAAGCCATTGGAAAACTATAAGTATTTCTTGGTATCCTTATTTTTTTATAGCAATACTATCTGAATCAGTCCTGACATTGCTTGCATTAGTCATTTCAGGAAATTTCAACTATAGAATAAGCAAAAAGTGGGAAAGCTTTAAATGAAAAGAGCAAGAATCTGGAAAGATGTCTTCAATTAATCCCAAATTTAGTACTTCTCATGACTCATGATACTGAAATGTGGTATGCATATCATTCCTCTTGCTTTAAAATGAAAGATAAGAAAATTAATGGCAATAATGAGAGAAATAATAAACCAAAGATTTCAAGTAGACATATTAGTAGACAGAATAAAGATGGAAGAAATGTTGATTGATACATAGCAGAGAAAGGTAAAAGATGGACTATGCCTACGATGAACTGAAGGCTGAGAGTCAGTTTGGTTTACTGAATATCAGTGAGGCTCTGGACTCAGAGAAGACAATGAGCCAGATAATGATGGTAACATGTGATAATAAAACAAGTGCTGTAATTGAAAGTCTTCAAAAAGTAAGCTATTTTTTTTTCCCTCTCTTCATAGTCATTTGGAATACCCTAAAGCTAGCTTCGGGGAATACAAATTATTTCAGGGCTGCTAGCATAAATCAGAAGAATCCTTTGAAATTTGGCAGTAAGAACAGAGAAGTATAAGAATTATGATGTTGGATTCAAAGAAAAGAAGGATAATTCTAGCACAAATTTTCACTTTTTAGTAGAAAAAAAATATATTACCATAAAATGTAAATGATGTGATTTTGGTTGCCAATTTTTAGAATCAATCTATAGTCAAATCTTGAAAGATGGGTATGGTTTCCAAATAGAATACACATGTTAATCATTTAAAAAAAGTAATAGGGATGTATAAGAGACAGACCTTGGGAAGGGTTTCTGGAGTTGCTTGCTAAATGGAGAGCTGTTTGGGTGTCAATGGTTAGGGAGACACATGGGGAGTCTATGGGTAATGAAAAAAATTAGGATGTAGGTATGTTTTCTGAATATTGAAGTGACAAGAAATTTAGAATAGTGACATAAAAACTGGACTTAAAAAGACAGGGTGATAGTACAAGCAAACTAAATTCTTACCTTTTAGCATAAAATTAAGAGACAAAGACTACATTCATAAATTAAGATGTAACGGAATAAAACTGTGACTTAGCTTTATTGGTTACCTTTGTGGAGCAAGACTGGTGAAAATACATGCTAGGGTAGTGAATTATTGCTTTTCTATGAGATTCCTTGTACCACTAGATTTTTAAAATAATCTCAGTTAATTCTGATTAAAATTTAAATAAAAATACTAGTGAAGTGATGTCATATTATTTTGTTAAAAAAAGAAACATTGCAAGGAAACATGACAAAATGAAACTGTACTACAAAAAAATTTTAATTGAATGTATTTTTTTAGTGTCATATCTTTGGTAATATTTCTTGCTGTAAAATTCTGAGTTGAAATACTGAGTATTCTGTAAGGCAGTGTTGGAGCTGCAAAATTGGAATTTTTAGTTAATCACATAATAAGTAAATGATATTGTATGCTGTATTACTTTGACAACTAAATAAATTTCAGATTTTCTAATGTAAAATTCAATGAACACCTACAAACTAGCTCTGAAAAAGCTATGTCTTTTTCACCAAATATAGTTGTATTTGCAGACTTGAATAAGGCTCTACTCACTTCAATCTTACTTTTGTCATTTATGTTGCATGTTCTTGGATAAGTTCCATAACCTTTTAATGTGAGCCTGATTATATAGCCTTTAGTTTCCCCTTTTGAAAAATGGGGATTATTCTTATTCAGTTCAGTTCAGTTCAGTTCAGTCGCTCAGTCGTGTCCGACTCTCCGCGACCCCATGAATCACAGCACGCCAGGCCTCCCTGTCCATCACCAACTCCCGGAGTATACTCAAACTCATGTCCACAGAGTCGGTGATGCCATCCAGCCATCTCATTCTCCGTCGTCCCTATTTGCTAAATGCTTAGCATTGTATGTGACATATAGAAAGTACTGAGAATATATAAGCTGTTATAAATATTTTTGGAGTGTTTCATCTACAAAACTTTATGTACTCCACACTACAGTCACATTATTTTATTCATATTATTTTAACACATTTTTTGTAGCATTCTGTATTCATATCATCCCCGATTTAACACTTTACTTTTATTTGTTTAAATGTCTCTTATTTAGGCATACAGATGAAACCACTTTTGAGAGTAGAAACCATATTATATTAATTTTGGATCCTGTAACTCATTAGTATTTTGCCTGACATATGAAAATAAGTATCAAAACAAACAAAAGAAAATAATAGAAAAAAATAATGAATTATGTGGAATTATTATTTCAAACTTCAGAATATTGGCTTTATGAATGCAGATGTATTTACAATTTCTTAAAATTTATCTTCAAAAATTTGGTAAAAGAAAGTGATATCACTACTCCTATTTTAAAAATAATATTAATAAAGGATGATGTTGGTTCCACACATTTATTTACTGATCAAAAGTAATATAAATAATAATAATAATAGTGTGATAATAGCAATAATATTAATAGAATTTTTCCAAGTCATTGTTTCTTAGAGTGTTCTATCATGTACTCTTTGCAATCCCATGGACTGTAGCCTGCCATGTTCCTCCATCCATGGAATTCTTTAGGCAAGAATCTGGAGTGGGTAACCATTCCCTTCTCCAGGGGATCTTCCTGACCGCGGGATTGAACCCAGGTCTCCTACACTGCAGGCAGATTTCTTTACCATCTGAAACACCAGGGAAGCTCCATAGTATCTATCACTGAATCTCTCTGTTCTTTCCCAAATAAGAGAGAGAGAAAGAAAACATTGATTCATTTGTTCATGATGCCAAAAATCCAATAATTGCCAGCTTTTTGACATTCCAGAATGACATTGAGTAGAGAATGCTGAAATGTTTAGAAAAACTACCAAGGATGTAGGATTAAGTGTATAATTTAGGAAAGTTACATAGCACTGAGGAAATTAAATGGCTTGAGGATGTTTGGGTACCTTTGTTAGTCACATAATGGCAGTTTTATTGTTGTTTAAAATCCAGAAGTTATTTTGATCACAGGCATATATGTCGTTTGGAGAAGGAAATGGCAATCCACTCCAGTATTCTTGCCTAGAGAATCCCAGGGATGGAGGAGCCTGGTGGGTTGCCGTCTATGGCATCGCACAGAGTCGGACACGACTGAAGTGACTTAGCAGCAGCACATGTATCATTTAATGATAGAAAACAGCAAAACCCAGAAAAAAATCAGGCACTTCTACTACTCCTCTGTCTGCTTTTGGCTAAATCACTCAAGACTCTTTGCTTTGATTTCCTTATCAGCAGCATGATGCTCTTAATATTCCTTTCCAGTTCAATATGCTCTAATTCCATGAAAGTCACTTTGAAATAAAATAAGCAAACTGAATATCAAGAAATAGGAGAAACAGGATGATTTGCTACTTTTCATAATTTTACTAAAACTTGTCAAATGGATAAAAAAGGGTATTGGTAATGTTGCAAAACTGAAGCCACAAATAAAGATTTTTCTTGAAAAGTGAAAGTGTTAGTCACTCAGTTGTGTCTGACTCATCACAACCCCATGGATTGTTGCCCACCAGACTCTTTTGTACATGGAATTTCCCAGGCAGGAATACTGCAGTGGGTTGACATTTCTTTCTCCAGAGATCTTCCTGACCCAGGGAGCAAACCCAGGTCGCCCACACTGCAGGCAGATTCTTTACCATCTGAACGCTTGTCAAGTGAATAAAAAAGGATATTGGTAATGTTGTGAAACTGTAGCCATAAAAAATAAAGCTGTTTCTTAGAGCTGAAATAAAGACTTCACACTTTTACTCTGATTTCCATTTGAAATGACCTTTTAGAAAATGGCTTGCCTTCCTTTGCCCTAAATTACAGTACATTCTTCCACTGCACTAGAAGGATATATTTTTAAAGTTGAAACTCCCTTTGGGTGCTTGAACTACAATGCCTCTGTAACACTTAGAGACTGCCAGAAGGAATGCTGTCACCGAAAAAGGAAGATTAATAACAGTAAGAGCAGTTTAGATATGACCCTCTGATAATCTGAGATCTCAATGGAATAGCTATCTCAAAATTACTGTTCCTAAGATGCATTTATAGAGAGGAACCAGGGCAGTGAGTAGAAGTTTCAAACTCCAGCAAAGAAGTCTGGAATTTAAATTTAGTTAAAATTGAGGGATGCAAGTATATGTTATATCATATACCTTTCCATTTGAATCACATGTCTAGATGTAGTAGACAGATTATAGTATTATAGAAACTTCTAGACAGTGTAGTATTTTATTAGGTTTGATTTTGAGATTTCATTAGAATAGTCTTATCACAGGAGTATTTAGTAACATGAATAGTGAGAAAAAGCCAAAGAACATCTCTGTCAAAAAAAAATTAGATTTTTTAGGCCTTTTGGATGTACCATATGTTACTGCTGAATTTGTAGCTTTCAAAATGTTCATGAGCAAGGTATAAATAAATACAGATTATTCATTCCAGCAACAGGGAATTTTATTTGTAGTAAAACATTTTGTGTGGATCCTTAATCTCTAGATTAGATCCTCAGTTATAGGCATTCATTATGGACTAGAAAACCTTCCTCCAAATATTAAACAAGTTCCTGTAAAAATTTTAGTCAGTACATTTTGGGGAAGCAAATGGATGCTCTGCAACCTGCTTTCAGAACTGTCTTGCTTTTCAGAGCATTGTCACTGCAGCAGTGAAACATATGTGAAAATTCTTACTATAGTACTTAACTCTCCTCCCTGTTTATTTGTTGCTTCTGTTTCTCAAACTGCCTTAGGATAGTTCACAGCTGAGGGACCAGGCACACAGAACTGTTAACAGCTTGACTTCAAGGTAACAGACAAAACACTTGCTTTCTCCTCTGATATTCAATAGGATACAGAAGTAAGAGAAGGGCATGGTGAAGAGGAAAGTTTAGTCTATGAAGTGTTTTGGATTACGTTTGGAAGTGGCAAACAAATGGTGACTCTTTTTAAGGTATTTTCACAATCAGATTAAGGCTACATGGGATTTTATTCAGTCAGTTCAGTTCAGTTCAGTCGCTCAGTCATGTCCGACTCTCCGGGACCTCATGAATCACAGTACGCCAGGCCTCCCTGTCCATCACCAACTCCCGGAGTTCACTCAAACTCATGTCCACACAGTCGGTGATGCCATCCAGCCATCTGATTCTCCGTCGTCCCCTTCTCCTCCCGCCCCCAACCTTTCCCAGCATCAGAGTCTTTTCCAGTGAGTCAACTCGTCACATGAGGTGGCCAAAGTATTGCAGTTTCAGCTTGAGCATCAGTCATTCCAATGAACACCCAGGATCGACCTCCCTTAGAATGGACTGGTTGGATCTCCTTGCAGTACAAGGGACTCTCAAGAGTCTTCTCCAACACCACAGTTCAAAAGCATCAATTCTTCGGCGATCAGCTTTCTTCACAGTCCAACTCTCACATCCATACATGACCACGGGAAAAAGTTATTACCCTTGATTATATATTTATAGGCATCTGTTGATTAGAACACATGAATAAGTTAAGATGTCTTTAAATCCTATAAATTAGATGGCTTAGGATATGCTTTGAATACTTTATTAAATTGGTGAAAAAACCTGCAAAAGATAATACTGCCATTTCCTAGGTGTTGGTAACTATAAATATTTTAAAAAATCTTTTGAGGGGAATAAGTAAAATAAGCTTTACAAATAAATAAAATAATGCACACTAAATTATTTGTATAGAGACAAACATTTTAGGATGCAGATGGTGGAAGGATTTGCATAGTACATAGAGCCTTGATTTTATTAGAGCTGGAACTGAAAGTGAGCGACATTCAGCCTTTGACATTTGGCGTGTCACTTTATCTGTTTTGACTATTAAATGCCTGTAAAATTTTAATCAATTACTTGTAATGCTTATAAAAGTAAGGATAATGTTATAATTCATCTTATTATTGAGTTTTATTTCCAAAAATATTCTTAAAATGTTATCTTACAATGTCAGATTCAACCATTTTATTTAAGGGATCCTCTAACTAGTAGCTTCTTAGATATGACCTTCAGAATAATCTGACAAAACAATACATTTCTGAGTCGTCTCCCTCAAGTTCCCATGTATTAAAATTTATGGAGCATCTGTTGTGTAGTAATAGCACTCATCTCTAAAAAGTGCTTCGGCAGGATACGCTACTCAATATTCTGTAATAACCCATATGGGAAAAGAATCTGAAAAAGGATGGATATGCATATATGTATATGAATCTTTTTGCTGTACATTTAAAACAAACACATTATAGATCAACTATACTCCAATACAAAATAAAAATTAAATTAAATGGAAAAAATAAAGTAAAAAATATTTGACACACTCAAATCAGTTAATCAACAATCCCTAATCATCAAGATACCCCATGGAGAAAAAGAGAAGTAAAACCAATTATTCTAAATGTGCTAGAACTTTGTCCCAACTTGGACAAATGCAAATCCTTGAAAAGGAGGATCACAAGCTATAAGTAAAATGGTTATTTCTTACAGGAGAAATGCTTCTAAAGATAATAGCAAGCGAAGGGAATAACTAAACAGATGAATTAAGCAGTTTCAAGCAACAGGGAGAAATTTGTTTCTCCATCAATCCACTCATTTTATTTCTGTTGTTTTGCCTTCCTTACAATGTTTACAGGCAAGAACTTGAGGAGACAGAAGTTGCTGCTTGCTTCTAAAAGTCTGTCTTGTATAAGCCTTTGAAATTTCCCAATTGTGTTTTCCTCTTTGGGAGTATCTGGAAATTCTATGCAAATCATTCTTTAACAACTTGAGTATAGTGTTGACATTCTAATTATTTAGGGTTGCAAGGAGATCAAACCAGTCAATCCTAAAGGAAATCAGTCCTGAATATTCATTGGAAGGACTGATGCTGAAACTGAAGCTCCAGTACTTTGGCCAGCTAATGCGAAGAACTGACTCATTGGAAAAGACCCTGATGCTGGGAAAGATTGAAGGCAGGAGGAGAAGGGGACGACAGAGGATGAGATGGTTGGATGGCATCACCGACTCTATGGAGATGAGTTTGAGCAAACTCTGGGAGTTGGTGATGGACGGGGAAGCCTGGCGTGCTGCAGTCTATGGGGTCGCAAAGAGTCAGACATGACTGAGCAACTGAACTGAACTGTTTTGAAAAACAAACAAAAAAAAGAAAAAGAAAAACTCTTTATTGGGTGGATGATTAGAATGTATAATCAGCAAAATGTATTGATCATTTTCCTTTATCTGGTAGAGTATGCTTCCCAGGTGGCTCAGTGGTAAAGAATCTGCCTGCCAAGGTTCCCTGGGTTGGGAAGATCTCCTGGAGATGGAAATGGCAACCCACTCCACTATTCTTGCCTGGGAAATTTCATGGACAGAGGAGCCCAGCAGGCTACAGTCCATTGGATCACAAAAGTGTCAGACACAATTTAGCGACTATACACCACCACCACCACCTGTACTATGCCCTCGTGTGGCCTGGGCAATTCCTACAAGTGGAATCACTCTTTTAAGTTTTAGTGTGAAAAATCTGCCCTATAACTATTTTTATGAACCATTTGGTTTTACCTAATATTTTACTTGAAAGATTAACATTATGTCCATTCTTCTGTAATAATGCATTCTATCACTTGTCCAGTTTCTGATGGATTGAAATGGATTCATTTATTCAACATGGAATTATGAATAAATTCTATATATAAAATATTAATTTAAAGTGAACAAAATATATCCCATTCCCTTGAGTTTAAATCTTTTCAGAGAAACCAATGCAAAGTAATTATTTTAACAATTATTATTAAAATATGTAAACAGAGAGGAGAAACAAACTGATCTTTTATCTGTGGATTGGAGAGATTTTTCAAAGAGATTCTGATTAATACCCTATAGGATAATATGGAGAATAGACATTTTTTCTATTAAAAAAACAAGAATGTAAAAGAGCACAAAGGCAAGAAATAACAAGCATATTGAGAGAATTTCAAATATTTCTGTATGGTTGTATTATAAGATGATGGTTAGAGTAGAAGATGTAGAAGAATTAGTTAAGCATAAATTAGGAAACATTTAATAAAAATTAAAATGAGAAATATAATATTTAGATATAATTATCTAAGGGTCTTCTCTTTCTACACATTCTGTTTTAATTTGATTCAAATTATATGATGTATGTTTACATATTTGAAATGCATTGATCTCTTCCTCTCAGTTCATATTTCTCGTAGAAGCCTCAACGGAGTTATTTTAAATGTATTTTTCACTTTCACAGAAATCATTAAATATTTAAATAAATCAGATTTCATATTGTTATAAATTTGTAGTTGAGAATTTTTACTCTCAAAAGTAAATATAACATGCCAAATAAAATATATTTTAAATTTTATTTTAGTAAAACCGTGTATCCTTCTTAAAGTCACAATTAGTACACTTTTTGTGATAAAAATCTAGGAGTTTACTATACTCTTATTTTGATTTTTGCACAGAATACCAGGATATTCAATTGATACTTTATAAATTAGAATACCAATTTTTTTTCTGTTAGCATTGGCTCTTATTTTCTATGTCCTTTTTCATATTGTTATTGTTTATGTCCTTGAGTAAAACAGTCTCTGAATTATTTATGCCAACATATATGGTGTAAAAAAAAATCAACAATTTAGCCTATAGTGAGAAATACACTTCTACTGTTATTATAACTCTGGTTTCCCAATTTTAATTCTTCAAATTAAAATGCTGTATGTAACATTATCATATTATTTGAATATTTATAGAATATACTGAATTTACATATTTGAATGTTTGATTTCTATGCCCATTTGAGTAGTTTTGTTTCAGCAATATTGAGTTCAGTTCAGTTCAGTTCAGTCGCTCAGTCGTGTCTGAATATTTGCGACCCCATGAATCACAGCACGCCAGGCCTCCCTGTCCATCACCAACTCCCGGAGTTCACTCAAACTCATGTCCACACAGTCGGTGATGCCATCCAGCCATCTCATTCTCTGTCGTCCACTTCTCCTCCCGCCCCCAACCTTTCCCAGCATCAGAGTCTTTTCCAGTGAGTCAATTCGTCGCATGAGGTGGCCAAAGTATTGGAGTTTCAGCTTTAGCATCAGTCCTTCCAATGAACACCCAGGATTGATCTCCTTTAGAATGGAATGGTTGGATCTCCTTGTGGTACAAGGGACTCTCAAGAGTCTTCTCCAATACCACAGTTCAAAAGCATCAATTCTTCAGCGATCAGTTTTCTTCACAGTCCAACTCTCACATCCATACATGACCACAGGAAAATCCATAGCCTTGACTAGACGGACCTTGGTTGGCAAAGTAATGTCTCTGCTTTTTAATATACTATCAAGGTTGGCCATAACTTTCCTTCCGAGTAGTAAGTGTCTTTTAATTTCATGGCTGCAATCAGCATCCGCAGTGATTTTGGAGCCCCAAAAAATAAAGTCTGACACTGTTTCCACTGTTTTTCCATCTATTTCCCATAGCATAGTCTAAATCTGTTTTTAGAGTTATTTTCTGTTCTTTTTAATCTTTTTTTGGAAATGAAATTTCTAACTATGCTAAAACACATTTAAGGTAAGAAATGAATAGCAATAATTAGGCTTTCCTTTAGCAACTATGGGAGACTAGGGGTTCTTTCTATGATCCAAAGTTTTAATTAATGAACATTTCTTTTTGTTTGTCCCTATTTCCCTTTGCAGCCTTTGAGAGTCAACAGGAAATCCTAATAGGGTTATAATTTGGTTTGGAGAGCATACAGTATTTATTTACAAATGAAGAATACAAATTACTTATATATAAAGAACTACTTACACAAGTTTTGCTGCAGAACAATACAGAGTCTAGTAGCAGGGATAAAACATACAGATCACAATAGTAGTCACTTTAAGGATGTCAGTAGAACAGTGTTAACAATTTGGTCTCTAGAGACAGATAATTTAGGCTTGGATCCCACCTCTGCCAATGTCAAGTTAGGTGCTACTGGGCAAGTTATTTGACCTTTCTGCTCCTCACAATTTTTTAGTATAAATAAATAGAATGTTGTGTACTCAGTTGCTCAGTCATGTCCCACTCTTTGCCACCCCATGGACTGTAGCCTGCCAGGCAAATAGAATATTATTATTTTCTTTTTAGGGTCAATGTATGTATTAAATAAGAAAATCTTTTTTAACATGTTTATCCCATTTATATTAATAATATGTGAGAGACAGAATAAGGGTGATTTAGGTCACCTGACCTGCCTCTTGAGAAACCTGTATGAAGGTTAGGAAGCTATAGTTAGAACTGGACATGGAACAACAGACTGGTTCCAAATAGGAAAAGGAGTCTGTCAAGTTTGTATATTGTCACCCTGCTTATTTAACTTCTTTGCAGAGTACATCATGAGGAATGCTGGGCTGGAAGAAGCACAAGCTGGAATCAAGATCGCTGGGAGAAATATCAATAACCTCAGATATGCAGATGACACCACCCTTATGGCAGAGAGTGAAGAGGAACTAAAAAACCTCTTGATGAAAGTGAAAGAGGAGAGTGAAAAGGTTGGCTTGAAGCTCAACATTCAGAAAACGAAGATCATGGCATCTGGTCCCATCACTTCATGGGAAATAGGTGGAAAAACAGTGGAAACAGTGTCAGACTTTATTTTTTTGGGCTCCAAAATCACTGCGGATGCTGATTGCAGCCATGAAATTAAAAGACGCTTACTCCTTGGAAGGAAAGTTATGGCCAACCTAGATAGCATATTAAAAAACAGAGACATTACTTTGCCAACAAAGGTCCGTCTAGTCAAGGCTATGGTTTTTCCAGTGGCCGTGTATGGATGTGAGAGTTGGACTGTGAAGAAAGCTGATCGCTGAAGAATTGATGCTTTTGAACTGTGGTGTTGCATAAGACTCTTGAGAGTCCCTCAGACTGCAAGAAGATCCAACCATTCCATTCTAAAAGAGATCAATCCTGGGTGTTCATTGGAAGGACTGATGCTAAAGCTGAAACTCCAATACTTTGGCCACCTCATGAGAAGAGTTGACTCACTGGAGAAAACTCTGATGCTGGGAAAGATTGGGGGCAGGAGGAGAAGTGGACGACAGAGAATGAGATGGCTGGATGGCATCACCGACTGTGTGGACATGAGTTTGAGTGAACTCCGGGAGTTGGTGATGGACAGGGAGGCCTGGCGTGCTGTGATTCATGGGGTCGCAAATATTCAGACACGACTGAACAACTGAACTGAACTGAACTGAACTGAAAGTGATACAGGCAGAGGACCAAAATTATAATTAAATGCTGAGGGATTCAAGAGGCAGCATTTAAACTAGACCATAGAATTTTTATTTTTTGACAGTGTTGATGGGCAGTGCATTCAAAGGCTTGAAAGCAGAACTGGCATCAAGATAATAGTTTATATGCACTATGTGTTCATCTGAGAAAATACTGAGAAATGGGGCTGAAAACATAAAGATCACTATGTGGCAGATGATACTATCTGTCTGTCTCAATGGCTACTTAATAGTGGCTATTTCTTGGATGATTTTATCTATATATTTTTAAGCAGGTTGCTGTTTGATTTCCAGGCACAGAAAGTTTACAATGTTAATTAGATTTTAAGTCCTACTAAATATTACGGGTCTTATGTGCAAACCCTTGTGGCTCAGCTGGTAAAGAATCCACCTGCAATGTGGGAGACCTGCGTTCAGTCCCTGAGTTGGGAAGATCCTCTCGAGAAAGGAAAGGCTACCACTCCAGAATTCTGGCCTAGAGAATTCCATGGACTGTATAGTCCACAGGGTTGCAAAGAGTCACACACGACTAAGTGACTTTCTTTCACTTTATATGCAAACACTGAGAAATTATCATGATACTTACATTTAACAAAAAGAGAAATTATTACATTTATACCTTCCAGGTGTGCATACGTGCACACACACACACACACACATTTAATTAGTAGCACTGTTCAGCAAATATTGTAAATAAAATGATATTATGAAGACAACAGAATGCATAACCACATTTTGTAAAGCGCAGGATGAGTCTGTGGAATTCTCAGAATAATGATTGAGTGAGTAGGTCATGACAAGCTTAGACCTTATTTTGTCTAAAAGGCCTTATTGTTGATTTGCCCTTTTCTGTCTACATAGACTGTAAAAAGCAATAAAGATACATAACAACATAATGTAGACAAGGTTCCTCTGTACTATTTAAGTGCACAAAATAAGAGAGACAGTAAAGAGCTGTCATCCAACAACTGATTCTGTCAGCTGCGGTCTCTGCAGGGGATAAGAACATCCTAATTTGCAAGTTTCTGCATAGAATATCAACTTCCAGTAGTTTACATCTAAACAACTCACTTCAGTAAACCTCTGAATCAGTGACAGTCACTCAGTCACGTCCAGCTTTTCACAACCCCATGAACTATAGCCTGACAGGATCTCCTGTCTATGGAATTCTCCAGGCAAGAATACTGGAGTGGGTAGCCATTTCTTTCTCCAGGGTACTTTCCAGGGATCAAACCTGGGTCTCCTGCATTGCAGGCAAATTGTTTACAGTCTGAGCCACCAGGGAAGCCCCAATAAACCTCTATGGAGTAACTATTCTAAACAAATTACTATATAGGGCTCTGGTGGGGAGAACAAGGATGACAAACTGACAAAATCTATGGTCTTGCCCCTTCATATGCCCATCCATTTCATACAAGGCAGACTGTGGTAAGTGTTAAGAATAATACTTGTGGATTCAGGAGGCAGGCTTCTTCCTCAGGGAAGAGATGGGTCATGGAGTCACACAAGGAGTGAAATATAAGTTGGAACTTGAAGGATGGTTTGAATTATGATAGCTTACAATGTTTTCCACATAGAGAATATTTTGAGAAATGATTTAATTTGAAAGATCTTCCAGGCAGAAGAAAAAGGGTTAGAAAAGACCTAAAACTGGAGAAGTACAAGTATATTCAAACAACAGAGGTAAGGAGATTCTTTTCATTATAATTCAATTTTTATATGTCATTTAAGTCTCACAACGACGTAATATGGTTATCTCCATCACTTGTAAAATGGTAAAATGGCATGCTGTGGGTAAGACAGCAAGGCATTTGCATCCAGTTGTATCTGTTTTTGAAGTCAATGCTCTTTAGTATTTCTGTTCAGTTCAGTTCAGTCGCTTAGTCGTGTCCGAGTCTTTGTGACCCCATAGACTGCAGCACGCCAGGCCTTCCTGTCCATCACCAACACCTTGAGTTTACTCAAACTCATGTCCATTGAGTCGGTGATGACACCCAACCATGCATCCTCTGTCGTCCCCTTCTCCTCTTGTCTTCAATTTTCCCCAGCATCAGAGATTTTTCAATGAATCAATTGTTGACATCAGGTGATCAAAGTATTGGAGTTTCAGCTTCAGCCTCAGGTCCTTCCAGTGAATATTCAGGACTGATTTCCTTTAGGATGGACTGGTTGGATCTCCTCACAGTCCAAGGGACTCTCAAGAGTCTTCTCCAACACCACAGTTCAAAAGTATCAATTCTTCAGCGCTCCACTTTCTTTATAGTCCAAATCTCACATCCATATATGACTACTGGAAAAACAATAGCCTTGACTATATGGACCTTTGTTGGCAAAGTAATGTCTCTGCTTTTTAATATGCTGTCTAGTTTGGTCATAACTTTCCTTCCAAGGAGTAATCGTCTTTTAATTTCATGACTGCAGTGATTTTGGAGCCCCCCAAAATAAAGTCTGTCACTGTTTCCACTGTTTCCCCATCTATTTCCCATGAAGTGATGGGACCAGATGCCATAATCCTTGTTTTCTGAATGTTGAGCTCTAAGCCAACTTTTTCACTCTCCTCTTTCACTTTCATCAAGTGGCTCTTTTGTTCCTCTTCACTTTCTGCCATAAGGGTGGTGTCATCTGCATATCTGAGGTTATTGATATTTCTCCTGGCAATCTTGATTCCAGCTTGTGCTTAATCCAGTCCACCATTTCTCATGCTGTACTCTGCATATAAGTTAAATAAGCAGGGTGACAATATACAGCCTTGACGTACTCCTTTCCCTATTTGGAACCAGTCTGTTGTTCCATGTCCAGTTCCCATTGTTGCTTCCTGAACTACATACAGATTTCTCAAGAGGCAGGTCAGGTGGTCTGGTATTCCCTTCTCTTTAAGAATTTTCCACAGTTTGTTGTGATCCTAACAGTGAAAGGCTTTGGCATAGTCAATAAAGCAGAAGAAGATATATTTCTGGAACTCTCTTGCTTTTTCGATGTTGGCAATTTGATCTCTGGTTCTTCTGCCTTTTCTAAATCTAGCTTGAACATCTGGAAGTTCACAGTTCATGAATTGTTGAAGCATGGCTTGGAGAATTTTGAGCATTACTTTACTAGTATGTGAGATGAGGGAAATTGAGCAGTAGCTTGAGCATTCTTTGGCATTGCCTTTTTTTGGGATTGAAAAAAACTGACCTTTTCCAGTCCTGTGGCCACTGTTGAATTTTCCAAGTTTGCTGGCATATTGAGTACAGCACTTTCACAGCATCATCTTTCAGGATTTGAAATAGCTCAACTGAAATTCCATCAACTCCACTAGCTTTGTTCGTAGTGATGCTTCCTAAGGCCCACTTGACTTCACATTCCAGGATGTCTGGCTCTAGGTGAGTGATCATATCATCATGATTATCTGGGTCTTGAAGATCTTTTTTTACAGGGAAGTATTACAGGGAAGAATCAATTCTGAGTCCATGTTGGAAATGTTTCTTTTACTTTTTTTATTTGTTTTTGTTATTATGATCATATATAATGATCTCCCTCCGAGAATCCTGTCCCTCTGCCTTACTGTTTAACAAAAGTGCCTTTTGTTCAAATCACAGAGAGATAATCTGACCCTGCCCACCTATGAATGTCTGCAGGAAAGACAAGTTTAATCCATCCCTTCCACAAGCTAGACATCTGGGAGATGTGAGATTGAAGACCCATTTACTTCCTCAGCATCTCTCCCTCTCTATTCTGCCTTTTTACTTTATTTCCTTACCTCCACTCATATTTGCTCTATAAAAGAACTCAGCATTCAGGTCCTAATAAGATGGTGGTTTTGAGACTTTAGTTATTTTCTCAGTCTGTGAGCTTTCCGAATAAAGTCATATTCCTTGCCTCAACACCTTATTTCTCAGACTTAATATGTTATGCAGTAAGCAGAGTGAGCTTGGACTCAGTAACACTGTTGCTATAGGCTGCCTG
Source organism: Moschus berezovskii (assembly GCF_049115385.1). Taxonomy (NCBI): domain Eukaryota; kingdom Metazoa; phylum Chordata; class Mammalia; order Artiodactyla; family Moschidae; genus Moschus; species Moschus berezovskii. The sequence continues at coordinate 97,340,955 of NC_142460.1, forward strand.
GGTGGGGTAAAGGGTGCAGTGAGGTAATGTCTGAAACGTAGAAAGGTATCCAGCCTGAGTGTGAGAGTCCTCCCCTCCAATACATAACAGACAGGACTGGTCTTGGGAAGAATGAGGATCTTGGAAGATGACTTTTGGGGTGTATTCTTTGCTGATCTTGTGTGATTTTTGGCAAGTGATTTAATTTCCTAACCCTCATTTTATCTTTATTAACTTGAGGTGATAATATTAATAGCTATCTCAAAGGGCCATTGTGAGAATTAAATAAGAAATATAAATAAGAAATATGTGTCTATGCCTTACATGTTTATTCAGCTGAGGAATCTGGACTTGATTTGATGACTTACTGTTAGTGTGGATGGGAAAGACCTAAGATAATCAAAGTCACTTGAAAAATAAAAAGTAGAAAAAAATGATGGTGTTCAGAATGGATTACGGTTATGTGTGTGTCCCTATTAGGGGTGCTCAACATACAGGCATCAAATTCAAGGCCATGTTGAAGAAGCAGAGATTAGTTCGAAGTGCAAAGAAAATGCATTATTCATTGTATATTGACTCTCTTTTATTTCCTCTAAATCCTTATTAAACCTTTCTTGCATCTTCTCAAAAAAAAAAAAAAAGAAATATGCTTTTTAATATGCTGTCTAGGTTGGTCATAACTTTTCTTCTAAGGAGCAAGCGTCTTTTAATTTCATGGCTGTAGTCACCATCTGCAGTGATTTTGGAGCCCCCCAAAATAAAGTCTGTCAATGTTTCCATTATTTCTCCATTTATGCTATGAAGTGATGGGACTGGATGCAATGATCCTCATTTTCTGAATGTTGAGTTTTAAGACAGCTTTTTCACTCTACTCTTTCACTTTCATCAAGAGGCTGTTTAGTCCTTCTTCACTTTCTGCCATAACGGTGGTGTCATCTGCATATATGAGGTTATTGATATTTCTCCTGGCAATCTTGATTCCAACTTAAGCTTCATCCAACCCAGCATTTTGCATGATATACTCTGCGTGAAGTTAAATATGCAGGGTGACAATATACAGCCTTGGCATACTCCTTTTCCAATTTTGAACCAGTCCATTATTCCATGTCCAATTCTAACTGTTGCTTCTTGATCTGCATACAGGTTTCTCAGGAGGCAGGTAGATGGTGTGGTATTCCCATCTCTTTAAGAATTTTCCACAGTTTGTTGTGATCCACACCGACTAAGGCTTTAGCATAGTTAATAAAGCAGAAATATATGTTTTCCTGGAATTCTCTTGCTTTTTCTGTGATTCAATGGATGTTGGCAATTTGATTACTGGTTCCTCTGTCTTTTCTAAATCCAGCCTGTACATCTGGAAGTTCTCGGTTCATGCACTGTTGAAGCCTAGTTTGAAGGATTTTGAGTATTACCTTGCTCCTTGGAAGAAAAGCTATGACAAACCTAGATAAAGTATTAACAAGCAGAGACTTCACTTTGCTCACAATGGTCTGTATTGTCAAGGCTATGGTTTTTAAAATAGTCATGTACGGATGTGAGAGTTTGACCATAAAGAAGGCTGAGTACTGAAGAATTGATGCTTTTGAACTGCAGTGCTGGGGAAGACTCCTGAGAGTCCCTTGGACAGCAAGGAGATCAAACCAGTCAGTCCTGAATATTCATGGGAAGGACTGATGCTGAAGCCGAAGCGCTAATACTTTGGCCACCTGAAGTGAAGAACTGAGTCACTGGAAAAGATGAGATGCTGGGAAAGGTGGGATGACAGAGGATGAAAAGATTGGATGGCAGAGGATGAAAAGATTGGATGGCATCACTGATTCAATGGACATGAGTTTCAGCAAACTCCAGGAGATAGTGAAGGACAGGAAAGCCTGGAGTGCTATAGTCCATGGGGTTGCAGAGAGTCGGACATGACTGAGCAACTGAACAACAACAAAATTCTTAGCATAGTGCCTGTAACTTTCTTAGAGATGAATCAATATCAGCCAGTGCTACTCTTTTCAAAATTGTATTATGATTTTTATTAAAATGAATTTTGTATTGTGCACTAAGTAACCACTTATACTAAGTTTGGTGTTAGCTTAGAAAACTCAAAGCTGAAATGGTCTTAAATGAGGGATTCCAAGACCATCTCTAATTCCAGTGGCCTGATGCTTAGACATTTATGAGCCAAGTTAGCTAACATACTATTTGTAACTCAAGGAATCAGAAGAGTTTTCTCATTAGCAGCAGAGCATGATTCCTATAACCAGTTATATGATATATTTAATTCTTCCCTGTAGTTCAGTTCCTATAAGGTTATGGCTGTAGTTAATTATATAAATATACTTTGCTTCACCCCACACCCACTAACTAGAATGAATTTATCTTTGCATGCATCTTAATGTTTGTTTTATAGTAGTCTTTTAATAGATGTTTGCATAGTAAGTATCTACCTAGGTAAATGGCGAAATTACAAAATTTAGAAAATTTCCCAAGGATCTTATATGTTCACGTATATATATTTCTTTATTCTCCATAAATAATTAAAATATTTCTATAAAATAGTAATACATGTTTCCTGAGCTCTTGCAGGGAGTTTTTATTCTTAAGGATGGAGTATTTGTAAAGACCTTCTCATTTCAGCCTATACAAATAATGTAGTTGAGGTCGTAGTTCAAAAACAATAGCTTTTAGGTGGGTAACCTTTCAAGTGATGGGGACTTAAGTGTGTCCCTCATGTCTCAGCCAAATTACAGAGATTTTCTAGCTTCAGTGATCCTATTATCTAACACAAAAAATGTCAGAATAGGTCATTTTCTGTATAGAAAATTAGCAGCACAAAACAAGTGAGAATAGAGCATTGTGAGTGGAATGAAACATTCAGAATATGAATTTATTATTCTTGCTGTTCATGAGAGAAGACAACTCCGTTATTACAGATAATTTTTGGAGCAGTTATAAGTTCACAGCAAATTGAGGAAATGGTACAGAGATTTCCCATCTCTTCCACCTCGTAGCCTCCCTCCTTATCAGCATTCACATCAAAGTGGTATATTTGTTACAATTGATGAGCCTACTTTGACATATCATAATTACCCAAAGCTCTTTGTGTAAATTTATGGCTCATTCTTGTTTTTGTATATGGATGATGATATTTATCCATCATTATGTTATCATACAGAATTTTTTCATTGGCCCCCAAATCCTCAGTGTTCTGCTTATTCATCCTTCCACTCACCCATCAATTTTTGGCAAACACTGATCTTTTTATTGCCCCAATAGTTTTGCTCTTCCCAGACTGCCAAATAATACATTGAAGAACCTTCTTAGATTGACTTCTTTAACTTAGTAATATGCATTTAAGCTTCTGCCATGTCTTTTCATGGCTTAATAGTTCATTTCCTTTTAATAATGAATAACATTCTGTTGTCTGGATGAACCACAGTTTATTTATCCATCCATCTACTAAAGGACATCTTCATTACTTTCAAGTTTTAGCAATTGTGAACAAAGCTAATAAAAACATTCATGTTCAGGTTTTTGTGTAGACATACATTTTCAACTCCTTCAGGTAAATACCAAGGAACATAACTGCTGAATTATGGTAAAATTATGTTTTTGTTTTATAAGAAACTACCAAATTGTCTTCCAAAGTGGCTGTACCCTTTTACATTCCCAATGAATGACAGTTCCTGTTAGCACACATTCTTGCCAGCATATGGTGTTTCTGTGTTCCAAGTTTTGGCCATTCTATTTGGTATGTAATGGTATCTCATTTTAATTTGCATTTCCCAGATGACATATGATGTGGAGCATTTTTTTTCTTTTTACATATGCTTGTTTTCCATCTGCATATCTTTCTGATGAGGTGTCTATTAAGGCCTTTAACTCACTTTTAGATCCAGTTTTTTTTCTTGTTGTTGAGTTTTAAGAATTATTTTTATATTTTGAATAGCAGTTCTTTATCAGAAGTATCTTTTGCAAATATTCTCTCCTAGTCTAGGGCCTGTCTTCCCATTTTGTTGACATTTGTCTTTCACAGAACAAAAAATTTTAAGTTTAATAAACCTTATTTTTTTTTCTTTCAGACATTTTGCCTTTGGTATTGTGTCTAAAAATTTATCACTATACAAGATCATGTAGATTTTCTCCTGTGTTATCTTCTAGGAGTTTTATGGTTTTATGATTTACATGTGGGCCTGTTATCCATTTGAGTTAATATTTGTAAAGGATATAAGGTCTTTGTCTAGATTTATTGTTTTTGCATGTGATCATCCAGTTGTTCCAACACCACTTATCGAAGAGATTATCTTTACTCCAGTGTACTTCCTTTGGTACTTTGTCAAAGATCAGTTGACCATGTTTATATAGTCTATTTCTGGGTTTTTTATTCTGTGCATGGGTATATTTGTTAATTCTTTCAAATCTTATACTCTTGATTACTGTAGCTTTATAGTAAGTCTTGAAGTTGGGTAGCCTCCGTCTTCTAACTTTGTTTTTCTCCTTCAAAAATATTCAATATTATATTAGCTACTCTGGGTTTTTTTTGCCTCTTAATGTGAAATACATAATTAGTGTTTTGATATCCACAAAATACCTTGTTGTAATTTTGAGTGGAGTTAAACTGAATATATAGATCAAGTTGGATAGAACTGACATAAAGACAATACTGGGTCTTCCTACCCATGAACTTGGAATATCTCTTCATTTATCTTGTTTTTCTCTGATTTTATTCATCAGATTTTTGTAGTTTGCCTCATTTAGATCTTGTCCCTTCTCCAAGGGGATGCTCCATACTGGTCTCTAAAATCTAAAGCTAACTTCACTTAGATGAATCTTCTGTAACTAAAACAGCCAGAACCAACTTGAAGCCACATTGGAAGAGCAGCAGAATTATTGTGACTAAATGACTATTCCAGCCACTGTTTTGTGTTTTTCTCTTCATACTTGAACATGAAGGCAAATAAAAATAGCACAGAGATAAATAAATCTGTGACCATGGCTATTAGTAAGTAGTACTTGGTTAACACACTGTTGCTCTGTAGTGGCAGAGAAATTTGCTATGTTCGAACTTTAAAGCTGCAACTTTTGGGTGTGCCTAATAATCACAGTTCTACCCAAATCATGCCAGTCAGCAGTGTTGTAAAGTTTGTATATATCATCCCTATTTTGAGGTAAGCCTTATGAAAAATAATTTTAGTGAACTTAAGCTAAGTCTGCTGAGGTAAAAGCTAGTCTAGTTTGGATCAAGGAAGAGAGGAAGTTCACACACAAATCAGCAGTTAATTTGCATTGTGTCTTCATGTGACATTCAACAGTGAAAAGGCAGCCGTTAAATTGTAAAGGGCATCAGGGAGTTGCAGACACTACCAATCACATAATTTGTCAAACACAAGTAAATGGATACTCTTACTAATGCTTAAGGGTCAAAATGTGCACACTGAAGTCACACTAGGATTCTTACACACTAATGGTTGGTTCACAAGAACTGGTCTTATTTCCCATATTCCTAATAACTGCACAGATTTTTGGTTTAGTTTAGGTTTTAGGGAGCTATTAAATGATATTTATCTTTCCCTCTGAGTTCAGAATCTACTGAGCAAGGAGGCACAGCAATTAAGCAGATATAAATGAAATGACTAGATTTATTACTGGTTAAAAAAAAATAGACTGGAAAATGTGACATTAAATTTGTGACAAACACTTTCCAGAACTGTCCAAACTTATAAGTCTCTAATCTTTCCTATTGGAGACCCTGCATTTTCTCTAACATTGCTAAACTTAGAACATGGAGGAGCAGAGAGTTCATTTGTTCAGTGAACATGCTGGTTTCTCAAAAAGAATATCCAGAACAAAACCAAACATACTTCTCTTGGAATATGACCTTGAGGAACAAACAGGAACAGAAGGAGATGTTGATTGATTTTTGCTGCAGTCTTCCAAAGAGATCATTCAAGAGATCTTGACTGAGATATTTGCACTCTGTAGGTTTCAACTCTATCCAAGATCTTGGTAATCTATTTCCCCCCAAATTTGGCAGTATCTGAATAATACTTTTATGTTACCTAGAATTGATTGAATTACTTGCAACAAAATAAGTCTAGCCACATGTTCTGTTTGTTTGTGTAGGTATATTTTATTTCTGTTTATCTTTTTAATTCATTTGGAATAGAAGTGAATGCTGTGAATTGAGGCTCTGATCCATATTTTTCAAGTAGCTAAACATTTTTTTTCACCACTGTTTATTAAATACTTCTTTATGCCACAATAATTTTTCTTATGCTATTAAATGTTTTACAGTAATAGACTACTGATAGCTATCCTTAGATTTGGTGTTATACTCCTGCAGACTTGAAGATGTGGAAATAAACACAGTCTCTAAGAATCAAACAGAAACTGAATGAATCTAATGAATCTAATCTAAACAGATTCTATCTAATGAATGTGACTGTAGGTCCATTAAAACGTAAAGCCATCTGCAAGAGACGAGATTTTTCTCAGATCAATAGACTGTATATAGTCTTCTTTAATGTATTAAGTATATACAAATAAAAATTGTGATTCAGAAGGAGGCTTTCTTAACCTTAGAACTTAGAAAAACCAGTCTTTGAAGCAAACATAAGCAATTTTTATCCAAGTACTGTTCAAAGACTAGGAAACTTTGGTCACTGGACTAAACACATTTCTGCTCCTGAGGGTGAGGCTGTATTTTCGCTTGTGCTCGTGCTCAGTTGCTTCAGTTGTGTCTGACTCTTTGTGACTCCATGGACTGTAGCCCTCCAGGCTCCTCAGTCCATGGGATTCTCCAGGCAAGAATACTGGAGTGGGTTGCCATACCTTCCTTCAGGAGATCTTCCTTACAGAGATTGAACCTGAATCTCCTGTGTTTCTTGCATTGTGGGCAGATTATTTACTGCTGAGCTACCGGTTAAGCTTATAAAGCTCTGGCTAACAGAGTTGATGCAAAAACTTTAAAATATTTCTAATCCCTTGCAAAAACACATCAACAATGAGATATTCCAAATTTAATGTACCAAACTGACACTTTTCTGATTTCCTGCTCATCAACATAACTTATGAAAAGAATGTGCCCCTCATATGTCTGTACTCAATAATTCCATTGATCAGAAGGAGTCTATCATTTCTGAAAGACCACTGTCATTTCTGATACAGTGAGTTTGTCTCATAAATAAAATGATTTCTTATTCTGATTTGTCTTTCCATAGAGCTTGACTATATAAGATTGAAAAATGATATTTTTTCTGTCAAGGAATACCAACCAATCAACAAATCAACCAGCCAACATATAAACTCAACTGACTGGGAATAAAAAAAAAAAATCAATAATCTGAGTCAAATAGGGGATACTATGGTAGCTCTACATAGCACTGCAAACTAATGATTCAACTGCAAAGCTGATAAATGGGTAAAATTACATTCAGAAATTATTTCTGGCAATTATTATTTTCAAATAATAGCATTGTTTTATTCACAGAAAATCTATTGAAAGTAAAAATATGCCAGGACATCTTTTTTCTATATTAAATACAACACTATTGAGACTAAATTATATTAAAGTAAAAACAAAACTAAAAAACTTCAGTGTTTTAATGCAATCTGATGTGATTCAGACATTTCAAAAAAAGGAGAAATACTAGTCAATAATGCTCAGAAATCTAAACATTAAATTGGAGAAGACTCTTGAGAGTCCCTTATACTGCAAGGAGATCCAACCAGTCCATTCTAAAGGAGATCAATTCTGGATGTTCATTGGAGGGACTGATGCTAAAGCTGAAACTGCAATACTTTGGCCACCTCATGAGACGAGTTGACTCACTGGAAAAGACTCTGATGCTGGGAAAGGTTGGGGGCGGGAGGAGAAGGGGACGATGGAGAATGAGATGGCTGGATGGCATCACCGAATCTGTGGACATGAGTTTGAGTGTACTCTGGGAGTTGGTGATGGACAGGGAGGCCTGGCGAGCTGTGATTCATGGGGTAGCGGAGAGTCGGACACGACTGAGCGACTGAACTGAACTGAACTGAAATTCCTCAATAAAATAGTGTAAATTTTAATTCAGTCAATAATTAAAAACTACAACACATTGTGACCATATGTAATTTATGCCAGGAATGTAAAATTGATGTAACATTAGATAATCAAACAATGCAATATACACAGTAACTGAGCAACAAAGAATAATTGTATAATAACCTCAATAAATGAAGACAAAAATAAGGAAGAGAAGCAAAGGAGTCAAATTCCAGAAAATTGTAGGCCTTACCTTATTTTTAAAATATTTTCAGGTTCAACTAAAAGCCCTAGAGCCACAAAGCTAGAAAAACTATTCTTACTCATCCTTCTACATGAAAATACAAGATATTTATTTGATTTAAATACAAGCAGCAAATAACAGTTGTCATGTTCAGGGAAACTAACAAGTGCTGAACTAGAGAACTTGCTAGCATAACAATGTTTTCCCTGATACAGTAATCTACTGACTGTGTTGAGCATATACCATGAAATTCTAAATCTGGACTCAATGATTATAGAGGTCAATGCTAACATTTTCTATTACTGTCACTAGTGTATATATTTTTCATCTTAAAAGATCCCAGTATACACTTTCAGATATTCTGATATACCTGAATTAGAAAGAAGAGCCCATATTAATAAGTATTTTTTAACTGTTGGAAACATAGACAATTTTAAAACATGTTTTGACAGTAACTGTGGAGTTTGATGTATCATTGTATACTTTTCTTACAGGATGGTTATCTTATTTACCTTCTACTAGAATATCTAAATTCACCATTTAAAGAGTATTTCACAAATTACTAAAAGCTAGAGCTCAGATGCATTTGGAAAACCAATATCCCTCTAATTTCTCTCCTGGACTTATTGGATAGCATTTTCTGCATAATAATTATGAAATCCCAGTAGGATATAACACTCAGATCTCTGGGTTGGTTGAAGCTTGGCTGACCCAGCTCTGCTTCACACTGGGCAGGTATCCTGGCTATGCTTATTCACTGTCAGGAGGTCATCAGAGCAACCAGCTTCCTGTGTCTAATTCGACCAACAGGCTAACTGAACATGGTCTCACAAGAAGGGCATAAGCAGGAAAGGTCAAGAAAATCCATACGTGTCTCCTATGCTCACAAATAGTATGCGATTGCATTTATCTTAGCAAAAGAAGGTAAGTCATGTGCCCAAGGCAACAGTCAAGGGGCAGAAAAATACTCTCTGTCCATAGTGAGGTTATAGCACGGGTCTGGATGTAGCCAGCCATGAGAAATGGGGTCAACAATTTATTCTGGAAAATGACTAGTATCCCAATGACACAGGGAGTATAGCGACTAGAGGGTTTCTAAGGTGGGTCAGAGGTAAAGAATCCTCCTGCAATGCAGGAGTTTCAGGAGATGTGGGTTCGATCCCTGGGTCAGGAACATCCCCTGGAGGAGTACATGGCAACCTTTCCAGTATTCCTGCCTAGAGAATCCCAGGGACAGAGGAGCCGGATGGGCTATAGTCCATGGGGTCGCAGAGAGTTGGACATGACTGAAGAGACTTAGCATGCACACATGCGTAGTGACTAGAGTATTATGTTTTTCTAAATGGTCTTTCTAAAATGAATAGCTTCAGTAATGACTCAAGGAGGGGGTATCACTTAAAAAGCACAAGGTTAGTTGGCTTGCAACATTTTATAGTATAATTTTTGCTCTATTTATTTAAATTTCCTGACCTTGGAAATTAGGTTAGGTTCAAGTCTTAACTCTCTTAGCTGGTTACCTGTATGATCTAGGAAAAGGATTCTTAAACTTCAATCTGATGGGCTTCAGACACAAATTTCTGGATTTTCCTCTCAGTGGCTGATTCAATAGCATTGGGGAGAGGGGCTTATGCTGATGTTACAGGTTCTGCATTTTGAGAAATACTGATTTAAGAAATTAAAAAATGGATCACTAAAAATATGATAGTTGGTTTCTGTTTTAGGAAATGCCAATATGCCAGCAAATTTGGAAAACTCAGCAGTGGCAACAGGACTGGAAAAAGTCAGTTTTCATTCCAATCCCAATGAAAGGCAATGCCAAAGAATGCTCAAACTACCTCACAATTGCCCTCATCTCATATACTAGTAAAGTAATGCTTAAAATTCTCCGAGGCAGGCTTCAACAGTATGTGAACCATGAACTTCCAGATGCTTAAGCTAGATTTAGAAAATGCAGAGTAACCAGACATCAAATTCCCAACATCTGTTGGATTATCAAAAAAGCAAGAGACCCAGAAAAACATCAACTTCTGCTTTGTTGACTATGCCAAAGCCTTTGACTATGTGAAGTGAAGAAGTAAAGTCGCTCAGTTGTGTCCGACTCTTTGCGACTCTTTGCGACTGTAGCCTACCAGGCTCCTCCCATGGGATTTTCCAGGCAAGAATGAATACTGGAGTGGGTTGCCATTTCCTTCTCCAGAGGATCTTCCCCACCCAGGGATTGCACCCAGGTCTCCCACATTGTAGGCAGATGCTTTACCGTCTAAGTCACCAGGGAAGTCTTTGACTATGTGGACCACAAAAAACTGTGGAAAATTCTTAAAAAGATGGGAATATCAGAAAACCTGACCTGCCTCTTGAGCAATCTGTATGCAGGTCAGGAAGCAACAGTTGGAACTGGACATGGAACAACAGACTGGTTCCAAGTAGGGAAAGGAGTACGTCAAGGCTGTATGTTGTCACCCTGCTTATTTAACTTATATGCAGAGTATAGCATGAGAAATGGTGGACTGGATTAAGCACAAGCTGGAATCAAGATTGCCAGGAGAAATATCAATAACCTCAATATGCAGGTGACACCACCCTTATGTCAGAAAGTGAAAAGGAATGAAAGAGCCTCTTGATGAAAATAAAAGAGGAGAGTGAAAAAGTTGGCTTAAAGCTCAACATTCAGAAAACTAAGATCATGGCATCCAGGTCCATCATTTCATGGCAAACAGATGGGGAAACAGTGGAAAGAGTGACAGACTTTATTTTTGGGGGCTCCAAAATCACTGCAGATGGTGACTGCAGTCATGAATTTGAAAGACCCTTGCTCCTTAGAAGAAAAGTTATGACCAACCTAAACAGCCTATTAAAAATCAGAGACATTGCTTTGCCAACAAAGGTCCATCTAGTCAAAACTATGGTTTTTCCAGTAGTCATGTATGGATGTGAGAGTTGGACTATAAAGAAAGCTGAGCGCTGAAGAATTGATGCTTTTGAAATGTGGTGTTGGAGATGATACTTGAGAGTCCCTTAGACTGTGAGGATATCCGACCAGTCCATCCTAAACGAAATCAGTCCTGAATATGCATTGGAAGGACTGATGTTGAAGCTGAAACTCCAGTACTCTGGCCACCTGATGTGAAGAAGTGACTCATTTGAAAAGACCCTGATGCTGGGAAAGATTGAAGGTGGGAGGAGAAAGGGATGACAGAGGATGCATGGTTGGGTGGCATCACCGACTCAACGGACATGAGTTTGAGTAAACTCCAGGAGTTGGTGATGGACAGGGAGGCCTGCCGTGCTGCAGTCCATGGGGTCGCAAAGAATTGGATATGACTGAGAGACTGAACTGAACTGAAGATTCCTTTCTCTTTATTTTCATGACTTTCAATTTTGAGGGTAAATGGCTCTCCTTACCCTATCCTACATGCTCCATCTTCTATTCACAGGCATCAGTGAATCTGAGAGGATTTTGTACTTGTGATGACTTTGGTGATTTACAGTCAGCAGAATGAAGTGTTTTTGAATATCAAATAAACTTGTTTGCTTCACCAGCTAGCTGAGGAGATTTAAGAGAAAGAATCGGGCTCCATATTAATTCGAAGTTTCCAGTATTTAAATCCATTAATCTAAATGTGATTCAATTCATCAAATAGGTATTGAATTCTCAGTCTACAATTCTCAGATAAATGTTCTTGGAAAAACAGTGAAGGTTAAGCAAAGGACTCCACTAATATTTATATTTATCAGTGAATTCCCTAACATAGCAGACACTATCATAAACTTGAAGATACAATGCGAAGAGAAAACTGCTCATTTCTGAGGTGCATATATCAGATGGTATAAGATGAGCTGTTGAGCACAGTCATTTTCAAAAGGGAGTGAAGAAATGCAGAATGAATAATATGGAAATGCAGTAATAGGAATCAATTCACATCTTGTTATTAATGTTGCTCAGAAAAAAACAGAACCCAAGTTTACATAGGACCCAAGTTTCCTTTCAATTGAGTGTCTTAAAATAATACTTTCCATAAAGATGCTTTCATCTTTTTGCATAACATAACAAAATCTAAAATTCAGTGACTGTAAAAGAAACAATTATCTGTTTTATAAATGGTTAAATCAGGTCATTGAAAAAAATGTCTGAAGGTCACAGACCAAGTCAGCAAGACAGAAAGGACTAAAATAATTGATTCATGACTTTCTATCATTCCTAGACTCATTGCTGAGAATTTGTCATCTTTGTCCTTTAGTGAAAATGAAGATTATTTGAAATATTAAAGCCAAAAGATTTATTAATCAATCATGTTAATAAATAGAAACTGAACTAGAAAGGGTGCCCTTTTTCTTTTTTGCTATAGGAGTATTGCTACTGATAAAAGTAATCTCATTTTGCTTGCTTTAGTTTTGCTTCTATGCTTTGATTTATTCCTAATGCACAAATTTTCATAACACTCATAATAAATGCTAAAAGTAATAACTTACATTAACAAGGCAAAACTATTTATAGAAAAAAATGGTTCTTTCAGATAATATGGAGATGGTAAACCTTCTATGGGGCTTCCCTGATGGCTCAGCAGTAAAGAATTTGCCTGCAGTGCAGGAGACTCAGGAGACAAGGGTTCAATCTTGCATCAGGAAGATACCCTGGAGAAGAGCATGGCAATTCATTACAGTATTCTTGCCTGGAGAATCCCATGGGCAGAGGAACCTGGTGAGCTACAGTTCATAGGATCACAAAGAGTCAGACATGACTGAAGCAACTAAGTACACAAGCATGCAGGCTCTTAGTGTAGCTACGCAAGAGGTAAGAACTGAAAACAATACAGCTGATAATCACCTCTGGATTTGATCTGTTCTACGTTTATTCTGCAATGATCAGATAAATGTTCTTGGAAAAACAGTGAAGGTTAAGCAAAGGACTCCACTAATATTTATATTTAGAAAAAATGTTCAGGTGACAATGTGGAGGTTGAACAGTAAAAGTATTGGTAAGTAACAACTCTTTCTGTAAGGAATATTTCAAGTTTTCCACAATGTCAGAGTCTGGACACTTTGTCAAGTGTGGGGAGGATGCCTACGTCTTGTACCAAGCCAAAGTGCAACAGGCTGGTGTCTCTGGGTATCATTAGCCTCTTATAATCCCATGAGTGTAGGAGAAAATCCTACATAAAAATTGGTATGGAACTATCATACCACAGCCGATTTAGTGTATTACAAAATTAAATTACTGCAAAATCCATCAACATTTTCTGTAAATTCATACATATGTAAAATTCATACATATGTAAAAATGTAATTTAAGGTAGAAAACCTTAAATTACTCTGGCTTTTCTTTGCTTACCCCAGCTTTACTGATATATACTTGATCAATAAGATTGTACGATTTTTAGAGTGTACAGTATGGTGGTATGAAATATGTATGTATATATACATAAGTATATAAGGCCTTGATAAGACTAGCGAGTGGGGCACTCTTCATTCCCCTTCTGCTGTCTATGTCAGAAGTCTTCTCTGTCCTTTTTCTCTGTAGTAAAACTTGTGCTACAAACACACAAAAAAGAATGCATTCTGAAAGGATTTTCCCCATCAAGGTAACTAACATATACATCCCCTCACACGTTTACCTTTTGTGCATGTGTATAAGAACATTTAGCTTCTACTCTGTTAAACTAGGAACCATGATATATATTAAACCCTCAGACCTTATCCATCTTATGACCAAGTTTGTATCCCTTGACAAATGCCAACTACGGAATGTCACTCACCACCTGGTTCTACCAGAATAGAGTTATTAGCCACCGCAGTCCCTGACCTACTGTACACCTTGGAGAGATTCAGGGCAACGATGGGGAAGGAAGTGTTCTGTGCTCTGGGAAAACTGACAGAACAGTCTCTCAGATAGTTAGATATTTCCAGGAGAAATTTTTATGATTTCCTGCATCTTCCCATACTGAGAAAAGCACAAAATAATTGACTCAAAATATCTATTCCCCTTGATTAGCAACAACTTTCCAGCGAGATGTTTGCATGTACTCAGTTCATGAGCATGGAATATCTTCTCACATATTTATGTTCTTTTTGTTTTCTTTAATCCATCTTTTATAGTAGTGTATAGATCTTTCATCTCCTTGATTAAATTTATTTCTAAGTATTTTATTCTTTTTGATACAACTGCAAATAGTAGGTGGATTTGTTTTAGAATTTCTCCTTCTGATAGCTCATTATTTATGCATAGACATGCAAATAATTTTTGTACATAGATTTTGTATCCTGCAATTTTGTATCCTGAATTTGTGTATTCTAACAGTTTTTGGTGGAGTTTTTAGGATTTTCTATATATACAGAATTAAGTGAAAGTGTTAGGTGCTGAGTCACCTCAGCAACTTTGTGACCATGTGGACTTTAGCCTGCCAGGTGCCTCTCTTCACAGGATTCTCCAGGCAAGAACACTGGAGTGGGTATCCATTCCTTTCTCCAGGGGATCCTCCCAAACTAGGGATCGAACCCAGGTCTCTTATATTGCAGGCACATTCTTTAAGGTCTGAGCCACCAGGGAAGCCCATATTATGTCATCTGCAAACATAGACAATTCTATCAGTACTTCTTTCTTTATGATTTAAATGTCTTTTATTTCTTTTCCTTGCCTAAATTCTCTGGCTAAGATGTCTAGTACTATGTGAAATGAAACTGGTAAGAGTGAGCATCTTTGTCTTCTGATCTTGGAGGAAAAGTGTCTAGCTTTTCATCATGTTGTTATGTTAGGTATTGGCTTGTCATATATGGCATTTATTTTGTGGGATATATTTTCTCTATATCCAGTTTAAGAAGTTTAAAAAAAATTTTTTAATCAAGAGC
Organism: Moschus berezovskii; assembly: GCF_049115385.1. Lineage (NCBI taxonomy): Eukaryota > Metazoa > Chordata > Mammalia > Artiodactyla > Moschidae > Moschus > Moschus berezovskii. The sequence continues at coordinate 97,356,035 of NC_142460.1, forward strand.
AGATGCTGAATTTTGTCAAATACTTTTTTTTGCACTATTGAGATGATCATATGACACATTATTTTTTTTTTTGCTAATGTGGTGTATCACATTAATTGATTTGTGGATGTTGAACCATCATTACATCACTGGCATAAATCCCACTGAATCATGACGTCTGATCCTTTTACTGTATTGTTAAATTCAGTTTGCTAATATTTTCTTAAGGAATCTTGCATCTACGTTCATTAGGAATATTTATCTGTAATTTTCTTTTCTTATAGTGTCCTTAATGGCGTTGGTATCAAGGTAATGCTTGCCTCATAAAATGAGTTTGAAATATTACCTTCTCTTCTGTTTTTTGGAAGAGTTTAAGAGGGTGTCATACTAATTCTTCTGTGAAAATTTGCAGAATTCACCAGGCAGTAAAGCATCTGCCTGCAAAGCAGGAGACCAGGGTTTGATCCCTGGGTTGGGAAGATCCCCTGGAGAAGGAAATGGTGCTCAGTCACCTCAGCAACTTTGTGACCATGTGGACTGTAGCAACCCACTCAAGTATTCTTCCTGGAGAATTCCATGGACAAAGGAACCTGGTGGCTATAGTCCATAAATTTGCAAAGAGTCTGACACAACCAAGTGACTAACACTTTCACACCAGTGACATGGACCTGTGTTTATTGGGAGGCTTTTGATTACTGATTCAATCTCCTTGATTTTCAGTCTCTTCATGATTCAATCTTGCCTACATGTTTAATGTGGTTATTTTCTCTTTATTGCTATGTGTAGGATTTTCTCAGCTAATCTCTTGATTTATTTCAGAGGAAATTGTTCCATGTGTAGGTATGCAATCAGTGTATCCTTGTAGGAGAAAAATTCAGGACACTCCTTTGTTGTCATCTTGGTTGACTCCATCTGACAGCCCTATAAATCAAATTGACCATAATTTGATTGGCTCTTAGCTGAATGTTTTCAGTTTGAATGGGTTTGAGAATTAGAATAAACATTTACTTCTTAGTTGGCATCAGTGAAAAACTAAATGCACTTAATTTTGGGCCAACTATAACAGATCAACAGGGTCTATTCTTAGTGACAATTTTATTTTTGTTAATTGGGAATTCCTGCCAAGCTAAAGGAGAATCATAGATTTACTTCCTATTAAAAAGAAACACATAATGGGAATTCTGAATTGTACCATTTATACTTTAGCAGCAGCACTTCTTGGGTTAGATTTATTGTTTGCATGAGAATTCTATTGAGATATTTGCATACATTTTATAACACATAAACTGGTTAAGCTCTTATTTTGAGTATTTGGGTTGTTAACCAATTCACATTATCATCTACTTTTAATTATTTTTATTGATATTTAATTCTTATACATATAATATTCACTTTTTTTAAAGCAAGGGTAGATGGAGGAAACTCATGCAAATAATCTGGTTGTGCGAGCCTTGTTCTGAAATTCTCCTATAGTATGTAATCAGTGTTATGCAATGCAAGCTCCTGTTTCATAATGTTGGAACTACTTCAGTAGAAAAATGTGTTTTCAGTTTCAACTAACTTGCCCTCCTTAAATTGGAAGAATAGCAGAAAGGTTCCTATTGAAGTGTTTCACTGCCATATGCAATAAAATATTCAAATACTTATTAATTTCTGATCAGCTGATTATCTTATATCCCATCAAGTTTCATTCTTCTCCACAAAACACTTCACTTTGATCTTGAATGCTTAAGATTTCAAGGATCTTATTTTTTCTTTCAATTGAGATAGTATGTCTTTGAAATCTACATAAGTAAAATGTTGGCTGTTATAGTGAATATTCATTCTTCTGTTAGCACAGACATATAAGTATCTTGCAAAAGCCAATTAAAAGAAGACTATAAACTAGGAATATAATTTTAAAATTATGTCATTGAGTTAGAATAGAAATGAGGATTAGATGTTTAGATACTAAAATTTATTTCAATATATTTAACATCCATCATTTCTCTCCACATTTCCTTCTTCCCTTTGGCCCTTTCTCCCACATGATTTTAGTTGAATATGTGTATGTTTATAAGTAACTGGATGCATTGCTTCAGTAGAAGCAATAGCTACAGTTCAAGTCCTGAGTTTGGGATTATAATAAACAATCACACTGTTTTATATCTTGAAATATCAGGATTCTCAGATTTGCAAAAAAAAATCTCAGTGCTATTACTTCAATAAATTAAGTGAAGGTTACAAGTTTTGTGACCTTGCAGAGGTCTCTCTGCTACCTTGTTACTTCATCTATAAAATTAGAAAACATAAAAGAATCCAAGCAAGATAAAGATCTAGCTTTTTCTTCCTCAAAATCTATCAACAAATGATTCTTTTCACTCTTAGTGTTTGCTGAGCAGGAAAGTCTGCCACTTAATAAACATTTTTAGGTTGGCATGAGGCCAAGGTAATTTTGAAAATAACCAGGGTAAGGTCAGAGCAAATTGGAATTTCATTGAAATTCAAATAATTTGCTTTGAATTATGTATTATAAAGCAGTCAAAAAGGAACCAACATAGTAAGCTTATATGCTGATGAATTCTGTTTTGAATTACTTTAGAGCAAAATCTTAAATCTCATGACAACAATTAATTCAGTTTAAATCTGATACAAAAATTGTCTGCTTATTTAATCAACTTAAATAAAAGTCTATAATGCAAAAGTTTGTTTCCATGACTCCAAAAATCTGACTTTATGCCTTACATGAATTGATCTTCTGTTATCTTTTTTAAATAGATTTACTATACTTACAGGAAAAAAAAAAAAAAAAACAACTTCCCAGGTGGTGCTAGTGGTTAAGAATCTGCCTGCCAATACAGAAGACACAAGAGACCCAGGTCTGATACCTAGATTGGGAAGATCCCCTAAAGAGGGGCATACGACCCACTTCAGTATTCTTGCCTAGAAAACCCCAAAGACAGAAGAACTGGATGGGGGATGCCGTCTATAGGCTTGCAGACTGAGCACACACAAACGTAGGAAACATAAATTTTGCCAGTTTACTCTATAGAAAACAGTCAATGAAGACCCTCATTTCAATGCTGATAAAAATGAACACATTGAGGAAAAAAAATACCTAAACTCTTTCAATTGGAGAAGGCAATGGCAAGCCACTCCAGTACTCTTGCCTAGAAAATCCCATGGACGGAGGAGCCTGGTAGGCTGCAGTCCATGGGGTCGCTATGAGTCAGACATGACTGAGCGATTTCACTTTCACTTTTCACTTTCACACATTGGAGAAGGAAATGGCAACCCACTCCAGTGTTCTTGCCTGGAGAATCCCAGGGATGGGGGAGCCTGGTGGGCTGCCGTCTATTGGGTCACACAGAGTCGGACACGACTGAAGTGACTTAGCAGCAGCAAACTCTTTCAATAATAAAAATAGAAAAAAAATAGAAAAACAACACTTTGGAAAAATTAAACTATCTCCATAGGAATAAATAATAACATTAGTTTGCTAGACTACTGTCTAGCAATCTTACCTTTCAGTCAGTTCAGTCACTCAGTCATATCTGACTCTTTGCGACCCCGTGGACTGCAGCAAGTCAGACTTCCCTGTCCATCACCAACTCCCGGAGCTTGCTCAAATTCATGTCCATTGAGTAGGTGATGCAATCCAACCGTCTCGTCCTCTGTTGTCCCCTTCTCCTCCCACCTTCAATCTTTTCCAGCATCAGGGTCTTTTCAAATTAGTCAGCTCTTCACATCAGGTGGCCAAAGTATTGGACTTTCAGCTTCAACATCAGTCCTTCCAATGAATATTCAGGACTGATTTCCTTTAGGACAGACTGGTTGGATCTCCTCACAGTCCAAGGGACTCTCAAGAGTCTTCTCCAACACCACAGTTCAAAAACATCAATTCTCTAGTGCTCAGCTTTCTTTATAGTCCAACTCTCACATCCATACATGACCACTGGAAAAACCATAGCCTTGACTAGACAGATCTTTGGTGGCAAAGTAATGTCTCTGTTTTTTAATATGCTGTCTAGGTTGGTCATAACTTTTCTTCCAAGGAGTAAGCGTCTTTTAATTTCATGGCTGCAATCAGCATCCGCAGTGATTTTGAAGCCCCCAAAAATAAAGTCTGTCACTGTTCCCACTGTTTCCCCATCTATTTGCCATGAAGTGATGGGACCGGATGCCATCTTACCTTTATAATGTCATAAATTCTTACATTTTGTTCCCTTTAGTTTTGCTTTTATTTTTTACACACCCAGAAACCTCTCAAAGGAGAAGTTCCATGACACATTGCATTCTCTAAACTTCTATATGTAGTAAAGTTGACGTCAGCTTTATGTAATCATGATAAATATTTTTTAACAAATTAAAAACAAAACAGTTACTTTTATCTGATAAAGAGAACATTAAAAATATATAGCAGGTATTATATCAGTGATGGATTATTAAAAGCTTCCCATAGGCAAATATGCCAGCTATAAACACTGCTGTTCAACAGTTTACTATAGATCCTAGTAATTACAATTGGAAAAGGAAATAAAAGACATACAAATGGAAAAGGAGAAAAAAAAAACTGTTGTCATTTAAGAATAACATAAAATACTATTTTGTATATAAACATTCTACAAACTAAAACTTGATAAGCAAATTGTAGTAAGATTGTTGGACACAAAGTCTATTAAAGTTAATTATGTTGAAATACAGTGGCAATATTAAAATTTTTAAATTAATATTATTTTCAATAGCATAAAAATACTCAGGAGTACATTTAACAAAGGATATGCAAAACTTTTACCAGAAAACTACAAACTTTTATAAGCAAAAATAAAAGAAAACCTAAAGAAATGTAATGAAATACTATGTTCATGGATTGAAAGGCACAATGTATAAAACTGTCATTTTACAGCAAAATGCTATATAGTTAAAACTTCAATGTCAATCAGAAACCAAAACTCTAAAGTTATTTTTAGTGTGGGATGACTAAAAGTTGATTCTGAGTTTATGAGGAAACACAAACAGAAATATTAAAGGCAATTTTAAAGACAAAAAATTTTTGGGTATTTATATTAATGAATATCAATAATTACTACAAAGCTATATTAGTAGTGTTTTCCTGGTACAAAAACTGATAAATAGGCAAAAAATAGAAAGTCCAGAATATATATGGTCACCTAAGTTATGACAAAATAACATTACAGTATAGTGAGGAAAGGTGATTTTCAGTCACTAAATAATTCTGGAACATTTGGCTACTCCAAGTCATATAGAAATACTAACTTATTATAGATAAATTACAGATATAAATATGATAGAAAAAGAATTTTAGAAGAAAGTAGGTGAATTTTTTAATGAATTGAGATATGCTTTCATAAATAGGACACACAAAAATTGGTAAACAAAAATAGATGAATTAGACAAATTAAAATTAAGGGCATACGATGCAGTAGACACAGGTTCAATCCCAGGGTCAGGAAGATTCCCTGGAGGAGGAAATGGATAAGCTATTTCCTTCAGTATTCTTGCATGGAAAATCTCATGGACAGAGAAGACTGGCTGGCTACAGCCCATGGGGTTGCAAAGACTTGGAGATAACTTAGCAGCCAAGCACGCATTCACTAAAAGACAACTTGAAGATAATGAGAAAGGGAAAAATAGAGTGAGAAATATTTGCAAAACATATAAGTCTGGTAAAGGGCTTATATAAGGTTTAGAATATATAAAACAAACCAATAGTAAAATAGTAGACAAGTCAGTAGGAAAATGATAAGCAAAGACTCGAAAGACATTTTACAAAAGAAGATAGCCAAATGGAAATATGTTCAATATTTAGTCATAAAATAAATACAATTTAAAGCCAAAATGTAGTACCACTACACAAATGACAAAATGAATTCATTTAAAAAGGTAAATAATACTAATATTTTTTCTCAGGTTACAAATAACTGGAAATCTATGTGTGTTGTAGGTCAAGATAGTTGTTAATCTTGTGCAATGAGGGGAGCTTCTCAGGGACTTGTAACGTTGTGTGTCTTGTGTGTCTTACTATAGGTGTTGATTATATGTGTGTGCTCAGTTTATAAGAAATTAAGTGCATTTTATACTCTTTATCTTTCCATTTCTCTCTATTATACTTCAAAAAACTATAGAATAAAAACTGATCTGGCTGCATTAAGAAGATATGGTCAAAATGTCAATATAATGCATATATTTATTTATCCATTTACTAAAAAATTTTTGAATTATTTATTTAGGATAATTTACTGATAGTGAATTTCTAGATTAAAGATGTAAAATATTTGTTAGTTTTTAATGCAATATTGTCAGAACTTTTCTCATAAAGAAAGCCAAATTTCTGTCAAACTTACACAGGAAAAAAATATGGTGGTATTCCTATACCTTAACTATATTAATATTATTTTATCACATTTTACTGCAATTAAAAAACATCTATTATATTTTTAAAATTTTACTTCATCTTTAAATATTGACTTAGCTTGTGCTTTTCCTTTGGAAGTATTATCTAGTCATATCCTCTGACTACAAATAGACTATGAATTTAACTCCATGTTTGAATTTCAATCTGCAAAATTATTCCTGCCCTCGTTTTCAAACAGAAGGTGTACACTGTGTCACTCCGTTACCAGATAGTCATAAACTGAGCAAGCAATCTAATCCAGATTGTGTGCTGTGTAATTATTAGCCCTTACCTGCTGAGTCCAAGTTCATTACAGAAAACATTAGGGGGTTGCGTGTCTCTCACTGATTGTATGTGAAGTGTCTATGAACTTTAATGGGATTTACATGCACACAGTCAGTAAAGTTTCAATAAGCAAATTTTAAAATAACCATTTTCTAACTGCAGTGATGCACTGTAGGTTTTCCAGTTATATGGAACTCTTGGGGACTAGGTTCATTTAGCATTTGACTTCATTTAGCACAGTGTACCCACAGGAAACTTTTATGGAATTTTAAATGTGTTTGCTGTCCTGTGTTACTGCTCACACAGAGCTATGCTTGTATGCTCAATTTTTTAGGCCATAATAGTTTTCGGTTTTCATCATCAGACTTTGGCTTTATGTGGTTGCTTGGATAAAGGAAAAAATTGATTTTATAATTGAAGTAAGCATCAGGTTTTCTGGAGACTATTTTTTTTTTTTCTAATCAGAAAGTTTTAAGAAACTTTTCACTGGAAGATTTTCATTAAAATATTATAAAACCCCTTTTATTAATCACATTTTGCTTTGCACGTCTAAGTGCTGGAACTCGGGAATTGGCTGAGGAGCCCACCCATAAAACCTGGGCCTTTAACGCCATTAGGTTTATTAATGGCAAATTGTCCTTGTGTTCAGTGAGATAATTGTACCAGAAAATCATGATTGCTATGTTCCTCCTCTTGTTCTCCAGTGGGTCACTTCATCAAAGAAAAGAATAGTGAACTTCAGTTACATACACAAAACCAGGCTGGTATCTACATGGATTTATCCAGAGTTTTAAGAAGCACAAGTGAATTCTTCAGAGAAATAAAACTAATATTGTTATATGTTTAAATTTGGGGTATGAATTCAAAGACAGTTTGCTTTACAGGTATGTCAATGTACATCTACATTAGGCTTACAGACTTATAAATCAATAGTTCTCAAACATTTTATTACATCTGGATCACCAGGAAGGTTTATTAGTGCATAGATTGCTGATCCCCACTCCTAAATTTTCTGATTCATAATATCTGCCTGAAAATTTGCATTTTTAACAAGTTCCCAGGTGATGGTAAGGCAGGCTAGGACCTGGGACCTGGGCCCTTTACTTCCCTACTTGTACCTGGACAAACATCTCCTCAAGAACAGAATATAAAGAAACTACAAGGGACGAAAAATAGCTGCATGTATGAGCAGTTGGGGTACAAAAAGACCAAAATGCAACTGCTGCTTCTGAGGTGCTGAGAGCAAAAGTAGGGTACAGTGCATGATCCCTGCATGCAGTATGTCATGCAGGGATGGCCAGACCACTTAAGCCACCCCTCCTACCTGGCCCACCAATCCACCCCTACCCTCTCACTCCATTTAAGGGACCAGGTCACTTTGCTGCTTGGCGAGAGCAAGGGCACCTGTTTCTCCTTCATGCTGAAGCATTGCAGCAAGAGTCCCAGTAAAGCTTTGCCTGAATTCTTTGTCTGGCCTCTTATCAATTTCTATTGATTAAGGAGTCCAAAGATCTTGGTGGGTAATGATGGAGGGGCTTCTGGTCTGGATACCTCATGCTGAGAACCACCAACACGTTAAAAGCAGTATTCCTGGCATAATTTGGCAGCATCTCCTCTATCCTAGATACCCTGTGCTGTGCTTAGTCTTGTCCAACTCGTTGTGACCCCATGGACTCTAGCCCACCAGGCTCCTCTGTCCATGGTGATTGTCCAGGCAAGAATACCAGAGTGGGTTGCCATGCCCTCATCCAGGGGATCTTCCCAATCCAGGGACTGAACCTAGCTCTTCCACATTCCAGGCAGATTCTTTACCATCTGAGCCACCAGGAAAGCCCAAGAATACTGGAGTGGGTAGCCTATCCTTTCTACAGTAGATTTTTCCAACCCGGGAATCAAACTGGGGTCTCCTGCATTACAGGTGGATTCTTTACCAGCTGAGCTACCAGGGAAGCCCACTAAGACTCTACCAGAAGGCAAATCTTTGAGTGTGATGTTATTTTAAGCATAAACACACACACACACACACACACACACACACACACGTGTATATATATACTTTATTTGCAAACTAAATAACTTAATAAGTTTGATATTTTACTGGTAAAGAATTTTGTCATACCCCAAGTGTACCTGAACACAGCAGTTGAGACTGATTTTTGGAAAAGCTCCCCAATAGAACAGTTTCTAGTTGCTCCTCCTCCACTTGCTCTGTTGCTATTTTTATCCAATGCCTCAATCTTTTCTAGATCCACTGTTCTCTGAAGTCACTCTCTGACTCCTGATTTTCTACCTCATTATATTTTTCATATGCAGAATTTTTTAAGTTCTACTATGACTTTCTGTATGTTCTGGGACCTTCTCTGCAGTTTCTCTACTAGGTCACTGACATACAGTGTGCTGATCATTTTTTGACACTTCCACGTGTCAGTAACCTACATCTTCTGATGCCTCCTGGCCACAGCAAGCACTTATACTTCTCCAGAAGATCAGAAAGTTATTCATTGTACCATTCTGAAGTTCAAAGGAAGAGGGAGACTTCATCCTGCCCTTCACTGAGGCCCCCACCCTACAGAGTGCTTAAAACATGAGGTCAAGTGTGAACCATAATTCCACTGCAGACATTCAATTTAAGCTCTAATCATAACTCTGAATTATGGGTACAATTAATAACACAAATTCATGCTACAGGGTGACTGTATGCCCAGTTACTTGCTGTTTTAAATGAGAGAGGCTAACGCATGCCAACCAAACACTATTCTCTTTTCCTTGACACGTATTTGAATTTTTGTACATTAAGTTAATTTCGAACAACACTAAGCACATTTGGGCTCTCAGAGGGTAGTCTCTAATTTTAATCTACTTTAATCCTTATGCATTGTTTCTTTTAAGGCATGCAGCTTTATTTACATTTAATAGAGTTTATCTTTAATTCACTTTAGGAAAGTTTCCTGTGGTAACATGCTGCTTGCTCATTCCGGAATGGCCTTGTCTCTGCCACTCCTCTTCTCACTCCCTCTCTGTCCAGGGAAATTGTCATATTTTAAGGCACACATCAGGTTCTGGTTATTCTTTCCATGTCCGTCTCCCTTGTTCCCCTAATGAAAGTTTTCCCAGAATTTGGCTTTTTTTTTTAAATTTTCCATTAGTACTTGGTAAGATGCTTTGTGCATAAAGATGATAAATAATTTCTGTTATTAAAGCTAACCAATTTATTATTAATAAGTAGTTACTGAATATTAACTTTGTGTTAGGTCCAATGGAGGAGCCTGGCATTATAGATAGAAAGAATATAAGTCCCAGAGGAACTCATAGTCTAAGGAGGACACAGGTATGCAAGCAAAACAAAAAGTATAAAAGAATTTTATAATAGATACAACTACAGAGTGCTCTGACAGCACTAAGAGTAGTATAAATCCTTAATTCTTAGGAATTCAGTTCAGTTCAGTTCAGTTCAGTCGCTCAGTCGTGTCCGACTCTCCGCGACCCCATGAATCACAGCACGCCAGGCCTCCCTGTCCATCACCAACTCCCGGAGTACACTCAAACTCATGTCCACAGAGTCGGTGATGCCATCCAGCCATCTCATTCTCCGTCGTCCCCTTCTCCTCCCGCCCCCAACCTTTCCCAGCATCAGAGTCTTTTCCAGTGAGTCAACTCGTCTCATGAGGTGGCCAAAGTATTGGAGTTTCAGCTTTAGCATTAGGGAGGATTTTTCATAGAAGGTAATATCTGAGCTGTTTTGAAATAGAAAAATCACTGAAAGGAGAGGAGAAAAACTGCTTCATTCAAGAGTTAATGGCATGTACAAATTACAGAGTTGCAGGTTGATATGGTAGATGGCGAAAACAATAAGTAGTATATTTACTGGAGGGTACTATATACCAAGGAGAGTTGCAGAATATGAATTTGTGTCTCCAGAATGAGTCAAATGCGTGTGCCTCATTCTTTTTTAAACAATTTTTTATTGAAGTACAGTTGATTTACAATGTTAGTTTCATCTGTACAGCAAAGTGGTTAAGTTATATGTAAAAGAATATTGTTCAGATTCTATTTCATTGTAGGTTAGTACAAGATATTGCATAATTCCTGTGTTATACAGTAGGTCCTTGTTTTTTTAATCTATTTTATATATAGCAGTGTGTATCTGTTAATCTCAGAGTCCTAATTTATCCCTCCTCCCACTTCCTGTTTGCCAGCCATAAATTTGCTTTCTAGGTCTACGAGTCTATTTCTGTTTTGTAAATAAGTTCATTTGTATCATTTTGCCTGGTATTCTTGCTTTTCTAAAGGCTCTCTGGAATGGATGTGCACACATTAAGAACTGAGTGGAAAACAAGAGGACCTCAAGAAAGGACTGAGAAATCATTCATAAAGCTCATCAGTAAAAACAGATATAAATCAAGCTGGTTGAGATTCAAGTAATAGTCACATATTCTAGAAGTATGATGCCATTTTTCATTTAATGCACACAATAGACACTTACTGAGGATCACCAACTTGCATGATACTAGACTGATTACCATAGAAGGAATTGAAGTTATAAAGGTATAGACATAATTCAATCAATCAATGTAGTAGAGAAAATGCAGACACAATTAATAATGAACGTATTTTTTTATTCAGAAAATCTGCATGGTATGTGTGGGTGAAGGGGTAGAACAGAGAATGATGACTCATAGCAGGGACAGTATGGGAGTGCTTCAGGAGGAAGGCAGCAGTGTCAATGATTTTTACCTGCATGGTGACATTTGAAATAGGAAAAGAGAATCTTAGAGAAATTGGAAAAAACTAACAAGTAGGATGCAGTTATTTAGTATAATAAATTCAACAATCCAGGAGGCCCCTCTTGATTTGGGAGCTTCTCCCCTTGCCTTTCAGGGCCACATACCCTGGTAAAAACAGAGTAATATTTGCCACTGACTAATTTTGCAGCATTTGATGTCTGGTAAAATAATAAGCACTTGAAACAAGGATCAAATTCAATGTGGTTCATCCATAATGTCATCCAACCAAAAATGAAACAAACACACTAAATAAGCAGCCTATATAAAAAAGAAAGAAAAAGAAACAGTTGCTGTGAATTTTTTTTTAGAGCAGCATGTAATCTGTTCACCACTAGTGCCATGAGGCATCAATTATGTAGCTTTATCTGAATAACAATAAAGTAGAACATCATTTCATTGGAGCAGGAATCTCTTCCATAACTGGCTGCATCAGCATCATTAGAGTTCTAGAGAAGCCATCCTTGGGTAAACCTTGTTTGGGATGTTATTTATTTATGGTCAAGCTTCCTCAGATTTGGAAGCACTCAGGTAATATGCTGACAGGTCAGATCAACAGAACACACTGAATCAGCTGACCTTTGCTATTCCTTGGAGTGAGAAATATTTATGAGGGTAAATTTTCTCTTAGAGTACAAAGCCTTGAAGGTAACTGTTAGTCAGGCTCTGTCACTTAATAGAAAGAACAAGGGCATGGAATTGGGGGTCAGAAGGGCTGAAATCAAGTTGTAGTTCTATCACTTATAAGCTACTAGACTTTGACAAAATATTCAATCTCTCTGAGGCTGTCTTTCTCCCTTCAAATCCTTATAATCCAGGTAACTAATATCAGCTTTTTCTATTATCTATTTACCTTAATCTCCAGGTTTTCTATGAGGATGATGAGAAAAGGTAAAAGTGATTTATATAACGTATATAATTGTCAACTCATATTATTGTTACTTTTATAGTTGAAACTTCAGTAAAATGAAGAGCGCTATTACTAGGTTAGAATAAAGCAGGAGTCTTCTCATGTTTCTATTTTTACTATATATTAAGATTTTCTATCCAAAGATCTCATAAGATTTTCCTTTTTTATTCATGTTTCCTTTTTTTGTTGTTATTAAGATTTCTTTTGAAGAAAGGCCACCTTAAGTAACCATTTATAACTCTTAAGACTTCTGCCATTTTATTAAACTTTACCTTTGAGATAATACAGGTAATAAAAAGATTTCTCAAACTTTTCTCAAGCATTTCTCAAATGCAAGGTTTCTCACATTACCCCATCAGGCATCTGATGTACAATATACGCACCCCCCCCGCCCCGCCCCGCGCCCTGTGATGTGCTAATTGTCTCTAGAGTGTGACCTCACAACTGTAATTAGTTCTTTCTAGTTTCTTCCTGCCGTGGATAGTATTTTTCTGAATAAATGATAATATGGGATTGTCTGTGTCAGAGCAGCAGCCCATTGTTCCCAAGAATATACATCTCAGAAACCAGCAGAAGATTCGTCTTCTGCAATGGGAGGCAGCTCTCCTGTCACTCTATTGCTACACCCTTTGTGGAAGCAATGTCAATATGTGCCCAGAAACAAGATCAGGGAGATGTATTTCTTAGGTAGAAAGCAATTAAAATTCCAAACCATTCTTTAATTATTCCTAAAAGAGAACAACACAAGCTGAATATAAACAAATTTCCCAAATATTAATGCAATGGTAATTAGAATTGTGAATTTGGCAGGTCTGAATATAAGATTTTAAAAATCTTGCAATTTCATGTATATTTATATCCTATAGTTCTTTGAGGGGCTTCCCAGGTGGTGTTAGTGGTAAGGAATCTGCCTGCCAATGCATGAGGCTCAAGAGGCTCGGGTTCGATCTCTGAGTCAGGAAAATACCCTGGAATAGGAAATGGCAACCCACTCCAGTACTCTTGTCTGGAAAATTCCATGGGCAGAGAAGCCTTGTGGGTTTACAGCCCATGGGGCTGCAAAGAGTCGGACACAGCCAGGCACAACACAGCTCGAGGCAAAAGGCTGGGCAGTTTAGCATAGATCTTTGTGTAACATGTAACTTAACATCTATTTTAAATTATGATTTGTCACTACATCATGAAAAGGAGAAGACTGTCTAAAAGTACAAGACTTTAGCAATATTTGTTACAGAAAACATAGAAGAAGTTCTCCAGGGACTAGAGAAATAAGTCTTTGATGATACGGGTCAAGGAAAGTAAAGTGATAAAGGGACTTAAACACAAAATTGTGATATGTTAAAACAAGCGGCACTGTAATAGACACATTTCTAGAGCAATTGTGACAATGAAGTGGCAGTGAAAATGGCAAGAATAAATATATTTTTAAAAATTGGGGACACAAAATTGATCAGAATGAATAAATGTTTTAGTATGGAGGTAAGATGTTAAAAGAGAAATAATAATTTCCAGGCTTGAGTTTGGATTACTAGGTGGTGTTGATCATTCATATGAGAATTATAATGAAAAATTAATTTTCAAATAAGGAAGGGAAGTATATTGATAATTTGAACATTCTGAAATGAGTATGTCTTTGGAGTATTGAGAAATGAATATCCTGTGGACAAAGTACGTGTGTATAGAGCTTGGAGGAATGTCAGGGCTAAATTTACAGATTTTAAAGTCATTTATACATAGATCGTAATTAAAACTATGAAGTGGAACAGAAGTGAGAAAAGCATAGAAGATGGAAAATAGCTCAGAAGGATACCAACGGTAGGCAGAGTAAGAAAATTTAATGACAGAGGCTTAGAGTGAATAATTAAAATGAAAATTGGAAAAGAAAGGATGCTATTGAACTCAACAGAATAATAAGTTTAAGGGGAGAAAAACTGGTTACTAGAGTCCAGTACTGTCAATGTGGACAAGGATTATAGAGAATTCACTGAATTTAGTACATGGGATGCCTTAGTACATGGGACTCCTGAGAGTCCATTGGACAGCAAGGAGATCAAATCAGTCAATCTTAAGAGAGCTCAACCCTGAATATTCAATGGAAGGACTGAAGATGAAGCTCCAGTATTGGTCATTTGATGCACACAGATGACTCATTGGAAAAGTCCCTCGTGCTGGGAAAGATCAATGGCAGAAGGAGAAGAGGTCGTCAGAGGATGAGATGGCTGGACAGCATCACCGGTACAATGAACAGGAACTTGGGCAAACTCCCGGATATGGTGAGGGACAGAGAGCCCTGGCTTGCTGCAGTCCATGGGGCTGCAAAGAGTGGGCAACTGAACAACAACACAGTGCCTTTGTTGACATAATGAAAATGGTTTGGTTCAATAGAGTAGTTCGGGTAAAGCGGCAAGTGGGCTGTGGAATATTGGGGCTGGGGTGGGAATCACTAGAAATTCAAAGTGTATGCATGACTGGCAAGAGAAAGAACAAAGGTGATGACTACAGAGGGAGAAGGGTACAGATTCAAAGCAGATCATTGTTATATTTTTGGCTGAGGAACGTAAAACTTGAGGATTGGGATGAACAGAGGAGAACACCCAAAGTAGAGAGAACACTTGGAGGTAAAGGAGATAACAAAGTGAAACGAAAACCCTGCAGTATCAAGAGAGCTTGTCATGAGGGAAATTAATGTTTAACACTTATCTTAAATACAAAGATTGTATATTTATATAAATATAAATGTGCAAACTATGGTTGATCACTGGCTTCCCTGGTGGCTCAGTGGTTTAGAATCTGCCTGCAACGCAGGAGATGCTGGTTCAGTCCCTGGGTTGGGAAAATCCCCTGGTGAAGGAAATGGCAACCCACTCCAGTATTCTTCTAGGGAAATCCCATGGACAGAGGAGCCTGGCAACTATAGTCCATGGTGTCACAAAGAGTTGGACACGACTTAGCGACTGAACAACAACATGGTTGATCACATGAAAAAAGGATGGTCTTATCCATCACATCTGTTAATACCTGTAAATAATGTGAAGTACTTTCCTGCCACTGCATTTATGATTTTATGATTTTAGACCTGAATTAATCAATTCATAAAACTGTATCTTCTTTTTTTTCTCCCTCTGAAATTGTTGTGGAATTGCTTTGCTTAACAAGTAAAAAATTTGGAATGACAAATCCAATAGTTTCTGATTTAAAAGATCTCTCTAGCACATTAAAATAACTTTCTAGAGATAAATCTTAACATTTTCAACAGGAATGGAGATGCATTCGTTTTCATATCAAGAAGAATGGCCCTTCAGAAAGGTCTATTGATTTCGTAAAGATTTCAAAAAGAATAATGGCTAACTGAAAATAGCAGTGGGGGTGAGAAATGACACTGCTGTAACTCCTTAGTAAACATAAGAAGTTAGATTAGGCAATTAAAGCCAAATGAGCCTGATTCTTGCATTCCTGTGGAGTGACACCCTGTGCAGCACATTCAGGGCTGAGACTGCAACTTCGAATTTTCTAAAGCTCCAGGACCTCACACAGTGTTTGGCACAGGAGCAAAGGAAGGAAAGTGTGGAAAAACAGCGAAATAAGTCGATCAGAGAAAGACAAATACTGTATAATTTCATTTATATGCGGAATCTAAAAATGCCAAGCTCGTAAAAATAGGAAGTGATTGTCAGGGGTTGAGGTTTAGGGCAATGGGAGATTTGGTCTATAAATGCATTCAGTTATAAAATGAATACATTTCAGGGATCTAAGTTACAGCATAGTGACTATCATTAATAACACTATATTATATACTTAAAATTGCTATGAGAATAAAGTTTTAATATTCTCTTCATGGCAACAGTGAAAATGTACTTATGTGAGATGAAAGATGTGCTAACTAACCTTATTGTGCTAAACATTTAAAAGAAAACATGTGTAGTGAATCATTACATTACACACCTGAAGATTACACAATGCTATTGTCAATCACATGTTAGTAAGGCTGGGGAAAAAGAATAGGGAGTATTTAGCTTTATCTGATCGCCAAAGAATTGATGCTTTTGAACTGTGGTGCTGGAGAAGACTCTTGAGAGTCCCTTGGACTGCGAGGAGATCCAACCAGTCCATTCTACAGGAGTTCAGTCCTGGGTGTTCATTGGAAGGACTAATGCTAAAACTGAGACTCCAATACTTTGGCCACCTCATGCGATGAGTTGACTCACTGGAAAAGACTCTGATGCTGGGAGGGGTTGGGGGCGGGAGGAGACGGGTATGACAAAGAATGAGATGTCTGGATGGCATCACCAGCTCGATGGACATGAGTTTGAGTGAACTCCGGGAGTTGGTGATGGACAGGGAGGCCTGGTGTGCTGTGATTCATGGGGTCACAAACAGTCAGACACGACTGAGTGACTGAACTGAACTGAACTGATAATACCTTATTAAGAAGAGGAGACTCTGAAGCGAGTAGGGCAAAATGTTAATAACTGTTAAATCTAGGGAGAAACCAATCACATGTCTCTTATATGTTATTTTCTGTGCATCTCTGTATGTTTAAAATATTTCCAAATTAAAAAAAAATAATTCAACAAGGAAAACAGATTGCAAACCATCTGGGATTTGTTGAAACACTATTTTTTTAGATATTGAGAGTTATTGAAATGCAACTGCAAGTGTTTAGTAGACCCAGCTGTCTTATTGGTTTTGACTGCTTGACTTACTTTTAAATAAGTCTGTGTTCAGACATCACGAAAGTTACAACAAAGCCCTGGGATGTGTGAAGGATTTCTGCCAACTTAAATAATTTTTATTCAGTCATTCAAGAAGGATAGGTGCATTAATTATAACATATTAATAAAAAACATAACTAATAGAAATTCTTACTGGAAAATATGCAGAATGACCAAACCCATATGATCCCTTTAAAAAACATCCTAAACTTCATATTTGGAAAAATTAGACATATAATCAATTGTTACAGAACCAAATGAGTTCTCCAAAATAATGTGTAAAAACGTCTAAATCTTTGTCAGTTCTATAAACCTATAGATTAGCGGAACCCTAGAAGGACTTATGCTAAAGCTGAAACTGCAATACCTTGGCCACCTCATGTGACGAGTTGATTCACTGGAAAAGAGTCTGATGCTGGGAGGGATTGGGGGTAGGAGGAGACGGGGACGACAGAGAATGAGATGGCTGGATGGCATCACCGACTCGATGGACATGAGTTTGAGTGAACTCCGGGAGTTGGTGATGGACAGGGAGGCCTGGCATGCTGTGGTTCATGGCATTGCAAAGATTCGGACACAACTGAGAGACTGAACTGAACTGAACTGAACTGAGAAAGATGTTTTGCCTCTATGATTTCACAGGTCCCTAATCACTGTCAAACATCCAAATCCTTTATCTAAATCTCTTGAAGTATCAGTGCCATAATGCTACCCTCAAGATTATTTAGGCATTGACTTCACTGACTCAGTTATTCAGAGATTTTTTTCCCCTTCTGAACATTTCCACTATTAGCTTGAGTTCATGACCTATAATCATCAATAGCCCTTATTTTCGTAAACATTTTCCTAATGTTACTATTTTCCATGCAGTTCTTTATGGGGATGATCATTTCTTTCCTTAAACTCCCTGTGCCTCAGGGGCTGGATGATAGAGTTAATGCTCTCTTGCCTTCCTTCTCCGACTTCAAATTTGTTTCCAAACTCTTTTCTCTTGGCTTTTTAAAGCCAATGCCGTGAGATTTAACCATCTGCTTTGCCTCATGGTCACTTTCACCTTCTCATCCTCTGGCTACTTCTCTTCAGTGACTGATGGCTTACCCAATAGCTTTACTGCTAGAAAAATCTCAAATTTATACCTTCAACACTGTGACCTATACCTCCTAGTCCTCTAGCTCACTGGTATAGCATTTTTTTCAACTTTTAAAAAATTCCATTGAGATGGCCAGTCAATTAATCCTATCCTTTCCTTTTGCCATAGATTAAATATTTGTATCCTTTCTAAAACTCGTG